>NC_133026.1:146782500-147382500 GCF_048771995.1 Taeniopygia guttata | reverse complement strand
TGGTTGCTGTCTGTAAATAATCAATTTCTACTGCAGCCTTTGTGAGGGTCTTAATGTGTTTTGTGGCCTTTTTGAAAAGTTCTTTAAAGAATCTGCATCTTCATGGCAGAGTGAGACTGAAGATTCACTTGAAGCAGACGTGGACTTTCTCTTCTCTAGGGCTCACCAAGCAATTCTCATTTTGTGTGGGTGTGTGAAGGTGTGTGTGAAGGAAGTATCACAGAATCACAGAATAGTCTGAATAAGCTTAAAGTTCTCTGCCATGGGCAGGGACACCTTCCACTATCCCAGGTTGCTCCAAGTCCCATCCAACCAGGCCTTGAACACTTCCAGGGCTGGGGCAGCCACAGCTTCTCTGGGCAACCCGTGCCAGACCCTCACCAGCTTCAGAAAATATTTTTTTTTTTTCCTAATATCTAATCTAACTTGCCCTCTGTCAGTCTGAATCCATTTCCCCTTATCCTGTCACTACATGCTCTTGTAAAAACTCTCTCTCCAGCTTTCTTGTACACTCCCTCCAGGCACTAGAAGGCTATTTTATGTTTATGGGTACAAAACCTTCTTTTTCTCTTGTTTTATTTCTGTCATTAGACTGCCTTTTCTGTCTTGTTATATATTACTGTTAACTCATTGAGGAGATAAGTTTGAGTCTGTCCTGAGACTTGGGTCAGGACTGCTGCAGGAGCTCTCCTCAGATTTCTCCTTTGTGACCATTATTTGATGTCTTCTAGGGAGAAGGAGAAAGCTCAGCCAGCCAAAGCACCCTGGGCAATGAGGGTTTTTGTTAAAATGTTGATTCTGGGTCTATCACTGAGGTAAAATTGGAGTCAGAAGGTGTTGGGCTATTTGTTTTCAATATTTTAGTGAGCTCCATAAGGAAATGAACTTGTTCCAGTGGGGTTGGTGGGTCAGACAGGAAATGGTCCCTTTTTTTATTCCACCTGGCTGTAGATTGTTCTGCAGAGGACACTGTGACTTGATCAACACAACATCAACTAATTGTTTTCAAAGAACAAATGTTGTGTTTTTATTCTTTGCCTTAGTGTTCAATGGGTAGTGACTGAACCCAAGTACAGCTATTTAAAATTTCTTCAAATATTAAAGAGCACAGTTATAGGAATTGTGTTCTTCTAATTTTCTGTGTTATCTGCCAAGACACGAACTGCTGTTTGTGTTACACTGTTAAATCACAGTTACTAAAGTGCTTAAAAATGTTAGTCTATAACTGACCTTCTGTCCTGTCCTGGTCTGATTTTTCAATGGCTCCATTATTGTGAAATACTGCTCCACATGACTGTGAAAAGAGCAGAAAGTCTTGTCTTTTTCACATTTAGTAGCTTTCAATCACTAATGGTTTCTGACTGTGCATCTGAAGCTCTCAGATTTTTGTGTTCTCATATTAAAAGGTTTGAAGCAGCTCGGACACAAAACCAATGCTTGTTATGTTGAGGTGAAGTAGTTGAGCAGTGAAATTCTAAGAGTATGGGCGGACTTGCAAGATTTTCAGTTGTCAGGAGCAGCCAAAGCCCATTTGGTATGAAATGGGGAAAATACAGTGGGGTTATAGTGAACAAACTGAGCAGAATGTGCTCACATGCCAGTGCTGCCAGAGGCTTTGCTCAGCTTTCTTTGGTTACAGCCATTCTGTGATCCTGATCTTTCAGTGAGTCTGGAGAGAAAGTGAGGGGAAAAAAAAATTGTGAACATAGTTAATCCAGATGAGAAAATAAGCTGTCACTCCTCACTCAATAAATGATTCTCTAATACCTACACAAGAGTATCCAGTAGTGTTCCCAGCTGCAGGAGAGGCTTTTAAAGCAATTGAGGTGAATTCACAGGTCACAGGATCAAGTGGTGATTGCCTTTCTGCTGACCTGCATGAAGGCACCAGGTGGGTAAAGACCTCCAAGAGCAGCTGGTTTTTGTCTCTTCTTTTCAAAAAGGTAAGTGCTGGTGATAACAGTCACAGAAATCTCCTAACTGTGGGTCAGGAGGGAGGTTGAGGAGTTGAGTGGCTCCTCCCAGGAGGTTCTGTCAGAAGAGGATGTCAGGCAGCCAGAAGCTGAGAATTCAGAGCTGCCAGTGAGAATTCAGAGCTGCAAAGGCTGTAGCAGGTTTTTGGCTACCATTAGGCCACAGAGGTCAGGGAGCTGAGATGCTCCTCGAGGGAGAAGGTTCCAGTGTTTGCTTTCAGAAGTGGCTCTTGGGCAGGACCAGCGGCTCTTTTGCATTGTGAATGCTTCCCATTGTGTCCTGCTGATGTGGATTCCTTCAGCATCTTGGCTGAGATGTGGTGCTAAGAAAAAGGAGCTGAGCTGCTGGCCTGGCAGCAACATGTTTAAAGCTGTGTTTCACACCACATCAACATAGAAAAATGGTTTGGTTTGGCTTTTTTTCTCATCGAAGGCGTGGGGAGCTGCTACCAGGAAATAACCAAATGACTCAAAAATCTGTAAACAAATTCTTCTTGCAAATGGCAGCCTGCATTCTTTGAGAACAACAACTGACAGTGTTTCACACTAGGGAATGAAAGGCAGTGCTCCGGAATGGCAGACCTTTGGTTTCAAGCACAATTAAGCACGTGCTGTAGTATTACCTTCATCATTCCTGGTAGTTGTGAAGATTTCCATCTCGGTGGATTCTGCTTGCACTGTGTGCCCTTGCTCATAATATGACAAATAACCTGAAAGTTTGATGGTAATACTCAGCCTTGAACCACTACAACTCCTGGCTGTGCTGCTCTGAGTATATATGGATGTCTAATTAATGTGGTTTTGGGAATATTCCTTACAGGCAATTAAAATGTGGGGAATGGCTCAAGAGACTGTTCAGTGAAACACAGACACGAGGAAGGCAATTTGTCAGTTATGTGTCATTAATTCCATAGTGAAGGGGATTACAATCAATGTTGATTTGCTTTGAAGGAGTGTGTACTCCTTGTGGCTGTAAATTCACAAACTGAGCTGGATTGGTGTGGGCAGCACAAGCATTGCTGGATGTTTGTGCTTTTCAAGGCCCAAGATGGTGTTTTGGGCAGGTTTTGGTACTTTTGGCACAGTTTACAGGATATGTTTCTTTCACATTTTTCTCACTTCTCCCTCTCACAGCTGCTATGCAGCATTTTTTACCCTTTCTTAGATATGTTCTCACAGAGGTGCCACCAGCATAACTGACTGGCCCAGCTTTGGGCAGCAGCAGGTTTGTTTTGGGGTTGTTTGGAATGGAGATACCCTGGTGCCTTCTCCCAGAGCCACTCCTTGCTACCAAAACCCAGTACACCCCTCTAAACGGGTTTATTTGGTAGTACTACTACTGATAACTAATTGTTATCACCCTTCCCTTTCCTATTTAGTTTTATCATTGGTATTTTATTTTAAGTATTTTCTAGATACAGTTTTGATATTGAATAATTATTTTTATTGGTAGCACAGACATGGAACAGCCTGGACTAGTGGAAGGTGTCCCTGCCCATGGCAGTAGGGTTGGACTTTAAGGTTCCTTCCAACAGTCTATGAATATTACTTTAAAACAACATAGGTCTTTTCAGCTGCCTCATTCTCCCCTCTAAACAAACACTGCCAGGCTTTTCTCTGTTTGCAGACTTCTGTTTCTTCAGAGAAATGTGGAATCATCGAGTCATAGAAAGGTTTGGGTTGGAAGGCACCATAAAGATCAAATACAATTTTGTGTTGAGGCTTTGTATTTCCAAATAGTTTTTTTTTTCCTGGAGACACAGTTTTATGTATGGTTGAAAATAATTGCTGGATAAAACTAATATGCAGTTGTTGTACATTCTTGAAGATAACCCAAATAATATATATGTGGTTTAATGTTCTTGTATTTTTAAGCAAAACCAAAGAAAATCTTTCTTTCCTGTTATGATTTAGTAGCATAACACAGTACAATTATTTTGAGGATTATATAGTTTTCACACAAGTTAACATCAAAAGTAATTTGTTTCTCTTCATTGCCTTTGATATTATTTTATTGAATGTTTCAGAGCAGTCCTTGTTCCCATAAAATGCTATTATTAATAACCTTAATATGTGTGAAGCTGATTGTTTTGTTTGGATATATAGATTTAATAGGTGGAATTGTAAAAAATTATATTTTGACAATAAAAAACCCTAACAAAAAGTAGGTGTAGACTGGCATTTAAAAATTCTGAGTAATCTAGAAAACTCTTTTGCTTAAGGTCACTTAATTATATTTGATCCATCTGTCGAGGTTGAACATAACTGCAAGTGCTGAATGCAGAAATTAGTTGGCATGCCAGTTGAGTTATTTTGTACAAAAAAAGGCTACAGTCTCAATGAAATGTGAGCTTGAAATTGTTTTTCAATTTTATTTTCTAGAAAAGAAAGATGTCACGCAAAGCTTGGAAAGCTACACGGCAAAATGCCCTGGGACAATGGAAGTCATCACTCTTCCAGATGGTTTGAAGCTACCTCCTGTTCCCTTCACCAAATTGCCTATTGTGAAGTAAGACCAAAACACAATCTTTAACTTTTTCACAGCACCTGTCAGATTTTAAAGGATACTGAAAGGATGCAGTCATCTCACTTTATGCGTGTGGATCACAGGAACATGGAAGAATGTCAAAATGTCAAATTGTTTTGAGAAGCTCTTGATCAAAAATAGAGCCTTTGACCAGAAAATACTTTGTGGCCTTTAGTTTCAGAAAGAGAGAAGTTTTGTTCTTTGAAGAACTGTCCTTCAACAGTTTGTTATTCAATTGAAGGAAGGTATTTTGCTACAGCTGAGATTTTAGTTGAATACTTGATCATTTCAACAATGAAGGTTCAGGAATTGGATGCAGTCTCCATCCACAGAGCTTGGAACTCACCTGGAAATGGTGCTTTTTGTACCTCTCCCTTTCCAGATGCTGCATTTTCAAGCTGGCACCTTCAAGCTGGCCTGTTCTAAACCTCAGTTCCATTCAGGCACATCATGCAGTCAGGCCAATGAATAATAACTTGCTCAGGTTGAAGCCTGGCATGAAACATTAGAGAGGGTCAGAAAGAGACAAATACCCACTGGGTATCAGTAATAGAAGACTGAAAGAAAATATTTTCTTTTGAAGGAAAGATAATTCCTATTCAGAAGAAGTTTGCTGAATAGTGAAGAAAATGGGGGAAATGCTGATTGAATCCTCATAGCATCATAGAACCATGGTATAGATAAAACTGGAGAACACCTTTGAGGTGATCAAGTCCAACCATTAACCCAGCACCATGTTCACCATTCAGCCATATCCTCAGTTGCCACATCCACACATTTTTTAAACACTTTAAGGGATGGTGACTCCACCACCTCCCTGGGCAGCCCCTTCCAATACTTGACAACCCTTTCCATGAAGAAAATTCTTCTAAGATCAAATTTAAACCTCCCCTGGTGCAACTTGAGGCTGTTTCCTCTCATCCTGTCACTTGTTACCTGGGAGAAGAGGCTGGAAGAAGAGGCCAGTTAGAACTCTGACAGGAGATTCCCAAGACTTCAGTGGGAAAGACTTCATGTTAATGAAAATCTTTTGTATGCTGAGAGAAGGGGACAAACATATCCACACATTATCAATTTGTCTTGACCTGGCTGTGCTTGGAATGTTGGGAATAGCTCCTTTTGTTTTGTTGTGGGGCAAGGAACCCAGCATCGACTTTATTTAACATTTAAGAACTGCTGCTCCTCTCCTCCTCCTTCTTGTCTGTTAAAATTTCTATAAAAGCCATAGTAATAAAAATTTGTGCTCCAATAAAATGTTAGTTGAATTTAGATATAAAGGCTCCAGTTACATCTGCCCAGCAGAGCTGGTGCTGTAGAGCTGCCCAGCCTATTGGGAGCCAGCTGTGCTGCTGGACTGACTGCAGAGCTCTCTGAGCTAAATCGTGCTAATTTTTGTGACATCAATTATAAATGTGTGGAAATGTCATGTTGATGAATGTTGAATAACCTCAGCTTACGATTCAATCCATGTTAGAGCCCTGTAGAAACACACATTTACTGATGGGGATGACTTCTATTTACTGTTGGCATTTCATGGTCTAATGAGTTTTAATCCATTTAATGTGGGGTGCTTATTTTGGATGTGGATTTCTTAATCAAAATACTGTCAGACATGGAAATAGGAACACAGTGAAATAGGAACACAGTGGCAATGTTACCTTTTCTCCCCAGTACTGTAAAAGCAATAGAAGAGATTTGGCAAAGCAAAATCACTATATTCTATTACTCATATTCAATATAAAATCATCATCTGGTATTATCTTAGATAAAAAATGCACTATTCCCATTTTTATGGTTTACCTATGTTAAAGGTAATTGTCTTACTAATCTATTTAAAAGCAGAAAATTTTCTTTCTTTTCACCACTGCTGTTTTTAGTCATCCTTATGTACTTTCCTTACTACTTCAAATTGACTCAGTGCCATTTTTTCCCTTCCCTCTGTTTACTTAGTATAGTGGGATTTCTTAAAAAAAAAAAAAAAATTCCTTTTCCATCTAAGCAAAGTAGTTTTTAATTAACATTTTCCAAATATAGGATTTTGATCTTCTGGGTAGCTAGTGAAATCAGTTAGTAATTCTTAATTGTCACTCATTTCCATTCAGTGTTGTCAGGCCAGGGGTCCTGACTGAAGCTTTTCACTCAAAGGAATTAAAAAATCTGCCCTCTTCTGTGTCTGACCTGTGAGGGTACAGCTCTCTGACACATGTTGGAGGAACATTCCTTCCACTGTCATGCATTCAGTTAAAGCAGATTATCCACCAGTATTTATATAATAACCATGAAGGAGCCATAGCACTTTCCTCTGTATATCAAAGAAAATTCCTTTTTATTACCTCTATATCAAATTCAATGTTTGTTTCCTCAAATAAGTACAATTCACATTTTTGCTTTAAGTTGCATTCTAATTTGTAAAAAACTCTATCAGAAGAGGTTTAAAAATATGAAACATCAGGGGTCTCTTACAGTTTCCTTCTTATTCCTCAGGCTCGTTGGCTGCGATTTTTATATGATTTTGATGCCCACACTAAGTATCATGAACATGTAACATATGGATGTGATTTATCTCTTTTTCAATCTACTTGTAGTGTTATTTAGTAATTTCTTATCAGGTGCTTTGTTTCACAGAGAGAACTTGTCTGTGTAGTGTTCCTCTTACAGCTTCATTATTTTTCAGCAGAAACACATTATCTTGGTTTCTTGTGTGTGTCTACTTTCTATTAGTGTGATAGTGATATATCTGTTCTTTATTGTGCTGAGTTCCTGATTTGAGGTAATTAGGTGTCCTACAGGTTTATACAATACTGCTGATTTTACTGAATATCCACCAATTTATTGCTTGTTCTTCTGCCCAAAGTTTAGTCTTTACTTTCCCCTCAGCATTGGAAGAGCATTGATTTCCCTGCATGGCATTGTAGGGAATTGGGTGTAGCAGGGATGCAATCTGATAAATAATTTGTTTTCTATTTGTAATTACTTTCTGGTTGTTTAACAAACCCACTCAAAGTTCTGGGACGTTTCCTTCCTTCCAGCACCTACTCTGCATTTTCACTGTATTAAAATCAGCTTTATTCACTGTGGAGAAGCTTCTTTATTTGTGTTGCCTAGTGAAATCTTGTCTGGATTCCAGTTTGGGTTTTGTTGGTGTCTAAAGAAGATTTTTTTTCCTTTGCTGTTTATTTTTTGAGAGCTTTCTGAAACTTTAGTTTCCTTGGGTTGGTGTTTCTTCCTTTTGTATTGTAAATGTTTGCTTCAAGTTTTCCATTTCAGATATTCTCAGACTAATATTCCATATTTATCAGGGTTTTCTTTTACTCAACAGATCTGTGAAGCTCTTGAACCTCCCAACCAGTCTCCGACCTCACAAAATGAAAAGTTTACTTGGTCAGAATGTGTCAACCAAAAGCCCCTTCATATATTCTCCAATTATTGCACACAGTCGTGGGGAAGAACGAAATAAGAAAATAGGTAAGAATAATTTACAGTATTACAGAATCTTCTGTGGTTAAGGAAAGCAAATCTGAACTTTGCTGTCTTTTATTTGAGATAACCAGTTTTTTAGCCTCAAGTCCTGAAGGAACAAATCTTTTTTTTCTCTGGGGCAGAGTTTGATATTCAAAAGAGGAATAAAGTCTCATAGATGGTAATATTGATTTTTCAGAAGAGATAAACTAGTTTTATTTTCTTCTCAAACAAAAGGAAATTCAGGGAAAACTTAGTTCTGACATGCTCTGCTTGGCAGCCACCACCATTTCAGTGCCCTGGGGAAAATGCACTGTTGTGGTTTTTCCTTTTCCTATTCTGGTTTAATATAAACTCAGAGTGATGAACTGTCTGCTTTTACTCAAGGATAGGTCAGACAAGAGAAAGTTTTTCAACCCTGTTAGGAATATCAGTAGTTTCCTTTTTATAAAGATTATAAAGCCTGTCAGTGCAGTAATTGTGCCATTGGAAAAAGACCAGAAGTTTGTTTAAATCCTGGATGAAGTTACAAATATTGGTGGTTCTTTTTGTGGCCTTTGTGCATATCATGAAGGTGATAATTTTTACCAGAGGCATCAATGTCAGCACAGAAAACATCTGTGTGACTATGGAACAGAACTGATTGTAAAAACTTCAGAATTTTTTAGGGTGCTTTAACTTGGTTCCTTGTTCATCTGGGCTGTGCCTGCCTGCAGGGCACAGTTGGGATGCAGAGGCAGGGACGATGGTCTGGCAGTTTGGATGCACTCAGTGTGACTTTGCTGCAGCACTACTTCGATTTCAAAACAGAAAGGATAAGAAATTATAAAAAGATTAAGACGAATTAGTTAAAGGATAAATTGAAAAAATGTGCGCATCTTAAAGTGCTCTCTTGATTTCTCTTAATAATTTATTGAAAATTTAATTACTAATTTTCAACATTTAATCTCTTAGCTATACCGTGTCGTGTTTTCTTCATTTAAATAAAACCTTATTCCCAGTTTTGTCACATAATTGTGTAAAGCAGTATTCTGATTCCTTGATGCATACAAAAGGAACCTGCATTTTTTAACTGGTTAGGATTTGTTTCAGTGCTTTGTGTACTGTAGGAGATTTACATTTTACAATGAACACTCTTATTTTAAGATTTTATTTAGCCTAAGGAGATGTCTGATTGCTTCTGATCCTGTACAGCATTTGTCTTTTGAAGTATATAAACATTGCAGTCACTCCTAAATGCCTCTAATGTCTCAAAGTTTAGTGAACAAAAGAAAATACAAAATAAAAGCAGATACTTCCTTTGAAAGAAGCTGAGAAATTTATTAACTTCAAAATTAATGAGAGTATTTTAATGGCATGTGTTTAACATTAATTAAAAACAACAATAACAAATGAACTGTTTTTCTTACATGGAGATAGTACTCCATATTTTGGTTAAATGATTATTTTACAGCAAAGGAAATCAAGCACTGCTGACAAACCAAAGGGAAACAAAACCCATTTAGAAAGTCTTGAAATGTTTTCAGCTTTCAACTTGATAAGCTTTTCTGATTGAAAACAATAACAGGGATAATTATATTGTAGTTAAATTGCTTTAATAGCATGCTAGTTGTAAAAAATAAACCTACTGATTTTTGACATGAAGTGTTTTGTTGGTTTTGAGTGCTCATAGTCTAAAGCAGGAAGAATATATAATATAGTTGTGTTAGTAAGTCCAACAGCTCTGTCATACCTGTATTAGCTGATACAAATACAGCTCATTTTACCTTTTCTTTCAAAACCTTTTCCCCTAAGGCAGCAATTCTGTAGCACTGCCCTGGCACATTTTTCACAGGGGATTTCAAACTCATCTTGAAAACCTCCATTGATTCAGACTCCACCATGTCTCTGGGGAGGTTGTTCCACTGAATCACTGTTCTTACTGAAACAAAAAAAAAAGTAAGAAATTAAAACCTCTTTCAGTCCAACTGGTGTCTATCACCCTTGGTCTTCTTCCTGTGGCTCCTTGTGAGGAAAGAGTTTCTGTCCTCTTTATGCAGCCCTTGAAGTTCTGGAATACTGTGATGATATTGCCCCTGAACCTTCTCTTCACCCCAGAGAGGATATTTCACTCCTTTACTCCTTCCTTGCCTGTCCATGATCACCTTTGTGGTGCTTGGGATCCTCTCCAGTCTGTCTGTGTCCCTGCCAGCTGTGGGACCAGAACTGGGCACAGCTGTGCCTGACAAGCCCAGGGGGGAGTACAGTGGTCATATCTGTGTCTCTGCAGTTGGGAAGCAGAGGGACTCAGAACCCAGAGCAGATGGACTCAGAACCCAGAGCAGATGGACTCAGAGCCCAGAGCAGATGGACTCGGAGCCCAGAGCCGATGGACTCAGAGCCCAGAGCAGATGGACTCAGAACCCAGAGCAGATGGACTCGGAACCCAGCAGGGTGATGAGTGGAGGGATTTTCAGTCAGGGGTCTGTTACAGGGGAAGGATGGAACCAGGTGACTGCGTGTAACAGGAGAAAGGTTCCTCCTCGTCCTCCTCCTCAGAATGTGACAAGTAGCACTTGCACCTTCTACAACAGGGGTGAGGTTCTGGAATGAGAAGGCCAAACAACTGATGAGGTGGCAGAGGGACCTCCTAAAGCAAGACCCCCCCAAACTCTGCATGACAACCTCCTCTGTTAGCAGTAGAAGAAGTGTGGTCCTCATCGGAGACTCCCTCCCTTCCAAGGGGAGCAGAGGGCCCCATGTGCAGACCTGCCCAACTCAGGGGAGGTCTACTGTCTCCCAGGGGCTCAGGAAAGGAAGATCACTGGAAAATTCCAGTCTAGAAAGACCCTCTGATTACTGTCTGCTATTGGTTGTTCCGACTGGCAGCAACAAAACAGCAAACAGAAGTCTGAGGCAAATCAAAAGAGACTTCAAGGCCCTGGGACAGTTGGTGGGGGGATCAGGAGCACAGGGAGTGATTTTCTTGATCTTTCCAGAAGCAAGGAATAGCAGTGATAGGAACAGGCAGCTCCACTGATGCGTGGCTCCAAGGTTGGTGTCAATGGAAAAAATGTGGGTTTTTTGACCATGGGATGGTCTATCAACACTTGGCCTGCTGACACCTGATGGGATGAGCCTTTCTCAGATGGGAAAAGGAATTCTAGCACAGGAGCAATGGGGCTTGGTGACAGAGTTTTGAACTAGTTTGGAAAGGGGAAAGGGAGAAAACCAGGCTCCCCAGTGATAAGCAGTGGGATTTTGTGCCAAACCTTGAGGATCCTGATGGGATCCCTCAATCTGCTTCACCAGGTGTTGGCCACAAGGTACCACACCTGAAATGTTTCTACCCCGATGCCCACAGCATGAGGAACAAACACCAGCTGGAAGCTTTGGCCCAGTCCCAGAGGTCTGACATCACTGGCATACGTGAATCATGGTGGGATGAATCCTGGGCCTGGAGATCCCTGTTGGGTGGTTGTGTTTTCAGAACAGACATTCCTCAGTATGGTGACAGAATGTGGAGATTCAGGACTGCAGTGCTGCTGTGCTACTGCAGGTGCCTCTGTTGCTGTAGTAAACCACAATGGATAACTCTGTACCTGTGCAGGCTGTTTTGGAGGCTACAGAATGCACAAGACATCATGGACACTAATAAACAATTAAATATAAAATGCAGGGAACATCTCATACCACAGTGAATTTGAATGTTTTGTTGTAATCAACAGTTTTGCTTTTCAGGTTTCACAGTAATATAACCCATTAACATCTGTGAATGTATGTGTTTAATTTCCACTAGCATTAATTTGAGTTAAACATTTACATTAAGTACATCTCCCTTGAGCTCTCTAATATTGCCTGCAAAATGTAATCAGAAAGTAAATGATTGTGAATGTACAATTAGAGTACAGATTGCTTCAACTGTGCATTAAAGTCTTAGTATTGATTATCCAGGTTTTTTACTGGACATTTCCTAATATCCTAGTAAAAACCTGTTAGCAATGTATGTTAAAATCATTGGGTAAACTAGTAAGAACTAATCTATGTATGCTGTAATTTAGCTTATAATCATGATTTATTTAACAAATGTAATTAAGCCACCTTTTGTTTACTTGGATTGCAGATCCTCAGCTTGCAGGGAGAATCTTGCCACATTCAAAATCTGAATTCAGGTGTATGTGGTTCACTGTGAGAAATTAGGAATGTAAACAGGAGCTTGAAGGCTGAAAAGGTTATGAAGTGCTGATATAAAATAATCTTTTTGCATTGAACAATTACGCAGAATTTGCATCTCTGCTGCTGTCCTCCAGTCCTCCATAATCTCCTACAAAACCATAGAATTACAGAATGGTTTGGGTTGGAAGGGACCTTAAAGATCATCCACTTCCAACCTCCCTTGCCATGGGCAGGGACACCTTCCACTAGTCCAGCCTTACCTGCTTAAATTATAAAACTCAAAACATATTAAAATTGGCAGAGCGAAGTATCTTTAAAGTTGACCTCCCTTGTGCTAAGATATAAACTGCAGTACATCTTTTTACCTGGCCCACTTTACTTCACTGTCTCTTTATTTACTCCATATAATCAGCTGTGCCTGTATGAGGACTTGTGATTTCCTTCTTCCTGTTGTGTTCATTTCTTACCTGGTTGATTCTTCTCCAGGTCTCCAATATCAAGGCCATATGTACTCTACATAACTGCAAGTATGGAAACCTTTAAATGTTGAACATGAAGGATGTGTTGAAGTAGTGTTTTGAATTGATGCCTGAGTTATTTTTGCTAATGAAGCACTGGGTCTTTAGAGCACTGTTGTTGTGTTAATGAATGTTTCCAGTCTCTTCACCCATTGCTTTGCCTGGGAGTTACAGCTGGTGTCACACAATGCTCTTGAGTAGGACTTGGGCTGTGGAGATTACAGAGAGATATTAAGCATTATAGCAATGTGACAGCTCAGCTGCTGCTGTTCATTTATAACCCTGTGATTAGGTAATTCCTGCCTTAATTCTGTGATTATTCCTTGCAGACTTCCAGTGGGTCCAGGGAGATGTGTGTGAAGTCCAGTTGATGGTGTACAACCCTATGCCTTTTGAGCTCCGAGTAGAAAACATGGTATGCATCTTTCTAAATCTTCTCTTTCTGCTATTTTTCTGAAGAAGAATCTCATTTAGACTTTCAAATATGTTTTTGTATAAATATTCTTTAAAGATGGTTTAAGCCAGCATATCCTCAGTTTAACCGTGTGGTGTTATCAATTGTCTCATATTTTTGGTGATGAGGTATTGAAAAGAAAAATCTCTGCAACTCAGAGTGTTTAAATGCTTTACTGGCACTGACCCATAAATCAGTTCTGTACATTTCTGCCTTGAGTAAAACTCCTGCTACATGATTTACATAGACTCGTTTTCAAGTAATAATTATACCCGAAACCTAATAATTATTGTATGCTTGTTACTGTTGTTTAAAATTCCACATTCATCCTTGCCTTTCAAATTCCCATTTTGACCACAGTTTAAAAACCTGATGGACTAAAGTAGTTATATCTGAGAAGCTTTGGGTTTTAATAAAAACTTCAGCTCATGGATTTGTTGTTCCCAGTGCTTTTTGTTATTTGCAAACACTCTAATCAGATGATCAGAAGGGAGTGAAAAAATTGGCCAAACCACTGGAGAAATATGTGAGGTTGGAAGGATCAAGCCCAAGCTCTCTGCTACTTCAGCTGGCTGCTTGCAGTGTATCCTGAAAAAAAGGAAATTGTGGGTTTTTTTCCCTTTCTTTATTCCAGCTAACAGGATTTTAAAAATTGTTATCATTTAAAGGTTAAAAGTTCTGTAACTACTAGACCAACTTAATATCCACTCAGTCCTAACCCAGCATTTTCCTTTATGTTAAATATTCTTACCTTTAGTATTGCTTTAAATATAAATCACATCTCTTAGAGCCCTTTGTTCTGTCAAGGTAATTGAATCAGTGTACATTTATTTGCTCATGATTTTTGTTTGGGTTTTGTTTTTATTGATATGTCTACTGCAGTGTCTAGTCAAACAAGTTGGCCTAAATTACTGATAATAAACCACATAATAAAGTGCTTTTCCATGGGAAGTGAACGTGCCCAAAGATTTTGTTTTTATAGCACAATAAAATTAATCCTTGGAAGCTAACATGCTGCTTTCTCCAGCAACATTTTCATTCACCTTCACAGAAGTATTCAAATTTTTTAGGGATTAATAGAAAAAGTAGTTGTAAAGCTGCACATCAGAAGAGTCTCTGTGGGAATTGATTAAGAACATTTTGAGTTACATTCTGATTTGTATTGTGTAAGTAATGATGTTATATATTTAAAAAACTTGGAAAATTTCTTAATGAGGAAATTCCTTCTGAGTGCTTACATCCAGTTATTTGTGTAGATCTTCACAACATCCATTCCCAGAGCAAATTAATTGTAGTAGCACTAATGCTTCTCTTTACTGTTCTCATGATAAAGTTCTGTGTTGGAATTAACACTGAATTCCAGTTCCAGTGGAAAGCACAAGAGGAATTAATTTGCCAACCAGATGCAAATCATTGATTAATGTAACTCTAATCAGTGCTTTGAGAAATTCTGCTCCTCGCTAATGTGTTCACTTGGAGAAATTGGTTGATTTTGGTAGATTTGTATCTTTATCAAGACTGTAGCAAGTTGAGGAAAGTGCTTCTTCCCCTTGATCTGGAATTTTAGAGACAATTTCTTTTGGAGCCGAGGCCAGTTTGGAGCTCCCCAAATGACAAAACCACTGACATCTGTTCAGCCTGTAGAGGAGAAGAATATTGGGGTAATTCCTACTGCCCTGCTCAATCCCGAAATGGGAAAGTGCAGCAAAATCAGAGTTGGGCTCATCCAGAGGTTCCTCATCCAGAGGATGAGAATCAGGGAATGAGCTGCAGCCATGGGACACCTCCCTCCCTAATAAAAACTCCCTTTTCCCAAGCAGGAGGGGATCATACACTGGGGCTTCTTGTCCAGAGAGAACCTGACACCTCCATCTTTAGAAATCTTTAGAACCTGAGTGAACAGCATGTGAAAAACTTAAACTATCACCAGAGTTACCCCTGTTTTGAGCACTGGGCTAAACAAGATGACCTCTACAATTTCTTTCCAAGCTAAGTTGTTGATTTTCCAGTCTCATCTGTGAACTTCATGGAATGTGGAAATAGGCATTACTTTATCATAAGAATAAACTCTTCTGTTTTCATTTTAATAATTCAGAGTGCTGCTTAATATTTTAAAATGGTGTGTTTTATTATTTACATGCCTGAAGTCCCCACACCCTTTTCTTGTCTGATTTCTCATCACGTATCACATTCCTTCAGATTATTTACTCTCACAGACTCAGTTTCATAGCAAGTGTATCCTTTTCTGTCATTTAGTGGCACTTTCAACTTGTTTTTCCCACAACTTTTTTCCTCCTGCCTGAGTCAGCACCTCACCTTTGCAGGATCACCAGGATCATTCAGGCTTGTTTCCAATCATCTTTGAGCTCTCCATTGCTTGGTTTAATTTTTCTTTGTCCTTTCTATTCTCCACCATTCACCAATATATAACTGTACTGAAATCTACAGTCTTAGTTATTTTTTAAAATTTTCCCCTTTCCCTCAATTTAGATTAGTTGTTCTGATAAATTACTCATTTCATGAGTTAAATTAAATCCAAGATTTTGCCATGGTACTTTTCCTACTGTGTCTTTCTGTTTGTTGAATTTCTCTTGTGATGGTAAACAAGTTAGCATTGAGCACAGGTTTTTAAGGAGAATGATTCTCCATGGAAAGGCTTCCAGAGCTTTTTCATTAATTGAAGTATTAATGCTGAGTCCATGTAGGTTAATTGAGGTGTGCTTAAGTAAAAGGCATTGAATTTCTAGGCTTGATGTGAGACTGTGGACACAAGACTTTGATTAGTGCTGTTATGATGATAAACCCTGAACATTGATTTTCTTTGTTATTTTATTTTATTGTTCTCAAGGATCTTGGCCCATTTTTGTTGTTTTTACTGTTAATTTCCTGCCATGAATATTCCTAATTTGGGACTCTTAATTAGGTACTATTCATTCCTGCCCCATTTCTGTGTTCATTTTCTGTCTTTTTCCATTTCATGTTTCTATTTTGTCCATATAGTCAGAAGGCTGCTCCAATGGAAAGTGCAGTAGTGTTTGTAAAATGACAAATAATTCAATCATGGAGCATGGAATTGATTAGCTCCCACAATTGTGTGAGTCAATAAAGTGAAGTAGGAGAGATCTTGGGGTTGATCAGAACAAATAATAAAACTCAGCAAGTACTTCAAATCAGCAGAATGAGAGACAAAAATGAGCCCAGCCACAACTGGCTGTGATGGGTTAGACAGAATATTCCTGCCATGCTGGTGCTGGGGTGCATCCATGTGGAGATGGGATGTTCAGCTGTACATTTGTGCCACCACTTCCCCTTTTCTGCCAGGAGTGTTGATTTCTGTACAGCCTTGTTCAGGTCTGTTAGTCTCCAGCCCTTTTGCAGTTTTTTCTGCAGTTACTGCCATTACTGCAGTTTCCTGTGCAGGAAAATAGGTTCTTCAGGTTTCAGGCCTTCAAAAAAATCCAAAAAATTCTGGGAAATCTCCAGTGGATTTGTTTTGTATCTTGTGACAAATGCAAAAAGCAGCTAACAGTACAATCTGGGGAGATCTACTGCTAAAATACATATGAAGATGCAGTGCAAAATGTTAAGTTCCCTAAGATTTTAACTACTTTTTCATATTTTTTTAATCAAGTTTCCTATTAAAAGAAAAAAAAAAAATAAAGCTGAGGCATTTTGAGGTAATGTTATGTATTGAGGGAAAGCATTTTCTCTGCTCTTGCTGTGGAAAATACAGCCATGGTTCCAAGAAAGCTACAAGAGTTACAAACAGTGTAAACTGTATTTAATAAATAATTATCAAGAAACAAACAAACAGAAAACCTACCCCCTAACCCACGGGAATGTTATAATTTATAATACTTAATTATTTTTCAAGAACTAAGTATTTGTTCTGTGGTTCTCCTTCTGTTTGGGACCTGTATTTATTTGAACACAATCAGGTGTGGTATTTTGATTAATGATGCTTTAAATTGTGCTATTAGTCAAGAGCTCTATGTTGATGTTTAAAAAGAGCATCTAAAATTTTGGTAAATCTGAATGTATAATCAGCCCCACAACTTTGCTTATGATGGTTTGAATTGTTTCCATGAACTGCTCTTTCCTGAGTTCACATCTTTTGCTGCTTCTGCTGTCTTGAGAGAATATTTAATTACTGCTACACTACATTTAGTGGCAACTGTATTAGTCAAGAATGTACACAGAAAGGTGAAAGGGGAAAAAGAATAAAAATGACTGTGTTTGGTGTTTTTCTAGGTCTGCCTCAAATAAGCATATTAGAAATAATAGGGAAAATTTTCTTTAAAATAAATATTTGACAGTTTTTGTGTAAAGTATTTGACAACATGGTATACAAGTATGTTCAGCATGGAAACTAACTTTGAAGGTCGTGTTACTTTAAAAAAAGAATGATTGCATTTTGGGATTGGTAAGTAAAGCCTAAAAAAAGCAGTTACATACTCATGTTATTTTAACAGCATCCCCAAATGCTGCCATTTACATGCAAGTGGTTTTGTTCCTCTAAAACTAAAATGAGATTTGAAGTGATTGAAAGACATGCTGTGATAAAAACATGCATACATTCACTCTAAGACAATTTAAATTCTTTTATAAGAATACAACGAAATGTAAACTTTTTTTTTTTGTGTGTGTGCATGACTCATACATTCCCTAGAGGAAACCTTGGATTTGGATGATCTTTTCCTATAGGGTCAGAAAGAGAAATGATTACCAAGTGGAGGCAAAATGATTAGTAAATATTACTACTTGAAATAATGTAATAATAACTCTCAGGAAAGAAATCAAACACATTTCCCTACTTTTGGTGGTGTGGCTGAAATTTTTTAGTTAATGGGTGTGAGAGTATTTCAGCCTTTATTAGGTTTTCACTGTTAAACTTCAAAACTTCAGGCACCAGAGGGCAATGTTGGGCAAATATTGCAGAATTGTGCAATTCAGCAAATTGTGCTCTTGAAATCATCTTTCAGATATTCTAAGATATGTCACTGTCTTTTAAAATTCACTTGTGTGGCCTAAGTATTAAGGGTAAATATCTTGATTTCAATTTATATCTGGAAATCTGAAGTCTAGATGATTTTTATATTGATTTTTTTCCCCCCATTTAGATGAATTTTAAGGCTTTCTTGATGTCTTTACTTTTCAAAACCTTGAAGTTTTACTGAACAGTAGAACTCTGAAAGTGGGGGAATAGACTGCTGCTTTCTTGTTTTTGTATTAGTGCACTTGAAGCTCTTCAATTTCTAGTCCAGGCATAGTGTGTGCTTAGTGCAGGTGTTTTGGCATTTGCATTCTGTTTGTTCTCTAAAAAATCCCTTTTTTTTCAAGGTTTGCACTACATGTTAGAGAATATTTAGGGGTCCCTATCAGTTTTTTAAATTTACATTTGCTACAGCTGATAGTAAACAAGACACTGGAGGGTTTGTGGGGTTTTTATCACTGATTTTGCAGGACTTGAAGTCCTTGGATGAAATTTTTTAGATGAGATGAAACCTGAATAATTCAAATGTATTTGAATATTAGACCAAGTGATACATCATTGGTTTTGAGACTAAAATAAAGTTTAAAAGGCTTCTGTACCAATTTTAAAAGTGAGTTCTGAAGAGTGCTGGGGTCAATTTTTGTTTGTGTTCTAAGGTTTACTTCAGCCAAAGCAAAAGCAGCGGAATTGTGGTGAAAATTGAGGCTACATCAGTGTTAAAGAGAGAATGTTCATCCCATTTCTGTGGGATGAATCCCACTGGAAGGATTAATGTGGGAATCAAAGAGGCTCAATGCTCTGATACACTGGGTAGTGAATATTTAGAAAGACAAAGTTAGGTTTTACTTGTGTTTTTGTGGATGGTTTCTGACAGCTGAAGTCTGTACGTGAAATGGGAGGAAAATAAAAATTCAGTAGAAATGAGGGTGTAACAGAGTATTTACTTACAACTCAAGTACAATGGTGAAATGGAATTTTGTGCAGTCTCAAGGACAGAGTTCTCTAATGCAGCTTTCCACAAAGCCAGAGTAGCTTTGGCTGCATTAGGTGCTGTCTCAAGTGTGTCAAGTCCATGAAGAAGTAATTGCTAGAACAAAGATTTTACAGATTTTTGGGAATGTTATGTGTTTTTTTGTGGCGCAAACCATCAGTTTTTTATCTCTCTTCACAAAAGTATGTTCCTCTTTAACAGCATTCTCAGTTCTCATTAAGCATCCACACAGAGTTGAGATTTAATGCAGCTGTGCTTACTGCTTTTGTTGATGGAGGTCTTTGTAGCATCTTTATTCAAAAATAAAAATAAATATGTGTATAGAAAAACAGTGGGTAACTTGGGTTTACATGCTTTCCAAAATCAAGTTTACTTTTAACTGCACATTCTATGCTCAAGCATCTTCAATTCATTAGCCAAGCTTAAAGAAAACCCCCAGTCTACTAAGAACAGTAATGCTGTGTTCAGAAATTTCTTCAGTGATTTTTTTTCTGCTACATTTCTCGTTTTGTCCCATGTTTTAAATTTAGAATGCTAAAAGATTTCTGTGACACTAAGGGAGTTACTGCAGGCATTTAGGCTTGAGAGGATCAGTTCAGCAAAATGAATGCATTATTCCAACTCACTGAAATATTTAGGGTGGATGGTTAAGCTAGACTTGCCCTGTTATCTGTAAGTACATTTTTTTTCCTCTTAGAAAACATATTTTGGGCATGTAATTAAAGCTAAGCAAGATCTGTGATTGATGTTTGATTTCCACTATCTATCAAATACTCAAGTTAAAGTCACAGGTACAATTAAATGTAGGTACAAAACAGCACCATGCAGATGATATCTGTGATTTTTTTTTACTGTGCTTGGGTGTCAATTTTTATTAGTTTTTCATACGTCATTCCCAGCTCAGTTCCTGGAACACGTTTCCATGCTGAATACAAATCCTGCTGTAATTCTGGATACACACTGCAGTCACTGCAACTCAAACCCCAGAATAACTGCTATGAGTAAATGGGGATAAATCATAAAAGTTTGGCTGATGTAATGCATGGGAATAAAATATAAGAATGTAGCATAAAAATGTAAGTGTATATCATAAATGGATTTATCTGTGTAATGTGTTTTTTCAGGGTCTCTTGACAACTGGAGTAGAATTTGAATCACTCCCTGCTGCCCTTTCCCTCCCTGCAGAATCTGGGCTCTATCCCGTGACTCTGGTTGGTGTTCCCCAAACCACAGGGCAGATCACTGTCAATGGTAAGGGATTGACTCTCACTCCTTGTTGGCAGAACAACCTGAGTTTTACACCCCTGTGGGTTGCATGGCTTTGTTTGCCACGTGTGTGTTCACCACTCTGAATTCTCCTCAGTAAGTAAAAGAAGAAAGGAACACAGGGGATCTGTTCCCTGTACCAGGCTTCATTAAAAACAGCCTGATGAATCACTTGGCTGCAGCAGCAGTAACAAGCACATTCTTGGAGTATCTCATGTGTGAGAGGAAGAGGATAATGAACTCCAGCTCTCCTTTATTAATGCTTTCATTTGGAAAGCTTCTGAGGAGGATTACTTGAACTTTTTTCTTGAGAATGCAGGAGATAATCTTGCATGGTTTTTTTTCCCCCTTAATTAATCGTGTTTGTGTAAGATTACAGAAATTTTTGCAGATTGCTTCCGTGGAAACAATTTAGCCAGGGTGTATGGCCTGCTGCAGTCAAGATATCATTTCATTCATAAGCCTAAATAAAACTTTGTAGTAACGAAGAAAATTAAAGAGCTTTTACAAAAGGCTAGCAGATCTAGAGAAGGAGGCATATGTGGAGAGGATGGATTCTACATGTAGTAGGAGTGAATCATCTTACCAAATCAGATTTTTAAATATGTCTTCCTGGAATGCGAAGTTAGGATACAGGATAAGAACCATTTTAGTAAAGCTAAGCACTAAAAGAAGATGGCTTTGAACTTGAAGACACTCTGTTCTCACTGAGTGTTTCTTAAATGCTTTTGTGTCTGCTCATAAAACAATTTTTCATGTGATTTTTTTTTTTCTCAGAAACTATTCTGGTAAATACAGAATAGCATCAAAGCACTCAGAACATTTGTACTGTAGTTGTCTCCTTTTGAGTTCCACATACTAAAAATGTATTGCAAGTACAGGAGTTGATTTCTGTACTTGGCAGCTTTTTGTATGTCAATGTATCAAATTTTCCTTCAGATATAACTCACAAATATTGCCTGGTAAGGAATCAGTGGGGAGATATTTTTCCACTAAATTGAACTTTCAGAAGCTGTGGTCTTTCATGGCAGGTGTTTGTGTTTATGCATGCATATTTTTTCCATTAATAATTTCCTTTAGGATTCTTCTATCCTTCTGGATGTAGTTGAGATTCTTTCCCATAAACATTTTTCTGAGGAAATAGGGAATGTATGTTAAAGGTTGACATATTTTATGTGCCCCAGGGAATTTGGTGACAGGTATGAAATGGTGTCCATGCTGTGACTTGTGATGTTGATCTTCTAAAGAATTCTGCAGAAGTTACTGTAATGCATTGTAGAAATCAGAGGCTCTTTGCAATTTCTTTTATTTTACATGCCAAAGATGCAGAGGTGACCATGTGTTTGTACATTGTCAGGTAGTTATTAATGTTGTTATTTCAGGGGTTTGAAAGTCCTGTACTTACTATGTGTCCTGAGAAGATTTTCCTGTGGAGAAGGTGGTGATTTGGGTAACAAATACATTGACAAGATCTGGCCAGGAGACTTAGTACTTTTAGACCTGCCAGAAAAGAGAACAGTTCACAACATAACTGGTGTTTTCTTCTAAAACTCAGGTTATCATACTTCAGTTTTTGGTGTCTTCAGTGATTGCCTTCTGGACAATCTGCCAGGAGTGAAGACCAATGGCTGCACTGTTGAAGTCATTCCAGCTTTGCCAAGGCTGCAGATCAGCACCTCCCTTCCAAGGTGAAAAATTAATTAAATTATGATTTTATTTTGTCATATTTAAGTGTTAGTCACATGCTGAATTAAGGCTCTTCCACCTGAGTGTATAATCAATGCTTAAGTAAAACAGGACGTAATCTAAGTCCGCATTATTTGCTTTAGAATGCAAATCTGAAGTTTTTGTTTTACTGCTTGAAACCATGGAATTTCACAGAAATATGCAGAAATAATTTTGCAAGTTTTTTTTGTGCTCAAAACTTTGGTTTTGGGCAATGAGGGATGTATCAAGCCAAGAATTCACTGTTTATATCTTAACAATCCAGTCCAGGCATGACTTTTAATTCAGCTCAATTATCACAGAAGAAAGGAAAAAAGTAAGAGAGAAAATTATACAGAAAAAGAATCACTAATAAGTACATGTACCTTTATACAGTAACTGAAAACATAATTTGTTTTGCTTTTTAGTATGCAATTCCATTATATTTTTATCTCAATATGAGGGGGAAAAAAGAAATTCCTTCTTCCCTTTCACTCCACATGCTCAAATTTCAGAGCCCTGAAATGCTAACAGTACATGACACTACATTCTGAATGATCAAAAAACACTTGGTTGAAGTCCTCATCAGAGGTCTGTTCTGAGACTGAAATCTGCTCCTGTTTGTGGAGGCTGCTTGTCTTGTGGTAAGGAAGGACAGGATGAAAGGGAAGGATGGCAGGAATACCTGCAAAAAGAAGGGGAATTATTGGTCATTAATCTCAATGACTTCTGTCCTTGATTCCTTCTGACCACTCTGCATTAGCACAGGAAGTACGGTCAGGAATGGAACCTCTGCCCATCTGTCTTGTTCTGCAACCTCCTTCCCTCATTCATGCTCCAGAGAGTTCATCTCTAGTCACTGTTTCACCTTTCACACTGGGAATTTTTCCCAGGACCTTCTGCTGTGAGGTTTATCCCTGCCCTGTCCACTAAACCTGCTCATTGTAGTGACCTGCTCTCGGCTTTTGTTTTCATTTCCCCTTCCTTACAGTTTTTGCAGGTCATTTAGCAAGCTTTCAGAGTTAGAATATGTATTCTATATTGCTTGAAATCTGACTTGTCTTATGCATAAATTATTAATTTTTGTCCTCAATTGTTCTAAAAATGGGAATGGAAAATGTTATTTAGTGTCTTCAGCAGTAGTTTCTGAGTCTTCCAAGAATAGTGAATGGAGTAACCAGGACAGGCTTTTAACATTTTCATCATCATTATTTGTTTGTCACATTTTGTAGGTCTGCTCATACACTTCAGCCTTCTTCAGGGGATGAAATCTCCACTAATGTGTCTGTCCAGCTGTACAACGGAGAGGCCCAGCAGCTCATCATTAAATTAGAAAATATTGGGACAGAACCTTTGGAGAAACTGGAGGTGACAGCAAAAACAGTCAACACTAAGGGTGTGTATGCTGATGGAAATAATCATGCTGACTTCTTTGTTACAAATGAGATTATTTGTGTTATACTTCTTTTAGGTCAGTTTAGAATAAATATCATAGTTTCCATTACAGAGCTGAAATAATTCAGTTTGATTTTATTGTAGGAATATAGAAATGAAAGAGAATGTAAGGAAATGTAGAAGGATGAAGGAAATTGTAGAACCATCTCTGTGTTAAAGGGTCACCTGCTTTTTAAAAATCTAGATTTAATTGCAGTGTTACTTGGGGAAAAATCCTGAGGCAATTACTGGTAAAGAGGAAGAATCTTGGGTCTAAATTATTTTCTCCTTATATCTAAATATGCTGATTAGTTCATTAAATAAATTACTATTAGCAGTAATGTTGTCCTACTTGAGGGAGTGGAAATAAATAAGCCTGTTTCTATCTTACTCAGTGAACAGTAAGAAAAAAAAATGGAGAGAAGGCTTTAAAAGACAAGGCAATAAATAAAATAAGCTATTGTGAGTTAAAAGAATAATTGAAGCTCTGGATGAAATACAGCACATCCCCTGAGTACACTTAATTCTCTTGAAATGCTCTGTCCATGTTAGTATTAAAAAGTGGTCTGATAGGTGAATCCAGTTTTTGTTTTGTGATGTTTTATTTTTTTTTTTTTTGGTTTGTCCTCTGAGGGATTGTTATGGAAATGATCTTAACAGAAGTACTGCAGGTGACAGGCAGCGTAATCTTTACTGACAGTAGAAATACCTTATTTTATTGCAGGTTTTATTCTGTCAGTACCAGAGCATTTAAATTCAGTGTGATACCTTGTGATTTCTGTTCATTTCAGTATTCAAGCTCATGATTTTTTTATAACAGAGTATCCCCTTCTCCACAACCTCAGAGAATAGGAGTTGCCAATCGTCTCAAAATACAGTTTTGGTCTGAGACTTGTTACCAGGAATAATTTTAGGAGTTGAAACATACGATGACTTACTGTTCTTCCAGAAGTTCCAACATG
This sequence comes from Taeniopygia guttata, assembly GCF_048771995.1. Classification (NCBI taxonomy): domain Eukaryota; kingdom Metazoa; phylum Chordata; class Aves; order Passeriformes; family Estrildidae; genus Taeniopygia; species Taeniopygia guttata. The sequence goes on along the minus strand of NC_133026.1, from coordinate 147,358,064 downwards.
CTCCTCATGGGCCAGGGGCTCCATGTATGGAACAGAGAGGCCAAATACAGGTGAAATGGAGAAATACTCAGGTGAAAACTGAGAAATACTCGGGTGGAGAAATTTATGTATTAAATAGTGGAATATATGGGCCTGTAAATCACATGTTAATCAGAATTTTTGTACATAACATTACACAGGTAATGGATTCACAATGCTGAAAAAGAGACTCATGCCAACTTTAAAACACCATCTCTCCATAACAACTTTTGTTAAAAACAGTGGGGGAAAAGGAGAATAGTTGATATACTCACCTCTAAGTTCAGTAAAACTTTTAACTGTACTCCATCCTATATTTTCTTTCTCTGTTGAAGATGTTTGCAATGAAGCCCCTTTGTGTATCTGACAGTGTCTTTAATGTTATTAGGCATGATAATTATCAGAAAAAATAAAATTTCTGACTATAGATTCTGATGATACTATAAGCATGCATACTCAAAAAAATGCAACTTAAATCCCTATCTCAGAAAAACAGAATTGAGTTTTGAGGATGATATTTGTTCTGACAGTGTGAGAACTGTCCCACCAGAATCATGCAATCAGAAATGTCTGTGGGGGCAGGGACCTCTGGAAATCATCTTAACCTTCCTTTGAAAGCAGAACTGAAGGTGTTCCAGGGTCCTGTCAAGTAGAATGTTCAGTTTCTTGCATTGTCTCACAGAAGTGAAATGCACCCCTGTATTTGGAGCTGTGTGCTTGAGATGAACTGTGTTATTGGAGATAAAAAAGAAACTGAAGTGTGACTTTTTAAATGACTGTGCTATGGAAACAGTGTAAAGCACTGAGAAAGGCTAATTAGAAGAACTAATAGTCCACATTAAGCATACAATAATTATGTTATTTCAAATGTGATTGCATGGAGGTGTTGCAGAGTGTCATAGAATCAGTCACTGAATGGTTTGGGTGGAAATGGACCTTAAAGACCTTGGACTTTCAGTTTTCCTCCCATGGGCAGGGACACCTTCCACTATTCCAGATTGCTCAAAACCCCATCCAGCCTGGCCTTGAGCACTTCCAGGTATGGGGGAGTCACAGGTTCTCTGGGAAACACATGCCAGGGCCTCACCACCCTCACAGTAAAGAATTTCTTCTCAATTCTTAAGCTAAACTTGTCCTCTGTCAGTTTGAAGCCATTCTCCCTTGTTCTATCTCTACATGACCTATCCAAAGTCCCTCTCCAGCTCTCTTGGAGCTCCTTTAGGCACTGGACAGGGCTTTAAGACCTACCCAGAGCCTTCTCTTCCCAGGAAAAACAACCCAAACTCCCTCAGTCTTCATAGCAGAGGTGCTGTGATCACCTTAGTGGCCCCCTCAGGACTTTTTCAAACAGATCTTTCTTGTTTTGGGGATGACCTTTGCCTTTTTTCATGGGCTCTCTTCCATTTTAGTTATGACCCTAAATTGATACAAATGCATGAGCTGGGCTGACTGTCCAGTGAGATGGGATTCTGGTGGCCAACAGGGAACCAGAGATTTGTAATGGTCAGTGAGTACAGACATGGAACTCGTGGGGATAGGACATTAAACCATCTCTAACAGCCACACAAACTCTTGGTGTTACACATCGAGTTGAGAGCGTGTGCAGGTGTCCATAGTGTGTTAAGAAGTTGTCTCTTGGTTGTTCTGTGCTACTCCTCAGTGAAATGTGCCTGTTCAAACTGGTCAAGGTCTCCTTGAGAGCTGGTGGTCACCTTCATTTGCCTGAGCACAGCTTGCCAGTCAGCTCAGGAGCCCATGAGAAGCTTTGGCCAATTCCAGCCAAACACAAAGAGCTTTCAGGCATCTTTTGTTACACCCGATGTTCTTTACTTCTTTTTGCCTTGGCAGTTATTCATGAATCTCCTGCAGCTGCTGCCTGCCTGACCCATTTCCCTACTTTCTGTTTCTGGAGCCACGGCTTTTAGCACAAAGATGAGTGCTGTAAATGGCAAAATTCTCTTTTTTACTGTTGCTAGATTTATAGCCAGTCACTGTCCTTGAGGAAGCCAGCTTCTGTGGCATTATTGTGAGTGGTGGCATGTTAATGAGAAACTCAGGAGGTAAGACTGTCACACTTGCCTTCCCTTACTTCACTTCTGTCACCATCAGGGGCAGCTCTTTGGGTTTTCTGCTCTGGCCCTCAGATAAATAAGAACTTGCAGCTCCCCCTGTGCAGTTCATGAAGGACATCACAGGGTTTTGAGTCCTTCAGCAGCCGTGTGTTGTGGAGCAGATCCCGAGGCCGATCAGCAAGAGGGACTTGTCATGCTGCCACAACAGACATGTCTGTCATGGCTTTTTGTGTCTCACTGCACCCCTGAGCCAGGCTGGGGCATCTGTAGGTTGGACATCACATGTCCATGCTGCCAGGGTCAGCTCTGGGTCACCTTACACTGTCCCTCACCGGGTCACACAGTTTAATCCTTTTTTTGGAAAGATGACCTGTGCAGAGCTGGATGCTTTCCCTTTGGCTCCAGTCAGCTTTTGTTAGAGGCTTGTTGTGTCACAGATGAGAGAGTGCAGTCCAAAGGCTGTGATAAACCAACTATTGGATCCACTGAGGAGCAAATATAACTCTGGTGTTTTCAAACTTGAGAAGAGCCCACTTGGCAATCTTAGCACAAATGGTAAGCCCAGCTACACACATGGAATGAACCTGGATGAAGCAAAATCCTCACTCATCTTTCCTAGAAGTGACAGACTTCAGGAATTAAAATGTAGAGAAAGAGGTTAACCTGTCCAGCTGCATTCTTCCCATGGCCTTTGAACACATCTGCCAGAAGACAAATGAAAAATCTGCTTTGAGGTTCAGGAGGTTCTATGAATATTCAGGACTGGATTTATTTACCTTTTTTTGCTAAAGGAAAATTTGTAAATTCTTTCAAATGAATTGGTTATTGTGGTGGGTTGACCCTGGTTGGATGCCAGACAACATCAAAGCTGCTCTGTCACTCCCCTCCACAAATGGCCAGGGAGAAGAAAATACAATGGAAGTCTCATGAGTTAAGGACCAGGAGAGATCACCCACTGATCACTGTCACAGGCAAAACAGATTCATCTGTTTTATTAATACTAATTTAATTTTATTGCTAACAAAATTGGATAGGATAATAAGAAGTAAAATACATCTTGAAAACACCTCCCCCAACAGTTCCCTCTTTCCCAGGTTTTTCATCCTCTCCCCCAGCAGCACAGGGAGGGGGAATGGGGGTTGCACTCAGTTCATCACACATTGGTCCTGCTGCTGTTCAGGGTGAGGAGTCCTTCCCCTGATTCCCCTGGGATGCAGGGGAATCTCAGCTCTGGCACCTGGAGCATCTCCTGCCCCTCACCACCACAGACCTTTGGTGTCTGCAGAGTTGTTCCTCTCACATATTCTCACTTTGCTCTGAGCACAATTACTCCTGTGCAGTAACTTCTTTCCTTCCTAAATGTGTTATCTCGTTGCAAAGAGCATCATAAGTCCTGCAGGTTCATTTCTGTCCACCAGGTCTAGGAGAAGTTAAAATGTGTGAATGCCAATGCCTGTGCATTTAGAACTGATTGTTATTTTGACTTCATAAAATAAACTATAGCAAAAAGCCAGATTTACCAAGGGATTTGGGATTGAAAGTAATGGAGGTTCTTGTGTTCTCAGTATACTTTTCTATCAAGTTTCTCTATGCAAAATGTCAGTGTGGACTTTTTCTTTGTCAGACCTTAAAATCTGTTAAAATTTAGACTGGTCTAGGATGACCCAAAGTTAGTTTCTGGGTAAGCTTTTATGTGATATTTGTTAGGATTTTAGTGATTTAGTACCCAGTAAAATGAAACAGGTTGCTATTTACAACTCCTGATAACAGTTGCTTGTAACTTAAGATGTTTGCTAAACACAGATTTTGGGCTTGAGAAAGAGCTGAATGCAGGCTTGCCCCAGTTCAGCCTTCCACTGAACTGAGAGGTCTGAAGCCAGAGAATAATTCACTGTAATACTGATTACTGAACAAGGTCAACATTGTTAAACTATAACCAAGTGTCAGATAAATATAAATTAGCTGTTTCTCCACATCTACAGCTCAGCTTTTAGCTCAAGCATTTAGATCTTGTGTTGTAATTACTGGTGTTAATTAGAAAGTATCTGCAAGGGCTGTTCTCACTTTAAAAGTCTTTTCACTTGTAATGTCTTCAAATAGATCTCTTACTTAATGAAAACATGTTTTGGAAAGAGTTTGGTGCTCCACTGCTTGGGATATGTCATTCTTTGTTTACACTGAGTGGAAACACTCCTTGAGCATACTGGATTTTTACTTAACAGAAAAAGGGGATAGAGATTGCTATAGTTATTAACTTACTTTTTTTCTTGAAAGTAGAAAAAAATACTCAGAATGGTGATATAGTTGCAGCTATATCATTAGGTGAGGTGGAGGTGAGTTTAAGGAAATAAGTTTTTGGGAGGATTTTTCATTTTTACCTTGTCTTTTTTTTTTACTAAAGAAATCTATACTATTGATTTGGTGGGGAAAGACACAAGACAACATCTGGTAATCTGTGAGAAGAATATCTTTCAGGCAAAGCTTTTATTGTTTAGGTAGAAGTTAATGGAAAAAATATTCTCTTTGTTTTCTCCTTTTCCTAGAAAGGGAAACCAAAGGTTCCTGTGCAAATCAAGATGATTTGGACATAATCTGGAATTCTGATTGCTGCTTTTGAAAGATCCTTTATTCCAGGTTGCAGTAGTTGAGGCAGTCTGCCCACCCTGTTCCCTCACAGGTGGATCTTAGATGGTGGTTTTGGAAAGGTTCTGAAATCACAGCAGATTTTAATTGCTTTGTTCTTACCAGGTGACCTGGGAGGATGTGGAGATGAACTGTGTGACTTGCAGTGGTCCCTGTTATGCAAAGCTGTGCTCCAAAGGTGTTTAAATGAGCTTTTAGAAGAATTCTCCTATATACTTTGGCGATAACATGCATTGGTATAATAAATCAATAAACGTATCTTTAGGACTCTCCCAATCAAACCATCATGCTTATTTATTGTACCAGTAGACTTTCTTGTAGTATTTAGCATTGTCTGGTCTTCTTGCATATAGGAATAAATTTATGGATGGGGTGGGTTGACCCTGGCCATAGCTAAAGACTCAGTGTAGATGAAGAGTAAATTCTGGTTTTTTTCCCCTTGTATAATTTTCTGGCATGTCAGGCTTATAAGGGAGGACTTAATAATTACAGATCCCATATATCAAGTGGACCAATGACAAAAAAATTTATTAAACATATTTTCTTTTGTCACTGACTAATCCTGTCTGGCATCCTTGATGATTGGGTCTTATAAAAAGCTGCTTCTCAGCTTTAAGAAAGGACTTTATAAAAAAATGAAAGCCAGTAGTCTTCTTACCCTTCTATATTGCTCAGTAAATAACTGAAGAATGATGTTACAGCTGTTTCAGAATTTCAGCTGATTAAGTTTGGGTTATTTTGATGAAAAGTACTCTGCATTCATGTGACACCTCCTGAGCTGAACTGTGTAGGATTCAAAACTACATGAACATTTAGAACCCCTGCAGGCTATATTTAAAGTTTATATTTAATGCTGCCTATTGTGCAGGGTTTGTGTTTTTTTTCTGGTAGTGATCTTCTTCACTTAAATTCATATTTTGAGCTTTGTGATCTGTGTGATTCCAGGTTAGTGTCAGTACCCAGTAACTTCTCTATCTTTCTGTTGCTACATTAATTTTAATACATTAATTCTGAATATTTTAGATTTTAAACAGGACATGACAGATTGATTAGTACTCTCTACAGCAGTTCAAAACTGAAACTTCCTTAATGCAGGGCTTATGCTTATGAAATATTTACTTATTTTGATACAGAGAAGCTGTATGGAGATTTCTTGAGTTGGAATCTAGAAGACACCCTCTGCCAGTTTCCTCTAAAACCTGGAAAGATTGCAACATTGATTGTAAACATTAAAGTGAAGCTGGACTTTTCTTGCCAAGAAAACCTTCTGCAGGATCTCAGTGATGGTGAGTTTTTCATTTCTCCTTGTTAAGAAGGGTTGTGTGTGCTGCTGGAATCACTTTTCTAATTGCTGTGCCCTTTGTGTTAAATTGATTTGTGATGTGGCTGTGTGGTTGAGTATTTGTATGTTGTAAAGCAAAGACAACCCTTGGCTGAGTTCTGCAGATTGAAGGGTGAATTTTTGAGACAGTTGTGGGCACGAGAGTCTGGCCCAGCTTCCCCATCATGAGACCTTGCCCTTGTGTTTTAGAATATTTTTAAGGTGGTTTTGAGGTATCTTTTTATATCCTTATCTTATGAGGGTAAAGAAAAATAATTCACAAACATTAGTGGGGTTTAAAGAAAAATAGCATTGAGTTGATTATTTAATTATCCAGGATTGCAGAATTCTGAATAATTGCTGAGTGCAGTTTTACCTAAAGTGACAGACTGAAATTTAAGGCAGAATTTCCCTAACATTGGTTCTACAGAGAAAGTGCCATGTGTTTAAACTTATTTTGAAGAAAAGGAAGCTGCAGTGTTTGCTTCTATTAGAATTATTTGGAATTACAAGTACCAGATACTTGTAATAATGATTTCATTTTTATAATAAACACACAGTCTTTCTGGAGTAATTACTCTAATCTGTATTTTTTCATTTGTCTGATAAGTTTACACTGATTAAATTACCTTGACAAAACAAGATACTCTTGTATTAAAAATCCTCTGTTATTTGGATTTTTTTCCCAGGATCCACTTGCAGGTATGCATTATCTTTATAAGTAATCTTTCAGTACAGGAAAATACAACAAAATTACATGCAGAGCTTATTCAGGTTGAATAGGAAGGATTTCTGTGAATTACCTTGCAAATGCATTTAAACAAAAATTATAGTAGTTGTTAGTAATGATTGAAAGATTTTAGTTTTGAAACCTTCCTAATGTAAAATATCAAGATACTTTAAAAGTATTTTAGGACTTTACAGCACAAACCCTGCAGTGTTGCTACACTGCAGTTAGTTCAGAGCTTGTTGAAAATGCTGAAGTGAAGGAAGAGCACACCCAGACATTGTGAAGCCATGGGTGCCAGGGAATTGGACTTTGAGAAATGCCCCTTGATGGCAAGTGGGATTTCATAGTAGAGATGTATATATAGATATATATGCACACACACATATATATAAAATTTCCTTCATTTGCCCAGTGTCCAAAATGTTCTGAAGCTTCACTTGTCTAGGAGCTTTTCTGATGAAATAACATAAACCCCAAGTATTCTGCAGGAGGTGAAGTTAACTTACTTCTTGGTATGGACACTGAGCACTTGTGGGATTTGGATTTTGGCCTCTGTTTACCTGCATCCAGCTCTTATAGGACCACAGATGAACAAAATCTTTGAACACCATTTTTACCTCCTGCTCCTCTGAAAGGTTGTGTAGATGAAGCAATTCAGCCTTCCCTCATTTAGTGATGATAAAGGAGTAGGATCCATTACTGCATTGTTGGAACTTTGGGATCTGTGTGTGCTGTGTACTCCCTGTCATTTGAAAATTTTATTGGGGATGCTAAGTATATTGAAAATCTAGTTGCTACTTCATTTTTTATGTATTGCTTTTAACTTTACAAATGCTGGAGTTTCCAAAGAGGAGGTAAGAGCCTGATGGGAAGAACAGTAAAGAGCTAGAAAAATCAATGGCAACTATGACATGACTTTTAATCATAGGGTACAGTGGTATCTTTTTCTTTTGAAGACCAACCACATGTACAATGATGATCAAAATTCGTTTCTCTCCTAAAAGCAATGTCTTTAGTAGGGCAATTTTTACATCCATGTCTTTTCATTTTTCCTTTTGCAGTGTTTGTAATCAGGACATGGTTAAGAAGGGATAAATTACTGATGTTTTTGATGATACACATTTATCCAATTGGAAAGTAAACCAGGTTATCAATCTGAATTGCTGAGGTGTGTTGATGGTGAGAAAAATGTTGGGTGTTTTTCCAGATTGAAGGAAGCAAAACCACAAGTGGCTGCTCAGTATCAGATCAGTGACCATCCAGCCAATATCTTGACTGTGACAGTGGCTAAGAGCAGATTCCAGTGGGACAAAACAGGAAAAATTGTGCACATCTGTTTTCCTCTAGGCCTGTAACTGTTGTTAGCTTAGAAGCTTCCAGGGCTGAATATAGTTTCTCTGGTTCTAGGCAGTTTTACTCATCCTTAGTGGGTTTCTCTTTCTTAAAATTCTTCATTCTTCCTGTCAGCACTTCACAACAAGAAGTGGCAAGAGGAGTCACAGCTAAATTACTTTTTAGCAGCTTTGCACTTACTGGTGGCCTTGTGTTTCAGGTTTCTTAATTGCATGAGAGAGGCAACAGGACATCTTCTTAGCATGGTTCCTGCAGTGATTTGATGCATTTTCCCAGGGTATTGTCCCTGCAGATTGGGGATTTCTAACTGTTGAGGGCTCAGTTGTCCCTGTTATGGGAATTGTTCCACATGTCAGCCTTGTCCCTTTTGAACTCTCAGTTCTGTTTGAGGGAGGCTGTACACACTATTTGAAAGCTGATCTATGTGTTCGTGTAATGACCTAATGGTGCTCTTTATTTTGTTTTATATTCCTTTCCTTACAATCGTGGGGTAATGCACAATTTATCATTTGCTTTTTTGACTGTTGCTGAACATTAATTTGGGAGATTCATGAATGTGTGAGCCACAGCTCCATGATCTTGCTTCTTAACAGAAATGATATGCTGGGAGCCTCTTACTGCACATACAAGTTTAGGATTGTTTCCCCCCATTTATTTATGCTGAATTTTGACATATTATTGGATGTTGGTCTTTTCTCCCAGGTACCAAAAGACAGGATGAGAGGAAATGGGCTCAAGTTGCACCAGGGGATGTTTAGATTGGATGTTAGGAAACATTTATTCACTGAAATGGTTGGGAAACCTTGGAGACCCTGTTTACCAGTCCTGGAATCACCAGCCCTGAAAGTGTTCCAAAAATATGTGGATGTGGCACCTGGGGGACATGGTTTAGTGGTGAACATGATGGTGGTGCTGGGCTGAGAGTTGAACAATGATGATCTTCGAGGTTTTTTCCAACCTTAACAATTTTGTGATTCCGTGTCTTAAAGCCAGTTGACCAAGATTAGGGAGATCCATGTTTACAACAAATCTCAGTGAAATTTTGGATCTCTTGTCCCTCAGCTGGATGGTTGAGGGTTCCACCTCTGGCTGAGAAGGTCAGCATGGGCATTTAATTGGATTCTGAGGTTGTTACACTGGGTGAGGCAGGGGATGCCCTTGATCTGCTGGGTACAGCCAGTTGCAAGCAGCTGGAGCAGTGAAATCTCTGTCACCTGTTAAGGTGACTAAAAAGATCAACAGGATATTCACATTATGAGCATAATGAATTCTCCTTTCCAGCTATTATAGTGCAGTTTCTGAAATTCAGTATTTCCCTGACACTGAATGGGGTAAGAACAACAGCTGCTCTTTCTGGATTGTATTGTACATGTGACTTGTTGGAGGCTTTTAAAAAAACTCCTGTTACGTGGGGACAGTGTTTTGCAAAGGTAATGAATTAATTTGCAATGGGTACTTCATTATGTAGAATGTTAATTTTCATCTATTCCCTGTATAGGGAACCTAAAGACAAATGTGAGACTATTTAAATTCATAAACTCATCAAAGGAACTAATTAATTACACATTGAGGGAGAAGCAAATCTGTGCCTTAAGTCTCTCCTTCCCTTCTCTTGGTGCCTGGAGAGGCTCCTAGAACAGAGGTTAGGCAGTGTTAGAGGAATTAAGCAGGAATTCATTAAAAAGGCCTTTAAAGGACAAACCTTGGGCAGCACAACAGTCTGGCCATGGCTCTGCCCAAATGGACCCCAAGTCAGGAGTTTTCACACTTTTATAAGTTTTGGTCTATTTACATGTTGGGTTAATTGTCCAATTACAGCTGCAGGTTATGAAGTCCCACACTCCCAGTTTGCTCTTCTCAATTCGCTGTTCTTTGCACTTTTTGGGCCAGAAGCTGCAATGGTGTCCTTGGTTCTCGGGCTGGAAAAGGATGGTTTTGTCTGACTAAACTGTGAGGAGAACTTGTTAACACTTTATATAAAGTTCAGTTACACACTAATGCAGTACAGAAGCTAAAACTCAAGGCATCACTCTAGGGGGGAAAAGGTTGCAGAGCAATAATAGCATATTTCTAGGAGCACTAATCTTGAATATTTTTTAACACTGGTATGCAAGACCAGTGTATTTTTCATAGTCACTTTGTTGTTTTTCTGCTTTAATGGTCAGTTTTTATCTACTTCAAAATGTCCTTCCAAGTATACAGACAAAGCTCTTTTTTTTGGTTTTGTTGGAATGATACCTGGTTTGGAATTTAAATGTTCTCTTGGCAGTTATTCCAAGAAACTAAGTAGCCTGGAGGACTCTATTAGGATAATGGTATCATTGATGATGATGATGATAGGGTCCTCAGAGATGTTCCAGTATTATCATTTCCATATTACTCTGCTGGGTAGCCTTTATAACATTTAATTGTTCTGAGTATTCTTTTTAAGTGACTTCATTTCTAAGAAGCTTTTTCTTTTGTCTCTGCAGTTTGAAGATGTGTTTGTTCGTACTGTTAAAATGAGTAAATAAGGGTTTTTTCTCTTTTGTTCTATTTTTTTTTTTTTAATACAGATGCTTCTGTTTCCTCCATAAATTCATCACTGTGTAACTTTAAAAAATATTCCTAATTTTATTGAGAACTACAGAATTCTTCTTGAATTACAGCTTTAGTACTTATGGAAGATAAGGTGCCCTTTTCTCTTCCAACTGCACTTTAAACCAGATAAGCAATCTTGTCTCATGATTGGACTAATATAGGGTGGGATTTTTAACTATGTGTCAGTGCCATAGTACTTCAGGCTATTCCAGTTTTACCAGCCACTACACAGCCACACAGAGAGCTGGTGTTTCAGACCCCAAATCTTTACAATGTAAATAAATAAGGCAGACATGAGGCAAATAACAATAAATTGATTATTGGCACATACAGCCTAATAAACCTGCCATCCTGTTATGCTGTTCCTTTGTTGAGGCACTTTATTTTAGCATCTAATGTAATCTGCATACATAATCTCTAGTGTTTATTATTAACTTCTTTACACTTCATTTGTTCTCTTTCATTGTGTTCACCCTGATTGTAAATTTATCTTCCAATTTTAGTTTAGTTCAACAACCTCAGGACATAAATCCTTGCTTATAGTGCATTTGTTATTGTTAATTATTGTCTTCAGAGGTAATGGGGTTTCTAAGAAGAACTCAGGTCTGGTACATGTTGGCTGTGCTCTGCTCCTGGGATCCAGAGAGCTGCTGCATTCCCAGGAACTTTGCCTGGAGTGCTGCTGCCTGGGGTCCCTCCTGTGATGGTCCTGAGCACGTTTTTGAGAGAGGGAAGGAGCTGCATCTCAGTGCCCACCTGAAGTGTGGAGGGTGGATTATATTGACTCAAAACCTCTGTGTGTTCTCGTGTTATTCTGCTCTTTGTTGCTGCACACAGCAAGTTTCTAGAATTCTGCACACATCATGAGAATACAGTTATCTTTTTCTAGGGGGAAAAAAGAAAAGGCATTCAAGTTCAGCAAGCAGAGTCTGTCTCCTGTCTCAAGTTTTTTTTCTATTTTTCTGCATGTTTAAAGTACTTCAAAGCTGTTACAGTATTCTTATAAGATGTTACCTACCAGGAGGTTTTTGTTTTGAAATTTCAATCAGGTAAGAATTGACAAAATAAACAAATGGCTTGAGGTGGCATTTAGTTTTCATATGTTATAATCAAGCTGTTTTCTTTCCAAAAACTCTGTGATTCTGTGACATAGCATCATAGTGTGGTTTGGATTGGAAGGGACCTTAAAGATAATCTCATTCCACCTCCCTGCCATGGACAGGGACACCTTCCACTATCCCAGGTTGCTCCAAGCCCTGTCCAACCTGGTTTGAACATTTCCAGGGATGGGGCATCCACACATTCTCTGGGCAACCTGTGCCAGGCAGGGCCTCATCATGCTCTGGATAAAGAATTTCTCCTTGTCAGTTTGATGCCACCTCCCCTTGTCTTGTCACTCCATGGCCTTGCAAAAAGTCCCTCTCCAGCTCTCTTGGATCCCTTTTAGGCCCTGAAAGGGGCTCTGAGTTTTCTCTGGAGCCTTCTCTACTCCAGGTTGCACAGCTCCAGCTCTCCCAGCCGGTCTCCAGAGCAGAGGCATCCCAACCCTTTGAGCATCTTTGATGCCTCCTTTGGAATTGGTCCAGCAGCTCCACATCCTGTTGGTGTTGGAGCCACAGAGCTGGACAAAACACTCTGGGGAGGATCTCCCCAGAGCAGAGAGGATCTCCCCAGAGGGGCAGAATCCCCCCAGAAACATCCCTGGGCTGCAGGAGGGGATCCAGCTCCAGGCCAGTTGGATTGACGTGGTGATGGTTGGTCATAGGCTGGAGTCTGTGATCTCTGAGGCCTTTTCCAACCTGAATGATTCTGGGATTCCTCCTCTTCCTGCCTCTCTCAGGGTCCCTGTGCTGCTGTTCAGGAAGCTGCAGGAAGCAGCTCTGCACTGCTGTTGGATTGTATGAAATTTTCCTGGAAAAAGCAGCACTGTAGCCTAAAATGTTCCACTGTTTCCATTTTGTGTGACATTGAATTGCCTGGACAGAATCCCGACCTCTGAATCCCAACCTCTGTTGGGTCTGTGGTGTCAGTGGAACAGTTTTTAAGTGTTTCCTTGCTGTCTGGGACAGCAAGGAGTTTGGAGTTTGGGACCTCCATAGCTGTGATGTACCTGTTGAAAAATGGATCCATTTTTGTCCCCTGGGTTGGGCCAGTGATCCTTGCACAGCACAGTGTGACACAGGACAGGAGCTGTCCCGTGCCACCTCTTCCTTCTGTGCTCAGTGACTGGATTGTAAATCTACAGGTTTAACTCTCCCTCATTCAAGTAAGAAATTTTGTAGGGTTCTGTGCAGTGTGCTGGGAAAGTGGCTAATGAAGTTAAATTGACAATTTACTTAACATTTGATAGGAGAGAGGAAATGCTGGTAAGAGATTTTGCTCTGTTATGACAGCAGTGACTGGGATGTTGGAAAGGCAAGCTGTGTTTTTGCAGTTACCATGGAAAAAGTGTTGGTCATATGCTGTTACCATGGAAATATTCAGTGTGGATTGTTGAAATTAGGAAAATGTCTGGACAGAGTAGCAAGATAATTATACTTTTTATAGTGCAAGGCTGCTCAGGATGTTTGACAGTAGGGATTGACAAAAGAAAACTGGAGGATTTAGCATCTTCATCTCTCTAAACTTCATGAGAGAAAATGTATGAAATCTCAAAAAATATAAGTATCAATAATGTAAAACTTCTGGAGAACTGCTTCATTGATGCTCAGTGTTTTCTTCTACCATCATTAAGTTCTGCAGCCTACCAGGGTTTTTAACAGGATTTCTCAAATTCTGACTATTTAATGTATTGCAAGGGAGTTGGTCAAGATCTCTTCCCCCATTGCTGCCTGATCAAAGTAGAGAAGAAACAAAATAATTGAAAAAATAGTTGTTTGTGGTAGAAAATTAATTTTTTTGTTGTTCTTTGGCAGAGAAGTTGCCTTGAGCAGTCCAGGCTGTGAAGGGCTGAGACATCTGCAGCATAACAAAGGGCCTGGCACTGGCTTTGTGAGAGTGCCACAAACTTGAGACAGAAAGTTCAACCACTAACAAGTTACCTTGGACTTCCCTTTCATCCTGATGTCTCCTTTGCTAGAAAACCTCCTTTTCCAGATACAAATTAGAGAGTTAAAAATGTCTTCTTTCTAGAGAAAATGTTTAAACTATTGTCTTTTCTTCCCCCAACTCTAGAAATTAAAAATAAAACGGGATTTTAAAGGATAAAATAATTAAGAAAGGCATTACTTGTATCTCTGTGATGTTGTTTTAGGTATTATCTATTCTTCTCTCAAATAATTAAACCTCATGCCATTTAAAAAGTGAAAAATCTGATTAATGCTATGCAGGTTTTCATACTTGGTTCTTTTCATGTTTTAATTTGTAGTTTTATGTACCAGTCAGTGTTAGTTTTTGTTCTAAATATAGAACTAGTAAAAATCATTCATCAGCTTGGGAAGAATATTTTTCCTCAATTAAAGCTTCTAATTTTCATTTTGAAAGAGCAGCTTTCAAAGCCTGTGATCAAATGTAGTTGTGTATTTCTTTCTGTATTTTGTCTTGTTCATGGTCCTGCTGCATTGCACGGGTAGGTTGCTCTCACCTCTTGTCCTGCTCTCCCCCAGGAATTGGAGAACAGGATATTTGTTCAGTGCTAAGGGGCCATTTAGAATTACTTAGTGAAGGAAAATGCAAGTAAGGGAATATGATAATACTCCCTTTATTTTCTCATTTGGAGACCTGTGAAGTTTAAACTCCTTTCATGTTCCATCTTGTTCTTATGGTTTCTTCTTTTTGAGGAATGTATCCTCAACATGTCCAGATTTAATAGGAGCAATTTAGGAAATATGTTTGGATTTTGTGTAGCAATTTGGTTTTTCCTGTGTGTTCAGCTGTGTGTGTCTGCTGCTGTACATGAGATATTGCTTGTATTACATTGGTGTTTGTGGATTACAGTTGCTCTGCACAGCATCAAGGAACAAAATATTTATCTTCTTTGCATGTAAATCTAAATAATAACAAATAGTGAATCTAGTTTTACTGTTTGTTAAGGTTTCCTTATTTTAATTCTCTTGTTCTTCTAATTCTTTTGATTCAGTAGTAATTTTTCAAACATTTAAAGTTTATGCTTAGGGTGTAGCCCTGGTTGGGTGGAGAACCCCAAATGTGCTGCAGTGCATTTATTTACCTTCAAGTTACACCTTGTTGGCAGTAACAGAGTGTGTGTGCCAGTACCCAGAATAGGATTAAGCACCAAAATGAAGACATTCCTCTCAGGGTATTTTTATGCTTTTTTGTTGACTCTTACAATTGAAACCTTAAGTTTCCATTCTGCCTCCTTTATAAATGAGAACTATTTTATCTATTTTTGCATTAGTAGATGTACAAAACATGACATCTCTATTTTCTGTCATTTTCCACAATATATACTTTAACAAGAAATCATTGTACTAGAAATTAATTTAAGGCTCCTAAGGAGCTGATAGGATCACACTGTCATGGAAAACCACAAACTTTGATTTTTATTTTAATACTGTAAATGTTAAAACTAATTTTGTATTATTAACTCTGACATCTTTGTTGTGATATTTCAAATGCAGTTTCCATCCTTCCCTGTGATATTCACCAAGTGTTTGGTGCATTCAAGTTTGATTATTTTTGATGTCCTGGCAGAAACAGCCAAATAATTTTTGTCTTTGGTTCTGTCTTTTTGTGTAAAAGGTTAATATCACTTTTTGTGTCTTTTCTCTCCCTTTGATAATACAGATATAAATTATTGGAACAAAACATAGCATTAGACAAGCAAAAGTAATTCTCTGTGTTCTTTTTCCAGATGGAATCAGTGTCAGTGGACTCCCCCTCTCCAGTCCTTTCCGACAGGTTGTCAAACCAAGAGTGGAGACCAAACCTCTTAATCCCCAGGAAAGCAGCAAAGTTGGTGATTTCAGTCACGTCAAGGTAGGGGAATGACATCAAAATAAGTAAAACCTGTTGTTTTTTGTTGTACTGTGCTATGGTTTGTTGTGTGATTAAAAAACAAAGGTTGCCTAGTCTTATAAATATTTCCCTTTGGTTTCCTTTAGCACAGCTTGATGTTCGGAGTTTGGATTGTTATATTTGAGCCAACAAACAAAAAAGGTGAAGAAAGATCAGGCTAAGAGTGGAAATTGCAGAGTTGTCTGTCCCTGTGGTGTACTGGGGGAGCTGTCAGCTCACCTCATGGTGCTTTCTCATGCTATTTACTCTGTGAATTCTTGGCTTTCTTGCAGGGAGGTTTTTTTAGTGGTGTTCATACAAGTAATAAAACAGAATAGTTGAGAGAGTCAAAGAAAAAGTAAATAAAAGTACCAGGGTGGAAGAGCAGTAGTGTAGATGGAAGAACAGTTGTGTAGGTGGAAGCTGCACTGTGCTTACCAAGAATCTGCCCCAGCCTAAGCTGCTCTTTGCTTTTCTGTGGCAGATCTTACCTGATGAAGGTATAAAGTTGTTGTTTAGAGCATGAAATAAATTAACCTTCATAATGGCCGGATTTGAAGAAGATACAATAAGAAAGATTGTAAATAATGGACTGCAGCACTTCATTGGTCTCTTCCCAACTTTTGGTGAATGCTGTGTTGTGTGCAGTATTTGATACATTCCCTGCACAGATCCATGTTCTGCATCAGTTCATCCTGTCAGGAATTAGAATGAGTGTTTTACATGGCAAAATTTGGCTTCACATGTGCTTGAGAAGCAAACACAGGCTCTGCTTTTCTCAGTGACTTGCTTTGCCTGTGAATTTGCTTCCTTCACAGTGAGAATATTCACAATTCTATCTGAGCAATAAACAGGTGAAGCTGTTAATTTGTAAGTCTGTTTCTTTTGGACCATTACCACTGCTAATTCATCATCAATTGATTCTGCAGCACAGAAAACATGACTGCAGCATAGGAAAGGTCTTAGCAAAATTACTAAAGCCTTTGTGTTTTATGGCATAGTAAGGTTTTTCATAATTGTTTATAAATATAAATGAGCATGATTGAGGAAAAAAAATTGGTATTTAAGTGAACAAAATGTCCAGCATTAATATTTAAGTTCAGAGCTTTGTGTAGAATGTCTGGCCTCTAGACACTTCTCAGTCACTGTGGCAATGGAAGTGTTAATTCAAGATAGGACTAAAAAATCTACAAATGCAGAACTTTGCACCAAGTACATGAAGAAAAAAAAGCATTTTGGTGCACTTTTTGGTTGTCAATCAGTTGTCCTGGCAACCAAGAAGTTGCAGGTTCCCAGTGCTCTGTGTGATAGTATTTGAAGGATGTTGGAGGGCTGTAAAGGAGAAACTTGGTTTTTAACATGTGTAGCAAAACAGTGTGGTGGGAAGGCACATGCTGGATCCTGTTGCCAGGCTCATGGAATGAATTTTGATTTAATTGGTATTTCGTGATGGAATAACCATTCAGATGATCAAAACTATGTTGAGTATGGAATACACATTCCAACAGCATCAAAGGATTCTTTTCTGAGTAAATGTCTCTGTGTCCTGAGCCTGGTGTGCATCACTGCTGTACAGCACCTGTAGTGTCCCTGGAGTTTGTCCCAGTTAAACTACTATAAACCAATAATTGGATCTGCTTGGATTAAAAATGCCTATGGAGCTCAAAACTATTTAGAACTATGCTAAAAATATTTTTTGATTCACTGGGCTATGCACAAAATTAAGTCTCCATGTACAAGGACAGACATATTGGGTAGTGGGTAAATGACCAGAAGAAAATACCTGTTATAACTGAGGAGATGTATTTGCCTCTTTAGGCAGTCATTCTGTGATAATGTGGATTTCTGCTTGTGACTTCTGTTTTAACATTGCTCTTTAGTAGGAAGCAGCATAGGAACCACCAATAGCTTAAAATGAAAGCCAGAAAAATTCCAAACCATAGATACAGGGAGTTACTGTAAACAATACAGTCAATTAAGAACTTACAGATATAATTAGAATGTGCTGTAGTCCAATTATTTTGGCTGAGTTTTGAGGAATTTGCTGTAGTTTTGGATTTGAGTCTCTCTGGTTTAGATTGGGTGTCTTTGAGTACATGAATTATGTTACTTGTCAGATGCTTTTGCTCAGACATTGATGTCTGAAATGAAACAAGCTGGGATCTGCACGAGAGATGATCCAAGGTTCCCTTTGATGCTTAGTCTCAAAATGTTTGATATTTATGAACCTTTTTGAGTTCCCTAGAACCTCCTTAAATGATCCTTGAGTTTCTCCCTGTGGCCGCAGAACACATCTGGGTTTGTGGGCTGCTTGTCCCTCACGGTGCACTTTGGGATGAGCTCTGGGTTACATTTGGTTTGTTGTTGTGCCAATTAGATTGGTTTGACACGGACTAATGTAAGAAGCAAGTGGGAATTTTTAAGTTAAGAACCAAGATGGATCTTAAACAATTTGTATGTGTGGTGAAAACACTCTGCTGTCACTTATTCATGATTTAACAATAGGTGTCTGGTGTGAGTATTCAGGGGTAGTGGTTATTTTTCAATCCTGCATGCTGTGCATAAGCTCATCTTCAAATAAAAGTGAATTTCTGCGAATGAAAGTGAGTGTAAATTAATGCTTCTCGTGTTGCTGATTCTGAAATGTCCTTGTTCGGATATTTATAAGCCTCATACTTAGAACCTTCCCTCCCTACTTGTTTGCCTTACAGATTTTGTGCTTCAGTCTTGGATATTGCAGTCGAGTTTCTCTGCAATCTCTGTTTCCAATTTTGCTGTAGGCTGTCTCCTAATAAACCAGTCACTGGCTTCTGGAAATGACTGTTACAATGAGCTCGTAAATTCAGTGTAAAAATTGCTTTATGACCTCATCATAAAGCTCGCTTATACTCTCAAGCTGAATAGAATCTCGGGCTGTAATATTATGTTCAAATACACTTTTCTGCTGTTCAGCGCTGGGTTTTTGTGCTGAGCCTTGTCTAAATTGCTTGGTTGTTCCAGGGTGCATCTGCATGAAAGGATGATTTACCCTGCTTAGGGTAACTCATCCTTTCACCATTGCTGTGGTGTGTGACTGTCAGGTTTGGGGCTGAATCTGTTACTTTTTGAGTAACACTGCAGTGTGTTCAGATATTCAAGTATTCTATGTCTTCATGCAAAAGCTGCAGTGAGAAATTTAACCAGATGCCATAATCTCTCAGCAAACACAGTGTCAGTTTTAACCTGGGGAATTCTGCTCTGCTTTTCATACTTGGAAGCTGAGATTATGTGGTGTAGTCTAGTTCTTGTCAGATGGAAGAAACAACCTGGCACTTCAGTCCGTATTCCATATGGATTTGAGCTTTAGAGATCAGTCCAAACCCAAATGAAGAGCTGAAATGGAGAACTCTTTTAGCTGGGTGATGAAAACTTTGAAAGAATATTGAGAGATTTTAAAACCTTGGTTTAAGCTGTTAAACATTCCCAGTGCTTACTGGCCAGTTGTTTGGCAGACAGGGCTGGTTTATAATTTATAAGGGATTTGGCTGACTTCTTTATTTGTTTTGAGACTTGTTTGTTCAGGAGAATTTCCCTCTGCATCTTGAATGTGAGCTCTAATGCTGGAGATTCAGCTGCAGAAGCTGGAGAGGTTTAAGTACTCTCATAAAACTGTTCTGTTCCTGCAATCTCAGTAAATGGTAGGAAGTGTTAAAATACAGTATGTAGAGCTAATTTAATTTAACACACTGTCTTTAATGTATCTTTTCTGATTTACTCAGCAGTGTATTAAGATGAGATAGAGGCCTTAATTGGATTTTTTTCTCTTCAGTTCTCAGGCTTTACTCTTCTAAGAGAATGTGTAGTGCTAGTAGGGATAAACTTTCTATTGTTGATACTTTAAGTTCTAATTCCTTTTATTCATAAGCCTTATATCTATTCTAAGTTTAAGCCCTTAAACAGAATAAGTAAGATCTTTTTTTATTATTTTAAAATAATTTTGGGTGCTGCTGAAGTTAGAGTAGATATTGAGTCTGTACAACACAACTGAAATTTAGATTCCTTTTCATTGAAGAAATGTGAATATGGGAATGAGATCTTAGGCACAAATATATAGTCCAGTTTGAATGCTGTACTTCCACACTCCTGTTTTGGAATTCATTACTATGCTAGTAAATTCTGTGGCCCTGAGTTCTCCCTCAGTATTAAACATGTCAAGTTTTACATTTCTTTCTCTTTTTCCCTAATAACTTTCAAGATGGCAGAATATAAAAAATAAACAAAGCTCTTTCACTTCCAAATCTGATTTTTAATCAAAATAATACAGATTTTATTTTTTATAATTGACAATTTCTGATGTGAGTGCCAGAAGGCCACTCACATTTCCTGAAACCTGCTCAGTTTAGAGCTGTGAGCCACATCAACCTTTGCCAGGTCAGCAAAGTGATTTTTCTTGCCTTCCCAGCCAAGAATTACATTTTTCTTTGAGACAAAGTGGATTATAAAAATAGAGTTATTCTGCAAAAACAAGGAGAGATGGGTTTTTGGCAGTTGGTACCTGTCTGGCAAAATGTGATTATGATCTGGATCAAAGCTGGCAATTTTTGAGCAGTCTGGGTCTAAATGCTTTCCACTTTCCTTCCCTGCCCAGTTCAGCATTGCTTACCGTCCCTGGAGTTCTATAAATAGTTGAGTATTCCAGACAATTTCTGCTCTTCACTCCTCTTCCTCTCTTCTTCTGTGAATTGGTCTCTCAAGAAAGGAACGGTCTGTTGTGCCCTAGAGAAGACTGTACTTCAGAACACTAAGAAAATACTTGACTAAATCTACTCCCTCGAGCCAGGGGTGGGAAAGAAACCCTACTACCCCTTGGATTTGGATAAATTCAATTCATTCAGCTTGTCTTGTATTTTACATTCAATATTATCACAGTAGAATCTACACTTTCAATGCATTGTGTTTTAGAACTTACTATTTTTCTGATTTTACTTGACATGAAAGGAGTATTAAAAATTGTGTGAAGTACTAATAGAAAAAGATTGGGTGGATTCACTGTCTGCCTGTCAAAAGCAGAGTTTTTTTTTTGGGCATTGTCACTCAGAAAACAAGTGATGATACCCGGTTTGTACCCAAAAAAATCTCTCATCGGGAGTAGCTGCAGGTGCAATCTCCTGTATAAACCACACTTCATCTCTTTCTTGTCTAAAGATGAACAAAGAAAAGTGAAAGTTGACACCAACACAATAAACAGAGCTTATGGGAACAGCTGGAGGTGGTCACATCCATAATGACATTGTGATAAGTCAGGAAAAAAATCTTCATACTGAGGTTGGCTTTTGTAGGAGAGTGTTGGCTGAACAGAAAGTGAGGGGAGAATAGGAGGGGAAGTTGACTGGGTTAGAATAATGGAGAAATAATAAAGATGGGCTCATGTGAAAACCTGCTGAGCTGGAAACTTGAAGTAGAGGGAGGGAGGTTTGGAACAAACATCTGGAACAGGAGGGTGAAAGTCCAGTCAGGTCTGTGGGAAATTTTAAGAATACTGAGAAACTGAGATGTTTGTGTGAATGCTCTGCTTGCATTGGATGATAAAGTTCCTCAAAATGTTTTCCAGAGGTTAGAAAACCTCTGCAGCCTGGAGCTCTCAAAATGGGACCTGCCACATGTGTGCTCCATGTTCAGGTGTCACAAATTCAGAATCCCTTTGTGGGTCAATTACTTTTGCACTTGCCAGTTCTTGCATTATTAGTTTTCCTCTTTTAATGAGAACAGATGAGGTAGGTCAGACAGGGTTTGGGTCAAAACCACTGTTTATTTCAGGTGCCTTATTTACTTGGTTCTTACTCGTGCACATTTACACTGTTGTAGATCCAGACATTTGCTGCTGAAGTTGGTTTCAACCTCGTGCTGCATTTTTACTTAAATACTGCTCATCCTGCATATGATAATGTTGTCTTTCCAAATGTTTAATGGAACTTTTTTGAAATTCCATAAATTTTATTGATTTAATAATTTTCTGTGGTCTTTTACCCACAAAACTCAGTGCATTGACAAGTAATGAAGCATAGCTGTACTGCAGGCTGTGATAAACACTGTGCCATAGTTTTGTTCTCTCCATTTGAGAATAAATAAATTAATCTGCAGGCAAGTTCAATTTCTTAATATTTCAAATAACTTTTTTTTTCTGTTGAAAGATTTTCAATTCCTCAATCATAGAGGCAGATCATAGTAAAGCTTGGAGTTTTGTTCTGATTTTTGGGCAGCTGGCCAAGGAGATAAAGAGCATCTTGATAAAAGAAAAGTAGAATCTTTAGACTGTGAATGTTCTGTTTAGCTAGAAGTGGCATTTTTAATAGCTGCCTTCCTCGGGAGTATGAGAAAGAGAATGAAGTTTAGTAATTTAGCACTGTGGGGACTCCAGAAGGGCAGGTCAGGTGTTGTAGTTTTGCTCAAAGAAATGGGAAGTGCAGACTCTGGTGGCTGTAATTGATGCCAAAGAATTTTTGAAAGGGCGCCTCAGAATCTGCTTTACCAACTTTGTTTCACTGAGGGAGGTGACTGGAGAATCACCCCAGCAAGCTCCACATTTTGTGTTTATGGGTAAACCAGGTGTTAAATGTCCTAGCTTGCCAGTTTTTAGTAAGATGGTCTGGAAGAGGAATTGCTTAAGATAATTTTGATTTATTTACAAGTGTGTTTAAAGCTGCTTAATTTAGTACTAATAATGATGATTTGCTAAATTTATCATTGATCAGTCAGAGGCTGACTCTTTCTTAGGGGGACTAGGACAACATTGACTTCAAAATACTGAAATTTCTAAGCAATGAAAATTATCTAAAATTGTCAAAAGTAGAGGAGAGGAAATTCTTTGTAAGACAAAGAGAAAAAAAACTGAGACTGAAATAAGTGCAGCTTTTAATATTGTGTTAGATAAAAAAGATCCAGCTCATATTTTGTTGGTCATTTTATGAAATTGGTTTCTCTGTGTTGTCATTAAATTGCTGATTTTGCTGTGTGTTGCAGTGACTGATGATGTGAGAGAGGGAAAAGCAGGTGATGAAAAAAATGTTATGGGAAGAGGGAAAAGTGAAGGAAATTGAGGGTGTTGATCAAATAGTGTCATTTCTTAGATAGTTCTCTATGATTCATTTAGACCTGATTTTCTGTAGGTGTAATCTTAGAGTAAATTAAATTCCTAATGTTCTTGTGTTTAAATAGAATAAAAAGCACGTTCTCTGGTAGTGGATCAAAAGTGAATATTATGAATACTATGAATATTACATTGGGAAATTGATCCTTTCCACTGGTGCATGTTGTTTTTGTGTGGAGTATTTGCTGCACCACTTAGAGGTGTGTATTTTGATGATAAATTAGTATAAATATTACTCTTAATTGACTTGGATGTGCTTCAGCTGTCTGTAGTTATTAAATACAGTGAGCATAATACATCAGACTTTGCAGATTGGTAAGAGTGGAGAACGCAGAATGACTTGCTAATTTTAAACCTGGGGCTCTTAAAACATTATTGGTTTAGCTGAAATAGGTCTGAGAAGAGAAAAAGACAAATGACAAGAAGCAATTAAAACACATATTTTGTAATAAAGTGAATCTCTGGAGCAAGGAAGCTTCTAGATTGCTTCATGGCAGTAACAAATGTGTCTAAATTTTATCAAGTTTACTTTCAGCTAGGTTATATCTTTGTGTCAAATGGCCAGCACGGTGAGCAGTCCATTTCAGCAACTTTCTTGAGTAATTATGTTAAATTCTACTCATTTTTGGTTAGACACTGTGCAAATGCAAGTAATATTTTTACTACTGTATAATGTAAGTCATAAGCAATTATTACTGTTGCTGCCATTTAATACAGCAGCTGACAGTCCATAACAAGGAATAAATGACTTGCCCAAGATCACACAAGATATAAAATTTGGAATATTGTCAAAATAAGCACCAAGTGTTCCATCCCATGAAGAGGGTGAGAAACAGGTGATGTAGTCTTATTTCTTAAGAATATGAAAAAATCATCTGAAGTCCTGCA
Organism: Taeniopygia guttata; assembly: GCF_048771995.1. Classification (NCBI taxonomy): domain Eukaryota; kingdom Metazoa; phylum Chordata; class Aves; order Passeriformes; family Estrildidae; genus Taeniopygia; species Taeniopygia guttata. Next base: position 147,334,377 of record NC_133026.1, on the reverse strand, counting down.
TTCTTCACTGCTGGAGAAATTCAACATTAGGTTTTCTTTACCTAGAACCTTCATCTTTTACCAAAAGCCATTTCTGGATCTTGCCCCTTGCATGGTGCTTGTTCCCTATGGGCAGCTGTCTGTGTCTTTTTGTTTTAATTCTTCCATGTTATTCTTCATTTGTTTTTCTACCTCTTGTTGGTCAGTGCAGTGCTGTTGGCAATCCAGATCCTCTCCCTGAGTTTATCTGCTTGCTTGGTAATCTGTAGACTATAGGTGCTCCAGGCTAGAATAATGAGGGGAATAATTGCAAATGGAGAGCAAACTATCTAAATTATAAAAAAGATGGAATGTTATCCAGATGCTTGGAATCTATTCTTGTAGCCTTGGTGGAAAACGTTCTACTGATCATCCATCTAATCTGATCCTGATAAATTTACCTGTGAGGTTTCAGCATCAAGCCAAGAACTCTGAGCTGAAGCAGGCGTTTTTGGAAGTTAGCCAATTGAATGGAAATATTGCAGTGGCAGAAAACTTTCTCCATTCTTACAGCAGTTCCTGTAATGGTGAAATTGGCTTTTAAAAGTGCATTTTACCATTAACTCTAATTCGTCTTACCTTCAATTTCCACCACTGGATTTTAAAGCAAATAAAAAGCTTTCTGCCCTAGGTATCTTTTTTCTCTACTTATTGTAAATGAGATGATATGGGACCAATTATTTTTAGAATTTTTTTTTCTGAACTTTTGTGTATGACAGAAATGTCAAATTCCAAAGGAAGGAGGACACTGCTTTTCCTTTACTATTATACAGCTCAGTGATGATTACCCTCAAAGTGCTGGTTTTGCTCTTGAAGCTGTATTTCTGTAAGGTTTTAAAGTTTTATGAATTTTAATGAACATTTTTTTAATGTTTCAGTTTTGAAACTGGTCTTTTGGGTTTCCTTTGTGATAGTACTGTCATGCAACTATAATGCATAGCTTTACCATGACAAATTTTTCTACCACAGAAAAAGTAAAATAGTTTGAATTGTTACTGTTCTTTGTACTTGGCATCCAAGTGTGGGTTATGATCTCCAAGTTTGGATGGAATGCAGTTGAAATTGTAGGTTATCCTTAGATTTTGAACTGAAAAATAAATAAAAAGTAGAAATAATTTTATTATCATGTTCTACACCACTTACTTCAGTGAATATTTCTGGGAGTAATGTTCGAATTAGGGGAGGTGAGTTGAGGAAAAGCAAAAGCTGTCCCCAGATCTGAGCAATTATAACTCTGTATTTTACTAATAACTTTGAATAGTAACTTTGACTATGATTTTTGTGGCGTAAAAATGCTCAACTCCCTCCAAAACCCAAACAATCCAGTCCTCAGACGTTTGTGTAGTGGCAGCTCTGCTCACCTCACCTCCTTTGTGAAAGCCACTTGCTTTGAAAAGTCCCTGATGGAAAAGGTAACACAGTGACCCTGTGGACATTCTCTCTTGATTTACTGTGTACAGGGGACCTTGTTTCCCCTGAAAATCAGAATTTGTGACATAACTGTGTACAAAACAAGACGTTTTCTGCACTCTGCAGTCCCAGGCTAAGTGTTGCTGAGTGTTCATCACACCAGACTCTCCTAGATCTGTGTGTTATCTCCTGAGGAGATAAAAGGCATAAATAGGGGCCTTTATGTTCCAAGAACAAATATTTAGGGAATACTGGCTGGGAGAGAAAGGGAGGAGGAATGCAGGTTAACTTAATCAACTTAATAATTTTGCTTTGAAAAAAAAATACATTCTGCATTTTAGACAAAACTCATAGATGTTTCTCTAATGTCCATTCTCATAATATCCAGCTTGCTCCAGTGAGGAATGTATGGAAAATAATACCAGAAGGAGCCTGAGAGCAGGAACTTCTGATTGCTGCTGTCCAGAGACAGGAGAAAGGGCCCAGATCAGTTCTGATACCTGCAGAGTGTCTCCCATGAACAAAGAACATCAGAAGAGCAAAGTCTCTGTCACTGATTTTCCTCCTTTGGAACACTGACATGTTTCTACCTTTGTCCAGAAAATGTCTTTTGTTAATATGATATAATGAGCTCTTTGAAGCTTTTCTGCCTTTTTTATTTTGGTTTTTGTTTTTGTCTCTTCTCATCTCTCATAGTATTTTCTACTCACTGTTGCTTTGCCATGTACAAAATCCTGGCTTGCTTTTCAGGAATCTTGCCATCTGTTGAGTACCTTGTACCAGCCTAACGTGTGAAAGTCTGTAAGGCTCAGCTCATGCTCTCTTTGCCTCATTTGTTCAGCTCACAGGTTTGCATCTTACTCAGAAAAAAAATCAAACCACGACCATCAGACTTTTTAAGGGTATGTAGAACATCAATGGGGATAGAAGTCTGTCTGTGATTCTGACTCTGGTACATTTTCATTTTGCATCATAATTTTTACCTTCCTTCCTCAGAGCAACAAAATCTCCCTATTTCAAAACACTCACAGTGTGTATTAGTTAAAAATTCTTTGCTGAAAGAGTTGTTAAGCACTGGAAGGGGCTGCCCAGGGAGCTGAGGGAGTCACATCCCTGGAAGTGTTCAAAAAACGACTGGATGTGGCATTTTGTGGTGCTGTTTAGTGGACATGGTGATATTTGGTCAAAGGTTGGACTTGATGATTTAGGATTGATAGTTCTGTGATTATTATCTGGCTCCTGTCCCTGCTAAAAAGAACTAAAAAGTAAAAGCTTTGTGCAGTTGTCTCAGTGACTCATTGCCTTCAGAAGAGTTAGAAAGTCTTTCTGTGTATCTCAGGAAAGAGAGGAAACTGCTTGGCCACTGCTCCCTGTGCTTTCCCAGCAGAGTCTGAATTTTCTAGAAGTGGAACTTGCTTTTGGACACCAAAACCTGCAGGTTCCAGGATTAGGAAAACAATGGAAAACATCCTTTGTAAACTTGGTCTTTAAGACAATAAAACCTTTTTGTTTTTGAAGGAGTTGAAAATTCCAGAATGCAGCAAAGTGAGGAACTGTTCATCCTTTGGACACAAATTGTTAAAATCTTCAGAACAGTGAGCTTTTCATTAAAATTTTGTCAGGCAGGCTGAAAAGCTGGCCTTGGACTAACCTAAAGAAATAGGCAGGACTGGCTCTGGGGCAGTGTGGAGTTCTGCAGCACAGCACAGTTTCTCAGCTTCACTGACATCTTTTCTTTCCCCCTCTTTTTTTCCCCCTACCTTGCTGCATTCCTTTGAAGGAAGGTACAGATTATTTTGAGCATTTAGTTCCTCTGTTTTAAAGATGTATTCCTTTACATTTGCTTGGTTACCTGTTTGGAGTTGTGGTGGGTGTTTTATTTTTCCGACCCTTAAAAATAAGCCTTGAATTTTAGCTCATCACCCAGGATAAACAGAATTTTTCTGTACTTCTCTCTCTGCATCACCAGCTCGCTGGTTTACATTTTCCTGCTGCTTTATGAATTGGGAAAATCTTAAAGAATAGCAGCAGGTTTGAAACAGTGTTTTTTCCAGATTATGCTCTGTATAGTGTAATGCATTTCCTTGCAGGTTTGTCTGTGGGTTTTGTTCTGTCTCTGTTTGATTTGGAAGCAATTAAATGAAAAACAGATATTACAGGTATAGAGTTTCTGTGCAGCATTTTATACTCAGGGAGTAGGTTCAGATCTGGAGTGGCTGCTCTGAATTGATGGAGCAGATCTAATGTGGAGTTTCAATATTTCAATTTTTTAACCTAAACTCCAGGTTCTGAGCTTATTCTAGAGAATTCTAAATTGAAAGGAATATGGATTGAGTAAATCCTACTGTTATATGAATTTTAATGTGAAGGGATTATGAATATCCATATGTCTGTTTTTCTATAATACATTGTTTATATCTAAATACTTTTTATTAAGAGACAGAGTGACCAAATTTGCTGAGACAGGGAGAATAAGAAAGGCTTTTTCGGTTATTGTCACACCAATTTGGCAACAGCTGAGCATTTTCTCCGTAACTGACTCCAGGGCATACACAGTTCCTAATTCGAGTAATGCTTTATCTGTGATGAGGCAAAGATACACCTTTTTTGTGAACTAACAGTATCAGGATGATGCTTTTAATCTCCTGTTTGTATTCAGTTCAGGTCCTGTTTTCCTCTGTGCCTATCCTTGCTTTAGCTCAGTAGCAATCAGTGGGAATAACTGAGGCTGCAAGGAAAATAACAGGAAAAACTCTGAAATCTGAGTATTCCTTGCCTTTTCCTTTACATTCTGTGATAATGTCCAAGTTCTTTGAAATATTTGTGAATGCTGCTGGTGGTTTTTTTTCCCCTCCTGTTTCAGGAATTTCCCCAATTGCTTGCCAGTCCCACTTCTTCAGGTCTTTCTATCAGTTTATGATCATATAATTTATTACAAATTACTACACTGCATCTTTAATGACTATTCAGAGCACAGATTGAAAACAAATCTATGACCTCCTAGAAGGAATTAAGATTATTTTCTACAGCTAGAGGTTTTAAGCAGTAATATAAACAAAATTATTTAGCTGCAAATAAGCAGAAGGGAATTGTCAACGTTCCCCCTTCCGATTGCATTGCTTCTCTTGCTTCCTCCTGAGAAAGTTTTCACTTTTCCTTTACTTTTTCATGTGGGGAGTCAGAAGAAGGAGTTAAGGCTCTGAAACTTCTGGGGTTCTGCATGGCTGCTGTGACTGCAATGGGAAAATGTCAGCAGTGTCCCCATCCCCATGGGGGGCTCTGCCCGTCCCTGCCACGGGACCTCTCCAAGCTGGATCTTGCTGGAATTGTCCTTGGAAATGTAGGGATGCACCTGTTCTGAAATTCATTCAAGAGGACATTTCACTGTTGTGGCAGTCTTGGCAAGTGTTAAATGTGTTAATCCTTATGTCCTACCCAAACTTGTGTGCTATTTGGATAAAATTCAGCTTAAATTATCACAGCATCCCAACAACTTCTGGTGGTTTCTTTTTTGCCTTTTCCTTCTTTTTTTTTTCCTTACTGAAATTTGAACCTTCTTTTAAAGAAATCTAATTGAAAGTTAAACCTTTTATTTAATATGCCACCTAAATGAAATTTCCCCACAATTTCCTCACAGAGAGTTTAATTTGAAATCGATTTTTATTTTCCATTAATATATAGTTTAAGATAAAGCTGAGTTAAGTAATTAGTGACTGCGAGAGAATGCATGTGTAAATTAACCCATCTTTTTGCTTGCAAGTTGTCCATGACTGAGAGTTCATGATGTTTAAAAAATTAAATTCCATGTGACTTATAACCTGAAGTTTGCCTGTCCTACCACCAACTCGTGATAGATTTTGAAGAGAGTCTGGAAAAATGACTGTTGGAAATTGAAAAGATTTGTTGCCTAAATGGAACTGAACATTATTTAATTTAAGAATTGAAGTGTAATCTAAGCAGGAATTCCTGATATGAATTTAATATTTCAAGAATGAAATTTAGATATGATGCAAATACAATTCCCTCCTATTAATTAAATATCACAAGGTGGACTGTACTGTGAATGGTAAACCTATGTCATAAATACATGCAAATATTTCATTTGCGGATTTATATTCTATGGAAAGTAGTTTATTTTCATATCCCACATACTGGAGTGTGTATTTTAAATAAAATGGATTTTGTGTGTCTGTGTGTGTGTTGGAGGTTTGTACTATGAAATGGTGGGGAAAACTCCAGAAATAACAGTGAAGAGAGATCTTTTTCAGCAGGCACATTTATGTTTCTATTGAAAGTACTTGATCTGTTGTATCTTGAATACGATTGATGCAAAAGACTGAAATTGGTGTTTTAAGGCCTTTATGAGTTTCTACATTTCTGAGATTTAAAAACCTGAATAATATAATGCACTAAACCAGTTTGGGAATATTCAGACTGCATAATATTAAAAAGTGTGCAGAAAGATCATTTTTCTAAGATTCCATTACATAAAATAGTTGAAATATTCCCATTTTGTTAGTACCCAGGCTAAGCCTGTAGTCTACACTTAGTGATACCCCTTAGTTACTCAAATGTTTGAAGATCTGTGATGTAAACATGCAATAACAGAGTTTGCAGGAAGAAAACCCCAGAGCAAGCAAGGCTTTGGGAGCATACAGGAAAGAAATTTGATGAATACAAATGTTTAGGTTTGGAGCAGAGGGATATGGAGCTGCTAATTTTTGAGGAATATTACTGAAGGCTACCTGGTTACTAAGCTGGGTGCTTAATGTAGCCTTCACATTCTCCTGTTGTATCCTTTCTTTTTTTTTTTCTATATAATTCCATCCTGTATTCCCTGGAAGATTGTATACTTTCATAAAATATATTGGTGCTTTTAGTATTCTAATCTGTGGCTCAGGTTTTAAGCCGCATAAGCTAGAAGTAACTTGGAAACTGCAAGATAGAATGAATTCATTCAGCATTATGAAACAAAAATTTAAACAGATTAATGCCAGTTAAGATAGTATATAAACATGGAGATTTAAAAAAAAAGAGAACTGTAACTTCAGCAGTGTAAAAAAATTTTTAAAACTGAATAATGCCAGTTAAAATTGTATACAAGTAGGTAGATTTAAAAAAAGAAAAATAGAACTTGTTTTTATAAATGAAACTGAAGATATTTCAGTCTACTTGATTTATATTTAGAAAAAAAATACCGTGACTGTTCTACTGCTTTCAGCTGTCATTTTTGTCAGTTCTTAATTTACTTCTTTCCAAACAAGTTTACAAATTTGTTCATTTAAAATGGAAAGTTGACTGCTGCTGTTTCTGTTTAACACATGCTTGAAAATGTGCTACTTTTGAAGATGCTTCTTTAGGTGAAAGCTGAAGTCAAGCATTTGAGCCTGTTTACTTTCAGAAATCTGTTTCAATTGCAACCTGACTGCATCTTCCAGATTTCCTGTTTGATTTTACCTTAATAATGGAAATAAAACCAGCCACCATTATTTATTTAATATGAATGTGGGGCTGTTTTATTTCCACTGAGTAAGAGATTGCATGGATGTCTATACATGTAGTTGTAGAAAGATTCTTCTCCCCTTTCTCCTGTGAAGTTCTGAAAACCTCAATGAAACCTCGCCCTGTTGGAGTTCTGTGAACTGAATTTTTACCCCGAGGTTCTGTGCTGAATGTTTTAATCATGAAAGGGGATGTGATCGGTGGTGTTTTGGATGTCACAGTTGGAATGAAATTTTGTAACTTTCTTTTGTCAAGAGGAGATTTCTTGTTACAACAAGCTGTTAATGCCAGGCAGATGAATAGGCTGGTGATAGGGCACTTGCCTGGTTCAGCTTGAATCGAGCAGGAAAGACATTTTGAATAGATTTTTCACTTATTATAAAAGTGCATTTTAAGGGTTGACTTTTGTTGGCTGTTCTTTCTTGACATAAATATTTCTAGGAACTGCAGAGGACCCAGAATCTTAACACAGTAATTTTGGATTAAAAGTCTCCTTCTCAAGACCTTAGCCCAGTTCAGGACAGTGCACTCTCTTTGGAGACTACTTTTCCATTTTATTGTGGGTTGCTCTGTGCCATTTTTCATCCAAGAATTTCAGGGTTCAAGTTCAGAATAAAAAAAAAATGGAAATACTTTTTCTGCATCAAACTGTGTTCTTTTAGCTGTGTTACCATCTTTCTGCTGTTCTTCAGTGAATTGCAGCATTCCTGTGGCATTTTTTGCCAGTACACAAAAAAGTCTCAAGAATATGTGGTGCAAGGTATATTGAACATCAGTCATCACTGTTAGGGTGAAAAACATAAGTAAAAGGACAAAATTATTTGAACTTTTAGGTTCTAATCCATTAAGGAAAATTAATAGTTGCATTACAGAGTTGTGTTCACTGGCTAGGAGCTGTACAGCAAAAATCAGAACAGTATCTCTTCCAAAAATAGCAGAGCTGTAAGTCTAAGGTCAGACAGAAGAACACAGCACAGAGAGTTCAAGAAACATTCCAATCTCATCTGCTTATTTATCCGGCTATTTATTGATAAGGCATCATTCACAGAATCAGACTCAGAATGGTTGAGGTTGGGAGGCACCTCTAGAAGTCACCCAATGCCACCCTTTATTGCTTTACAGCCAATGCCTAAGCCAGCTCACTATTAGTACAGTATTTAGCAATAAAATTGTAGCCTTTTAGTCCTTCTTAGTCCAGATTGAATCATTACAGGAAGAACAGTAATACAGCTGGAATTATTACACACCAAATTCTTGGCAGAGGAAGAGGGGCAGGAGCTATGGCCACATTCCCAGTGCTGTGGGGTTGGTCTCTTTCCACTGCTGGTGAAGTGTCCTTCACTGGGTGGAACACGCCACTGGTGGTTTCTTTTCTAGGACATACTTTCTAATGTGTTTTTACACCTTACTTTGTCTTCATTGGTCTGTGATTCCTTGTTACATCCCAAATCAGCATATGTTAGATGTTATTTGTTCTTGTTAGCCCTGAGCAGGGTTTTGTCCAGCTGTGTACCTGCATTTCTTTATCTGATTCTCGGCGAGTGATTTACAGCCTGTGGGGTTTTGCTTGTACAGCTGTGCTGCAACCACCTCTCAAAGTGTCTGTCATCAGACAGGGCCTTTATTTATTTACACCACTTGATTATCTTGTTCCTAAATATCTCATTCTCCGTAGAGTAACTGCCTCTTGCAACTCTGTGTGTGAAGCTGTGGTTGGCTCAGGCAACTAAAACAAATGAGACACAGTATCCTGGTCAGGTGGACAAATTGTTGTGGCATCTAAAACTCATAAAATAAATTTGCAGACAGGTCAATCAGAGCAAACTGAACGAATCTCAAACCTGAGGCCTTGTGAGCTCAGTACAATACACCAGAAATACAAATTCCTGGCTAGGACACTGCAGTGTTACAAGACTGCCCAGCCAGGATGAGAGTTTGTTTGAAATTATGAGCACATGAGGGAGGTGGACACGAGTTCCAGTCAGTTTTGTAATGAATATTTATTCAAGTAAATAGAAAATTATCCTGTGGCACTCTGGAATATTACTGAAAGAGAATAGATGAGTTTAATTACAATTACTTGGGAAAGATTTGGTCTTTTTTCCCCTCCAATTTATCAAATAGTTGTGTATGCTCATTGTTGTCAGGAGTAGGTTGTATTACCCTTGAAAACCAAAACTGTTTCCTTTTGAGGAGTGAAGTGCTTTTTAGAAAACAGTGAATAATGGAAAAATTATTAATAGCATGGTTTATGGAAAGAAAACTTAATCAGAAATTGTTGATCTGCATAACATGTTCAGAACAGTTCTGCTTTACTGAGTGTGGAATCAGGGCAGTTTCTTCCAGTGAAACTATCAGAAGCAGCAGATTTGGGGTTTTGAACAGCAGCCTTTCCTATTATATGCAGTGAATAGCAGGCCAGCTAAAAGTTCTTCCCTAAATGGAATGTGACGCTGTCTTTCACAGAAAAATAGGAAATAATTATTCTCTCTGAGCATCCTAACTGTTTAATTATGGGATGATTGAAACATTTTATTACTACTGGTACTGATAGCAGCTGAAGTAATATTTAATGTTTTATACACTTGATTCCATGTGAATATGCTTAATAATAAAATAGATATTGGACTGGAAATTGAGGCAGTATCAGTGAGCATAAGAAACAACAATATTAATTAATTTTCTAACTCATCAGGTATGCACACTTATTTTATATGAAGTTGGTTTTGCCTGTTGAAAGCCTGAAATAAGTGAAATATTACAGAGATTACTTTTATTCCAGAAAGAAGGAGAGACAGCAGCCTATTTAAAAATTGTGTTCAACAGCTGCCTCTTTCTTACTGTAACAGTTTCTGGCTGCATAGAATCATAGACTGGTTTGGGTTGGAAGGACCTCAAAGATCCTCTGGTTCCAGCCTCCCTGCCATGGGGATTTTGGGGAATTGTCTATACTGCCTTAAGTTCTAATCAGGTATTTTTCACACAGCATTTTTTTATTAAGGAAAAACAGTGCCAGGTATAATATATGTTCCTCTTTTATAGATATGCAATATATGACAATCTTGTCATTTATTTTGTTGTGGGAAGGGTTGAAGGGTGAATAATGATGGGAGTATTTGTTGTGAGTTTGGGGAAGGGGTAAAAATAAAGGTTAACACCAACATAAATCTTTCTTCCATGTTGTTGCTTTCATCAAAACATCAGAGCTGGCTCATAACTGTTATAAATTGTTAAAAGAGATAAAATATGTAACAAGTCTGGGAAGTCTATTTGAATTTTTCATATGTGGACACAGTAAGCTGATCAATACTGATTTATCTTCACTAAATGTATGAATCTACCACCACTTTTTGAGTGAAAGCTGTGGTAACTTTAGCAGTACGACTTGAAAGGCAGTTTGTGCTCTTTGTCCTTGCACAGCTGGCTTTTAGAGGCCAATTTCCAGGGAAAAGCAAACAAAAAGCAAACCCATCCATTCATCTCTTTCTTGAGACCATGCTCTTCATTTTCAGCAATAGAAATTTTATTCTTTTATAGCAATATTCATATACTTTAGTGCTTCAAGTCCACTCTGTTCCTAATGAACTTCTAAGTTCACAAGAAGAACATGCAAAATGGAAATCTGGAATAATTCAATTTCCTAGAGAACTGTTCCTGTCCTCACTTTCAGATCAGACTTAGGAGGAGGTTAATGGATGACATGAGGTGGTTGGATGAGCCTAAAAGATACCATCTATTTAAAATGTATAAGGGTATAAATAGTCACCAGATGGCACTGTGACTGAGATAAAACACAGCACCCATAAATATAGTCAGCTACAGCTCGGCATAAATGTTAGTTTGCTCTGAAGTTGTTATATCAAACAGTGGTAGGGTTTTTTAAAATTAATTTACTTCTATTTTTTTCTATCTGTGTTGAACTTCAGTAGTTCTGTTGCCTTCAGTAGCTTGTGCTTTATCCAATCAAGACCATTTGTGTCAATGGAGCCAACCAATTGATACTTGCTAATGATTAATTTTAGACTATCTGATAAAATTATAATAAATTCAGGCAACTCTTGGTATTCTTCTTTTATTTCTAAGGGAATATATGCAACAAATTACTTGAGGAGAAAAAAGTAATTTTGATGAGAATCTCACTTCAGTGCCTGGTAAAGTTATGGAGGAGATTATTTTGGGAGGTACTGAAAACCACCTGGAAGACAATGCAGTCATTGGTCACAGCCAGCTCGGCTGCAGGAGAGCAAAGTCCTGCTTATCAAACCTGGCTGCCTTTTGTGAGCAGGTCACCCACCCAGCTGGGAAGGGGAGGCCAGCTGATGGCATCTTGCTGGATTGCAGTAGAGCTCTCAATACTGCCTCTCATGGTGTCCCTCTGGACAAATTGTTCAGCCCCCAGCTGGGTAAGGACATTATGGGATGGGCGAGCAACAGGCTCAGGGGTCAGGCACAAAGGGTGACAGTGACAGCGGTGGCATCAGACTGGTGACCTGTCACTGGTGGCCTTCTGCAGGGCTCCATCCTCGGCCCTGTGCTCTTCACATCTCATAAATGTCTCGGACACACAACTGGGAGAGAAACTGAGCAAGTTCACAGATGGTACAAAACTGAGGGGAGCTCTTGATGCCCTCAAAGGCAGGGAGGCCTCACAGAGAGACCTGAACAAAGGACTGGGCTATCAGCAGCCAGAGGAAGCTCAACAAGGGCAAGTGCCAGATTCTGCAGCTGGGATGGGCCGCCCTGGATGTACAGACATGTCTTGGTTTGGAAAGACAGGTGTCTGCTAAGGAAGGCAGGAGCCTCCCATGAAATGGAAAAAAAAAAAGTAGATCCCCTCCCTCCAAATTGTTATAAATTTGAAATTAATGGGGGGGCTCTCAGGCAAAAATATGGGAGCAGGAATAACAGTTCTTTATTAGGGAAGAAAAAAAAAAGTTAAAATAAACAATGCAGTGAACCAAAACAACACTGACAGAGTCAGAATACAACCTGACACCCTGTTAGTCAGGGTGTGGGCAGCAGTCCAATTGGGAATTATGGCTGCAGTCCTCCTGGAGGGGCAGGTGTGGTTCTGCTGGAGCAGTGATTCTGTAGAAAAGGGTGCAATGTTCCTGCAGTGGAAGAGGCAGATGTTCCTCTGGGAAATCCAGTGCAAGAAAAGCCGTGCTGGTGTTCCAGAAACTCAAGATTATATCCAGGTAGAAATGCTTGGCTCCTCCCTCTGGGTGAAGCATCTCACAATGGGATGTTTTAATTCTTATCAGTCATGCAGTGACATTCAAAAGCCCGTTATCAGCAGAAGTCTCCCTGGGTGGGGGGAAGGATTGGTTTGTGGAAGAGATAAAGAAAACTGCCCAATTAGGAGAAGATAACTGCCACACCTCTAACAGATGGCAATTGAATACATCTTGCCTTGCAGTCTAGGACAAGACAGACTGGGGAATGAGTCTGGAAAGCACCTGTGGGATGGGACCTGGGGATCCTGGTCAGTGGAAAATGGAATGTGAGTCAGCAGTGCCCTCACAGCCAGAAGGATCAGCCCTGTCCTGGGGCCATCAGGCACAACATCACCAGCTGGGCAAGGGAGGGGATTGTTCAGCTCTGCTCTGCTCTGCTCTGCTCTGCTCTGCTCTGCTCTGCTCTGCTCTGCTCTGCTCTGGGGTGGCCTCACCTTGAATATTGTGTGTGGGTTTGGGTACCACAATATAAGAAAGATGTAAAGCTGCTAGAGAGCATCCAAAGGAGGGTAAAGAAGATGGTGAAGATTCTGGAGGTGAAGCCACACACAAGGAGTGGCTGAGGACACTTGGTCTGTTCAGCCTGGAGGAGACTGAGGGGAGACCTCATTGCAGTTATAGTTTCTTTTGAGGGGAAGAGGAGAGGCAGGCACTGATCTTTGCTCTGTGGTGACCAGTGAGTGACAGGACCCAAGGAAATGGCCTGAAATTGTGTCCAGGGAAGGTTTAGGTTGGATATTAGGAAAAGGTTTTTCCCCAGGGGGTGGTTGGGCACTGGAACAGGCTCCCCAGGGCAGTGTTCACAGCACCAAGCCTGACAGAGCTCAAGAAGTGTTTGATCAGCACTCTCAAGGCACATGGTGGGAATGTTGGGAATGATGCTGTGCAGGGCCAGGAGTTGGACTTGATGATTCTTGTGGCTCTCTTCCACTCATTCTGTGATCCTCTGAAATGTACTTGACCAAATATTTATACTAGGACAGAGTCTAAAGTAATAGATATTATTCTGTTTACATTTGTGGTATAGGTTTAATTGGAGATCATAGCAATGCTTTTACATCCATGGAATAACAGCACTTTTGTAGCCAACATTAAAGTTAAGTGGAACAAAAATTAATTTCCTTTGGACAAAGATTTAACCTAATTTTTGTTTTATTTGTAAAATCAGTTACCTAGATGATGTTTTAAAGGAATGGTATCAATCGAGCTACTGCTCATTCTAAAGGCTTGTTCTCTCATTAATTTTTCTCTGTGATGAAGTATCTTGCCAGATCTGACATGATTTTTCTTTAGCCCTCAGCATCACACTTTGGTTGAGTAAAGTCTTTGTGGTGGTAATATCACTTGGCAGATATGCAGAAATCCTAGAGAGATGTGGAGTAGTACTGTCAGTAGATTTTCAGAAGTTCACAGTTGTAATGTGTGCTCTATGTTCTAATTCCCCTGTGATAAATCTAGAAAAAAGATTGGAAGTGTTTAAACTTTAAAGAAAGCGTAGTTGATAATGGGCAAATCTGAGTAAACGTGTTAATTCTTTTTGCCTTGCAGCCTGAGTTCACTGCCATGGTCAAGTTGATCCATATGCCTTATGAAAACAGCAATTCTAATTATCCCAAGAGCTTAATTTTCTCCCCTGAATATTCAAGTCTCATACTACAATGGAGTTGACTTTCATTATCTAAGTTTTAAATGTCAGATTACATTCCCTTACCAAAACCAAGCTTTAAGCAGGATACAACACATGGAACTTGTTCTATTTAAGTTGTAGTTCATCTTTAAGTAATCATCACGAAAGATGGAAGGTGTAATTCAAACCTATTTTAGAAGCTGTATTTAGTTTTGGCTGGGAGATAATTTTTTCTTTTCTTAGGGTCTTGTTTTCATTTGCATTTGGAAGTATATATCAAAGGTCTTACCTTTACTGCTGAAGAACACAAGTTCAGTGCGTTTTAAGCTGTGTTTAATTTCTTATTTTTAATGTAGATAATACCCTTCAAAACCACTGTTAATGAAACTTTATACACACGCACATATATATATATATGTGCTTATAAAATAAAAGAAAATTGTATACTTCTCTTGCCCTAGGCAATGGCATAGGCAGAAAAAAACTGGATGGATGGATGAAGGAACAGTCAGCAGTGTCTGTGTGCCTTTTCAGTGAAGGCCATCTCCAACTGGGATGTACCAGGAGATGTGTGGTCAGCAGGCTCAGGGATTCTTCCCTTCATGTCAGCACTTGGGAATGCTGTGCCCAGTTCAGGTTCTCGGTGTAAGATGGACAAGGAGATGCTGGAGTGAGGGCACAATGGATGTGGTGGCATTTGAGGTTCCTGCAGCTCCAGGTGGGGGTGGCTGAGGGCGTTCCCTGGTGACAGAGAGTAGAGTGAAGGGAGCTGGGCTCATCTGGGAAATGCACAGTGAAAAAACAATAGCAGAATTGCAGAATGGCTGAGACTGGAAGGCAGATCTGGACAGTGTTTTTGTTCCACCCTGCTCAGGCAGTCAGGCATCCAGGATTGTGTCCAGTTGCCTTTTGGATATATTTAAGGTGGTGGATTCTACAGCCTCCTGGGAAACCCATTCCAGTGCTCCACCCTGTGCTGGTTTTGGCTGCAGTGGAGTTAACTGTGTTCATAGTGCCTGGTGTGGGACTATGGTTTGGATTTGTGCTGGAAACAGGTCGATCATTGTGGGATGTTTCCTAATCAGAAGGAAGTTCCTGTGTTTCATTCTGTGCCCAATGTCTGTCACTGGGCACTGCCCAAATTACAAGCAGTAGGAACAAGCGGAACATAAGAAACTGCAGTCACATATTAGGGAATTTCTTGTTCACTCAGACACAAAATGGCTGCTCAGAGATGTTGCAGAATCTCCATTTTCATAATTTGGCTCAGTGAAACAACCTGCTGTAATTTAGCCCTGCACTGAGTGGGGCTGATCAGACAACCTGCAGGGATTTCTTCTCAGCTAAAATACTTTGTGCTATATGACATGATGTACTCTGTGAGCACATCTTTTTCTTTGTAGAGACTTTCATCATTCATACCTTTTTTTTCTGATGAGTCACATTTTCCAGTGTACAGATGATTATTAGGCAATTAGCAATTGTATTTGATAATTTAAAGAAATGCAAGCATTTCCCTGAGTTATAAAGGACACTGGTTTGTTTTTCATCAGCTGGCTGAACTGGTCACAGTGGTATTACTGCACTGGTATCAACTGGGATTAAAAAGATGAGGAAAATATTAAAATGTCAAGCAAAAGGTATTTATTGAGAATGTATGTCTGAATTAATGAAATCTTCTGTATTTAGAAACTTGTTTTGAGACAATTTTTCTTTCTTCTTATTGAGTGGTGGCTCATACAGCTGTTAGTAACAACTGTGTAGCCATCATTTCCCTGTTCCAGATCTATGGACATGTGTTAGAACGAAGCTGAACTCCAGCAGCTCACACAGATTATTTGTGTACTCTTGATTGCCATGTGTTTTTTTTTCCCTCCTTGAAAAATGAGTTTTGATTCTGCTCCTGCTTCATGTACTTTGAATTCTAGGCATCACTTCATGTTTTATAGCAGCCTTTTCAAGATTGTTGCTGTTGTGCTTTTATTTGTAGTGTTCTAGGAGGGAGGGAGGTCAAAAAATGTCACACCGTCTGTCTCCTGTGTGCCACAGAAGTTCATTTTCAGCTTCATGCAGGAAAAAAATATTGAAATTCACTCTGTGGATGTGACAAAGTGTTTCTGAGGACAAGTGTTCAAATGCAATATTGTCAAGCTATTTTTAGCCAACTGCTGTCCCTATAGTGCTGTTTAAAGATTCAGCTCAGGCTGCTAATAGATATATTTATAACCATTCTGTCAACTGCCACAGCATGAGTGCTGTTACAGATGATAATTCTATTCTTGGAAGCAGTGCCATGGTTACCAGTCCCTGAGCTGCTCAAATAGAAGCTATACATCTGTACACACTTAGTAACATTTTAATATCCCAACACATTTTTACACTGCAAGAAAGAACAAAGCCAGACATGATAATCAAAGAAATGATACATGCAGAAAAGCACATGAAAATTAAAATTGGGGAAAAAAAGCAATAACATCTTGAGTATTACATATTCTGAAGTCTGGGTGTGAAACAAACTGTAAGAGGGTTTCTTACTGCGTTTTGTTGGTGTTTATTGTTAAGCTGTTTGATTTCAGTGGGGTTTATTTCATGTTGGATTAGTAATGGATTGACACCAAATACAGCATGAGTGTGTGTGGGCATGCGCTCAGTACTGTAGAAAGTCATTATGCTGATGAGGTTAGTGTTGGGCCTTTGGAGAAATAACAGAATTGTACCAAATTAGTGATTCGTCTGTGTTCTGGTGAGGTTTGCTGTGAAAGGTTTCCCATGGCTGGACATTTGTGTGGTGTGATGCAGCTGTGGGTTTGTGAGACACTGTGCCTGGCACCACAGCTTGGCTGAGGCTGGGTGCCTGTGGAAGCCTTGGGTGCACCTTCATTTGGGGCTAAACCCCGCATGGCCCAAGGTCCTCTGCAGCTTTCTTAGTCCCACTCCTCGTCTCTGGGAGAGTTCCATGACTCTGTCACTCTTTGGGGCAGGTATTTGCTAAGCATTAATGCAGAGCCCAGGACTCAGCTGCTTTGTTTGCTCTGTCTGAGCATGGAGGAGGCTGAAGATGTGACTGGAGTGAGGCCATCAGGTCCCACCTTTGAACAGACTCTGTTTTTAGTGGTTTTTAGAGGTTTATGGGTTCCCTGTAAGGGACCTGCAGCTGCAGCACTGTGGCATGACTGAAAAAGTCACCAGAGAAGAGAGTGTAGACCTGTGTGGTAGAGGAGCTTTCAGGACTTTGGAGATCTTTGGTTTATTTTTGTTCTGCTTGTGCTGTCAGGTCTGCAGGGAATTGCACTGTGGGGCCATGAGTAGCAGTAACAGGCTCTGAAAAATGGTTGAACAGGGCTTGGATGATTTGTTATCCACCATGCTGGAAAAGAGGACCCAGTCTGGTTTTACTGCTGTGGAGTTGGGGAAGGGGCTTCTGTGATTCGTGGACAGCAGTGATAGATTTTAATTTGCCCTTAAATTTGTTTGTTTGATTACAGAGTTTTAAAAAAGCTATATTGATTTTTATACAATGACTGTAATCATAAAAATATCAGTATGCTTTTTTAGTACATCATCATTGTCATTGAATGTATTCATTTTCTGCTATATGTTGGACATGGAATACATATCACACGTGCCTGAAAAATGGAAACTAAAATTAGCTTTGTTTTTTTAGGAAGATTTGTAGTAAGATTAATATTCAGAAGAAGACAGTGCCAGTATTAATAGATTCCTTCAGCTGTGGTGAAATTTTAATCTAATCAAAAGGAAGCTTCTTTTCACAATGTGCATAATGCCAATTATAAAATTCATTGTTGCTAAATGTTAGGAAGGCCATGACAAAAGACAGGTTCAACATGGAACAAGAGAAATAGGAAACTGGATTTGCTAGATAGCCTGCTGTCCAGATAGTCCAGAGGCAGTGTCTGTGCTAAAAACTTGTTTGACACTGAGTATAGATGAGAGTGATGATTTTTTCATGCCTTACTTGTAATATTTCTCCTCAGACAGGTACTGCTGTCCATTGTAGGATGCAGAACTATGGCAATGTCTGGTTTGTTCCAGAAACAAAAGCTCTGTATTAAGACCCAGAGCTACATTATTCAAAACCCAAGTTTGTTTGGTTTGACTGCTCAGAGGAATTTTTTTTTTTTAGTATTTTTCATGCGTCTTGCTGTTCTGTTGAGCAGGTTTTATCAAATCTCATTAATTTGCTGAGCAGTTTATTAAAAAAATATATAATGCAATGGCTTGTTCCTTAATAATCTTACTTTATGCCCAGTTTTCAACAAAAGCCTCAAAAATGTTCAAGTAATGTAGATGTTTTTATGTTTAATTAGCTGATAGCAATTACAAGTTTAACTGGTGTTCTTGGCCGTAACTTTTGTTTTAATCAGTGAAGGAATGTGGTCTGTGTTTTCTAATAGTGAAGATGGTAAGGAATGAACACAAATGCAGATTCTTTTCATGGGTTTGCTTAAATTTTGCACCAGAAATATGAATCATGCTGCAGTTTATCTTTCTTGTTCAATACTAGAATTGTGATGTGCCTGATTGTGTCTAGAAATGAGGTAGATACCCAGCTTCTTGTGGGAGAACCTGGTGTTTAGTCCTGGGAATGTATAGAAAGAGAAAGAGAAAAATATCTGAAGTTATAGTAAAACCCCCCAAATTTGTAAAGATTATGCTGGAGGGCATGAAAAAGTGTCTTGGTAGAGAGGAGAATTCTGAAGGAATGTGTTAGTTTATTGTTGAGTAGCATTCCACAGATGGCATCCATGTGTGATTTTTGAAGTGATGCAATCAATTTTTTCTTGAAGTCTGGTGAAGGACAGTTTTTTTTTTTTTTTTTCACATTGAAGGGACAAAAAGTTTGAGATTGGTAACTCAGGAAGGCTCCTGATGACGGAAAAAAAGTTAGTATTTTATCTAAAGGAAAGATAAGGAGGCAGATTTGGGGTTGCGTAAGTTGCTCAGCCTAGTTGAGTTTCTGATAAGATGATGGAGCTTTTCCAAACATGTGAAAGAGAAGAACATGGTTGAGCACAATCAGTGTGGAATTACCAACCTCAGCTCAAGCTTGACTGACCTCTTTGTTTTCTTGGCAGAAATGGCTGATTCTTTGATGATGCTGAGGCTGATACCATCCAATATATGAAAAATCCAGATGGTGAAACAGAATGTGTCCTCAGCAAATTCCTGGATGAGGCTTGAGTGTTGAGTAAACATTTTAAGTGGTAGAGATTGAGTGTAAAAGTATCTTGGGAAATTTGAGGCTGGCACCAATAGGAATTTCAGAAGTTCTGCAAGGAGAAATGCAAAGTTCTGATGTAATGGTCTTTGTAGTCACAGTGGATACCAAGTTTAATATGAGCCAGGAGAGCATTCTCACTGGTAATAAAGGACAGCTGTTCCTGCTTTATATTATGGAGTATTATGGAGTCCTTTGTGAAGGTAAAAAAGTTTGATAATTTTCAAGTTATCAAGTACATTTCATCTACTTCCTCCAAACATGATGGGTTAGAAACCATGCTGGGTTTGAACCCACACTGGGTTTATTGCTTAGTAGTATTATATTGCCAACGGGGGATGTGAAGCACAAGTGCTGTGTTTGGTTTCACTGGCCATGAGAGATGGCTACCAGGTCTCCATGTTATCTTAATGTTTGGCAGTTCCATGCTTTAATTACTCCCTTTCTTATCCTCTTCCAGACAACTGAGTTATTTGAAGCAGTTGTTTCTTCTCTTCCAGAAGCTTTCTCATGGAATTTTTTAGATTCCTGCCAACTGTGCTTTTTATGTGAGACTGCAAAGAAGGTTGTGACAGATTGGTTTGCAGTTTCATCAATATGTTGCTAATACTCATTTTTACGTCTCTCTTTCATGAAACACAGATGGTCAGGTTTTTTAGATGATTAGTGTGTCACTGAAATTGGGTTTTGGCTAAGAGTGTTGGCTGAAACTCATCCTAACTGAAGCAGATGACACCGGTTGACTAAGGGGAAAAGATGAAAAGGTAGGAATTTGTTTCTTCAGGAAGATGTGGAACTGCATAGTTGTTAAGACATAGGATGCTTGGCTTAGGTCACATTACTTTTGCTTTTCAAATATTAAGAAGAAGAGGTATCCAGTAATATTAATGTTAATTTTAAATGCAAATTTCTCCTTTTATTTTACTTATGAGATACTGGTTTTAGGTAGTGGCATCAAATGTCATTTCTGTAGCTTTGCCTTTGGGTGTATTCAATTCCAGTTACTGATAGTATCTGTGATACAGCACGTACCTTCCTCTGGTGTTTTGCAAAGAACACATTATATACAGCCTTTTGCGAAGAGCATCACCTCTCAGAATGGATTTTATTTCTGCTTGGAGTCCTAAAACAAACTTTGTTTGCATTTGTATATCTCAGTTTCCTGTTCTCTTGACTGAGAACAGATAGAATTCTGAAGATATGGTTTGTAGATTGAGTTGCTGTCATTCATCTTCTGTTTGGCATATTTGTTGCTTTCCATTTAAGAAATAATAATTTCCATCACATATTTATCAAGTCTGCATGGCCAACAACAGTTCATATCCCCTTCTACTGAGATGTTCTGCATGACATGTTTTTGGTAGCACGTAGAGTCTCAAGCAAATAGCCTGTATTTGAACTGAGATTTAAAAGAGATATGAAGTTATATAAAAAACTCAGTAAGCCTAAAATGTTACTTAATCTTTGAAAATGTTACTGACTTCATAAAGGGGTAACCAATTCTGTGTATTGAAGCCATGCATTGAGAGTTCCACCCATGTGTGCATAGAAATCATTCATTTTTAGGCAACTGTAGCTGAATTTTTAGTGTACTTAGACAAAGTGGAAATTTATTTTGCAAAACATTCCTTGACAAGCTATATCTGGTTTGTGTGGTATTTTATTTTTTTTTTATCTCTTTAAAAACTGGTATAGAACATTGACAATTATGAGGAGATCCAAGGGATCAAGTCTTGTGATTCCTGAATGCTGTGGTACAAGTTAAAACTCCTGAAATTTGGTCTTTGGAAAAGAGGAGGAATGTTATTCTCACCATGCAGACATGGGCCATGTTTTTGGATGTTCTGCCTAACATCACAAAGACCTTTCTCTTCACCCTGGTCTTCTAAAGAAGACTGATGGACTTGGTCAGATTTCTTTGAGGTCATGAGTTAATTACATGGGGTTCTCAAAACTTTTTTCTGAATGTCCTCTGATACTGACATGTAAATTTTGGCATCCACATTCACTCTTCCAGGAACCTTGAGTTCCCTGCTACATTATTTTTCTAGCAGAGCTTGGCACTATTATATTGTAAGAGAAATCCTGCAAATGATTGGTTGTCCAGCTGCCCCATTCCTCTTAGTTTCAAAATCCATCATTAGCAAGTTCTTGTTTGTCTGAAAATTTGTGGCCAGCTCAGCATTTATCTGGTCTGTCTGTATTTAAGAGAAGATTATTGCTGCCAGACTCCTTGTAAGGACTCATCATGATTTTTTTAGGCTGTTGGTTTTAGGATTGTTAGTGGAAGCACTGCTGATGAAAGCTGAATGCTCCATTATGAGAAAAAGGAGCAAACTGCTTTAGAAAGCTCTGACTCATAAGTACAAGGAACTAATTTTTATAGCCTTAATGAAAAGGCATCCATCTCTGGTTACTTTAAAGTGCTGGGTAAGCAGATCAGTACAAAAAGTATGTGTTTTACCAAGGTAAAAATAACTTGACATATAACAACAGTGCTTCTTTAGGCAGATGGAAGTCTCCAAACAATTAAAGAAAGCAGGCCTGTCCAAGATCTGTGACAAAAAATTATCCTTTCCATAATACAAAAGTGTCATGGATTTCTTGTGTCCTGCAATGATACCTTCTTAGTGCATGCTGAAAGTTTTTTGTTCTCCATTAGAAGGAGGTGGGAGGTGACTTTGATTTGTTTAAATAAGACTTTGTCCACTTCAGGGTGAGCCAGTCTGTGTTAGAATGTCACCAAATCATGGAATGCATCAAGTTAGAAGGGACCACAGTGGGTTGTCTGGTCTAACCTTCCTGCTCAAGCAGGGTCATAACAGAGCATATGGCACAGGATTGTGTCCCAATAGTGCTGGAATATCTCCAGTGAGGGAGACTCCACATCCTTTTTGGATAAACTGTTCAGTGCTGGGTCATTACACAGTAAAAAAATGATTCATCATATTGAGGTAAACTTCATTGCATCAGTTTCTGCCTGCTGCCTCTTTTATTAGGCACCACTGTGAAGGTCTATCCTCTGACACTGTCCTGAGTGACAGTGATAAAAGCCCCCTCTCAGGTGGGGCTTCTTGAGGCTGAACAAGCACGATTCTCAGAGCTTATCTTTGTCAGAGAAGCTCCAGTCCCTTAATCATATTTTTTGTTTTCCAGTAGAAACATTGCAGGACCTCCAAGTCTCTCTTGATCTGAGGAGCCCATAACTGGAGACAGCACTTCAGATGCCCCTCTGTAGGGCTGAGTAGAGAGACAGAATCACTTGATCAAACAGTGCAATGCTCTTCTGAAGGCATGCCAGGATCCCACTGGCAACATTCTTGGCCACAATGGAACTGCTGGCCCAGCAGGAAAGGCCCTGGGCGTGCTGGCCAACAGTGGCCAGATAGTGGTTGGTGTGTGGCCAGGTGGGCAGTGAGGCCGGTGGCAATACTGTGGCCACCAGGACCAGGCCGCAGCGTGACTGTCACTCTGTGTCAGGCCCTGGGGAGGCCACACCTGGAGTGCTGTGTGTAGATGTATGGCCCTGTTGAGATGGGATTAGCGAGATGTTTCTGTGCGCAAATGAAGGTGCCAAGGAGACCATTTACAGAAGTTAACAATGGGGATTTTATTGAACAAGATAGGTGGGGAAGAGAGATAGGGATGGGACAGAGGGGGGCGGGAAGAAAAGAGGGTGAGGAGTGAGGATGTTGTGCGGAAGATTGAGGGTGGGGTGATATGCGGAAGAGGAAGACTAGGGTGGGGAGGGGAGAGATCAAGCAGAGGTCAGTCCAAGATGCTTGATTCCAGCAGCATCCTCTCGGTCCGTCCTGACCCTGCATGTCTCTGCACTGGGAGTCCCGGAGGTTCCTGTGAAGGTGAAGCCCTTGGGTTATTCATCAGGAGTTAACAGCTTTCTCCAATTTATGTAACAAGTATCCAGGGAGGTGTTTTCCTATTTGCCATGTGAAGAGAGAATGGGCTTGCCTCCATTTACCTGCAAGGCTGAGGCCCAAGTAGAAGTTGTCAGCTCCTAATGCAGCCTTGAGGGAAGGGTGGGGATGGCCCTGGAAAAAGTAGCCGAGGCCTAGAGTAAGCTCCTCTGGGATTCTACCAGGCAGCTGTCATCCTTGCTTAGCCAGCTGTCCCTGACCAGGCTGCCTTGCTGTTGGCTTGGGGGTGAGGGGCTGGGGCCGGCAGCAGGACCTACCTTTAGGAGGTGGTTGCCTTGGGCGCCATCCATCCATTCAGTGCATCAGGTGTTTTACTCTTCCTGGTGTGACTGTCTCCGGGAGCTGCCGCTGCCCCTGGGAGCTGGGCATGCCCTGGGTGAGCCCTGAGGCATCTTTGGTGAGCGTCCCAGTGCTGGCCCCGGGCTCACTGCTCCAGCTGCCCGCTGAGGCAGCTGAAGGAGAAAAGGCGGCGCAGAGCCCGCCGGGCCCTCTTGGCCATGGAGCGCCATTGCCGTGGGGCCGGGGGCTGCGGGACGGCTGCGCTGCCAGCGGGGCAGGCAGGAACGCTGTGTGCCAGGGGCTGGGCAGGCACCGGGAAAGGCCCTGCCAGCGGCTCATCCCCACAGGGCTTTTCCTGGGGAGGGGCAGCCCGGGCACAGCCAGCCTCCATGCCTGCTGTGTCGGCCTCCTCCGCAGGGTCAGCAGGCAAGGGACAACCCACAGACATATTTAAGTCATGGAGCAATGCCGTGGGGAGAGGCTGGCTGCAGTACTCGATGCAGGGATCGCTGTCCATGGGAGAAGCTGGTGGTTCTCCTTCCTCCTCTTGCAATGAGAGAGACAACGGGCTGTCAGACTCGCTGTCACTCTCTGCTGCCGCTGCTCCGTCATAAAGCTCCTCTTCCTCACACATTTCCAGGAGCTCATCGGGGAAGGCGCAGGATGGTGAGTTGCCAGAGAGAGAGCACAGGCCTGCCAACAGGTCAGGATGTGCAATCTCTGTTTTGTTTTCCGCCTCTCCTGCGGATTCCTTGACAAGAGCACTGGCAGGCGGTGAATTCTCCATGACAGGGCCCGAGTCAGCCAAGAACTGGTCAGGAGACACAAGTTCTGAGGACGTTTGTGTCTCTCCTGTGGTGTCATTGGTCCCTCTGCAAATGCCGTGCGGTACCGAGGGGCCTGCAGCTGGCTCCAGAGTGAGGCTTGATGCATCGCTGAGGAGGCACTTGGACCTCATGGGCCTTTCTGTGTCGTCCAGAGAGGAGAAGATGGCTCTAAACATCTCGTCGTAGACTTTGTCTTCTGTCTCCTCCAGCTTCTCCATCATTTTACATAGACGATGCATCGTAGCCTCATCATCCTCTGTGCACAGCTGCTTGCGACGCACAGTTTGCTTGGCTGGCCAGGGAATTCCCTGCACCTCCTGGCGGCCTCTTATCCCCTTGGAGGTTGTCGAGGAGGTCTTGATGGACTTGTTCTCCCGCAGATAGGGGCCCAGGCCTGCCAACAGGTCGCTGCAGGTTTTGCCCCCATGTCCTACCTGCACCTTGATGAGCTCCTCTGTCTCAGAGTGCTCCAGGTGCTTCCATGACGGCTGGGTTGCAGTGCAGAGCGGCACACCCCGTGCGGCTGGATGGGGTGTTAGGCCATAGCCCTGCCCTGCTGCAGGCCCATGCCGTTTGTGCAGCAGTGGCTGCCACTGACGGGGATACCCGTGGGCATTTGCCTCCTGCTGCTGCTTCCACATCTTGGGCGTTTTTTGCCAGGAACTGGCCAGATTCACCCAGGGAGCTGTTGCCTCCAGAGTAGCTGCTGCCTCCTCAGAAAGCTGCTCTCCTGGGAGTGGCCACTGCAGGGTGAGGTAGCCCCAAGATCTGCAACATGGACCCGTGTCACAATGGTCTCTGGGCACGATGTCACTGCGGGTCACAAAGGTCTGGTGGGCATGGCTGCCCATCCCCAGTCCCCGAGGCCTGGCGGTTTCCATGTTGATGCCCCTGGTCAGAGAAGCCTTTTTTAGTCCTCTGCCCTTCATCTTTGCCTACGCTTGTTCTTCTCCCAAAGGCGTGCAGCTCTCTCTTGTCCCACTTTGTGTGCTCCGCCCCCAAACATCCCCAAGAAAGCCCTGTGCCATGCCAAAGTGTGACTCCCACCAGCCCACCATGTGTCCCTGCCCTGACCCCAGGTAGGCAGATCATCAGAAGGACAAAAACCCAATTTAATTTAGTCTGGCCACTACTGTAAAGGAGATCAAAACTCTCTGTTAAAAAAGATTTGGAACACCGGAGCTCCAAGGAAAATTGCCCTTTTTTAATCAACACGGAGATGAGGAGAATACAGTCCCAAGGGACGATGGAAAGGCTGAGTTATGGAATGCCTTCTTTGCCTCCGCCTTCAACAGTCAGATGGGTTTTCTGGAGGACAAGCAGTGCCCTGAGCTGGCACAGAAGGACGGGAAGCAGACCAGAGACAGAGGAAGTCGTCAGTGACCTGTGCAGCCACTTGGATGCTGCCAAGTCTGGAGGCCTGGCCCAGAGTCTCTCAGGGAGGCTGAGGGAGCCCATGGAAGTGCTGGCTAAGCCTCTCATCAATCTATTTTGCCATCATTCTTGGTCAGTCAGGGAAGGCCCAGATGAGTGGAGGTGGCAGCGTGACATCCATGTCGAACAAGGGCCACAGGGAGGATGTGGGGAGCTGCAGGCCTGTCAGGCTGATCTCAGGGCCCAGCAAGGTTCTGGAGCAGATGATGGTGAGGGGGATGACAGGGCCCAGAGAGGACAGCTGAGGGATCAGTGTCCCTCAGTGAGTGTGGGTTTAGAAAAGGCAGGACCTGCCTGCGCAACCTGATGTCCCTCGGGCTGTGGGTGGCTCGCCCCAGTCCTGAGGGGCAAGCAGGGTGTGGAATCTCCCTGGATTTGTGCAAAGCCTTTGATGCCATCTCCCACAGCACAGTCCTGGCAAAGCTGTCAGCCCAGGGCTTGGGCAGGGGTGCTCTTTGCTGGGTTAAGGACTGTCAGGATGGCCACGTGCAGAGAGTGGTGGGGAATGGTGCCGCATCCAGCGGTGTCTGCTCACGAGCTGTGTGCCCTGGGCCCAGTCCTGTTCAGTGTGTGTCCTGCGGGTGTGGGCAAGGGCATGCAGGGTACCCTCAGTAATAACTTAGTGATGACACCAATGTGGGTGGGAGTGTTGATTTTCTGGAGATTAGGACGGCTCTGGAGGCAGATGTAGCAAGGCTGGCTGGGTGGTGTGAGGCCAGCGGGGTGAGGTTCAAGGAGAGCACAGGTCAGCCAACAACTGGTCAGGAGACACAAGTTCTGAGGACGTTTGTGTCTCTTCTGTGGCGTCTTTGGTCATGTTGTGAGTGTTGTGTGGGACTGAGGGGCCTGCAGCTGGCTCCAGAGTGAGGTTTGATGCATTGCTGAGCGTGCTCCTGGACCTCATGAGCCTTTCTTTGTCATCCAGGGAGGAGATGATGTCTCTAAACATCTCTTCATAGACTTTGTCTTCTGTCTCCTCCAGCTCCTCATCATCCTCTGTGCAGAGCTGCTTGCGAAGCATTTTGCTCAGCTGGCTGGTGAATTCCCTCTGGCTCTTTGCAGAAACTTAACCACTTGGGGATTCCCAAGGTGGTCTTGATGGACCTGTTTTTCCACAGATACGGGCCCAGGCCTGCAAACGGGTCGCTGCAGTGTTGCCCCCATGTCCTGCCTGCACCTTGATGAGCTCCTCTGTTTCAGAGTGCCTGAGGTGCTTCCAGTCTGGCTGGGTTGCAGTGCAGATTTTCATACCACATGTGCCTTGCATGTGTGGCGGGGTATGACCCTGCCTTGCCGCTGGCGCTTTTGTTCTCCTTGACTGGGAAGGTGTTTCCCAGGCCCAGCCAATAGCCAAAGTGGCCCTTGTTGAAGGTGGTAGAATCTCTTGGTGGCCACTGGCTATGTGCTGTGCCTCTAGGAGAGGACCCAGGGCCTGCAGGTGCTGCTGCTGGCTGATGGGGCACCGTGACTGTTGCCATTTCTGCTCTTTGCGTTTCAGGGCTGAGCTGGCAGAGAGGTGCCAATGGCAGCTGAGGGCCAGGGAGAGGTGGCAAGTCCGACACGGACAGTCTCTGCGGCCGTGTGCCGCTGCTGTGCAGCGTGTGGTTTGTCCAGGTGACCTGAGGTGCCGCCTGTGGCTGCCTGGGGGTCACCTGTGGGGAGCAGGAGGAGGCACGGGATGGAGGCGGCTGTGTGAGCACAGCGTCCCCCACGTGCCTGCAAGCCCAGGCCTGGCCCCAAGGCCGGTGCTGGCCATGGCAGCCAGGCTGGGCCGGGTTCCCAGCTGGGCTCGCTGCCTCTGGGGCATTGCTGTGCCTGGGCCATCCCAGCACCGGCCCCTCCGCAGAGCATGGCCTGGTGCCAGGCCTGGCTGTCTCTGCCCCAGGGCTTCCCCCAGCTCCCACTGCAGGCTGTCCCTCCATCCCCGGCCCTCACCTGGTGCCGCCGCCGGTACAGCAGTGGCTGCCCCTCACGGGGCTGGCCATGGGCATTTGCCTTCTTCTTTTCTGACATTGTGGGAGTGCTCTGCTGAACACTGGCCACAGTCAGCTTGGGGAGCTGATTCCTCCAGAGAAGCTGCTGCCTCCTCAGAGAGCTGCTCTCCTGGGAGTGGCCACCACAGGAATTTGTTGCCCTCTGGGTCACCGTACAGACAAGCATAACAATGGCCCCATGGCATGTAATGGTTTGATGCTGGCGCAGTGCCAGTGTCCCCATGAAAATACACCTTCCCAAATAAGTGCTGTGAGATGCGATCAGGAACAGAGCAGATCAGGCCCAGCTTAGAAATAAAGGAGAAAGAACTTTTTTAAGCTACTACTATGATAAAAGACACACACTTAATCCAGAATGAAAACCTTCTTAAGCATTCCTCCTCCCCCCACCCAAACTCCAACAAACCACAGTGAGACACAACTTGGATCCTCAATCGAGTCATCACCGTTCAGATAATCAATACTCAGTCCATCAAGGGAGAGAGGAGTCTCTCTTGCACCACAGACCCCCAGGAAACACAGCTGCCACCTCTTGTGTTTCTGTGTCACACATGGCACTGCCCAGAGAAAATCTGCCAGTGTGACACTCTCCTTTCCATGCCAGAGTGCTCTCACCACCGTGCATGGACAGACTGCTCACAGGGCTCCTTTAAGGACGCTTTGCCAAGTACCAAAAGAAACAAGAGTTCAGTGTCCATTTTGGGACCACAGTCCCCCCATTTTCCTCCTCCCATGGGGCTGTTGGTGCAAACAGAGATCTTCATCTTCCTAAAGACAGAGGGCATCATCACACCTTCCTCAGCTTTTCTCTGTTCACTCCATTCCTGTGCTGGTAGTTGCTGAAGCAGGTGTCTTGGCTCACCATTGCATCCCCCTAAAATGCAGTCTCTGTTGCAGGAGAAATTGGTTCAGTCTGTGGCTAACAAGAAGAGTCCAGCCAAAAGCCACTCCATCATCTCCCCCCAACCTTCTTTTCATAACATCTCAGGTACAAGACTGTTTCTCTTCTCTTTCAAATTGAGGAGGAATAATATTTCATAAAGCTTTCATTTCCCAGGAAAGGGTTAAAAGTCCTGGACTCCCCGATGGCTGAAATCTCAGCCCAGGACTCCAGCTCCCATGCCGGGCACCTTCCTCCCCCTCCTTCTTCTCCTCTGCTGGCAAATTTCCAGGTGCCTTCAGGCTCTCTGTTTCTTTCCCTCTGGGTGTGTGTGTGTGGCGGGGGGAAACAAAGATATCTCAGATTTCCTCCACCCTTCCATCCGCAGGAGCTGGCTCACTCCGTTGAGTACTTCTCATGCCACATGGCTTCCCCTCCCTCACCCAGCCTGTGGCTGGGCAGGGGAGGTTTGCTCTCTCCGATGACTGGAACCAAAGAGACAACTCCTGGGAGTTCTTTCTTTTAAACCCCTGTGTTCTCAGAGGTGCGTCCATGCCTTCAGTGGTCACTCCAGGTGCCAATATTCAACCCCGACCACTGACTGGTTCGACCCCAACTTCCTGAGAAAATTCACTTCCCTGTCAAACCACAACAGGGCACGATGCCACCATGGGTCGTAAAGGCCTGGTGGTCATGGTGGAGATGTCCTTCCTTTTGTCCTGCTCATGGTACAGGGGAAGTCCCCAGACAGGCTTGGCAGTGCCCCTTAGGCTGGGATCCCTGTTCCCTCTCCTGCCATTGGCTTTTGTTGCTCCTTGGTGGGCGTTCAGAGGGGCTGTTTCCCAAGAACCTCCTGGCAGTGACCAGAACATTCTGTAAAGGATATTTTCTGACCTAGTTACCAATAAGCAATATTACAGGGATGTAGCAGAGATTAGTTTTTCCTTGACCATTCTTACATTTTTGTCTTTTGGTATACATTTAGCAGTGTGTCTTTTTATACATTTTTGGGAACTGAAGAGTAGAAATTTTTTTTTTTTTTTTTTTTGAGGAAACGCTTGAGGGAGAAATGCCATGCCTGTCACAGAACGAGAAATGTACTGAATAAAGGTTAATTACTTTGTGATTCACAAAATAACTGAATGCACAGATGAATGCACTGTGAAAACTAACTTTTGAAGCAGGATCAGAGTTGATCTGAAATGCTAAAAGAAACAGTGAAAATGCATTTTTAGACTAAGAAGATAGCAGGTCTGTGGTTAATGTCCTGTATTTGAAAAGCTGTGCTATCTTTTTTTATAAAGAGTATTATCTTTTGTGTCATATTTCAGAATATTTGCTTAGGAATTTTTATACAAATATTGGCTATATCTTTATCTATTTATTAAAGCATTATTAGACTGTAATGTTTTAAAAATTGTGTAAGCATTTTTGCACTCAGAGGTTTTGGTAGTAAATTCATACATAAGAAAAGACAGTTTCTCAGCTATATAGAAGCATTTATATCTCCAGACTATTTTGAGTGCTAGATCACTACTCCTTAAAAAATAAAATAATACTACTTTTTAAGTATTTGATGAGAAAAATGTGCATGCTAGCCTTGGTGATTGTATTTGTCATTCACCTGCTGAAAGTTGTAGGAATGGTATTTATTGTTACCAGTAACACCAGAGTTTTCTTTTAACATTTTAGATTAATGAAATGCTTTCTGGTACCTGGTGTTTCCTTGATCTTGTGAATGGTTAACCTAGTAATATAGACAAAGTTTAGAACTTGAAAAATTGCAGATTCCGTCATACACGGGAGATTGCTGGTGTGACAGAACACTACAAAATTATATTTTTCATTATACTTAACTCTGTCAGCTTTCTTCATTGAGAGGTGAGGTTATCTGGTCTGTAGCTGCCAAACACATTGATGTCCTTTTTGCAGCTGAGACCTAAGTCAGTAAAACCAAAATTATTTTCAAATTCCTGGTTAACCAAAAGCAAATTTTAGGTTCTTTTATGTGTATGCTATTAAGATAAGGTAGCTTCAGTTAATAATACATCTTTATGATAGGCTTTTGTAGCATAATAATTTTAGAAAGCTTCCTATTTGACCTAATGGGAAAGCAGCTTTCCCAGAGAAAAGCAGGATATCAGTTAGTTTGTTCTCAGTTTCAATACTGACTTCTTAAACAACTATTCCTGCTGCCATGAATGAATTTTCCTGTCCATTTATATAAGAGATGCTAAACAAGCCACAGAAAGTAGAACTGGGAGGACTTTGATAGGACATCCGGTCTCTCCATCATGCTCCCTGGAAGGTCGCAGAGAAGCAATGCCTCAGCCCTTCTGGAAGAAGATGTGGTCATAGAAGTTCCACAGCCTGCCTTTAATCTTCTCCAGCCCTTGCTATTGCAGGAAACCATAGGCAGCTTTTCCTCTTTTCTCTGCGAGTTCTTCCTCTTCATGTTTGTCCTGTCCCCAGTGGAAGCTGTTTCCCACCTTTACAAATTGAATTTTTGATGACTTAATGGCTGTTCTTTGCTGTTTTATATCAAGACTCTCTGAGTTTTACAAGTTAGGAGAAAGGATAAATAGGAAATAAACAAATTTTAATCCAAATCTGTATCAATAGTTCACTTGTTTGCTTTGGGAGAGATGAGTAATAGAGTCATTTCAGTGAAAACCTGATTGAAGATGAAGATCTGCTACATTTGGCTGAGCAGAGCTAAATTCATTTCCTGGGGTTTCATTTATAGTCACAAAGCTGTTTCAGATGGAAGACAAAACTGAATTTGAAAAAAAACAATGCTGTAACTAAAAACTATGGTCCATATAAGAAATAGACAACTTTCATGGATTAAAAAACTTTAAACCAGCTTCTGGCATTCTGTAATGTTCGGGTTGAATTGGCAAATATCTAATATCAGAATGACTTTGATTATAAATTGAATAGTATCTTAATGTTTTGTGCTTTTTTTGCCATCAGCTGTCAGGTCTAATGAACTAGTTCATGAAACTAAAACTGATTATAGTGACAGTAGAATTGTTAAAATTTCTGCAATTGTGATATTTCTTCTAGAAAAGGATTTTAAGAGGTGTGGTAAGAAAAAAATAGTGAGCACTATTAGCATACAACTGGAAAAAGTAGGAGTGAATTCTTTGTTCATCTGTGGTACAGAGTTTAGAATGCCTTTGCTTTCTTTGGTGTCATGCACTTATAATTTATTTTAAGGCTTTATTCAACAGGACATTTAGTTTTTTCTTTAGGCTGTTACAGACTTAAGTACCATATGGCAGATGGGTCACCAACCAGTAAAATAATTGAAAAAAAAAATTGTACGTTACAGTATTGGATCTTGAGAAAAAAATGCGGGTTTTTTTCTTCCCTTACAGTTTTAAAACTTTTTTCACTAAACTGCCAAAGGTAGGAAATCTGTGGAAGACTCTGAATTAAAACAAACAAATTAACGACAGCTGTTGTTAATTACCTGGCTGAGCAGTCCAGAATGCTGACAAACACAGCAGGGACAAGAAATGCAGTGGACATGTGTGAACCAAGACAACCAGTAACTTTATTATCATGGAAACTCAGTTCAACACTGAGTCCCTTAAATAAATAGTTTCACCTTTAGTATATGGATTAATTATTCATAATTTCTATTTAATTCCGCTATTTTTAAAAAGAAACTTCCATAATCAGTTTCAACTGCATTAACTGATTACAGTTTCTAAAAGTTCACAACTAACCAGGGGTATGAAATTGAATAATACATTCTCCCATTTCCTTCTCTTATTTTTCCTTCTCAAGATCCTAGATAGTGTTGAAATGAAATGTTAAATTATATGCAGCAGTTCCTTGCTGAGAGGAAATGGTTAAAGGAATGTATTGGTTGACTATAGAGATGTATTTCGTTTTTTTGACTATGGATAATTTCAACATGGCCAAGTTAAGTAGTGTATACTGAAGTGTGGAAAGATGCAGGACTTATTTTATTTATACTTGGTATATATGTTTATGAAGTTTATTTTTACTGCTTGTGAAAGATTTAAGTGCACTGAACATTAGTTCTGTTACGTTTTGTAGAAATCAGCCTATTGACAGAGACATTTTAATTCAAAGAAGACTGACTTTTCTTTTTTGTTAATTTGAAGTAGCAGAGTTATCTACATGGAGGTGATAATTCAGTTTGCCAGAGCAGATATTTTATTAAGTTTTAACCTTGCATAGAATGTATTAAGTGATTTACTACACATGAAACCATTTCTTTCTAATTACTATTAGTTATAAATATTTTAGAAGACACTATAACTGATACACTCTGGACCAAAATTGCCTTCCTAAGTCAGTAATTTGGAAGTTTCAAAGGTTTTTATAGCAACAGTGGAAAGTTTTACTGAGGATGAAATATTGCATAAAACCTTCTTAAGCATGAAAACTCTCAGTCAATTGATAATATATGACGGAAAATGTTGGCTTTTTTGTGATGGTTTTGTCTTTTCAATGTTTCCTTGCAGGGAAGAAAGACTTATTACCATGTATGTTTCAGTGATGTCCAACTTGTCCAGGTGTAGCCAATGAGATCAGTGTTTCTGCAGAGTTTTGAGGCTAAGCTGCATGTTTTAGTGTAATGGTTTTGGATGTAATCCTTCCACATGTGAAATGTTTTTCAGGTAGTCTTGGTTTATATGAAGGCTGATGGTGTTTTGTTAAGTCTTCAGCATTATTTGAAGTTATTGTCCCAAATTTCAGCAGTCACCTGATTTGCTTGTCAGCTCTTGATATTCCTGTACATAATTACTCAAGATAACCTAGAAAAACAGCTGACTTTTTCCTCTGTAACCATGTGTTTGCAGTATGTGCACAGTAATATTAATATATCTTTCATTCAATTTCCAGATGTAAAATGGTGAGAGCTTGTTGGTTCTAAGGTTATATTTAGTTTGGTTTAGTGGACTCAGCTATAATTTTGTGCTCACGGTTGACACTTCTGATAATTTTTTTTTCTCTTGTTGCTGAAATAATCAGGTACATAGTTATTACCATAAAAGAGCATATAGTGGTTAAATTACTTGCAAAAATAGCAAGTAAAAACTTTCTGGAGATTCTAGCTATACCGTGGAAAAATTAAAGTTTTGATTAAGAGGCTTTGAACAGAAAACACTTTAATGTGTATTTATAATGTGCATTTTTCTGCATCATGAAATACTCAAGGCTGGAGCCTTTTTTTCCTCTCTAGGCCATATACTTAGAATCACAAATCACAGAGTGGTTTGGGTTGGAAGGGACCAGTTCCAGCCCCCTGCTCTGGGAGTTGGAACACCTTCCACTGTCCCAGGTTGCTCACAACCCCATCCAGCCTGGCCTGGAACATTTCCAGGGATGGGGAATCCCTAGATATTCTTGCTGCTGTTTTTGTGCTGGACTTGAAACTCTTGAATTATGTTGACTTGGGATGGAGGATTCAATTGATCTTTGGCAAAATGTCTGTTTCTTTGGTAATCCAGATATGAATTTTCACAGGAACTTTGAGTCTTTTTATTTATATATTATTCTTGGTCTGTTCTGGCTTAGTGGTTTACACTGCTCTCCATTTCTGTACTGTGGTAGTTGTCTCTGGGCCATAACTTTGAAGGAACTTCCTTTCAATGGGTGTACTTACTGTCTTTTAATTTATTTTTCTCTCAATTTTGTTGTCCCTTTGACAGTTTGTGCTAGTAGTTTTTTTTTTTTTGAGAGTAATTGGGAGTTGTACAGATGTTCAATTATATTTCAATCACTTCAGTTATTGGAAACAGTGTTTATTGGCTATGAGCTTGCTTAACAAAACCATTAAAACCTCCAATTTCCAGATCCTGTTTTTGTCTCAATATTGTATTATGTCTCTTAATCCTTTAAGATGCACATTGACTTTGTCATGTATAATAATATGATATCTCCCCAGAGAATGGGAGAAAGGTGTAATGCTTCAAAACCAATATTCTGGGCAATTCATTGAGCCTGCATTCTTTTCTGTTGAGTTGCTTTGTTTTTTTGAGACTGCACATTAACATCCTGCAAGATTGCCTGGCTTTGTCCTGTGCAATGTTGTACTGGGCTGTGATTTCTGCAGTCAGTGCCACATCCTAATTCAGCCAACTTAAATAGGTTTGGGACTTGCTGCACTCCAAGATCTTAGGGTTTGTAGATGTGAAAGATCAAGAAAACATCAAGTCTAAAGTAGTGGCTTGGTTGTGAAAAAACTTATCAAGCTATTGCTTTGAAGAAAAGTAGTTTTTAAACAGGATGACAGCATTAGAACATTAATTTGATGAGCAATGTAATTAGATGCACTTTCACTAGCCTGCTTAATTATTAGTCAAATTTAACTGATCATTGCATTAATAATGCTCCAGGTATTGTTTTCATTGTCTGAATTTTAAATGCCCTTGCCTTGAAGTACTAAGGGAATGGGTCAAAAAGACCTTATGAATGAGGATCTGGCAGAGAATAGGGCTCTTCTGCTCTCTTGTACCTTTATCTAAGCTCACCAACAAACATAAAGCTATTTTACAATGTCTAAAGTTCTATGAGACTGAATGTCTGATTTTTAAGTTATTTTCTTGTCTCCAAAACAGTGATTCCGCTTTCCTGTAAATAACCTGTCAGACTTTTGGGGGTTTGGTGAATGAGTAAAAAGTAAGGAATGTTTCTCCACTGCCTTTTCTCTGAAATTAAGGTTTTGAACTGCCTCTAACAAAAACCTTAGAAACTGCTTTATTTTAGAAAATGAGGCAGGCTGTTTGAAGGTCATTAAAAGAGCCTGTAGTTGATCCATCAGGTGAGCAAGCAGTAAACTTCCTGGTCCATCAGGCAAACTCGGCCTGGATACCAAGGGGAAGGCAATGAACTTCTGGGGAGCAGAGATGAAGTTCTGCATGGACATCCTGCTGCTGTGAGGTGGATGTGACATTGTCACCCTCAAAGTCCTCAAAATAAGCAAGTGACCAACCTGCCACATGTCACAGCATGGCAGGGTGGTAGAAATGCTGCAACCTTCTTCAAAGTATTTCCTTCAGGAGCTGCTCAGAGTAAGGCCACAAAAGCAGCTATTGCAAATCCATGCACGCACACACACCACAGAGAGCTCAGCAGAGGAAAGACAGGAGGGGTCTTTGTATGATGTATTGCAGCAAAGGTTTATTCCAAAGCAGACTGAAGGGATCAGGGACAAAGACAAAACCATGGGTGTGCACAGGCTTAAGTGTGGGGTCAGTGGCCAATGACTTGAGGGCACAGGGCGGTGCAGAGGGCAGGGCCAAGGGCAGCAGCCTGTAGGGAGGATGAGGGATGAATAATTGGGGTGGGCAGCATCAGCTGGTCGATGGCAGAAGTAATCTAGTGTAGGTTGGCAGTGGTGCTGCAGAGCACCATGGCCTGAGTTCTGTCTATCAGCCGAGGTGGGGAAAACTCGATGATCTATTCTTCCAAGGCAAGGCACTGGGGGTTTCCCTGAAGGGAGGATTCAGAGGATTCCACAGGTGCTGCAAAATCCACAAAGTGCTGGAGTCTTTGCTGGCCTTGCTGTCCTGGCTGCTCCCACGAGGCTGCTCCACCCCGCTGGTGCTACTGCCCTGGCTCTGCTCCCTGGCTGGGCAGCTCTGGGTGGCACCCAGGGAGATCTCCCATGGCACCTGTGAGCAGTGTGGAGCCATGGCCAGGGTAACCCTTTGCTGTGCTTCTCATCATCATCCTTGGCATTCTCCCACTTTCCTATTTCCTGTCTTTTGTTCCTCCTTGATGGGGAAAAAAATAAAGTTGAATTATTGCTTTGGATCCTGACATTTAATGTTGTTTGTGTTTTAATCTCACTTTGGGGTATGTTTAGAAGGCAGTTCCTTTCTGTAACTGTGGATCAAGGCAAAACTTGCTTCTCCTCACCTTAAGTGGATGGACAGAGGACTGTGAGCATTTACGAAATTCCTCTTTCCTAAGCAATGCATAGGTGTGTTTTATGAGTTTCGTATGAATGAATTGGATTCACTACAAGTAAAGTACTAATGAGCTTTTTAAAAAATGTCTATAATAAAAATATAAAATGTCTTCATAAGGAGATACCATATTGCAGAGCAAATCACTGTCATGCTGCAAATGTCTAATAAAATTTTTTTACAAGTGTTAAGGGTGAGCTAACAAATAATTCAGTATTCACTTACAGGCTTTAGCTCTTTCTTTACAAGGTGGTTTTGTATTTTAAGATTAAGATGGGTTGTGCATTTATTTATTTTTGTATTTTAAGATTTAGATGGGTTGCGCTGTTACTGATGTGTTCAACAGAATGAAGTGTCACGGCAGATAGTGTTAACTAAAGGAAAAGGTAGATCCCATGTGAATTCACCATCAAAGGTTAAAATGTAAGGTAATTTTAGAGGAGTCATTGAAAGGCTGGATTTTATGTCTGTGATATCAAATGGAAGTGGTAGAGTGTAAGTTTGAGGTGCATCAAGAACCAGACTGATAATCTCTTCCCTTCTAAAGGAAACTAACCTTTTGGATTAGTACATTAGGTCCCAATTTATTCCAAAAGATAAACATGATACACAGGACTACTACAGAATATACAAAATATCTGTAAATCTGCTCTGGGATAAATGCATAAACTCATCAGAGAGGGCTTCAGAAACTTTTTCAGCAAGGTGGTTGTGGTTTGCTAGGTGGATGCAGTTGGATGTCAAGCAGTCAAGTGCTGTTTCATTACTTCTATCTGTTTTTCAGAGGAGTGATAGCTTTTTTTAGCAGGATATTTTATCTCACCAATGGCAATGCAAGGTCTTGAACGTAATCTCAAGTAAATAAATCTAGTCAGAAAAGATTGTCTTATTTTCCTGGTGTACTTCTTTGTACCATAAAAGAAGTAGTTTTATACTTCTCTTTATCAGATACAGTCTATTGAATGGCTGCTATCTTAAAAAACTGTACTGTAAGTGCTAAACTTTCCTGTCATATTTCAAAAAGAGGATTTAGTTGTTTTATTTTCTTCTTGTCTATTTCTTCCCTTATTCCAAAGTCTTTGTTTTGCACAAATTTTTAAACAATTGAAACCCCTTGGTTCCATTCCAGTGCTTGATACATGGAGTTGATTTAAACAGAGAAAGTTCCTATATGAAAAAATATAAATGTTATGAAAAAAACACTTCCTACTCTGACTCTTCTCAAGCATTTCTAAAATTCTACCTTTGATATTATAGTCTTAAGTCTTCGAACAAATCAAGCAAGTTCTGCTTTTTAATCTTGCTTAGTAAGTAATAAGCAATGTCTTGCTTTGACTTTACCCATTTTCAAGGCTATTTTAGGTAATGTTTTCAATCTTGCATTTGTTCAGTCATTATTTTGTATGAACTTTTTTATAACTCCTTGGCTTGTTGATTACCTGTTTCCCTCTGATCCAGTATTTCCTGTGTGCTTAGTCTTCCTTGTTAGGAATACTGAAGAATTGTCCTTACTCCAATCTCTGGTGTCTGAAAACAGATGTTATGCACACAAAGCAGGGTTTTCTTTGGCCAAATTATGGAAAGCAACTCCACTTAACTCAGAAGCAGCTTTTACTAATAAATAATGGACTTACCGTTTAAAACTTAGTTTCATGGGTTAGTGAATCAGTCCCTAACCTGTGACTTAACCAAAGATCCCATAAACTTTTCAGCATAATTTTCAAAAATGCTGCTTAATTCTCAGTTGCATTTTATATCCTACACAAATTGCCTTGCTGACATTTAAAACTGTCTACCCATACACTGCTGTTTATCTCAGTGACCTTCTAGTTCCTCATGTTCTGGTCTAAGAGCTAAGGTGGTGTCATTTGTTCTGGTGACTCTTAGACATTTGAAATCACAGGAGTAGTTAGTTGGAATGTAATTGTCCAAATGAAATTTGTCTAAAACGTGAAGGTTAACACTTCTCTGCATGTGAAAACAATTGGGTTTTATGTCTCAGCAGAAATAGAATTCTTGCAGCAATGTATTTAAATACCAGGATATAAAATCAGTGCCTTGTCCCAAAGTAAGAGTGCTGCCTTCTGAAAGACGAAGGATTTCCTTTCTTTAGTCTGTGTTATTGACTTCTAAACTATATTTTCTTTATTTCCACAGCTCAAATGCACTTCTGAAATCTTCTGTGACTTGACCTCTGTAAATTTTGTTTTCTTAATAAAAATATAAAATGTGAATAGTTTCCTTTGGTTTTGGAACTGGTAAGGGTGCAGTACAATGTAAGTGGCACATTTACTATGGTTCACCACCTATATTTGACTCAGATTTGGTCCTGTTTCTGACGAGCTGCTTGCATTTAGACCAAGTCAGCACTTCTCCATGATGACACATGGACTGGAACAAGAGAACTAATAATCTGAAAAGAACAGAAAATAATGGATTCAATGACCATATGTTAGGAAAGACAATTTAAAGTAAGTACTGAGAACAATTATTATTAACTCACCAATTAATTACTGTTAATTTTAATCTGTCAGTTTGACATCCATGAAGTACTGAGTGCTTTATTTTTTGAGTTATAAAAATATAATAACTGGGATGAGCCATGGGGTTGAAGATCCAGAAAGATTTGGTTCTTCACAGTCTTTATAAGTACAAGAACATATTGTTAAGTTTCTGCATGCTGTATTTTATGGATTAGCCTTTTTGAGTTCCTGTTGTGATCCTGAATCAGAACTTCTGAGTTTTTCAGGTTATTTCCAGTATATACTTTATTGTTAACAAGTACACTAGACTCCTACCAAGAATTGCTTAAAATTTTGACATCAAATGATATTAGAAAAGAAATCAGGAGAGAAGTGAGTTCATGTTAGAATGGTATTGAGTGACTGAATGCAGTTGTTTTCTGAGGCCATTTTAAGAGAGAAGAAAATTACCCCTTTGAGATTTAGTAAGAAGAAAATTTAAATTAAAACAATGTTTTTATAGACAATTCTAGTATTGTGGGATGACCTTGGTTGGCTGCCAGACACTTCCCCAGTGGCTTCCTTCCAGCAGTAGGATGGGGGCAGAGTAAGATGTAAAAGCTCATGGATGGTGATAAGGACAGAAACAGACAAGAGTCAAGATTGCACGCTGCCTGAAAGTGGAATCATTGTGGGGAATCTTTTGTTATGAAGGGCCAAGGGTTGGTGTTTCTGTGTGTAAGCTCTCCACCTGTGTTGGTGGTGTTGATTTTGGCCCAGTCCAATGAGCAGAGACACCTCCCACTTAACCAGAAGCTCCATCCAACCTGGCCTTGGACAGGGATGGGGCATTCAGCTCTTCTGTGGGAAACCTGTGCCAGGGTCTCACCACTTTCACAGCCCAGAATTTCTTCCTGTATCTAATCTAAACCTACTCCCTTTCAGTTAATAGCCATTCCCCCTTATCCTGTCATTCCAGCTTCTGTCCCAAGTTCCTCTCCAGCTCTTCTGTAGGCACTGCAAGGGGCTCTAAGGTCTCTCTGGAGCCTTCTCTTTCTTCTCCAGGCTGAACAGCCCCAGCTCTCCCAGCCTGGCTCCAGAGCAGAGGTCTCCCAGCCTTTGGAGCATCTTTGTGGCCCCCTCTGGACTCTCCAGCAGCTCCACTTCCTTCTGCTGCTGGGAGCCCCAGAGCTGGATGCAGCATTCCAGGTGGGAATCCCAGAGCAGAGCAGAGGGGCAGAATCCCCCTGGAAATATTCCTGGGCTGCAGTGGGGAGGTCTACTCTGGGCTGGCTGCTCCTCCTGCCCTTCTCCTCCTGCAGCCTTCGAGGTCTGGAAATAACCTCCACCCAAAAGTGAGAGGATCCTTTTGCCCTCCTTGTTGGCTTTTTGCTTGTCAGATATTCCGTATAGAATCCCTTAGATTCTCAAGGTGTGGACAAAATAACAGTGGATAAAAGGATCCTTTGTGAGCTGGTGCA
The DNA here is from genome assembly GCF_048771995.1 of Taeniopygia guttata. NCBI lineage: Eukaryota > Metazoa > Chordata > Aves > Passeriformes > Estrildidae > Taeniopygia > Taeniopygia guttata. The sequence continues at coordinate 147,294,094 of NC_133026.1, read as the reverse complement.
GAAAAAGACACCTGGAGCTCTGCTGAATGTGTGTATAATTAAAACACGAAAATATTGCTGTTCAAAGCACTTATTACACCATCCATCATAATCATTCAAAGGAACTGCTGTTTTAAGAGCAGAACCAAATTTTAGTTTGTTTACTTGTGAATTTAATGAGTAATTTGCTGTTAAAATACTCAGAAAATTTCTAATGAGAACATTTGCAGGCATATTTGGAGTATTGGGCTTTTTTACAAGGAAGAGGTTTTGGTCTTTCAGAGATTTTTTTTTTTTTTAGGTATCGTGCAGGAAATCAAACTACAATACTTTCTCCTGTTCCTTGTGCCCTCCTCCATGTGGTGCTGTGTATCTGCAGCAGCACAAAGATGAATTTCTGAGTAGTTTTTCTATACATTAAAACATTTGACACCAACTTCTTAGCTTGACTGAAATAAACATTCCACAGATGTGGATAAATCAGCAACCTGGAACTTTGCATGCAAGAATTGTCTGTCACATCTCTTAATGTTTTGAGTGATACAACCACTTAAAAGCATAGGCAGATTAGTGAATTCCATTAATAATGACTTAAAATATATTAGATTAATCCTGAATTTATTACCTGTCACATAGTTGCAGGCTTAGAGATGAGTGCAGGACAGGTATTCTAGAAGTGAGGAAGACTCACTGTGTTGTGGGATAAAAGGAGATCTTTTAGACAAGGTTATGGATATTTGAGCTTTGAAATCAGTGCCGTACTTCAGCCATACCTTAGCAGAATGATAAACTGCAGAACATAATTTTACAAATTCTGTTAACGTAATTCAAGGTTTTGATTATTTCCTCTGCATTACAATGATGGGCATTTCAGTGAATTCACAGTCATCTTTTTTAAGGTGGCACATTGCTGCAAATCAGGGAAGATTTAAAGCAAAATGGATTAATAGATCAACCATACCACTGAGTAACACAGAATTTCATAAAATCATGGAATGCATGCAACCTGTTCCACAGTCTTGCTATCCTCACAGTAAGGAATTAATTCCTAATATCTAACTTAAACCTACTCTCAATTTGAAGCCATTCACCCTTGTCCTGGCACGAAATGCCTTTGTAAAGTGTCTCTCTCCGTCTTTCTTGTGGGCTCCCTTCAGGTGCTGAAGGCTGCAATTAAGTCCCCCTGAGGCCTTCCCTTTTCCAGGCTGAAAAATTTTATGCGGAAAATATTGTGGTGGGAATGAACAACAACAACAACAAAAAAATCACTATTGCTGCACCCCGAGCACCTCTGGGAAGTGCTGTGATGGTTTAAGTTGCAATTGCAGTTTGTCACCTCCTGCTTTCAGCCATCTCTGTGCCTGTGCACTGATTGACAGATGGCAAACATGATGCCAGAATTCCACAGTGTACTGCTCAGCCTGATGGCTCTGTTGGACACTGATAGAAACTGTAATGTAGAATTAGTGGACACACGGGTGTGTCCCATAGACTGGGGACCAGGCTTTTATTTTGCTTTTGAAGTCAGTGCTTCACAGTCCATATGCTTGACATACTGGAGGTCTTTGAAGATGTGAAGATGCAACTGAATGAGGGAGATGGTGAAAGTTCTTCTGGATTCAGAGAAACCTTCAGCAGGATCAGAGAAGAGAGGATCAGCGAGGGTTACTGAATACATGGAATTCAGCTTTATTTTGTGCAGAAAAAGACATTCACACCCATTTCTCCTATCATTTTCAAGGAATCCATACTATTTGTGACTGGGAGAGTGGGTTGAGAGGTATTTTGTGTTCTGGCACTGTTCTTTAGATACTCTATTTTGGTGCTGTATGTGGCCATTTCTTAGAAGTATGAACTGAGAATTGTCTCTGCAGACTGTGTCATTGGTGAATTTTATCTTATTTAGGATAAAGGCTCATTCCTTTTAGATTATAGCAGTGAATCTCAGTAAATGCAGGTGAACAGGTGTCCAGCTATGGAAAACCTCAGACATGTCGTGTAGTACTTTTTAAACTGAAAGGCAGAACAGCAAATGAGCATTTAAAACATGCTACCTTAAATATTTTTGAAGATGCATCCTAGCAAGTACTAAGAGCTGTGAGCTGCAAGAAATCTGGAGTATAAAGCATCTATTCTTTACACTATTGTACTTATTTGTAACTTTTTAGGGAGTGGATTTGTATTAGAACTCTTAGGGCAAGCCAGGATTTATTTTTGATTTATATTTGTATGTTCGTGCATTGATTATTGCATCAGATGTTTCAAAGAAGCACTTCAAAGTATGAGAGTACACATAACATGATGTTATTACTTTAAGAGAATCAGTGAAAACATGCAGCCACTTAACAGGACATTTGTAGTTTAAGTTTCTATTATGATCTCCATTATATTGCTAACCTCCTAATTATTCTCTCTCCAATTACCAAACTTAAGTTATTCATTGTGTTGGCCTTTCTTTATATTTTTTAATAGCCTATAAAAAAGTAAAATATTTGAATTTGAAGCAGGAAGAAAGGGGGTGCAAGGCCTGAAACATTTGAGTAATGTGGGCAGTGAATGAGCAGTGTATAATAACTTGCCAGATATTTGCTCTGTAGAACAACATTTTTCCTTGACATCGTTCATAAAGCTGTCATCCCCACACCACAGTAGAAAGATACTTCCCTCTACACATTTTACAATATCTTGTAAGTTTGTTTGACAGGGCACATGACAGGTCTATCAAAACTGGGAGTCTCCTGTGACAAAATTCAAGACAACTGGCAATCCTGTAAATGGAAAAGGTGGAATTTATGTATGTCAAAAGCAACCCCATTTTTATTTAAATTTGTAAGAGTTGTCTTCTCACTTTTACTTCTCATTTTTCTATCTATATGATTTGAAATATTAAATGGAAAACAGGCTGAAATGCTGTCTAGCTGTACCATGTTTTTATAAAACCTTACATGAACACTTGCTTGTCCTACCCTTGGATCTCTTTATGTCATGTAGCTGGAAAGGATTAAACTAGAGCAAAATTAGGAAATAAAAGGAATCTTGTATATTTCTCTTAACACATCAGAGCTCGGTGAAGCAGGTGGCTGAACCCTGCTGAGAAAATCTTGGGAGTTCTTGTGCACAATGAAGCACACAAAACAGCTGGAGAGAAGCTCAAGGTGGTGATGGACATGGATTTCATCAATCAAGCACAAAAGCTGCATTTAAGTGCCTGAGAGCATGAAGAAGTTACTTTTGTGAATTTGGGGTATACTTGGAATGGTGCACTGTTAACCACAGCATTTTTGAAAGTGGTGAAGTTGATTATAACCCTTGAAAATGCTCAGTCACTCACCTGTGTTACACAGCTCAACTCAGAGGGGTTCAGGTAAGAGGAGCTGTGGTCTGTGTTTGTTCCAAGGGCTTCCCTGGGTGGCAGAGAAGGTGGCAGGAAGATCCCTGCCTGCTGTGTCCTCTGCTGCCTGTTCTGAACTGTTGGAACCCTGGATGCTGAGAATTTTAAACTTTCTGTGCTGAAAGGCACAGACCTGCAATAGAACACCACATTTGACCTGAGGCTGTGGAGAAGGCTCCCAAATTGATTAACTGCACTGGGATTAGGGATGTGTAGTTGGTTAGAAGTGTGTAATATCACAGGGTGGAAAACTTAGACTTTGGTGTTTTAGAATATAGTAATGTATATAGAATATACATTCTATATGTATATATAGAATTCTATATTCATATAGAATATGAAGCAAGATAGAGGTTTTAGGGAGGAGGCAGGTTGTTCTTCTTTACCTTCTTCCTTCTCCTTCACCTTCTTCCTTCTTCTTCATGAGTTTGGGTGGTATTTTGTAATTGGACAGAAAAGTCCACATTGCAGGCTTTGAGTGATCAGTTACTGAGTTAAAAGGGAAAATAATTTAGGTATCATTTCTTGGACAGTTTAGCCTTAAAAGACCTTGTAACAAGAGCTAGTTGGCCATTTTGTGCCTTGCTAATGAAAGACTGTAGAACTCACTGCTGTGAGGCTGTGGCATTGATAAGAAACAATAAACACCTGAGTCTGAACACGAGCTATCATTTCAAGTGCTGTCAATCCTGATCCCAATAGAGGTAGAAAAAGGAAGCAGAAAACCCACATGAACCTTCTGGAGAGGGAGAGAATTTTCCATTTGTGGAAGCAGATCACAAGGCTTCACAAGGGGAGATTAAGCAAGTGAGTACTGAGAAGGGGGAAAAAGGAATGGCTGAAAGGATTGAAGCTCTGCCATCAGGATGCTAGACCTCAGCAGCTAGGGACACTCACTGGAGCTGCAAAAATTGGATCATCATCTCTCTCTGGTGACAAAATGTATTTACATTTGTAAGAAATGTGGCAAAAAAGCCTGCAGAGTTTTAAAGAGAAACAGGGAGTGCTGAGGATAAGATGTCTGTGCTGCCAATGCTTTTGAGGAGGGGTGGATTTTATTCCAGACTGTCTCTAACCTGACCTTATGGACTTGAATGTCTGGTAGTGGATGGAGTGCACCTTCCAATTTGCTATCACAGCATTTTTTTTTTTTTGAAAGGATGTCTCAAGATTGTTTGGCACAGCACACCTGGTCAAAGCATGGTCAGCTACAGCAGCTTTCTCATGGCCATGTCCACTCAGATTTTGGATATCTCCAAGAACACTTGGTATATTTCTAAGGACACTTTATAACTTCTTCTAGCATTTGTCTGTGCTAACAGTAATAAAGCTCTCCCTTGTGATTAAAGGGGATTTTCTTTATTTCATTGCTCCTCATCTTTCTGTTGGAGCCCACTTGGCTCCATCTTCTTTAGGCCATCCCACGGGGTGTTTATATGGATGGGTGTGATCTCCCTGAGCCTTCTCTTATCCAGGCAGAATACTCCAGTCTCTCCTCACGTGGTCACATTCCTCAGCCTTTGGTGACCCTGGGCAGGACTTGCTCCAATGTCTGTGTCTCTCCTGGGCTGGGGAGCCCAGCACTGGGCACAGCTCTCCTGAGGGGTCTCAGCAGGGCTGAGCTGAGGGGAAGGATCACCCCTGGCCTGACCTGCTGGTGGTTCTCCTGATGCAGCCCTCATAATTCACCCAGAAATGATCTAGTTTCATCCTTCAAGACCACCCTGCAAAGGGAACAGAGACAAGAATCAGAATGAGGCGGAGACTGAACACAAAAGCATCTTCCTGGTCCAGACAAACCAAACCCTGAAAGTATTCCGATAACGTCCCATGGTGGATTATCACCAAGGTGAACTGATTAAAAAAGTGTAAGAGTATAGTGGGCAGGGGAAACTTACAAAGCTTGAACATTTATGTTCAATTTTCTATGTATTTATTTTTAAATTGTACCAGTTCTCAGAATATTATAACTTCTAGTGGATAGAAAGAAGCCCAGTTTCTATTCCAAAAATGGGCTGACTTCAGGTCCCATCATAATGTTGTGGTTCATATTATCCTGTGGTATTTTAAACTTGGATGATTCTTTTTAACATTTTGAGCTTAATGCAGTTACCTTGGCACGAGTGTATTATCAAAAACATTTGTAATATTACATGCAAGTCTAATAAATTTCATTTTCCAGAACTCATTAGGGTTTCTTGCCTGCTTTAGAAAAGTTAATTTCCTTTTTTAAAAACCATTTAGCTTTTTCTTTCTGACCTGGATTGAATGCAGGTGGGTTACCTTAGGCAAACAATTACCAATCAACCCTCAAGCAGAGACCTTAGGAGTAATTTACACTTCTCCTATATTAAAGCTGTGATGATGATATATTTAAACTGATTTCTTCTGTGTCTTTATTTCAATAGGAAAAAGTTATGCTCCTGCTACCTGGTAAAAATAGATCATAAGTTGCCAAACAGATTGTTTACCATTTGGTGTGATAAAATTAAAATCTTAGAGATGGACAAGAACAACTTGATCTATTATAATCTTATTATATTTTTTAAAGCAGGGTGTGACACTTGTCATGTAGATGCAGGAATATGGAGTCAAGTATTGATGCTTAGTTGTTGCTTGACTTTTAAAAGCAACCTTTGGCTACTGTTTTTCTTCTGTTAAAGAGGGTTGTTAAATTTATTGCCAAACAGTTCCTGACCTTTAAATGATACAATTCCCAACCGTGTTCTAATTATTGAGCTAAAAAAGTGGGCATAGAAAGAATTCTGGATGGCTGAAATTATGTATTTTGACACTTTAGAAACAAATCTAATTTCTCAAAAAATCTAATTTTAATGTAATTACTTCTGTCAAAAAAGCCCACCAAAACACAAAAAACCCACCCAAGAAACCTCAGAACACCTGAAATCTCCCAAACAAGCTAAAGACAAAAAAAAAAAAAAATTGTTTTAAATAAAGCAAAGACCCATTGTTCTGCTCAAATAAAATTTAATTCAAAAATAAAATTGCTGTTCTTTCATAATTATTTGAATTGTCCTTTTCCCCTACTCTCTTTTTCTGCCTGAAAGTTTAGTACTGTATAGAAATATTTCAAGAATAGGAGGCTCTGTTTCTTTTGACTACTGACTATTGTGTAATTGCCTGGGATCATACCAAAAATAATTCCTGTCTTTTAGCTGGTGTTGCTACTGTAAATTGAAGCATTAACAGCTCCGTGTTTGTTACAGTGCGGATACATTACCTTGCCTTTTGGTGAAATGGTTTCTAACAAAGCCAGTATTTTACTAAGATTTAGGAAAATTAGTTTATAAGGAGTTCTTCTTAATTTTACAGAAATCAAAGTGTTTGCAGTAATAACATTTTTAGTTATGTCAAAATTAAAAAAAAAAACAGTTTCAGGATGAAATAGAAGTATTATGATGATGTTTAGCAGAGTAGCCCATTAAGCTTGTATTTTTAGCATCATAATTCTGTAGAAATAGGTAGCTAGGGCATCTCAGTGCATTGTCTGACCAGGAGTGAGTCAGGTTTCTTGAGTTGCATCTCTAAATAAGTGTACACAAATAGAATTTTATGGAGAAGAAACTTGGAGATTGTTGCATGTTTTCTTTTTTCTAGATTAAAACAAGCTGTTGAATTGATTTAGTTGTTTGTTTGTTTTCCTCAGTCATTCATTCGAAATAAGGTAAAGACAAAAGCCACTCATGGCATCAGTTGTAAGGTAAAGAATATTTGATGTATGTTTAGATGAAATAGTGTTTCCACAGGAGCTGTTAAGAGTCAGCACGCTTCCCACTTTTCTGCTTTTGGTTGTATTTTCTCATTGTGCTCTTTTTTTCTGCCGAGGATAATGGATGGTCAAGTGGAATTCACAGAACAAGGATGAGTTTTGCTTAGGATTTAATTGAGTATGAGTAACAGTTGGAAAATGCACAATTATGTTTTAAACCTCTGAAGTTATGAGTCACTGTTTGGGAGTTTCCTGCTGCATATTTATGAAGTGCTCAGAGATGACTCAGTGTGTTTTTTTAAGTAAGCATTTGTAATGGCTTTATGTATGTGCTAACCCCTTAGGTTGGGAATCAAGTTAGCATCCTAAATAAAATCAAAATAATGGTTTAAACATCAGGTAACTAGACTAAGCAGAAAAACAGCATGTGGATGTGATTGTTTAGTACAAATTTTCCTCTGAAAAGTCCAGATGCTGCTAAAGCAAAACTGGATTCTACACTGCTGCAAGCAAAAAATCCAGAACTGTGATCCCCTTCCCCTTCCCCTTCCCCTTCCCCTTCCCCTTCCCCTTCCCCTTCCCCTTCCCCTTCCCCTTCCCCTTCCCCTTCCCCTTCCCCTTCCCCTTCCCCTTCCCCTTCCCCTTCCCCTTCCCCTTCCCCTTCCCCTTCCCCTTCCCCTTCCCCTTCCCCTTCCCCTTCCCCTTCCCCTTCCCCTCTGTAGGATAATCTGTTATTTTTAGAGCATTATTGCTCTGTGTGAGAATTCAGATGTGGCAGCTTGAAAACAGGATTGGTTGAAGTATTGTCTGAGCTCATGCTCAGAAATCAGCACCAAACCCTTGCTGCAGACTGGTCAAATTGTCACTGAGAAGTCCTTTATCAGTCTATATTTCTGAGAGAGCACTACGTTACACCTCTCATTTGCTTTGTGACCTTTGCCTCTGGAAAATTTGTCTGTATTTTTGGTAACATCTCAGAATTTAAAGTGTATTCTTAGCCTTCAGGAATCCTCAGTGCAGGTGGGACTGGAGCCAGCCAGCAGAGGCTCTGTCTACCTGGCTGAATTGTGCCAGAATGGGGTCAATGAAGAGTGGAAACTAATTTTCATGTCATTTCTATATCTGACTCATATCTTCAATTATTTTTCATATGCTTACTGATGAGCTAAGTCCAGATTCCCTGTCCTGAAGGGAAACTTTTGAGGGAATCACATACAGAGTTTATAGGAGCACTGACTGTGTGTTTTTTGGTGTGACTAAAGGCTTTGTTGCTTGGCAGATTGACTTTCAAAGAGCCTGCCCAGGGAAAGAAGAAAGATATATCAGAATGGAAAGTGCTGCTTTTCTGCAACTCGAAGAACCCATTTCTAGCCAGACTAGAGGACAGTTTTAATTTCTGAAGTCTTAGTTCTTGAAAACTAATTTCACTATTTTCTTATTCTGTTAGTTTTGATCATTAATATTAAGGAGTAGGAATTTGCACTATTCATTCCACATTAAACTCATTAAATCAGTGATAAATTTAGCTCAGTAACTTTACTTGATTTTAAAAGTGATTGTGCTACTGGAGCAATTTTTTCCAACCCAAGCAGCAGCTGAAAAATCTGAAGTGCTCAGTCTCTCATATTTATGTGTTAATGTCTGTGCTGAATAAACAGATCTATAGATAAAGTTCTTCAAGTATTCCTCTTTTAAAGCCCCTTTCTTAATTTGCTTCTACTTTTGAAAATTCACTAATTGGGCCTATCCCTTCTAATCAGAGGAATTCCTGAAAAAATGGGGATTGTTTAACCCAAGAATTCCAAAGAGCTCTCCAATAAAAATCTGATCATTTCCAAGAATCTTTGTCTGCTCTTAAAGGATCTGGGCATTAGGGTGGTTGGGAATGTGCCAAAGATCATCAAGGGTAGCACACATGCAAACCAGCTCTTAGGGATTACAGGTTTAACCTGAAATAGGGGTGGGGGGTTAAAGTTTGAGATGAAGATCAGCACTGATCCACATGTGCATGGTGAAGTTAATGCACATGAAGAATGTGGAGTCTTAATTCCAAATGCACAGTGATGGCCTCTGAATTAACCATTGCAGTGCAGGGTAGAGGTCTTGGAAGCATGATATGCTCTACAATGGCAAACAGGATATTAGAAAGTAAAGGAATAGAGAACAAACCAAGAAGTTTTTTTTTTTACCTCTCTTTGTGTGCAATCTTACCCTCTTTTCTCACAAAGGACATGGTGGAAATAGAAGGATCAGGAAGGGGTTGAGGAAGAGTGAAATGTGTAGTTTGGCATGAAAAAACAAAACTGAGTAACTTTGTGGTGTTATCCAGGGTTGAGGTTGTTGCATATCAGCCTATTCAGGCTTGGTGGTGTTGCTTTTGTGGGAAGGTTGAAAGAGGACTCACCCTGCACTCACCATTTGCAGACCTTAGTAGTGTTGTAGAGCTTTGTAAAAATCTTACTTGGTAAACTGGGAATATATTCTGGGAGGCAATGCTTGTTTGCTGAGTCTGGGACAGCCAGATGTGGTGTGGAGCCATTAAAGAAAGTCCTGTGCTTGCTCTCTCCTAAGTGAGAGGTGACCTACCTGTGAATGAGCAGAGGTGTCAGTCCCAGCTGGGAGTCACTTCTTCAGCACTTGTTTCTGGTTTTTTTACTGAAATTCTTTCTGAATTGTGACCAGGTTTATATGTAATTTCATTTAGGGTTTCATGACGTGTGGGGTTTTTATACTGTAAACATATCTTTGTTATGCCCACATCTTGATTTTATCCACATCTCACTGGGGTGTGCCTTTAGTGAGAAGGGATCTGCCAGCATTTGTGCCTTTACTCTTGGGGACACTGCCTAGAGGGTGATCTGAACAGGTTTCAGTGAGGAAATATGTGCAGTGATGCTGCTTTACAGCACACAGCATGTTCCTAGCCATTGCTGGGAGAAACAGGTGGTCTCCACATAGAGAGATTTACCCGTGGAAGGGTGTGTGTATGTCTGTGGTTTCTTCATCAACATGTCTCCCTGCATTTATTCTCTCTTTCTACCTTCCTACTTCAGAGTCAGGGCAGGATTTATCCAAAGCACTGTGGGCAGCTGGTCGAGGGAGGACATTCTGCCCTTCTGCTCTGGTCAGACCTCACCTGCAGAGCTGCGTCCAGCCCTGGGGCCCAGCACAGGAAGGACATGGAGCTGCTGCAGCAAGTCCAGAGGAGGCCACCAAGATGATTGGAGGGATGGAACAGCTCTCCTGTGAGGAAAGACTGAGAGAATTGGGATTGTTCAGCCTGGAGAAGAGATGGCTTTGGGATGACCTCATTGTGGCCTTCCAGTACCTGCAGGGAGCCAACAGGAAAGATGGACAGAGACTGCAGGGGGCTGGAGTGACAGGACAAAGAGGAATGGCTTCCAGCTGAAAGAGAGTAGGCTTGGTTTAGATAAAAGCAAAAAAATTCTTTACTATGAGGATGATGAGGCCCTGGCACAGGTTGCCCAGAGAAGCTGTGGCTGCTCCATTTCCAGAAGTGCTTTAGGCCAAACTGGTGGGGCTCTGAGCAACTTGGTTTAGTGGAAGGTGTCCCCATGCCAGGGGGGTTGGAATGAGATGGTCTTTAAGGTCCCTTCCTACTGATGCCATTCTGTGATTTCAGAATCAGAGAAGCTATTAAGGAACATGTGTTCTGACTTGCCCCTCCATTCCTTCTCATCCTCCAAGACCAGCATGCAGGGCTGCCTTTTTCCCCAGCACGTTTTTCTAACACATTTTGCAGTTTAGTGTTAGCAGACAGAAAACTCTCCATGGGAATGTTCCACAAAAAAGTTACTTGTGTTTAAATTATTTTTAATCTTTCATCTGTAGCCCAGCCAAGACTGAGATGCTGTGATAGCTGTGGTCAGCAGTGCTGGAATTCAGGCTGAGGGAGCTAAAACCTCTGAGGCAGCTGCGAATGGGCATCAGCCCCTTGGGCATCCAGCTGCAGTAGTAGGACCCAGGAGGTCTGGGTGCAATTTGCCTTTAATTAAAGAAGGCAGAATTCTGTGATTAATATAACAAAAATAATTATGTATTTCCTGAATATTTCCAGAGGGGATTTAAACTCTAGGAGGGAATATGATCCAGGGGAATTATGCTGTGTATTCCTCCCTTCTGTCTTTAGGAAATAACAACTTGTATTCCAGCTAAAAAATGTGCACAACATCACTGGTGAATGTGTGGCTGCAATAGTCAATTAGGAAATGCAGAGTTTAATGAGAGATGAGCTCTTCAGTACAAGATTGCTGGATATTATATTTTATCTGTCAGCCTGTGTATCTGTTTGTCAGAGCGACCTTTGATTCACCCTATTTGTTAATGCAGAATGACTACACCAGGCCTGCTTTTAAACTTAATATTATTCTGCTCACATCTCCATTCTCATTATAAACATGGCTATTTTTAGCCTGAACAGATTCAGAATATGCCTTGTAAGCTTAAGGGGGATTTATTGAGCTCCTGTGTGTATTCACTAGAGATTCCTTGTTGAAGCTTACTGATTTAAGGTTGGGGAGGGGTAAAATGTACTATTTAATTCCCAGTATATGCCTGCAGGAGCTATATTTAGCTTCAGCTACTTGCCATTGTGCTATTTTTGCTGAGAGATGCAGCACTTTCATTGTTCAGGGGTTTAACTAGACAGAAATGTGGATGGATGAGCTCCATAAACTCTGCTGTGGTGCAAGAATTGCTGCTGAAAGTCACTGGAGTAACACTGCAGCAGAGCTGCATGCAACAGGCACCTTGTTCACTAAACTGGGTGTGTAAAGTCACCTGTTAACACAGGTGCTACAAATTACATTGAATTGTGTGGTAGACTGATAGAGAAGCTTAACAGGGCTGGCAATGTGGGCTCTGTTTGTATTTGTACATGTAAAGGTCTGACTTGCTGCAAAGGCACAATTTATTTCATTGCTTAATCAGTTGTTAAGAATTTTATCCTGGCTTTTGTAGTTGCCAAGTGTATTTTCAATGGAATACAGAAGAGAAAAATTAGTGTGGAGAGTGTGTGCTGCAGTTGGGTCCAGGAGGATGATTACATATGCACTACAAGTTCATTACATATGCATGTCCTTTTTATAATGCATGTCTCAGGGCTCCTGCTATCAATTACTGCACTGTTCAGTGCTCTAAGGAACAATATCTACAGGGAGAGTCTCCTTTTCTTACTTGGGCAAAACTAGGAATTTTACCTTGATCAGTAAAGTATTCCAGTGGATTCAGATTTGCTTCAGGATTGGCATGCAGACAAAAGTATAGATGATTTCTGTCCTTTCTTGGGTGCTTAATTTATCTTTAAAACATAGGATATATGTTTTAGCAAAAAAAGAAAAAAAGAAAAAAGAGGACAGTCATATCATCTATGAAAATGCAAAAAGCTTAAAGGACATTTTGTGTATCAGAAAGATTATCCATGAGTGAAGAGACTGCTACTGTCCAGTGAGAGTGCAATGAATAAATCCCTTTCTGCAAAGCAAATGGATCTCTTCCTGCCTATCTTAAGTCCATGGCTGGACTTGATGATCTTGGAAGTCTTTTACAACCTTAGTGAATCTATAATTCTGTGATATAGCTGTGTACTTCATCCCACCAATTATTTTCAAGTAAAAATTGAATTTATTATAGAATTTTTTTAATAGTAATGAGGTAGTGCATAAAATTTTGTTGGTGTGTTCAAATCCTTATCTTCATTTCTAAATACACACCTTTTTCGGGCAACCTAAGATTGTGCCAGGTGCTAAAGACATTAGAGAGAAACAACTTGTTTTCAATTCTGAAACAATACTCACCTTGACTTAACTCTTTTGGGTTGTAAAGTCTTGATGCTGAACTCCATTTCTCCTCCCAAATGTCCTTTAAGTAAAGGAAGGTCTGAGTGCAAGGGAATGCTGTGAATTCCTGCAGGGAAGAAGTTTTGAGGATAACACTTTTTGAGGATAAAAACTTAAGTGGCATATTTTTTTTTTTCCTATTAGATTGGAGAGTTTTGTCCTCCCAAGGAGAATTATAGAAATTGAAGCTAACCAGAAGTGTCTCTGTTTTTCCTCTTTAGCAGTGTGGGAGTGTTGTTTTTTTTTTTTTGTTCTTTTTTTTTTTCTTCCTTTTATCCTCCTGAGAACAGGTGGGCAGGAGGATATTCAGCCCATGGACATAGAGGCCCAACTTGCTTCTCCCAACACTTCTATTAAGCCTCATTCTTTTTACACAAAATCATCCTTTAAGCCTCTTTTTTTTATACAGACTTTTTTTCTTTGTCAGGTTACCATGTGGAACCGTGAGCTGTAGATTCAGTGATGAGAGGAAGAAGCAAAAATGACAGGAATTCTTTTGCAAATAAAGCTCAAGAAAGTGCTAATCTCTATTAATTTTGATAGCCAGATGAATACACAGGCAGAGCTGTGTGCATTTCCAAATGCCAGGACTGGGTTTGGAGCTCAGTTCTAAGTATAGACACAGTCCTTGTGTTCACAAATTGCTACAAAGTGGAAGCTCAGATGTATTTGAGTCTCATCTTCCTTGGTTTCAGCTATTTAGGCATCTCCATTTCCTCCCCAATATTCACTTTTTGCCCTTTTCCTTAAAATAAAAAAGATTCAGCTGTGTCCCATGCCCTGTATTTGTGTCTGAAATGTGTTCCTGGACCAGCATTTCCCACGTGCTTGCATTCAAAGCTTGCAGAATGCAGGACTGGACCTTTTGAGGTTGATCCAGTGCTCCATGTTTTTGGGGACATCTCTGCTGTTGTCAGGAGCTTGGGCATTGCCAGCCTCACCTGCTGCCCTTGAAAAGAGTGTGGTTAATTGGAGAAACTCACTTTCTCCTTGTTGCTGCCACATCATTTAATTAGTTACAGCTCGGCAGCTGGAATTTCTGATCCATGGTTTATTTACACAAAACTCTTAAAAGATTTTCAGCATTCCACCCAGTAGAAGAAATGGAGAAATTCATTTTGTTGAGACAGATCCTCTGGTGCCTTTTGTGAGATGGAACTGATGAAGTAGCACATTTTTGTCTTTTTTTACTGATGAGGATTTTACTGATTGTTGGTCAGAGTTGCAAATGAGAGTGGAATTGTCAGAGAAGAGGAATGAGGGAGGGAGGCAGAGAGAACTTAATAAAATTGGGGTTTATAGTAAGTTTAAGAAAAAAAAACCTACGCCCAAACCAGAAAACACAGGCAACAGGTGAGAAAATGGGCTAAAATCAGAAAATATGGCTGAACATTCAGGAATGTGTGGAGCCAGTGCTGCTAATGGGAATTTGGGTGAAAAGCAGATCAGGAGCCAGGATAGAATTTGGGAATAAATTGTGTTTACAGTTGGGCAAGTAATCTGTATTTTTTTTCCTTTTCCAAAGGAAGGTGTATTGGAAGGTTACACACCTAGAATAAATTATTTTTCAAATTTCAAGCCCCAATTGCATAAGAAGTTATACTCATTAATGAGAATTGTATTCTAGAAGCCATTCAGAAGCTAAAATGGAAAGATTATGTTCTGAATTTGTATATTTTTGAATCTGGTCTTCATGCTATTTTTTCTCCCTTAGTTTTTAGTTTTTAAATGTTGTGGATTTAAGGAGTCTGTAGGGCTACAGTTTGGTATTTCTTCAGTCATTGCAGTGAGCATTTGCAGTTCCTTGGGAGCAAGTTGCCTGTAGCACTGACATTTCATCTTCTATTAAGTGCTGAGATGTACTTAGTGTCATTTTTAGTATACTAAGGGAATTTAGAGAAGACCTGAAAGCACAGTGTATGTGAGCCTTGCTCACAGATTATAATGAAGCTTTGTGTTCTTCTATAGAAGTTTTATTTTCCCATACATAGGGCATATAATGATTGCATCTCTGCAGGTGGGCCCTTCTATTCTTGATTTATACTTCCTTAACATGCTCTTGGCCTAAGAAAATTCTTGAGCTAAAATAGTGTTATTTGCCACACAGAACTTTGAGCACTTCTTTGGGGGACAAATTTTCTCGAGTCTGGTATTCAGTCAACCATCCCTCAGTTGAGAACATGCAGAGAGAAAGGACTGAGCACCATATTTCACTTGGCAGCACAAGAAATGCCCTTCACACAGCTTTTCCTCCATTCATTTCTCTATTTCTTTTGTCATTGCCTGTTTTGGGGTTTTCTGGGCTCAGTAACGTTCCAACTTCTGCATGAACAGCAATAATCTATAGAATTAGGTGGAAATTCTCTTTAGATTTGACTCTCTGCTTCTGTGGAGGAAGTACTGTGGTAGTAGTTCAGTAGAAATACTTGCTCTGAGCTGTGGATTGCATTGAATTGGCAATTAAAAATCAGTATTAGAGATGTTGCTGCTCAGAGTCACCACTGAGGTGTTGGTAGGTGGGTGCTGAATGTTGCCAGTGAGTGAGGAAACTTTAGTGCCCAGTGGTTTACTTTTCATTTGTGGCATCAAACCTCAGTTCCTTTCTAACTTTGCTTTAAATTTTATTATGAGAGAACAAACTGGTGCCAGCTCTATGCTGAAAATACTTTGAGGGAAAAAATGCATGAAAAACCAATCCAGCAATTTTTGATAGTTTATCTGCAGAATATTTCTGGTAGGTGTCATTGATAGTGGGTGCTGTTGGATAAGAATCTCTCATTTGGAACTTCGATGCAGAAACATTTTTGTTTCTTTTTCTTCATCAATAGAAGGAAGGACCAATGAAATAATAAAAAAATTATCAAGCCAAAGCCATCACAGTAAACATTTACTGTTGAGTTTCCAGAATGGAGCTCTGCCTTAAAAACAAGAATCCCCCAAAGTCCCCAGGTGTCTGAATTTCAGATGTGTTCAATAGTTAGCAATGGGCTTCTTTTCCTGCCTGCCCTGAGAGCCTGGTGTACTCCCTCCTTCCTTCCCTTTTTTTTTTTATGGATCATCTGCTGGCAGAATGACATTCACAGGGATACCTTGCCATTTCATTTTCAGTCTGCAGTGATGCAATTTGGAGAAATCTAAGTGATGCTATTGGGATTTGTAAGGATGAAGAGAATCTGCAGCACAGGTTGTGATTTCTGTAGGTTTCACAAGGAGTCAGGGTATAACATTATTTAAATTGGGGGCTCTAGTATTTGGGCCATTCTCTGCAAATGCTGTGGGAGAGAGTGGTCAATTATTTTAAATTTGTAGGTGTATGATTGTAGGATTTATTTTTTTTTCTATCATAGAGATGGCAAATCTTTCATGTTATAGATGGAGTAATTTTTTAAGTTTTAAAAGAGATTGAATTTTGTTGTTGTTGTGGGGTTTTTGAAATATTTTTTTTCTCTTCATATTACATAAATCATAAACAATGAAACTTTCTCTAACCACCTGAAGGCTCCTGAAAAAAAAAAAATTTCCTTCAGTCATGCTCTTTCCCTATGTAAAGTCTGCCTGATGATTTTCTTTGTGTGCACATGCACATTCATAGACTCCTGCAAATCATCATGGCCAGAGAAAGAACAGAGGTTTGGGTGCTCTGCAGCTGTCAGAATCTCTTGTCTCCTCAGTGTTTATTGTGCCCAGTTAGATCCTACATTTTGGGTGAGAAAGGATGTCCTGCTGCTGCCTGGATGAACAGAAGATGGTTGGGTTTCCTTCTCCCTGCTCTCTCCAGTGGGATTTCAGGAGACACAGCATCAGCAGCAGGATTTCCCTCACAAATTCCTCACTGCAGGGAGGAACAAGGGACCAAAATTGTGATGGTGCCCTTAAACTCTCCTGCTCATCAGTGGCACATAATGGTTGTAGTTTTAGCCTTTTTTCTGGGGGTTTTTCACTTGGTCTGGGATGGAAAGGAGTTTGAATCTGGAATAGTGATGCTCTGTGACATTTCAAGCTGAAATCTGTTGAGTGCTTACCTGTAATGACACAGGGCTGGTCCTGCTAAAGCAGCTTTTTTCCATGGTCCTCTGTAGAATGAACCATGGAGCTTTTCCCAGCAGGACTCTGTGAGTATTGCAGGAATAATGCAGAACATGCACAGAGTTTTCACCGTGCCCTAATTTAAATTGAAGTCCATTCTCACATTACAACATAAGCAGAGTCAGATCCCTGCACTTACAGAGCCTGGCTCTGATTTTTATGAAATGGTCCAGCTGGTTAATTAGGATGAAATATGTTGTGAATGGGTTTGTGCTTCTATATTTTTGTGTTTAATATTGATTAGCTCTGCTGACATAACATAAACTTGAGTTCATTAAGTACAAATTAGGAATTGACATAAACAGAGTAGATGGGTATGTCCAGAGTGCTCAGTGAAGGGTTTTATTTGTATTGTAAGGTGACTCTCATGAATTTTAATGAAAATAAATTAAGAATTAAAATTATTCCACTTAAAAGCGAGTTGGAAATAGGCAGAACAATTAAGTGCACACATGCAACAGAACATTAAACTCTTGATTTTGGTATTCTTTAAATCACTGGAATGTGGTTATTTTAAGAAAATTATTCTCTCTCGATTTCTTTTCCTTCTGCCAGACTTATAAACAGAATGGTATCAAACAGAAATGGAGTTTTTTGTAAGTTTGAAAATCTTTAGATTGTTCCTTAGAGCTCATGATAAAAAATAACAGGTCTCATAAATTTTTTGTGAATCTTCAGTTGAAAGGCAGAGTGCTTTTACCTTTCTGAGGCTTGATGGTGTCTGACAAATAGATTTGCTTTCCTGGATAAGTTGTTGACTTGAGGTTTGGCATTTTTTGCCTTTTTTTAATAAAGAATGAGCTAAAAGCCAAACAAAGGCAAAATTGGTGTTGTTTCTAAAGCCTTTTAAGAAGTGTCTGTCCTTCCAGATAGAGGCTTCAGCATAATATGTGCTGTCCATCTCAGGCTGGAGGGCTGGCACTGCCTCTGTCCTTGCTCTGAGGTGTGGCAGTAGCAGCTGCCTGAGGACCAGAATAAAAACGGAGAAAATAAAAAAAAAACTCCAGTGACATTTCCCACATTCTCACCTTGCTTCCAGCAAATCATATTTCAGGAACACAATGAAAGAGGAGGTGGTGAATAATCTCTTTGGATCAATCAAAGGGTTGTTCTGAGCTTGGGCATGGCGATGACGTGGGGACGGTGCTGGGAAGCTGCTCCTGTGCTGTTCATCGAGGGGAAAGACACAAAGCCCCAAATTTCCTCACAAAAGTAAAGGCTCAGTGCTGCTGAGAGCTCCTGCTAGAGAATCATCCTCATTTTTAATACTTATTAACCAGCCATTTCCTATAAAATGAACACAAAGACAAGATGCATGCAGTTAGATGTAGTTAGTTCATGGACACAAGAGTAAGTTTGCAGTGACTTGTTGAGAGATCAGATTCTTTTAGCTTTGTATAATCTTTATCTGCCCCCAAACTTTGAAGCTTTTCTATTTGATTAGATAGTGAAGTGGTGAATATTTTTCAAGAGTATGAAGGAGTGCAGCATTTAATAAACTCTAACTTTTTTAAGCATCTTTTTTTTTTTTTTTTGATGTTGAATGTGATATGGAGAGGAATTATATAAAGAGAAGTCTAGCTGACTTTGTGATGCACTCTTTAGTTTTCAAAAGGATTAGGCAACTGTTTGCCTAAGCTGCAGTTATTGTTAGATTGCCTTTTTTTCCTGAGATAACAGAATGGATGGGTTAGGAAAGCAAATTTGCAAATCACTTCTGTGGCCTAATTTAATTGAACTTGTGAAATGCACAGCAGTGAAAAATAGCTAACAAGGAATTGACTTTTATTCCTCTAGACACTGGAAGCCATTATGAATTTCAAGTACTCTGGTGGACCAGGACATGCTGAAGGATACTACAGGAACCTTGCCCTGGGCCTCCACGTGGAGGTGGAGCCCTCTGTTTTCTTCACTCGCATCAGTACCCTGCCAGCAACAAGGTGAGCCTCTCCCTGACTCTTGAGATCTCACTCATTGTCTTTGTTCTATTGAATACAACTTAAAGGCCATATTGGAAACATTTTTAATATCATCAGCATCATGTTGGTAAATAATAATTTGAAGAAATTTTCTAAATTGCTTATTTAGGAGTTTATTGAAGCAATTAATGTGCATTCAGCAGCTTCTGAGGTTCAGATGTTTTCTCATGATAATGTGTTTTAGCAGAGACTGGAAATCTCATGTTTATTGTACAATATGATGACTTTTTTCCATATCTCTTAGCAGTTGTGGTGTTGTGTAGTACAGAGTTTGGATTTTTGTAACAGAATCTTACTGAAAATGCACATGTGAATGATGTTACAAATAAATTGTGACCAGACTCTCCTTTGGTGTTTGTTTTCTCTTGTAAATGACAGAGTAGTTTCACATGTCCTAGTGAATTTTAAAATCAGGGCAACTCTTGGTGGTGGTCAGATGCTGTGATAATCAAAATCTGAATGCAATCGGTTTTAATCATTAGTAGGATTATTGTAAAAAACCCTCTATGCACAGGGGGAACAAGAATTTGGTTTGATTAAATTCTGAGATTATTTCAGTGCAGTTATGTATGCAACACCAATAATAATAATAATAGTTGAGAGGGAACTTAATTGATCCAAGAGATTCCTGCTGGGCCTGGGACCCTTTCATGACAGACTTCAGAAATTTAAAGATGGGCAAGAAGGAAATGCCAGTCTAGGAGATAGTGGGTGAATATTTAATTTTCAAAGGAAAGAATTGAGTCACCAGTATCAAACCATGGCAGAAATGTCCAAGGGTAGATGGACAGTCTGTGGCAGCAACATAGCCTGAAAAACAGGGCTGTGAGCAGAAGAATAAAAGCATCAAGGAAAGTTTTAGGCTTGAACATGAAAGAAAGTTGGAGAGTCTGGAGCAAGAAGAGTGATAAGATAGGATTTTTCCTAAAACATATGTTTAAAGCAACTTCTGCTCCCGCTGAAGGGGAGATGACTGACAAAGGAGTGGAGTTTTTAATGCCAAGAGGGATGGGATTCTGTTCTTCTCCACAGGGGATACAGCAAATAATGACCTTTGCAGTTAGCAAGGGAATTTTAGGTTAGGCAAAGATACTGAAGTGCTGCAATAGTTTTTTAAAGAAAATGTTAAAAAATGAGACAAAATTATTTTTAATGAGTCATTTGTGTCCACCTTTTATGAAACCATATGGTTCTATCAGTAAGCAAGTTTCTTGAGCATTTTGCTGCTTGAAAGTGTAACATAACATGTTTTTATTATTTTAGGAATTGCTCTAGTAAAGCATATCTGATGCTGTTTGGCAAAGGCAGAACACAGTATTCAGAACAACTGTTTGCAAAATTCTGGGCCCCTTTTTAATGATGTTCAGTTTCATCCCTGCAATGGCATATTCTTCAGCTTTTGAAAGGTTTTCAAGATTGAATAAATGATCTCTCTTGAACAACCTGGAAGTACCATAGCATCAGCTAAAGATAGTTTTCAAAAAGACTCATTATAGAGGTTAAAATAACCAGATTTCATTTATTATTTGAATGCCTAGTTCCCTCCATTCAGTGTCAAAAAAGCTCTCCATACTCTCAAAATTTATATTTTTAGTGGACAGACTGCTCTGTGGTTCACTGCAATTCCTTACAGGGTGGACTGGGAGTGAAGCTGCAAACCTTCCATAAAAACTTCAAATGCAACCTGATGCTTTTATTTGACTCTCCCTTGCTGGGATTTTGGCTTTTTGTGCTTGGCTTTCCCAGCTGTGTTTTGTGCAGGCCGAGGTTATCCCACTCCTGCACTGTCAATCTGGAGTTCATGATGTGGGGCAAGCATTTAATCCTGAAATCCTGACACAGAGATGGAGGTGCTAATTCAAAGGCAGAGTTTCTGTGTTTGCAGGGCACAGCTTCCCAGGTCGTGTGGCAGCTGGTGCTGTATTCAGTGGCTCCAATTCAACTCACCTTGTGTGTGTTTGCTTCATTCTTTGCCTGTTCACCACTCTGATCAGTTAAGTCAGTGGAAACTTTCAGTGGTTTGGTGATTGGAGATGTAGTTAAAGATGTGGCTGCTTTTAAGGGTGCCTAAAAGCTTTACTGAGTTGGAGAAAAAGACGGTAATATTTACATTTCTCTTAGAAATGTTTTCTTGCCAGACCTGTCAAAAAGCTTTTTTTATTTTATTTTCATTGTTACTTTAGGTATATATTGTTTGCTAAGTCATGAATGGATTTTGTGTTATATCTTACTGCTTGTTCCATGTGTTTGGCTTTAGTGATCTGTACCACTTTTCCTTTGCTCTTGTGCATCCCTGTGCAGGTTCTCCATCAAAAGGAGAAGCCATGGCATTTGATATTATAATTTAGAATGAAAAATGGCAGAAATATGTATCCCAATTTGCTGAGGATAACTGTTCATCATTAGAGGAAACAAAATTTGTTTTTTTACTGTTGATCATCTCTGCCAATATCTGAGACACAGCGACAGTGAATTAAAAGTTTGGGCTTTTTTACTTTTGCTTGCTCTGGTAAAAACTCACATCTGATTTCCTTTTGGTTTACAACTAAGCCTTCATTGCTTAAGTACTGTCTGAGGTGCTGAACTATTTTGGTTTAGTCATTACAAGAAATTGTATTTTATAATTTGCCTCTTTAGCTGTCATTTCAGAATGGAAGTTAGCATTGCTTTCATTATCTATTTTTTTCCCCTTTTCTTTTTCATTTTATTGTTTCTATTTTACATTTTTGCCTCCACAAAAGTAAGAAACATTAGGTTACTAACTCCTGGGCTTAAAAAGTCAAAGCAAACTAAAAAAACTTTGAGCATTGATTCTTCCCTTAGGCCTTTACTGAAAAAAATCTCAGGAAAAATGTTAATGAAAACACTTCATCCCTCTCATTGTAACATAAAGATTATGGTTTATATAGAAGTCTTCCAAACTTAATTGGTATTTCTTCTATTTAGCTGCTGGAGCAGAAATGCATGGGAAATATCACTGAAACAACTGGGGATTTGGGCTTGGTTTTTGCTTTTTTTTTTTTAAATATCTAAGCAAAATTATATCTTCCCCTCATGCACAAGTTCCTGCCTCATGGGGAGAAGCTTCATTAACCACATCTCAAATATATCTTCAGTTGTTTAGTCATAACAACAGATCCTTTTAACCTTTGTCTGTGCTGCTCTGTGGGGTTGAGATGGGGAGGATGCAGCCCTTGCCATGCTGCAGTGCCTGATCTGCTCCTGGGTCTGCCTCAGATCTCTGCTCTGCCCACACCCAATTCTGGGTCAGATCTCTTCTCTGCCCATTTTTAATTCTGGTTCTGATCTCTGCTCTGCCCACACCCAGTTCTGGTTCTGATCTCTGCTCTGCCCATTTTTAATTCTGGTTCAGATCTCTGCTCTGCCCACACCCAATTCTGGGTCAGATCTCTTCTCTGCCCATTTTTAATTCTGGTTCAGATCTCTGCTCTGCCCACACCCAGTTCTGGTTCTGATCTCTGTTCTCCCCACACCCAATTCTGGTTCAGATCTCAGCCCTGCTGTTGGGACAGAGCATGTTCTGGCAGTGAAGAACTGACAGAACATCCCACAAGAACTCCTCATCTGCTCCCAGGTCCTTCCCTGGGTGTCACCCCGTGCTCCCTCAGCTGCCTGCACCCAAAGGGGCTGGCAGAGCAGCCTTGTGCTGGGAAATGTTCCCTGTGATTCTTGGCTCTGCTTGCTGGTGTGTGCAGGGGGGGTGACTGTCCCAGGAGCATCATCAGGAATGCCCTGGAATGGGGTATAAGGGATAAGGAATTAATGTTGAAAGTTCTCCTACTCTGTCCTGCAGCTCAATGAAATCTTGAAGGGTTTCAGGGATCTACTTGTTTAACCACTTACATACCATGAAATGCAGATGCATCTATGTAGTACAATTGTCCTAATTGTCTCCTGTCATTGCCTTACCATGTGAATTAATTCCATACCAGGGCTCAGAAATCCTGAGTATTATATATTAACAAATTATACAAGGGAAAGACAAAATAGCATTGTTTATTCAGCTGTGCTCTAACAGACTTTTTTGTTATATGATAAGAAGTTATGTAGTAGTTTCTGAAACCCTTGTTGGTTTTATAAAGTCAGATTTTTAAATTAAATGTTCACATTTGCTACATTCAGAATGAGAATCAGTCACCTACTGATAGGCAGCTGCTTATAGTCTTTTCTTTCTCAGTATTTTGGTGTTCAAAATGTCGTAGAGCTTTGAAAGGCAGAGGAAAACCTTTCTTGTTTGGGTGCTTGAGGAGCAGGATGTTTGGTTTGCAGGACTGAGATGTGAGCTGCTTAAATGGATCTGATGTTTTTACACGGAGAAAATAATTAGTATTAAAGTCACTGTTTTGTTAATGAAAAATATTAATAATAAGAGTCAGTCAAATTGGGAACCAGGCAAATTCAACTAAATAAAACAAATAAAGCTCTCATTTGGTGCAATTAAACTGACAAATCATTAGGAGAATCTGTCAAGCAATGGATTTATATTAATGTTCTCAGGAGTGGATGTCATTCTAAAATATATTCCTTATTTATATACCATTGAGCTCAATATAGAGTCTACTGAGTGGTAACTCATGACATGTGGGAGGTTACATCCAATAGTTAAATTATCTTGGTAATCAGAGGTATTTAACTTCTGCTAATGGTGTAACATTGCAGTGGGTTCATGAAAGAGCAGCAGAAAGTAGCTTGGAGATTGAGAGAATTGTTTTTTGAGATCCAGATGTTAAATATCTATGGTTTGACACATGGAGATGTCAGAACATAAATCTGCTAATATTTATAGATGTTCTGGGAATATTTAGCAAAAGTGAAAAGGTTTACAACTGGGAGAAGTCAGATGAGGACGCTTCTTGGAATTTGTGAAAAGGCCTTTTGCCAGTAAGGTGGAGAAACTGACTTAATCATCTGAAGTTAGCACTGAGAACTCCATTTTTAGATAATTTATTAAAAATTAAATTAAAGAGACCCTACTGAAGACACAAGAGCATCATCAAAGGTGGTGTGGATCATTGTTCTGCTGTGCTGCTGTTTGTGTTGGTCAGTGGATTTTGGAGGACAAGGTTGTCATCTGTCACACCATTGTCACCAGGGCCAAAGCTGCTCTTCCCTGTCTGTCCCATTCTGTGCAGCAATGGATGTTCAAAGAAAAAAATAAGTGGATATGAAAATACTCCATGATTTCAGTTGATGGGAAAGAGAGATGAGTCAGGATGCAGAAAATTTGCCAACCCTCCTGAGAATTTCTTGTTTAAAGTGACTTTTAAACTAAGCTGGAGACAGAACTGCAGAGATTGTTCACTGAAGTGAGCCATCATTGCAGCTGCATTTGGGGTTTAATTCTGTGTTTAGTGTTACTGAAGAATATCCTTAGCTGTCATTTCAAGTAATCACAATCCTCCTGAAAGAGATTTTTAGATCACAGTGTCATTGTCACTTGCCTGAAGTTCCCATGGCCCTAGTTTTGTGACTGTTTTTGGAACCATAACTGGCATTGTAAGATTTTAAAAATACAGCTTGATTCATTGTGCTGCCAGCTTTTGCTTGTGCTGTGTTCTCAGTTCTACAGTAGATGATAACAGAAATTCATTTATACACTAAAAATCTAAGACATTGTTAAATTAACTCAATTTTCAATTAAAAAAAGACTTCTTAATTGTTTTTTTGATGTCAGCATTGATTAAATTTGTATTTCTGAGATGTTCAGATGGTAAATCAATCTACTGAAAATATTTCCTTCAAATTCTAGTTTTTACCTCTACAACCTTCTGCAGTTTTGTGTCACTTGTCAAAGAAAAGTGACATGTATGGAACATGACATGTATGGAACATGACATGTATGGAAGATTTTTCAAAAGCAAGCATCATGAACAAATCAGGAAGGTGATCAAAATGGAAGAATGTTTGGGTGCCGTGATTTTTTGGTAGGCTGAGTTTATTGGACCAGACTTCCCTCCCATTAGATGGGAAGAAGAATCAAATCCTTTAATGAGCTTTTGTTCTGTATCCTGGTGTCTGTTCATGGTCCAGCACAGCTGGTGATGGTTTCATGTTGTGTGTCTGACACCATCCTAAACCACAAACCCACCCCACCTGAACAGAAAGGGATTTATTCTGCATGTGTTCATCTCAAACCTTCAAAAGGAGCTGGTAACAATGAAATGACCCCTAAAAAAGAACAGGAAGCCACTGGTGACCCTTTAGAACGAGTGAAACGTGGGGGGTAGGGTTCTCTGCCTTCTCTGGGATGAATGGTGACTAACACCTACTTAACCAAATTTAGAGGACTCAAAATCCACCCTCCTCCACCAATTAAATATTTAGAGTAAACTATTACATGGTGGTGGACAGTTTGGGAAAGGGAGAATAAATTGTGTATATATGGGCAAGTCTTTCCCAGTTCCAGAAATCCATGGCTTATGACTGGTGTTTCTCTGCCAAACGTGTCAGTGTGCCATTATGGTATATCATGTAATCAACTTTAGATCCATTTATTATTTTGAGTGTTTTAAGGGTTTTTTGTAAGCTGGCAGACTTTAAAAAAACCTGATTTACATAGTGTTGCGGTCAGCTCTAGTGGTCTAAGATTTGGTGAATTGCTTTAAAATCCTTAAAACAATTTAATGTTTTATATTTTCTGGTAAAGAGCTTGGCTTAAGCAACTATTTCTGACTGCACTTAAATATAGGAGTTCAGCAAAATCTTACTGGAGTTCCTTTATCACTGTTGCATAAATGTTATTTGCCTCTCAAATCTTCTTTACTGACACTGAAATAGGTTCTTTAATTCCTGTTGTGCAAAGGATGGCCTTCTGTATGTTCTGCTGGAGGGAAAATTGATACTAATTTTTGGTTTTCTTGTTAATTCTTTGGTTTCCTGGAACTTTCGTAACTCAGCATCCTGAGTTCTACACAATCCTACTGATTGCAGAATGTTAAAGAAAAAAAAAAGAAAAAAAAAACTTCCTGCTGGTTCTCAAATCTTCAGCAAATTGTTCTTTTAACAACTTCAGGGGTTCTTTTTTTCTTTTTTTTTAAACTTTTTTTTGGCATTATATCTGATTTGCCAGAGCTTATGCTTTCTTGTTTTCCTTACTTAGATGCAGCTTCTGTTTGAAGCTTCCTATTTGAATTAAAAAAATAAAAAAACCACAACAACAAACTTTAATTGTGTTTGGTTTTCATTGCTGTAATAGTCTCTTTGATTCTCTCCTGTATTTATTCTGAAGATCTAGTGCTACCTTTTCTACAGTCTTAATGTTACTTTCAGTTTTTTCACACTATTATCTTAATTCTTCTAAGTTTTCAAGATACTGTAATAGTTCTGTAATTTGGAAGTTTTATATTTTTTACCTAAAGATTTCCCTTGAGAATAAACCTAAAATTTTCCTATATGTCTATTTTGTGTAGTATTGGAAGAGGAGGAAATAAATGTCGTGGTGATGAATAATTTTCAAGAATTCATATTTAGGAATTTTTAAAATCAATTTTGTTTAGTCCTCAAGGGCAGCTGCTCGTGTAAGTCCTTTGTGGCATGAATTGTTTTATTTGCAAAACTTTGCCTCCACTGCCAGAAGATACTGCAGCAGGCTTGAATGTTTTTTGTTTGGGTTTGCTGTGGCAGAAATAACAAATTCCTTCCATATTAAGTTGTTAAAACTAATCTACACTGGAAGTTGCTCTTGCAGACCATCACATTTTATCTGCTGGAGATGCAGAGGTCGTCTGAGACTTCACAGTCTCGTCCCACTCTGCCAAAGATGAGGGAGAAGCTGATAAAAGCTGTTCCCCCTTTTCTTTTCCAGTCCTTCCTGGTAAATGATCAAGCACTGCCCTTCCAGTTATTTCTTTCTTGTGAGTTCCGAGGAAGGAATTTTATAACAAGAGCCACTTCTCCTTGTTTGTTCTGAATTCTTGAGTTTTGACATGTTTGCTTCAGGCACTCAGCTGCCTCCCTGCATCCCCCTCTATACTCAGTAGTCATTGGGGTTTTACAAAGAGAGAGAAATCTCTTAAAATATGTATTAAAAAAAGCCTCCACCTCCACTTTTGCTTTTTTATTTTTGCTTAGAGATTTGGTCCTGACCACAGCAGGGCTTGCTTGTCCTGCAGTGCCTGGCTGCAGGTGGCATTATTGTCACTTGGTGACCTCAGCCTTGATGTCCTGGGAGAGTTCCTGACCCAAGGGTTGGCAAAACATTTCCTCGTGGGTGTGCTCTGCAAGGGGCATCTTTGATTTTCAGAACAGAGTTGTATTATGGACCAGAGAACTTATTTTAAAGTAGAACAATTTGTAAACTCTTGTACCTCTCACTTTAATTGCCTTTGGAATGGCATTTCAGTTCAATTGTAAACTACTCTGTAGTACATGTAAATATAAATAATACAAATATGAATATTCTTGGTTGCCCCAGGCACACAACTGTAACTTGTTCATGCACATTTAAAGATGGCTCTGACAACTCCCACCAATATTCCTCTTTCTTCCCTTTTGGGGATATTTCTGGGTTGTTCAGCAGCCTCTTGGGAAGTTTGGAATTTCATTTAGATTGATAAAGTGTTTGCAGGTGTCTGATAGGATTTGGCATTTTGGTACCTGGTGCCAATAAATTTTCATGTGTATTTTTATCATTAATGCTGCTATTTCTGCTTATTCTCACAAGGAAGAAAAGGCTGTAAATTAGAATAAAATTTTCCAGAATATTAACTAGAATAAAATAATTACTGAAAATATTAACACTTCATTTTATTAAATAGTAGCTTAATTAGAAAATTATTTTTATTACAATTAGCATAATTTAAAGGACTTTATAAAATATTAATTATAATTGAAAAGTTTATTGGAATGAACTTGTGCAGTAAGGTTTCTATTCTGCAATTTTGTCACTATTATTTTCTGCGGTTACCAGAAATGCAGTTGGTGTATTTCTATCAAATGCATCTGAGGAAATTTGGATTTGAAGGATCGTAGCCAAAAAATAATTCAGTTTTTCTGTGAGAAGTGCCTGTGTTTGCCTGTTTTACATGGGGAAGAGACTTCACTCTCTCAGAGAAGTTAAGTGCTCCAATTGCCAACTTGTTTTGCTCTGTAGACAAGCCATGGAAATGGAATTTCTCCTTTATTATGAGCTTAAACCAATTAAAATTTTTGCTTTCAAATTTGTGTCTTAAAGAGGTAATATCAAGGTAATTTAAAATAATACAACTCTTTTTTTTTTACCTGAAGGCTTAAAGAACTGAAAAATCTCTGTGGCTTTCTCCACAGGAGTGAATGTGAAAGCTGCAAAGTGAGAATATAGAGAGGTGAACAAATACTGTGGGGTTTGATACTGTGCAGGTCAGAATTGTCATGGGATTGCTTCTCTTTAGTATGTACCCTTCTGCTTAGTTCTACTAATAAAAAAGTATCTATTTTTAAAAAGGTTGTTTTTGAAGGATAAGAATACTCTTACAATTGGAGGAGGAGATAAAACCTCTATGTGAATGCATGTATTGTTTGTATATATATTTATATCCATGTATAAATACTAATTTTGATAAACAAACAATAATATCGTCACTGAAATTGGTTTTTTTTTCCCCTCCATCTGAACAGCACCCGGCAGTGCCACCTCCTTCTTGATGTCTTCAATTCCTCAGAGCACGAGCTGACCATCAGTGCCAGGAACAATGAAGATTTAATTCTGCACGCCGGGGAGTGTCAGCGGTGAGTGCTGCCCTGCCAAAAGGGCCCAGGTTTAGCCCTGTT
Organism: Taeniopygia guttata; assembly: GCF_048771995.1. Classification (NCBI taxonomy): domain Eukaryota; kingdom Metazoa; phylum Chordata; class Aves; order Passeriformes; family Estrildidae; genus Taeniopygia; species Taeniopygia guttata. Next base: position 147,265,303 of record NC_133026.1, on the reverse strand, counting down.
ATTTTTCTGTACACATTTGAGGACATTTAGGTGCCTGTTGTTCTTTTTAAATGTCGCACATGTGTCAAACATAAAAGTTTTTCTTTCTTGAAGGTGCATCACTAAGTTTTAGCAATATCTCAAGTAAGTTTATTTGGGCTCTGCGTGTAGTGAGCCTGGAAATAATGAAATACAAAGCAGCGGGTACTGAGGTGTACAGCTCATTTAACTTCTGTACAGTGTTTGAATGTAATTTCCATGTGCTCTGAATGTAATCCTGGTGTTACAACCTGATCTCAGTAGTTTCTTATCCTTTCCCAGTTTTAAATTTTCTTTACATTGGTTCCCCAGCCATTTCCTCACGTTTCCTACAAAGAAAATGACAGGAAAGAAAAATAGAATTGAAGAAAAAGCAATTCCAATCTCTGTGGGAAAATATATTTCAGATCAAGCAGACTGTTGTGGGTATTGATTCTTACAACCCTACTAGAGTGATGTACAGCTCATTATTAACCATTATTTGCCATTACACACCTGCCTCAGATTCCTGCTGCTGGCTGTAGCCCAGGGTTGCCTGGTTAATCTCCTTCAGATGATCATTGCATCTGAATTCCAATTTCATCCTGGAAAGGTGATAATGTGGAAAAGGGACTCTTGCTTTTGGGCTCCCTGCACTGCTCTCTTCTCTGGGAGAGTTGTGCTGCACTCTTTAAGGCATGCAGCTGAGAAACTTGGTTAAAGAGAGATGTTTTCATGTCTGCAAATCCCTGGATGAATATTAAGTTCAAAGTCAAACCATGTTAATTGCAAGGAATGCAGCTGTCAAAAAGAATTACAGAATAGGTAAAATAGCTGTACATTTGGAATGCTTTTTGCCTTGGTGCCTCCCAAAGCACAACCAAGTGGAAACGTGTTGACTCAAACTCAGGTTGAATTTTACTTTACCAAGCGATGGACAAAAATGTCAGTAACATACAGTGCTTCTTCCTTTTGTTTGGAAAGAATTGTCTTTTTTCATTTTTAAAAAGCAGTCTAGACAGTCACCAAAATATTACTGTTCCTATCTATATTGTTTTATGATTTTATTTGTATGCCTCTTGGTTTTTTGCATTGTTTTTGTAGTTTTCAAATCCCTTGAAATTTTTCATTCCCAGTGTTTGGGACAATATATAACAGATTGAAATTATGCTACGAATCAGGTTATAACATTTCTTTGCATCCCTTTGATTGAGTTTTGTTTTTCCTATGGATTTAAATCTAAATTAAAATATCCTTAAATCATTACATTGCAATGGATATAAACTCTTTCAATAAGTCTTTTGAAACAGTAATTTATCAAAGAAGATTTTATATGTGTTGTGGGTATTTAAACCTTTAAAGTTATTTTTATTCTTATTGCCAAATACCTTTTTCATGTTGGTTAGAAATTGCACATTTTCCATTGTTTCTAAACTCATTTATTATCTATTTCTTTTCATTGTAAACCTGTGTATATGACTCCTATGTTGCTATAAGTTTTAGTTTTTATTCCAATAGATCTACTGCAGAAAAGCAGGTGAAACATACACTGGGCTTTAAAATTAGCTTCCCACTCCTAGGAAAAGGCTTTTGTTGCTCTTTGGGGAAAAATAAAAGATAAAAAAAAGAAGGAGAAATTTTTTCCCTTTTTAAGCAATGACTCCATATATTTGCTTTTTAACACAGGGCAAGAATTCCCTGGAATCTGTTTTTGAACCAAGGTTTACAACCCAAATATACAAAGCTTTTCAACACATCCCTCTTTTAGATTCTTCTTTTAGGAATTTTTTCTTTGGATATCAATTGTTATTAATACCTGATTAATACTTCAAGAGAGGCTTTTCAATCAAGTTCATTATTTCTTTCATTTTCCCTGTACATTTTTTGATGCTGCCCTCATTCTTAATGTTTGCCTCATTCCACCTTTATTTAAATTACGACTTTTTGCCAGCTTTGGTCACTTTCTCTTCCTTTTGTAATTTACTCTGTCTCCATTCATCACTCTCACTTTGAAATCTCCCATCCTGACAGAGTGGAGGCAGCAGGAAATTGTTTTCATTGTCCCTTTTGTTATTGCTGGAGACTGTAAGTGTTTTCATATTCTCTGCCTCCAGACCCACAAGGAAGGATAATTCTGCATCCTGCTTACTCTGGCCTCTTCTGCTTCCCATTGGGATGTTTAGAAAGTAAAATAACTTGGAAATTTTGATGTGTTGCTTCTCTTCTCCACATTACAGAGTGGTCACTGTAGAATGTAAGTTTTTCCCTCCTGAGAGGGAATTTGCAGAGCATTCCTGCATTGCTCCCATGGAAGATGAGGAATGCTGATGGAAGTTCCTGAGTGCTGCAGTTATTAGAACACTCAGTAATATATTTGATTTATAATGCAGTTGTGCAATTGACCCTGGTCCTGGCAATGGGAGGGGTGAGGAGATAGAAACAGAAATGCCAAAACAAGTCTGGGGTTGTCAGCTGATCAGTGCTGGCATTGCCAAATCTTTCTGAGCCCATCCCACCAACTGGGATCCATTTTGCAGTGTTCACATTATCTGGTGTGTTCCAATCCTATCCTCTTCTCTGTCTTATTTGTATTAATGTAAAATGGATCAAATGTGTAGAATAGTGCACAATATTTTTATTTTAGTGTCTGAAAGGCAGTTTGCTTCAATTAACTTAGAGACAGGGCAATAATAGCTGCTACAATAGCCCTGCATATGTCAGGAAAAACTGATATTATACTACTTAGGAAAAGAGATGTCCTTTAGGCCATTAAAAGACTATCTGAAAATAGATGCCTTTTGCTACAGTAAGATTATTCTGCTGACTAGTGAAAATTATCATTTTAGCTTTCAGAAAAGCTAAAACTTACAATTTGCTGTACTTTATAAGACAATAATTGGGATTATTTACTGCGTGCATTGTAGCTGTTCTTGGAGCTATACATAAGTAGTGTTTCTGAGAAGTGATACTCTTCTCCCTCTATTTTAGGATAGAGAAACATTTTGCTCCCTGTCATTTTATAGTCAGAAATGATAATTTGGGCTAAGTGATTATTTTGTTCGCTTATCTTTCTGTCTTTCATCATTGCTTGTTTTGCAGACAAACAAATGAAAGGATCAGCCTTTTTTTTTCCCTGTATCCCAAGATGTTAATTAGAGACTTCATATTCTCATCTCTGCTTTCCACACGACTTGAAATGTTTCTTTGTATCCTACTGTGGGACAATTAGTGACGTTTTAGTCTGAGGTCTTTTTTTCCCCACAAGATTATGATGGGGAGACAAGAGAACAAGATTTCTTTGGAGTAGAGAAGGAAAAGACAGGGGAGTTGTCCTCCTTCTCCTGTGAGGTTGGCTGAAGAAAGGAGAGGAGCAAGAGTTTTGGACAGTTGTTTGTTGAACTCCTGAAAATAATTTTAGGGTTCATTGCAAAGCTAGATTCCAACTCAGATTAATTTTTGCTGCTTTACACCTGCAGGATTTTTTTTAAAACTTCAATATCCACAGGGAAATGCACTGGAGACCTGGTGTCCTGAGGAAAAGGTGTCAGCCAAGTTACTCTATGGAAGTTCTGGCTGCAGTGAGTGATGCTGAGGTGTTGGCAATGTCTTCAGTTAATTTAAAATATCACACATTGGTATCAACATCTTTTGTTCACCTCTCCAGTTGAACATATGACACATGATGATGCAGGAAGCAAATTCTGTCATGTCTGCTATTGGAAAGCTCAGCCTGCAAAGATTTTTTCTGGACTAGCTGAGTCTCCAGTTTCTTGAGGAAGAAAAAAGCTGTTTCTTGAAGCAGTCAGCTGCACTGTTAGAGGAGTTTTGCAGTGAGCAAAGTGCAACTGTTTTGAATGTAATCAGTGGGAAATCTGAGCTTGTTTATCCCAGCAACGAGGTAATCAACAGGTTATTCTGACATGGAAAAATATAGCAGACAGCTCTTGGAGGGAATTGTATTAATATCTGTGAACAAAAAAGTGCTGCCACTAACAGTGATCTGAATTTATTGAAAAACCGTAGGTACGGTAATTATTGTGTTTCTTACTTGATTATCAAACCATTAAAATTAAATTTCATGACAGCCCTCATTTATGCCTAAATCACTTCATAATTTATGGTAATAGATGTAATCTCATTGTGTGCCCCAGGATATCTCATTTTGTGCCACACACCCTGCCTTGCCTTTCCATCCCCATTCTGTGCACGGTGCGTCTGAGGCGCTGGGGGAAGATTGATGGTGGGGAGGGTCTGAGCAGATCAATTCTCTCCTCTGTCCTTGTGGGACAGCAAAGCTGAGCTGCTGAAACCTTCCCCATGTGTGACACTCCACCCCTGGGCTCTGCACATTCACACATTGGATTTTTCAGCCTGGTCTGGCCCTGCTGTGAGGACCATGGGGGTTAAAGCTTGGGATGGCCAGGACAGGACTGGTGTGAAGAGCTGAGAAATGAAGAGCAAACAGGACACGCCATGGTAAATGAGGAAATAGTTTTGTTGGTAATTCAAATCAGAGAGGCTTTTCTGCAAAATTTACAAGTCCTGACAAGTGCTGGTGACCCAGGGGATGCTGATGTGAAAGAACATGATGGAATTCTGGCCTTTTCATTTTTTTTAATTGGAAGTTGCTTAATTAAAAATAAGCTGAAGAAGTACTGCAGTAGCAAAGTCAACACTGAAGTTCAGACCTCCTTTCTGGGTCAGCAATTTTACCCTTCCTTTTAGCAGGGTTACAGGGTTAAATGAGTGTGTTTGCTTACACGTATACTCTACAGTAAGTTTTGGTTCTTTTTTTTTTTTTTGTAGTCAGAAGAATTATAGGTATTTTGCTCAGTTTTGCTAAGTGAACTTCTGTGTGTATTGACTTCACCCCGTTTGATATTTTTCTGTTATGTTCTAATGAGACAAGAATAATTGAAGAAAAAAATTAGTATTTTCACTTTTATATCTTTTATCCCATAGTCTGGTGTTTCTTTCATCCATGGAAACTAAAGAATTTTTTAAAAGTCCTTTGTGTGCATACTAATTATGAGGGCCATTTCTGCTGCTTAATTATTTGATGTAAATGTGTTGATTAATTGAGCTGTGAAGTCTGTGCAGGTGTACGCTGCAATTTCTGCGGTATTAGTTAACAATGCACATTTTGAAAACTCTTTGAAATAAGTCCTTTTTCAAAGGGAGCAAGAATTAAAAATTCTGCCCCATTTTCTGAACCAAAAGTTCCCCCAATAAATTTATAACCCATATGTAACTAAATGATGATTGTTATTTCTCACAGCTGCCAAGTCACTGTTTAATTTGTGTGTCTGTTTATGACAGGGCATGTTGTCTGTATGGGAGATTAATGATTTTTTCCATACATTGCTGTTACAGTTTATGTTTTAAAGACAAAGCTGCTATGATTAAGGCTTTGCCTGCTGTCAAGAGAAAATAAAATTTCACAGCAGTTGCCCTTGGTCTTCATGTTAAATCTATGGCCAGCTGGATATTTCTGAGATACCTTCAAGTCAAATTGTATTAACTAAAGTATGAAAATCACCCTTTGTTGTCAGGGAATAGTTTTTATTTTGTCTCCTAATTGACAGTTGTTAAATACACTTTTAAGTTTTTTAAGGCTTGCCTTTTTCAACTAATAGCCAAATCAATCTTTAAACATAGTACATAATTTTGAGTGAACGATTGGTTATTTTCAACAAAAAATTGTAAAGGAATTGTTTGGGTAGGAAAGGGTGATATATCTACCACTGGTCAGGTCCAGTATGAACCAGTTATGATGTTCATATTTATTTCAAAGCACTTTGCAAAAACTGGAGATGCTGCAGGAGGATTCTGCAAAAATAGAACGGCAAAATAACACACAATAATAAAAAATAAAGAAGGAGCAATAGAAGAAGTAATAAAGAGAATTTTCAGTTTTGTAGCTGAAACACTCAAGGAATCCCTTTGCATCCCTTGAAAACCAGATGCTCTTTCAAGGTCCCTTGCAAGCGTGTCCCTGCCTGGTCCTGGTTCCTTTGTAAGGGGTGAAGGCCGGGGTTGATCCCAGGGATCCTCAGTGTGACTGCACTGCAAAACCCAAATGTGATCTGAGAGCAGGAGAGGCAAACAGAAGGAGGGAATGATAGGAGGGAATTTTGATATTCAGTTCTGGTCACACACAGGACAAAGAGGAGATCAAATGGGAGAAGACGCGGGCGAGCGGTGAAAATAAAAGCCTTTGACTTTGGTTTGACAAGTGCAGTAAAATTTAAAGGCATTATTAATGCATTGTATGAGGTGGGGACAGAGGAGGGCTCTCCTATAAAGGTTGAGAGAAGTGAACATAGGAATAAAAAATGAACTTTGAGCTGTGTATGAATGCTTCTAGAAATCAAGAGATTTCGAGGCCTCGGGCATCATCAGACCATCTCTCTTAAGGAGAAGTGGAGGCAAAGACCTTCACAAAGGCTGGTACTGAGGTGTCCTCCATGGAATTGCCAAAGATCTGCCTGCAACTGCCACACTTCCCAACTGGAAGGACTTTTCCAGTGCTCTATCCCTGTAATTGATGGTGAAACAAATGCCCTTGTAGGTTTTACAGCAATAATGTTCCTGTTCCTTTCCCTGTCCTGTCCCCAATGCAATATCATCCCTCTCATTAGTTAGGATGTATTTCCATAGGGAATGTGCAGACAATCTATTTCCTATGATTTGCATTTGAGTTTAGCATTTGTTTCTGTCAAGAAACGTGTATTTGAGGTGAACTTTCCTTCTCCAGCTGCTAGTAAAAAAAGGCTGAAGAGTTTCCTTTGGGTCAACTTTCTCAGACTTGTCTGAGAAAATGGGGTTACTTCTCCTCTTCCCTTCCCTCACTTCCTCAAAACTCAGCGTATGGATTGTATCAACCCTGGGATACTGCCCTGGGTAGGCACCTCTTTTGGTATTACATGATTTTCCATAAGATTCTTTTTCTTTTCCCACTTCTTCAGTTGCCTTTTCCTCAGCCAAGGGTGAATAACTCACTGGATCTGGCCTGCATGGCAGTTTTTCTGACCTGTCTGGACATTGCCTTGGCCTCAAAAGACCCAATTTGCACTATTTATAATATTTTGTGTATGCAGCTGGGGAAACAGGAGCTTTGTGAGCTCAGGCCAAGTTTGTCTCTGACAGGATTTATTAAGTTTAATAGGGTACTACATAAACGTGGCTGGATAGTTTGGCCCTTATACAAAATATCACACAGATGTAGCACGAGTTTGCTGTTCCAGTTTTAAATGAGCTATAAATCACTCAAAATCCAGAGCAGTCATCTTCATTTTCCTCTTAAATCCTAAGTAGATTACAGGTTGTAGGACTTGCAGGGTTCAAAACCTGTCTTTTGAAAAAAGTCAGAGTAATTGATTTCAGGATTCTGATTTAGATTTTTTTTAAGCACCTTTTTTTTCTTATAGAAGAAGCCAGACTTTTTCCTTCCTTAATTTCTTCAATACTTGAAATAAAATTATTTCATTATTGAAATTTTGGGCAATAAGCACAGTTGTGGAAACATTTGACAAAGTGCAGGCTTGTTAAAAAAATTGACTGAAGTGCTAATACTTTTTAATTGGGTTTTCATTTTTGTGCAAGGAATGCTGAAGAAAAAATAAGAATATAAGAAAAATTATAATTGTTTCTTTTGTTAGATAGCAATGAAGCAACAAGCTAAACAGGAAAAATTACTTTTTCCTGAAGGAAATCAGAGTTGAAATGAATTGTGCTTGCTCTTAATTCACAAATATTCAAACCAGTACATTCAGACTGTAGTTTTAGAAAATCATGTTTCAAAATTGATGGGTGATGGAAAAAAATGAGGGATGAAGGTGAACATTATCAACCTTTTACAATGAATTAGTCTCCCTGCTAAAACAAAATATGAAAATACCAGTATTCCCAGGAAGAAAAGATTCCATGGAACTTTGGGGTTTGTCCTTTTTCCAGTAGATTTTCTGAACACTGAAGGAGAAAGGAAAGTTGTATTAATCAACATTGTTTTGTTTTCTCCCCACGTTTGTCTATATTTCTGTGAGATGGATACTTAATCGAAATTTCTGCTTTGTCTCAAACCTGCCCTGTGGTCAGCACACCTGAGATGTTCTGTCTCTCCTCGTGAAATCGGTGTCAGAAACTTGGAAGTCCTGAGTGAAACGATGGCAGACAACCACGAGGCACAAAGAGGTGCCCTCCAGAGGAGCTCTGACAAGTGGGGGAGTGCATTTCTGCAGCTCCAGCACAGCTGGCACAGCCCAAATTTCTGTCAGACTTGCCTTGCAGTGTGAATTCCAGGCAGGCTGTGGAGATTGTTGTTGCAGAGGTTGTTTCAGAATTCTTTCTTGCCCAGTGGGATGCAGCAGTGCCCAAGGCAGGGCAGGCAGGGGGAGCTGCCCTGAGCTCTGTGCCTGGATGGGAGCAGCAATGCCAAGAATAATTCACTTGTCTGGTGCTGTGCTGTGAGCGTGGGGATTCATGGCCAACTTCCAGGTTTGAGTGGAGACTTCCAGAGGAACCTCCCAAACTTCACTATTCCTTGATTTGAAAATCTACCTACTTATTGGTAAACTTGTTTGTTCTTCCAAAGTCCAAATGTTCTTCCAATGCCCATATGTTATGGGCATATGTCCATAGGAACTGGTTCTGTTACTTTCTTTTGTCCTCCAAGACTTCCTGTCTTTCCAAAATTTGTCCTAATCTGTCTTGGGTTTTTTTTACCCTTCCCTGGAGGACATTTTGTTTTTCCCTTAGCCTTTTTTCCTTGTTTTTTCTGCTGTTACAGATGGCCTAGTGCCACTTTTTGGTAAGAATTTGACCTCTAACTCACGTCTTACTTTAAGTAGCATGTTATTATGAGCAATGTGAATTTGCACAGTCCTCCTCCATAGGTTCAGTTAGGTGCAATACTTTTTCTGTCACCTATACCTGGTGCCCTGTATGTTCATCTAACAGATGAAAACAAACTCTGTGGAATTCATTTGCCTAATAAATTGCTCTATTACGATATTTGGACATTTGGACATAAGCAGTGAAGGGTATCTGGGTGTACTTAGACTCTTTAGAGATCACAGGACAAAGTGGTGAAGGTAAGTGAATATTTTTAGTCCATTTTCGACTTAACCATCATCTTTCTTTTTTGTGGAAAACCTCCCTAACACGTTTCAAGTAATTTTGTGTTTATGCTGCCAGTAAGAGACTGAGTTTTTGGGCGTAGGTGCAGCTCCAAGTCACACCTGGTTTGATCGATATCTGTAGATAAATAGATTAATTTAGACCACAGCACTCCCTGTATTGAGGAGCAATTGGCTGTGTTTTGTGGCTGTGGTGACACGGTGGCTGCGTTAATGGGATGAAAGAAGATTGTCTTGAGTGGCTGCCAGTTATGTCTGCCTTAATGGCCTGAGGATTTATGAAAGTTACACTCGGATGTTGCCCAGATTTGGCTTCCTGCCTGTTCTCTGATGTTCTGTAAAAGATCACGAGGCTGCAGCATGGATTTCCTGAAGCTGGAAATTAAAATATACAATTTCTATTAATTTGTTTTAGATGATCAAAAGTATAATTAAAATAGCTGGTTTGTGAGTATTTCCTTCAAAGAGAACACTCATTTAAAATTAGTGCTTCATCAGCTTGAATTTACTCCTTACTCTTGACATCCATTTAATTTTGCCTTCATTAACTGGAAACAAAAGCTAAAACAACAGTGATTTGAAAAGATCACTGAAAGATGTTAAGTACATGCTGTAGTATAGAAAGCCAACCTTTTATGACATTTTCATTTTGCAGTTAAAAATGTGTCATCACATAGTGATTTTGAGATTTTGTTTTCTTCCCCCCTCACCAATGCCACCATAATAACTGGGATCACAGGCAAAAAGTTGAAGCCTTCTTTGAAATAATGGAAAGATTTATAGGTCCTGAATTAAAAATAACCAAACCAGTATTCTGCTAAGTTTGAATACAGTTTGTGATTTGCCCTATAAAAGTGTCTCATCTTGGCAGGGAAAGGGGGGATGTAAATTCTGTAATCTTTCTCTTTCAACCTCTTCTCCTGTCCACTCCAGCCCACTCTTCCAGTGAGAGCTTTGCCATGTTTGAGGTTTTAAAAAATGCACAATCTTTCTAATTCTTCATAACAGTGAAGAATTCTGCTCTAGCGTTGGATTTTTGGAGTATAATTGACAATTCTGAAATGAGATCGCTGGGAATTGTTTGATTTCCTGGCCCTCAGTGGGACAGCAACTCTCAGTATGGGTTGTGAGTACCTTGATTTCTGCCTAGTGCAGGAGGTGTGTTTAAAGCCTCCATATATGCAGTTACCAAATTTCTCCTTATCTTACGTGGTGCTTTCAGGCTATGAAAGATCCTGACATCATGGAAACATTCCAGATTTGATATCTCAAATAATAAATAAGTACCCTTAGGAAAGAGGGTGACTTGTGCTGAATAAGGTTATTTACATGTTTATTTCAGATTTGTGTGCACATCTGCATCCAATAAGTTTGCTGAACTAGGAAGGAGAAAACAGGACTTTGTGCAGGGAAGATGTAGCTCATAAATCCATTGAAGTTCTGGTCAGGAATGAACAAGCTTCTGGGTGAGGAGGCTCTAATTAATTAATGTCTTGTGGGAATCCAGAGCTTCCCTCTGGCTGCCCTGGAAGGTTTGGGACCCTGGCAGGGGTCAGGAACCCCCCTGAACAGAGCCCTGAGAGACACTGTCTGTGATCTCTATCCATGGAAAAGAGTTTTCAATCTTACAGGGTGAATTACAAGCTCTGAGTGTTTGATATAAGTAATAATTAAGTGTGGCATGGGTGCAAAAGTAAAATTTTAGGATTTTAGATTAGGGGTTCAAAAGAGACAAGATAGACGAAATTGAGCGTGTCTTGTCCTTTTTCTCCTTCTTCATTCCCTCCATGTTTCACTGTAGTGTTGGCATTTTTCTATTGGTTTAGGTTGAAGACACACTGTTCAACATAAATGATAAATATTAACACATTATTATAAATATAACACACATAGTTTCTGGTATATAATGTTTATAACATCCCACTAAAGGGCAGAGCCCTGCACGCTGCCCTACAAAACAAACCTACAGCAGGGCAGCAGAACATGTTATAAATAAGCAAGAATAAACAACCTTAAAAACCAGCACAAACAAATTATGACTTCTTCTTTAGCAACAAAGCAAAAAAACAGAGACTTTTTACAATCTCAAAATCATCAATACCACAAATTCCAACAATGTCTAATTGATGTCATTCTTGACATGGGAAGGAGTTCCCCACCAGAAGCTGATAGAGAGGCCAAGCTGCTCTGGGATAGGAAGGGAAAGTTATTAATTAGTTAAGAAAGGTAGTAATAACTTTGGAGCCCCTCTGGAATGTGGGCTGGGCCCTGAACTGCTCAGCTGTGTTTGGAACTGTGTTGGAAGAGGAGTGAGCCGAGGGCTGGGAAGGTCCCTGGCACTGGACTGTGAAGGAGGGAGCTGATGTGAGGAGTTAGAGAGGACAAGATGATGAAGTGTCAGGTGAAATTCAGTTTCAATAAATCCAAAGTGATGAACAGGGTGGAAAAAAAAAAAATCTGAGCTTTAAATAGTGAATGATGAGCTCAGGGCTGCCTTTTACCTCTTAGGAATTGGATCCAGGTTTTAATACATCTGTGAAAATCCTACCTCTGGCTCAGTAGTGCTTGAATACTAAACAAGCATCTTTTTGAGGAGAATGTTTTGTATCAGCACTGGGCAGGATGTTTCACTTCTTTGGAATGATCTCACCAAATGAGAAGATACTTGAAAACTATTTAAGTTGAAAGGAAGTGCTAGGAAAAAAAAATTTGCAAAAGGAAACCTGTTATGAGAAAGGAATCCAATGTTACACTTGAGGGAAAAAAAGAGAAGATAAAAGCAAGCACACATTGTGAATAGAAGAATGAAGTATGAAAGTATTTCAAGTTTAATGGTCTGAAATGATTGATAGTGTTTTTTTTCCCTCACCCAATTACAGGATAAAACTTTGCTGGTTGGTGTAACCGTTGTTAAAGTGGTTAAATGGCAACTGGATTATTGATTCTTGTCTTCACAAACTAAATAATTTACTTCTTGGAGAAGATTTTGCTGTTGTCCATAGATTTTTTTCCTGAACTCCCAACCTGATGGTTTCTGGAGTGTTCCCACACATGCAGTTGTTGCAGGATTTGCACTGCTGAGGAGAGGGGCTGGTTGGAGGCTGTTTATAGTGGATTATTTTGGGGTGAAATAGAGATTTTCCTCACCAATGGCAGGTGCTCTTCTGGGTGCTTCAAATACTCTGTTTCTCTTCTCCCCTGTTGCTTATTCTGCTCTTCAGGGTTTTCTTTCTCTTGAATTGTACTGCTGCCAAGCAGGTGGTTTTAGGTCCGTGCTTTAAATGAGAGGGGAAGGCACTGGGCAAGCAGGAGAGCAACCTTTGCTTTAATCTTTTTAGTCAGCTGAAAGAGCTGACCCAACAAAACAGTTATAATCTGGATAAATTCAGGTATTTGTTGCAACTAGATAAACTCAGTGTAGCAGAACAGCATTGGGCCACTGGTTTAGTGTGCCTTTCAGAGAATTAAAATGGATTTTTTTCTTCTTATCTGTGTAAGTCTCCAGAAACAAAACTTCTTTTAGAAAGAATCTACTGAGTCATTGCTTGCATGACAACATTTTTCTCTGTAACTGACTCCTGCTCTAACAGTTTACTAGGTCAGGAGTATTTTTCCTGAAGTATTTATTAATTGTCTTTTTAAAAAAAAAAGTTGAACCTGAAATATATGTCACCTCTGCAGAACACATGGCAGAATATTAATTCTGTTAATAGTAGGCTGTGAAATGTGGGGTAAAATCCCAGCCAGGGAATTATCTCAGCTAAAACCTTTTCCTTTGACAAGTGAGGGCCTAACATATAAATTATACTCACCACCAAAGTTTCCTTCCAGGGTTACTTCATCAGGGAAGCTTCTCAGCCCTATCTTTTATATCAAAATTGAGTTAATGAGTTGTGCATCTCCTGATGAGTTGGCAAAGCTTTTGCATCTTCAAGAAGATCTAACACCTGCTAATATCAATGCAAAAGCTTGGCTGCAAAGTTGCCAAACCCACATTTAACCTATTTAAATCACAAGCTACCATTGATCTGGTTTTCACAGTGTGTTCTCCTGAGTACTTTGGGCTTAGATGTATTACTTAAAGAAGGATTTTAGTATTTAATTTGCAGTGTTTAAAGGGAGAGAAGCTGCCTCTTTAGTATTGAGAAAGGTAAAAAAAAAATGCAGTTTAGTAATTTATTGCTAATTAAGAAGAGGCATGAATAGGATTCTTTTACTGCATGAAGACTGAGTTTGGTATGAAGAAAATCAGACTTGATCAATAAATAAACTACGAGTGGAAATCTGCAGTGAAGTGTGTCAGTGTGAAGAGTGAGGGGGGAGCAGGGGCTGTTCCTGTGCTCCAGCACAGCTGAGTTACCCCTGGGAGCTGGCCCAGGCTTTGGGAAGGGCCCTTGAGCAGTCTCATGTCTCTCCTGTGCTGGGGAGCCCAGAGATGGCTGCAGCACTCTGACAGGTACCAAGGAGTTGCTGCAGCACACATTTTATTCTTTTTTCACAGTCCTGAAATGTGTTATTTAGGGTCCTGATGGGAACTGTGTCATTTTGTGTGTACTGTAACCAGGTAATCTAAGCTTGTCCTTAATGAGGGTGCTTGTGGTGACAGTGACAGCCCACGTTTGAAATAGACTTTGTTTGTAGACGCTGGAAATGAAGTGAACTTTGTGTAGAAAAAAGAGAAACCTTATTTTTTTAAGCTGTTTGCTCTTGAGTACTTGTCTGTGTGTATTTGGAGAAAATACCAAACATAAATCTGAGATAGTTTCCATCTAGTAAAATACTTTTTTTTTTAATGATAACAACTGCACATTGTATTGGCAAATAAGAGAATTTATGGAAGATTTTTCACAAACATTTTTCTTGTTTTCTTATTCTAAACTTGTGTCTACATAATTTTTCTAGGTAAAAACCTTTCACTCCTTGGAGTTTTTGCGTGACTTGTGGGTTGAATTTATTTTGCAAAGAGTAGGCAAAGTGTGGGTAATGTTTGTAAATCTAACCTGTTCAATTTGGATAAATCTTACACTGAGATCTTAACAGTTCAGTGACTGAAGGAGTGGGGAAAAAATAAAAAAAATTGAAAAAATGCACATATTAAAGCTACTTGAGTAGCAGTTTATTTTCCTGCTGCTCTTTGAAAAAAGGGAGCAGGGAAGAAAAGTGTCTTTAAATAGCCAGTTGGGCTGCTGCTGCTGCATCTACTTGCTTGTGTGACAGGTACTGCATTTCTCATTAGAGGTACCTTGCAAGGGCCCATGGTCACCATAGTAACTATCTTGGAGCATTATACTTTAAATTTATCCTGACAAAGGTTACTGTGGCAATTCCTCAATTCCTACTAATTGGCTTTTTTTTTTTTTTTTTTTTAAATTTCCTTTTTTTGCTGCTGCTATTTTTAACTCATCCCCTCCTCCTTCGAGTTCCAGATCCTTAGTGGAATGAATTAGCAGAATTAGTGAGAAAATGCTTTACAGGGTACGACTAATTGGCAGCTAAACTCTGTTGTGCTCCTCAGTGTGAAAACAACAAATCTAAATCATAACTTCCAGTGGTAACTAAAAGGTTATCAGATTTATCCTCCAAATGTTTTGATACAAAGCAATAGCAGTGCTCTTGAGACAAGGGTTTGGTTTGTGCAGACCTCTATTATTATTATCAAATATTAGTCATGTTGTTTATTAGCAGATATTACTACCAGCAGAGATAGAGGGAAACAAGCCATATCCTGAAGAGCTGAAAAGCTAATTTAAAGTAAGCCTCTAATAAACAGGAGAGTTGCCTTGTGCTGAGCTATATTGGTACCTGGGCCAGGTGCTATATTGGTACAGATGCAGCTACCTGGCATCTGCTGCTGCAGCAGGTTGAATTAAAAGTTATTCATAGGCTGATGATATCATTGTTTAATTTCCTGTAGGTGTATCAGAGGATGACTGCTGCACTTCCCAGTGGCTGAGAAGTGGAAAATTAATTGCTGGATTGACTGGAGTTCCATTTTCCAGGCCCAGGATGGAGAGAGCAGTGACCTGATGAGCCCTCCCAGGGTGGCACAGGGCAGCAGAGGAGAAGTCTGAGCTGGAGTGGGGCTGGCAGGCATTGCCACTGCTCCTCAGTTCTGCTGAGCAGGGAAATGGGATTGCAGTTAGGGGTACAAAATGTGGCCTTAAAGAAGGCAGCAAAGTGACAGGACATCAGACCATGGCAGTGAGGGAAGAGGGAAGGGGAAAAAATGGAAAGGGGAAAGAGGAGGGAAAGGAAAGGAAAGGAAAGGAAAGGAAAGGAAAGGAAAGGAAAGGAAAGGAAAGGAAAGGAAAGGAAAGGAAAGGAAAGGAAAGGAAAGGAAAGGAAAGGAAAGGAAAGGAAAGGAAAGGAAAGGAAAGGAAAGGAAAGGAAAGGAAAGGAAAGGAAAGGAAAGGAAAGGAAAGGAAAGGAAAGGAAAGGAAAGGAAAGGGAAAAGGAAGGAAAGAGTTCTCAGCTTTTCAGTGAGGAGCAGCACACAGCTGCATGTCCAGCCACTGTTCTGCACTCAGCCCATCTCTGTGTGGCAGAGTTCACCCAAAGGTGCAGCCAGCAGTCACTTGACCTTTTCCTTCGTTTTGAAATGTAAGAGAAGAACACTTCTTTTCAAAAACTTCCCAACCTTTAAACACTGAGCTTTCTCACTGTAATATCAGTTCAGTCCTGATGTAGATCAGCACTTAAGTTTAGCACAAGGCAAGCTTAGAAGATATAAGCGATGTTTATTCAGTGTTGACTCTGAAGCACAAAGGATGATGCATTCAATTGCTTTGAAGTCCAAGAATCATACACTAGAACTGGTTAGAACAATTTCATTTTCTTCCTATGCTTCCTCAGCAGAAATTTACAAGGACTGTAATTTCATGCCTGGGAATGGGAATTTGCTACAAAGCTAGAAATTTTAGAAATAATTAAATAATGGGGCCCTGGGAATCACATACATCCTCAAGGGCTGTGCAGGGCTGTGTTTTATTTGCCATTGTTTTTTTCCTGTATACCACTTTGAGCAGAAGCCTCTTTTACAATGTAAAATAAACAAGCAAACAAAAAAAAAAAACCCAAAAACCCAAAATCTGGAAGACTGTCATTGGCTTTCAGCAATTTTAATTCTTCTTTATCATGAAGGATAAGATGAAGGATTTTTCTGTGCTAAGTAGATGAACAGGATTTATATCTTGTTGACAGTAAGTCTGCCTTTCATGTAATTTAAAATGAAGTTAGCAGAGCTTTGTGGGATCCAAAATTGGTATTTTGTCACTGTGAAGCCAGTTCAATGGGCTTTGTAGAGCCCTCATTCTCTTCCCTGAGATTTTGGAAGCTACAATTGCTCACACACTGTTGAACTTTGCAGATTTTCCTGATTTCTTCACTTAGAATGTCTGAACAGGAACAGAATTGAAAGTTGGCATTTTGCTAATTTTTTGGAAACATTGGTATTTTCATTTAACGGATGACCTGGGATAACAAAGTCCTTCTCACATGGTTTGTTTTTTTTGCCCATATACTGTGAGTATGTTATTAAAGAGATGTAAGGTGTGATTTGGAGCCTGAGAGACCAAGGAGGGAGTGATGTTCTGGGCAGGAAAGGGCCAAGAGCAGGAGCAGAATCTGCTCCTCTGGGTTTGAGGTGAGTGCTGAATTCACTGCCCTGGCAGCTGCTGCACCTGCACTGCCTGAGTGGAGATGGAAACAGAATGGGAACAGAGCTGGGTATTGGATAGAGCCTCTTCAAGGTTTCCAGAAGTTTTTATTTTAAATACATCAGCAATGGTGATCTGAAATTAAAATGATGACTTGCAGTCATGTAGAAATTTGCAACATTGTTCAAGAAAAATAATTTCTTCCAGTGGTCTGTCCTGGAAATAACTGAGCCCTGTTGGAAATCTGAAATTAAATGTGGGTTGAATAAAACAGCGTTCACATGCTGTGATAATTTTTCAAGCTTTTGAGGCATTTAAACTTTAATTTTGTGTAGCAAATTATACTCATTTGCTGCTTAGAATTTGTAGCTGAACACGTAGTGAAGGTTTTTTTCTTATTTTGTTGGTTTTTATGTTGTGTTGTCTGTGACTTTTTGACTATGGTTTTTGTTCTTCTCAGCAGTTTTATATCTTCATTTTGATCATAGATCCATTGGCAGTGGAATGCCTTTTTCCTGTGTGTGTTTTCTCCCTGACACAAAGTGATTCTGATCAGTACTTATGTTTGAACACTTGCTTTTGCCGGAATTACAAAAGATTAAGGGGTAATACAAAATTATAGAAAAGAGGAAAATAGTAATTTAAGTTGTAGCAGTAAATGTTTTCTCATGTATTTCACTTAAATGTACAGAAAGTATTTAATAAGTCATAATTACTGGTTTTGTTATTATTGGAGGAACTAGAAAAAGTCTCAGTAGAAGTTAGTCATGTACCTGATTCTAAAGGAATTTCAGTTGACCTACCAAAAGCGTTCAGTGTTTTTTTTTTTTTCAGATTTTGCTTTGCAGTTTGTGTTAAATTGTAGACCTGGATATTTCAGGAGAACTAAGCAGAGTTAGAAACTGAATGAAGTGCTCATGCTGTTGACAGTTCTGTGCTTTCTTGCAGTGTGAATCCAGTTTATGAATGGCTCACAGTAAGAGGCTTGTGAATGCTCATGGAGGGTAATTCTGTAATAAAACCTGCAGAAAAAAGGAACTTGTTTAAAATTACATTAAATTCCAGCCTTATGTATTAAAGTATGAAGCACATGCTCCTGACAGCTTGAGCCATTCCAAGTTTTTTCTTCATCTATCATTAGGACAGTAGGTGTAGTTTAAATACTCAGGAACTTTAAGACCATTTTGGTGTGGATGTGAATGCTCCATCAAAAATATCACTGAAATGTGTTGTCACAGCATCATTCAGAGTCTTTTAGGTTGGAGTGGACCTTTTGAGGTCAGATAGTGCCATGCCCCTACTCAGGCAGGGTTACCTAGCACAGGTGTGCTGTACTGAATGTAGTGGTTGCTAAATTTCTCAGAGGGAAGGATTTTGACCAAATACTTCCTGAACTTTCCTCTACTTCTTCGTGGGGTTTTTTTTTTGTTTGTTTTTTTTTTTTTTTTTTTTTTTAATAGAAGATTCTGAGATTTTATCTGCACCTGAGACAAGTTGTTATATTGACTGTAAGGAGCACAGTAACTTCACAAAGAACAGAATCCCAGTATTAAGTGTACTGTTTCTCTAGGACGAGGAAACTCAGATATGATTCCTTTTAAGCTGCTGTTTCTCTCTGCTCCCAAGTCTTTGAAGAGCACTTTTAGAAGTCCAGGCATTTATCTCTGCCTCTGATGGGACTTGGTCGTGGGTGATGAAAGGAGTCCCCACACAGAGCAGCTGATGAGTGACTTATGGGGATGCTGGAAGTCCTCCCTGAAGTGACAATGATCAAGGAATGTGGTGTCCCAAGAAAAACTGTCCCTTCTGGGGTCCAGCCTGATGACTTCTCACCCTTACCTTTTCAGATATGTCGCTTTTAAAAAGGGTTTGGTTTGTTTGATGTTTTTTTTTTTTCTTTCCAAGATAAAAAAATTGTTCCAATATCACATTCAGTTTCTTTGACCTTTTCCTTATCCCCTTTTAAAGGTGGTTGACATTGTTGATTGGATGTGAAATCTGCCTGCCTTTTGCCTAGATCCAGAAAATCTGGAGATTCTTTCATTTTTATCATTCTCCCTTTTTCATGAGTTTTCGCTTCCCTAGCAAATACACTGGTTTTAAGTGTCTTAAAGGGGAATTTTCATCATTATCAGATCTTAAAATAAAGATCTATCTCCATTTATTGGTGAGCTTCCTGCAGTTCTCTTTAATCCAGGTTTGACCCATGGCAGAGATTGGTGCCTCACTCTTGCAGACTGTTATAGATATATATACAGATATATGTAGAGACTTATGTTTGTATTCAAAAATATATTTTATAATGTATAATTCATAATTATACTTTCACACTGAAGGCTTTTGAGTTTTATCTTGTGCATCTTACCTGTCCTATCCTTTATTTGAGGAGTATTGAAAGAATATTAGAAAACCAGAAGCTGCTTTTCCAGTTCAGAGTTTTCTTTTAGTGTCATATAGTAATTAAAAAATAATCAGAGTTTCATAACTTGAAGGTTAATTTATGAAGTGTAAGTAAATTTGTCCCTTTAAAATGATGGCAGTGCTTGTGGTGGGTGTCTGATCTCCTAGATTAAAAATTATTAGGGTTTTAACTTTTTTTTTGACTTCTGAGAGATGCTTCAATATTTCAATACTGTTAAAAGAAAATCTGGTTTTGGTTTAAGGTTTTTTGTACCCTCTTTTCTGGAAAAATATTTTCCTGTATTTTGTTGAAGAAAAACTACAAATAGGTTGTGTCCATTTGCGCATGGAGACTGAATACATGCTCCATTAATTAAATTATTATGTAATTAAATACTTGTATCTTAAAGAAGTTAGCAGATTTCAGAATTACTTTATTTGCAAGAACATATTTGTGTGGCATCCAAATTACAGCTAAGCCTCACAGGCAAGATGCTTGAGAAAACACAAGCAGTGTAGATGTTTTTTTTCTTTAGTTAAGATGAAATAATCTCTAAGTGCAGTTTTACAGAGTACCTGAGGGATTATTTGCTTTGCTTTATTTGGAATATTTTGATTATTTTAAGCTGATTCAGATAGAAAATTAGTAACTGCATGACAGAGAAATGTATGTAGGAATTACAGAAATAAAACATTAGGCTAGATTTTTAAAGAAAAAAAAATTCTTATTTAGGCATGGAGTACTGTGGAATTATTTAAATAAAAATGGTGGAAATTGCAGGCATT
Organism: Taeniopygia guttata; assembly: GCF_048771995.1. NCBI lineage: Eukaryota > Metazoa > Chordata > Aves > Passeriformes > Estrildidae > Taeniopygia > Taeniopygia guttata. Next base: position 147,245,328 of record NC_133026.1, on the reverse strand, counting down.
ACTCTGTGGACATGAGATTGTATCTTCTTCACAGTAGAAGATTTAAGCCAATGGAGTATTCTGTGCTGTACTTCACTTGAAATGATTGCAAATGGAATGAGAAGTAAAACTGAAGAAGGTAGAATATAATTTTTTGCCATATCTTAGATGTGGAATATCCCCCAGTGTCAGTGCTTGGGCATCTTTAGAAATTTAATGTGTGGTGGGCTCTCAGTTCTTGCTTGGAAGAAGAACAGGTCCTGCATTCCTGATTTCCATAGTGGAATTTGCTGGAAGTTTTAGCCTTGGTGCCTTCACTGCATGTTGGATCCAATTAAATAATGATTTAGTCACAATACTGCATGCAACAAGGCAGTAGGAATTTATTTCAGTAGAATTTGGACACCAAATCTGAGGAAGGAATTGTAATTTTATATTAACCCCTTTTACTCTGATGGGCTGCTTGAATTGTTGGACTGAAATGTAGTTTTGATTTAGGCTCCCAAAAGTTCTGTCAGTACCTGGCACGTCCATCAGTGATGCCTTACAGGTACCTCTGGGTGTGTTGCATGTTTTATTTTAGCTCCTTATTGCTTATGAGTACTCCTGATTCCATGAGAATTGCATGTACAATTGCAATTCCTTGGTTGCAAATACGTTGCATTAAAAACTAACAGTGAATCGAATTTGCTTTTCTGAATCCACTGAAAAGCAAATATGCTGAGAGCTGATCACTTGGCAATTAATCAGTTTTCAAGTCTGGTTCAAATCATACAAATTAAACTTACTTACTGCTAAGTGTGGTGTCTAATACATCTACACTAAAATTACACTCTTGCACAGAAATGATAACCTACAGGGGTTTAAAATAATTTAATATAAATAATGCATATTATGGCAATATTCTGCTACTTGACTGGGATTTCTTTTTCTTAATAATCATCCTTCACTGTTACATCTGTATTTCATTATTTTTTAAACATTTTTCCTTGCTTCAGTTCAGAAATAAGTCTGTCAGGTTTCCAAGCCAAGTGTTGTTTTCTTAGTGTTTGAAGCAAAAGTAATTATTGTCAAAGGTCTTGAATAATGTACAGAACATGGTAAAGAAATAAATTATATAGCCTGAGGGAAACAAAACTTGACTTTCCAGAAGCAGTTTTAGAAAACGTTTAATAGCATGCACAAGATAAAGAAGCAGTAATATGCCCTTCCAACTCAGAATGTCTGGGATTTGGAAATAAAGATTAAATATTTCTGGGAATAATGATGCAGATGGTCATATTTGGTGTTGATGAGGTGTTTGTAATCTTTGTTGAGACTGTGAAATACAAGAAGCAGTAATTAGATTGGAGGACATGAAAAACTGATCTAGAAAAATAAATTTCAAAGTTTGTACCACATTCAGTCATTTCAGATTTACACAGAGATTCTGGCCAGGGATGGAGAAGACAATGCTGGGAATTCTTAGACTGGAAAGAAACTTGCATTTTAAGGTTACAGTCTAGTAAAGTGCATATGTAGAAAGAAAAAAACAAGTGAAAGAAATGAGACTATAGGAACCTGTGTTCCTGTGCCACAGGAAGATCAGTGAAACAGCAGAAAGCATCAGTTCAGGACAGAAAGGTTGCTCTCACTGAGAGCTTAAAAAGCACAGCATCCTCCTTTTGTAGTGCTGGTTACAAGAGCACCAAGAGGAGAATTGTGCCTGTAACCTGTCCCATGCCCAGCAGGACAATTGTCCCCTCTCAGGTGCAACCTCCTCCCCTCTGCTCTGGGCTTGGTCTCTGCTTTGTGCTCATCTTCCACCCTGGGCTCTGCATTCCTCAGCACGAGTCTGAATCTTCTCTGAGACCTTGGTCTGCTAAAGAAATGAACCATCTTTCTTGTCTATAAGATAAAGGTTCCATTTTGCATGATGTGCCAGAAGAGTGATTATATTTGACAGTTTCAATATTTTGATTTCACACCCAGCCCCATTTTGAATTGCATCTGTCAAGGTAAAGGAAAGGTTTGCTCCTACAGAGAGCATTGTCTATGAGACAGGGTAGTCTTTATTATGCTGCTCAGCAAATTCATGGATTTCTTTCCAAATTTGTCCTCAGCAGGCAAAGAATCTGTTTCATTTTGGATATTATTAAAAAAAGAAAGAATCAATAAGGAATTAAACAGCCAAGAGTCAGAAAAGGCCTGATAATGATGGAGAGTTTTATTACAATTTTCTTTCTTTTTTTTTTTTTTTTTCCTAGCTGGTGGAATAAAAGTGCAAGTATAAGAAGTAAAAGTTAAAGAAAGTAAATTTAAAAAAATACCCAAATTAGCTGATTTGGTGTTATTTAATGATGGGGTATTAGTTTTCTTTTCTGCTTTTACTCACCAGTAGTTACTCACCAGTAGTAACTAATTTAAAATAACTTGTTTTGAACATACTGGCATAAAGTTGGAACAGTGCTTTACTTGCTTTGGTAGTTTTCTCATTATTGCTATTTCTGTGCTACTCAACTGGCTGTTGTCAGTATTTTTGTGATCCTTGAGTCAGGTATTTGCTAGAGAGATTTTGGAACATTTGGAACATTTTGATGAGCTAGAGAGAGAACATGAGAATAAGGAGGTTTATAGTTCTGGTGGCGGAGAGCTGTCTGCTCATGAAGAGTGAATCAATGTTGTATAATGAACATGCTTTTTTGAGTTCTTTTAACTGATTTATAAAGGCATAGAATAACAGAATGCTTTGTCTTGGAAGGGACCTCAAAGATCGCCATGGGCAGGAAATCATGTAAGCACTGCATATTAATCTGTTGCAAGGTAATCAAAAATCTGAGAAGGTAATCAAGGAGGATTTTTTTCCCCATCCCTGAATCCAGCAGAAAATAATCCCTGAAATGTAATTTAGGAAGGAGTGTGTTGAATCCCAATTGTTAGTGATTCAGGATGCTTCCAAAAGATAAATGATACTGAGCTTATCTGTGCTAACTTTGACCTTCTCAGATGGAAAGAGAATAAAACTTTTACTGTTGCAGCAAATTCTTCATCTATCTGGAGTTTAATGATGTTTCACCTGAGTTATCCTGGTTGATATTCCTTAAAACTCTCTGACCCAGCAGCCTCCTCCTTCTGTGACAGAACTCAGCACTTGAGAGTCTCGTTAGGACCCAGTTCCCCGTTCATCAAGAACTCCTTAAACAAAGTGATTTATTGATACAGAATGTTGTTGTAGAGTGAACTGGCACCTATAAACACTGTATTAAATAAAAGTTTTAGTAAAATGCAGTTCTGCAATTGTTTTTATGGTTGGGCTTTATTGTAAAAACTCTCTTTTGTGAAGTTCAGAGCTCACTTTGAGAGCTGTTTGCTGGTTCAGAGGACCTGTGTGAGTTCACTTTGGTTTGTGCTCTCACTGTATTTTTCCCTGGTTGCTAAGGTTCCAAGTTCTGCAGACTGTGTCCATCAAATGATGAACTGGGGTGTCTATTTTGTCTGCCTTGTATCAATTTTAGGTGCATTAAGTAGCCAGTATAAACCCCATAATTACAAAATTCCTCAGGGCTTATTTTGAAGCTCATTCTTCTTCTCTCTCTCACTCATTTCCTGGTTTAGTCTCTGTTTTTCTCTCACTCCTTCACCTTGAGCTGCTCCCTATCTCAACTAAACATATTTTGGAAGCAAAAGAGAATTTTCCTTTTTTCCCCCCTCTCCCTTTTGGCAATATTTTGTTTAGACATTGGGAGTAGCTGAAGGTTGGAGATTTCCTTGCAGAAAATTAATTTTGGTGAAATTAATTGAAACAGCAGTGGGAAATGAATGTACCAGAAAACTTCCATAATTCGTGAGGGCAGGGATAATGAGCAGGAGATGATCCAGAAGTTCTTGTGTACATTTCTCTTTCACTATGTTAAACATGTTTTCTGAGCTAACGGTGCTGTATGCAAGCAATCCTTCAAGCACTGAATGCAAAAACCCCAAACTATTTCTGCAAAACTCCACCTGATAAATACAAATGCAGATGACAGACTTATTCATCTAGAGCAATCCCCTAAATGTTTTGTTCTGTGTTTTTTAGCATCTTTAATAATTTGAAATATTTTATTTATTTTTCCATTGAAGATTTCCCCCCTTTACTTTCTAATTGTATATTAATAAGCAAAATCTGGACTCAGGACATATTAGAGGATAAACATTCTGGAGTAATTCTGGAGTAACCTTCAGACTGTTTTTTTTTAGCCTCTTAGTCCTCCTAAGTGGTTTGAAGACAGAACTGATAATTTTATGATCAAGGTCACAGAATCACCACCACAGTCATGGACTGCAGAGCCTCTCTGAGCAGTTCCAATGTCAGACCACCTTCACAATAATAAAAATTTATAGGTGTCCAGATGAAATTTCCCATATTTTGATTTGTGTCCATTGCCTCTCGTTCTGGCACTGGGCACCACTGAGAAGAGCCTGAGTCTGGCTTCTTCTTGCCCACATCAAGAATTTATGGATAAAATCCTCCTGAGCCTTCTTTTCTCTGGGTTCTTTCCTTGTATGGCAAACATTCATATCCATTAATCATCTTCATGGCCCTGGGCTGGACTTGTCTTTATTTGAAAACACTTCTGTATTTATTTTAAGGAAGGAATACAAAATACTGAATATTTTTGTTATGTGGTTTCCTTTTCCTTGTGGCCTTAGCTTTATTTTCAGTCAGTTTTTGATTTGGGACACCAGATCAAACCTCATTTCTTTCTTTTCACATCCTCATCTTTTTCATTGATTCTGTTTAGTCTTCAAAGGATCACAGAATCCTGGAATGGTTTGGGTGGGAAGGGACCTTAAAGATCATCCAGTTCCACCCCCTGCCATGGGGAACCCCCCTTCCACCATCCCAGGTTGCTCCAAGTCCCATCCAACCTGGCCTTGGACACTTCCAGGGATGGGGCATCCACAAATTCTCTCAACCTGTGCCAGAGCCTCACCACACAATTAAGAATTTCTTCCTAATACCTAATCTAAATCTCTCCTCTTTCAGCTTAAAAAGATTTCAAAACTATGAAAAAGTTACCAATATTTGAGTTAGGTTTTTCATGTAGAAGAACATCTTGACTTGTGGAAGCATGAGATAATTCTGTGTTTTTCCTAGAAGTAATTATTCTGTAGTTGTGTCACATCTTAAAGTTTATCTCTGGAATTTCACAACTTTTCTCCTCAGATACAGTATTTGTTTCAATTTTTTTTTTCTGTTTTGACTGATGTTTGATGAATCTTCTGCCAACGAAGAATGGAAATGGGTATTTGCCAGCTTGTAGAAAATGTTATTTTTCTGAGTTTCAGTTAACAGTTAAATCAATTCACTTTTCCTGTTGTTTTCCTCAGTTAGATAACTGTTCTATGGAGCAGAACCATTTATGCCCATTGTATCAAGAAAAATATTTATTTGAAAATAAACTTACTCTTTTCAGTGGTTCATTAAGATTTCCACCCATGTAAATACACAATGTTTTTACTACATAGTCACCTATTTTGTTTAATATCATAGTAAAAAACCCCGAAAACAAACAAAAAAACCAATCACAGCTTTTCATCAGGCATTATTAAACAGTTGCTTCAAACACTTTCTTTCCATACATACCTGGTGTGTGCTAGAAGAATTTTGTTAACACACAGTGAAAAATCTTCATTAATTTGTAGAATTACACAATCTTTAAGGCTGGAAAAGATCTCTGAGTCCAAATGTTAATCCAGCACTGCCAGATCCATCACTGAACCTTGTCCTTAAGCACAACATTTGCCTTTCTTTTGAATACCTCAGGGGTGGTGATTCCACCTCTTCTCTGCCTATGCCTGCTCCAGTTCCTGACCACCTTTCTGCTTTGTTTCTTCACCTTTCAACAAATTCATTTTGGCATACATCCACAGTTGACTACATTGCTCTTCTTCAAGGATGTAACAGCCAAATTCACCTCATTTAATTTAATACCTATTTTTTAAAGCATTTTGTAGTTTCTCCAAAGAAATTATTTATTCATCCAGTTGAAGGGAGATTCATGAAAATGATTTAAAAAAGTGTTTTAATGTTCATTACTTGTTTCAGGTTGCATTGCCCAAACTCAACAAATCTTACCGGTAACACTGAAACTGAAAATCAAATATAATTAGTGAGGAAAGTGGTATTTTTGTGCATAGCTTTAGCTAAAAATAGGAAAGACCCTCAGGATATGGTGATAAATCTATTTTTAAAAAAGAGCATTGCAATTTAATGAAATGCTGAGCCCAGGGAATGCAGTCAAGGATAATCAGAGGCACTTATCACCTTTGACAGGCTGCAGTATTTCTTACAGCTTTGTTTCAGCCCTTAACTTCTTACTTCAGTAATTGAATACTTTCTGTATTCATTCTTAAGGAAAACATTAAAGCTTAAAATAGGCATAGTAGTAATTAAACGAAAAAAAGTTGTAGCATCAGAGGATGAGAGCATGCTTGAAAAATCAAATTTGAAATATTTAGATTCCTTTAATCAGACTTTCAAATCACAGGAGAGTAGGCTCAGTCCTTCATCTTTTGCATGCCACATAAACTCAGCTCATTGCAGAATCATTGAAATCCCTAAACTGTTGTGTTAGGGAATTACTTTATTGGTGTTCAGAGCACACTTATTGATGGTCTTGTTAGATTGTTTTTCAAGGTCCACAAAGAGCAACTCTCTCCCTTGGGATAGGACATTCTGCCAAGTGTGGACATACTATAGCCAAAAAAAGGGAATTCTCAAGGCAGTTTGAGCCCCCATCACTGCCACTATTTCCACTCTAATTTTTCTACTCTGAGAAGTGTGAAATGTGTTAAAGGAATGGTTGGGCTGTGATGATCTGGTTTCCATCAGGAGCTGGAGAGGAATCCATTAGCAGATCAACATGGAGAAGTTTCCTGATGTAGCAGGATCAGTGTTGTTTGTGACCTTTGCATTTGTAGTAATGAGCCATTCTGGACTGCACTGAAAGGCTGAAAATTGCTGGTTTCTGCCTTAATGCACCTCAAATGTATCCATCTTTATTCTCCTTCAGTACATCATTGGTAAAGAGTGGAAAGGACTCGCACCAAAGTTTGTTTTCAGTTGGTAAGTTTGAATAAATGTTGTTTCAGCACCAGCAAAGTTGTTCACTGATGAGAATTGCATGGGTACAACTCAGCACAAGTTGTCACAGAAGAACTGTAAAGAAATAGCTGTGGACCAGTGGCTACACCTTCACTTTTGTCAGTAGTATTTTCCTATTGGAAGCTCTTTGTAGAGCTTTATTTCTTTGCATCTGCTCCTTCTGACCTTGAGGGTGGGCAGCTTAAAGTTATTTTTAGATCTTTTGTGAACGTATTTATGTGACACTGACATTTTTAAATTTGTAAAGCCTAGTAGCTTTTTATAGCATGGTTAAAGAGGCAGTGGTCATGGCTCAGTGGTTAAAATTGAATTCTACTTTGCACTTAAAAGCTGAGATTTATCCTTTTAAGCCTTGTGCTGGCTTAATGATTCAGTGCATCTCTATGTTTGCTGGGAAGCAGCTTCTGTCTGCTTTGGTCTGGTTGTGTGGTTTTCTGCCTTAAAAAAACCCAAATAGGTATAGTTTGTACTGTGTATCATCTTTATGCTATATTTGTAGACATTTCTGAAAACCACTGCATAAAACCCAAGCTCCAGCTTTACCTAAACTAGCCTAAGGTTTGAATTTGCAATTTAAACCAGAAGAAAAAAAAATACCATAACTACCTGCACATTAATCATTAATTTTTCAATGTATTTACAATTGAAGCTGCCCAGAGAAAGACTGATGTGTAAGGTACTGGTAGAGTGAAGTTTCACCAGCAATGACTTGCATTTTGTCTTTCTGGGTTTTGTTCCCTGATGGGATTGAGAGAAGCTTGTCTCGCAATCTCATAAAATACCTTGCTTCTTCTGCACACATTATTTGATCAAAGTCTAGGATCTGCAGGTATTTTTCTGTTAATAAAAACTGGCTGTGGAAAAAATGCTTTACAGCAACTACGTCAGTTCTCTTTGTGTAGTTGGCTTTTGACACATTTTTGTGTTGTTAAAATAGATATAGACGGGCTTTTTTTTCCTCTGTCAGTGATCACCCCATGTATGCCTTCTAACAGGGATGTGTTTCCTTCTGCTTGTCACCAAATACTTCAACTTCTCCTCAATTAATTAATGCTCTTAAAATCTGTGGGTATCTGTGGGAGGAGATTAATCTACCTGTGTCATTCTTAACATCACATTGCAGCTGCATTTATTATCCTTGCTGTCTCTTCTAGAATATTGCTTTGCTTGTGTTCTGAGAGCTTTGACAAAAATATGTACAGGGGCTTTGAATTTGTGGGTCTAGACTTTGAAGATGTTGGGCTTTGATGGCCTCACTCGATTTTTGATGTTTGATCTTTCCTTGGTTTCCTCTATTCAAATGAAAACAACAAAAGTCTCAGAACACCCAGTCTTGAGGAAGGTCTCAGTGTTCAAAGGGAGAGGTGGAGCAGACTTCAGTCAAGCTGCATTTAGCTACCCCAGCCAAAGAGGAGAATTGTCTTCCTCAGCTTTGATCGTGCCTGTGAGCCTTTCTGCCATCGATGGCCTCCTGCAGCCTCCGCTGTTCCTCAGATATTCCAGGGAAATCTGTCTGTTTTTCCATGAAACTTCAACAGAAATTCCAAGAACACCTTGCAAGTCTTTTCTTGGTAACACGGTTATGTTAATGGAGTGTATAATCTCTCTGCATCCTTGAGATACCTGGAATTCTTCCCATCCACAGCATTATTCCCAACACTCCTGTCAAAGCTGATGTGCTGAATTAAGGCAGGTCTGTGTCACTGCTGTGTCAGAGGCGGGTGCAGTGGGCACGTTCTGCAGCTTAGATCTTGTTTGCTCAGAAGAAAGAGACAAAGCACTCTGCCAGTGAGAAATCCAATTGTTTAAGGAGCTGGAGAAAAGGAAAATGCAGCACCTTGTGCCCAATGGGGACCTCTGAGGTTTGACCTGGCTTTGCAAATGCTGCCATCAGCTGCCATCATCATTCTCTGACCCTGTGATGGAGCTCCTGCAAGGATCTACAGCTTCACAGGGAGATTGTCTTTCCCCTTTATCTGCCTTGGGGGCAGGTGTTGGAAAGCAGCAGGAATGGTGACATCCCAGATCTTGCAGGAACCATCCTCTTTGTCATCTTCCCTCAGGTTAATGGGTATTTCTACACCAGTGTAGATAGCACTGGTGGTCTTTGCTGGTGAGAACAACTCCTTTGCCTGCCGGTTTTTCCTCCATCCTTAGGAAAAGGCTTGTGAAAGCTGCTTGGAAAAACTACTCAGTGTCTTCCTCACAATGTTTCCTCTCACTTGGAACAGAATAGAGACTCACTCTGAATTTCAGAAAATGGTGGTTCAAGTTAAGTATTGTGATTGAGGTTAAAATAAAATTATATCCCTTCATGGGGAAAACTGATGTGTATCTATCCATCTTTGGGGGGTGAGGGGGGGGAAGGGCTGGTGTGCATTTCATATTTTACATGTTTTATGTAAATAGAATCAGCTTTTCATAGGTGAGAAGCTCTCTCTGTACCAGGATGTGTAGCTGAATTCTCTGAAACTCCAAAGCTGCATATGGAGGTCTCTGCACCAGTGGATATGGGCACTTCAGGTTAAGTAAAGGGGCTTTTTGTCATTACCTCAAACAGGTACAAAGATTTCTAGAGATGATTGTGCAGCTGTTTCACTTACTGGAGTTAATTTGAGCCATGCTTTTTGTTTGATGATGAGTCATGGCCAGCATCTGCAAAAAGGAGCCTTTCATCTTCAGCTCTTACCCTGTTTAGGTTTTCCTTCGGTTAGGAGACAGGATCTGTGTTCCATGGAAGTGCTTTGGAGCTCTGGGCTCCATTGTGTTCCAGGTCCTGGTGAGTGCTCACAGGGTAAAGTGAAGCCCAAAGCATCTTGATGTGCTTGAGCCACTTCTGGGTTCCAAACAAAAGAGGTAACATCAAACATAGTGTCCTTTACTTAATTTTCAGCATGGAACACACCTGGAATTTCATGTGTGGGGGATTCCAACCAAAGCTTGGATTCTGCTGTGAGTGCTTTACTGGCCCAGCCCAGCTGTGTGTCTGATTCACTGGTTGTGATTAACGATGGGTGCTTTACCTCAGTTCCAGCTCTTATTAAAAATACCTTAGGAAGAGCTCACTGTAGCTGCAGTAATTATATTCATATTATCATAAATGAGTTTCCAACAGCTGCTTGATCTTTTGATTTATGAAAATGCCCTGAAGTTCAGGATGGAAGTGCATGGTCTGGAAGCCTCTCTGCACTTAACTGAGTGATGAATTTAGCCCAAATCATCCAGACAGGCACTGACAGCAGGAAAAGATGCAACTCCTCACTTAATGGTGATGGAGAGGCCAGAGAATGATTTAACACCCAGCTTGATGGAGTTGATGACAAACTCTGTAAGACCTGCAATACTCAGCTGATTTTTTCCCTTTATCTTTCTCACTTTTTATATTGAATTCAGTTTGAACATTGAGAGAAGCTGGAGGGGGCCAGGGAATTACAGTGTCCTTTTTTTGGGTCATTTTCCAGCAGCATGTGGATGGGTCAGTGTTTGAGTGAGATGCTGAGTGAGGTTACAGGGCTGACATTAAAAGGGTGACTTAAATCAGAGGTGAGTGTAAGCAGAACATAAACACTGAAGAGGACATGGGCATCTTAAAAGAGCTTCCAGTTTTTGGTAAATAAATTTTCATATTTATAAATTCTAAAAACTGATTACCTACTGGGGTGCAGGAGTGTGATATGGAGAGTCATTATGGCCTGGACTGTGCATTATCTACAGAACTTTTAACTGAGTTCTTGTTCCTTTGCCAAATTTTGTCCTTTCTTTGCATTTCTTCCTCTTCTAGGAATAACAGTGACTTTGGAAAAGTTTGTTATTGATAGAAATGAATAGGAAAAAAACCCATTAATAATCTGAGTGTGGGAATTAGAGGACTGGAAGGAATGAATAAAATGATAAACAAAAGAAATTTGATTTGGAGTCAGTGACCCACTAAACTGTAGGATAGTTTTTTAGAATATAAGTGCATATTAAACAAAGTGTTATTATGCCTCAAGTTAACTCAGTTTAAGCAATGAGCATTTATGGGCAGGGCAAAGGTGTTGTCTAAAGACTTGTCAATATTTTGAAAATGCTTTTGTGCTGCAGAAAACCCCTTTTAATTATTAATAGAGTTGAGATTGAGAATAGATGATTTCTCCATTGTAATAAAAAGGGGACATCAAAACAGAAAATGTTTTTATACCTTCACATCATGAAACTTACATCTCTCCTAAAGCTGTCCTAAGAAAGGATAATTTATTGTTGTAGAAAGGCTTGTGACAATAAAAATCATGAAACAATCAGAGTATTCACCCGTAGAGAAGAAACTGCATTATGAAGACTTTTGGAGGAAATATGAATAAAAGAATGTGGTGACATTGGTAGACTGAGTAAATATTTCACCATTTTTAAATCCATGCACTTGGAAATCTTTAGGGTTTGGTGTTTTTTTTTTTTTTTTTTCTCTTCTTGCGTATTTGATACCGATTATTGTTACAAGCATTGTCTTTTTAGCTGCTTGATCAGACCTTGCTGTTTTGGATCCTGACATGAATGTAACAACTCTGTTTCATTCCCCCCGCTGAATTCAGTTTAGATTTATTCCCAGGCATTACACTCTATATTGTATATTATTTATTATCCACTGGAGGGAAAAGTACAGTATGTATGTAAAATAAAATGAAAGGTGAATGTTAAGAAATTCAAAACTATTAATTTTAAGGTAGAAGAGCAGAGGCATCATGATGAAAGTTGAGTGAAGTCCTATTTTTCATTTGGATCTAGACTCATTAAGTAATAAATTTGGAAAGGGAAATCTGTTGTAAGTAATTGAGATTTTTTTTTAAAATATCAATAATAATAATACATAAAGTACTGAGCTGTGCTGTGTTCTTTAAATAATGCAGTAACCTGCTTCTTACTATTATGTTTTGTGTTTCTCATGAGCAGCCTTTACCCCATCCCTTCCTACAGCAACTCTGCCAAGCCCAACAATTTCAGGCACAATAAATCCACATCACACTTCACCAATATTTCGTTTTTACCTCTTGATATGCTGATGGAAATCATCTCTTAAGATGGGCATCACTAGCAGCTTATTTCAAGCTGTCACTTTTTTTCTTTCTGAATCACAAGGACTTAAATAGGATGGGACTTTGGAATATTCAGTCATGATCTCCAATATGAAATAGAGAATTTTATGAGAGTAAACTATGGGATGATTAGTGATGCTGATTACATGGTGACAGCAGGCAATAAATACATGTACACAGCTCTTATGATGGAATTTGAATTTACATGAGGAATATTTTCATGTCAGTGCTTATTGTTTCTGGGGCCGTTCCATGTGGGTTCAGAGCAGCTTCTTTGTTGTGTTCTCTCTCGTGTTTTGCTGTTATGCCTCCCTTTCTGGGAAGAATCATCCATCTGTAATTTGAAGGAGAGCTTCTTGCCATTTATCTGGCATTATCTGAGAGGCTGTGCAGGCTGGACTCCTGTACAGTGATATTTGCAAGCACATGGTGACATTAGACAGTGGGTTATGTCTGTACTACTTGTCCTCAGAACAGGCTCACCAAAACAAGCCCTGGTTTTTGTCTTTCTCATGGCCTCTTGCTTTTCTCACTGCTGCTGTCAGCTACACTAACTCACTTATATTTGATCCCTTGTGCACAGGAACCGGTTTATACAAATAATTAGCATTTAAAAATATCTACAATTTTTAAAGCTGTTTGTTCTTTTCATGTAAATGGATTAATTTTTTCCTAAGGCAATTTAAGCCATGTGTTTTTGTCATTTTCTGCATTTCCATGCTATTCAATCAAGAAAGCAAATCGCTTTTTTTCCTTTCCAGGTCTCCATTTTAATTTGTGTATGTGTATGACATAAACAATAAGCTGATTTTTCCAATATTAAAATAATGATAGGGTTTCAACCAGAGTTTTTCAGCCTGCCTGGCAAATGTGTTTCTATAGGATAGGAACTTCCTGTAGAGACAAAGTCACAGATTTGCCATTGAAATTGTATTATCTAAGAAACATAATAAAAAAAGAGATAGATAAAAAGTGAGTTATTGAGAATTACTGGGAGGAAATACCAATTTGGTTTAGGGTACAGAGGTTATGAAAATGTTTGTCCCCCTTGGTTGCTGGACAATGGCAGAATTGATTTAATTCCAAAAGGCAGTTTGTGCTTAGAGCTGCCAATCCATTTCTGATATTTTGATTATCATCTAGATAAACAATTAATAGTTTAGCTAAATATTGCTATTCTCAAAATGGGGTGCTGATGGCTTTTTGTCTGCTTTAGCCAATTTTCAGAAAGGAAAAGTGTGGAAAAGCACCATGGGCAGAGGTAAATGTTTCTTCTCCTCCTCCTCCTCTGCTTCCTGTAGTCCAAGACAATCCCTGGAATTTATTTCCATCTCAGCCTGGGCTCCAGCTCCAGTATTTTGGAATTTATTTCCAGCTCAGCCTGGGCTCCAGAGGTTGTGCACTGGCATAAGGAGAAGGCTGAGCTGGTGCCTACAACGGGGAGGTTTTGGGCTCAGTGCTGAGAATGGCAAGAGATGAAGCACCCAAACCTTGTAGGTCAGAATTGTTTGCACTGCACTTTTTTTCTTCCCCAGTGCATTGTTCCTTTTGATGATGTTTGTGAATACAAGCCAAATTATCCCCAGTTATTGTCACTCACTTTTGGCAGCTAAGGTGGTGATTTGATCTGGTGCTTTCCTGGGTTCTGGAGGTCTCTGTAAGAGAAACAGTCCCACTGAAAAAATGTGTGTAGGTACCCAGCTGGAGTATATTACAGCTAAAAAAAAAGAGAAGAAAACTACTTTTTATGACTTTGTACTCAATTATGCATCATTAAAGTCTTGCATATCTAGGAGGGAATGCTTCTGTTTAGCCAATTTCCCACCACCTGGAATTAACTTGATTTACAATTAAGAAAAGTGCTGTTTTTAGTTATATCCAAACTCCTAATATACTATTTTAGTGATGTGTCCTACAGTGTGTCATGTTCTGATTGAAGTCGAGTTTTGTCCTTTTTGGGAATAATTCTAATGTAGTCTGGTCAAAGAATTTAATTTAATTACATGTGTAATACAACTTTCTGCCTTTTACTTATTTGGTCTCGCCTACGTTGTTTCTGCCTATTAGATGACAATTTAGCAATTTCCAATTCGTATATCTCTGAGGGAGACTCAATGGGAATAAATGGGAGTAAAAAAAATCTCTGCAGCTTTATTCCTCGATTTACTTGCTTGATGGCATCTCTTTTTTAGTTGTATGGAAGAAGAGAAATGGAGAATAGTAAGTAATAAAAGGAAATCTTTTGTGTGAAAGGCTTACATTGGGAACAAAGCAGATAGTTTAATCTTTGCTTTTTGTATTTACAGCATTATTTGCTTAGCATAGGATATATAGAACCAATTTTAATGATAATGTACTTTCAGTTTTTGTATTAACCCTCTAATCCATTTATAACTGTCTAATTGAGTAACTCAGGGCAAATCAGTGCATCAGAACCATGGGGACTTCTCAGATGTGGATGGGGAGGTTTATAAAACTGCTACACAATTTGGGGTACAATTTTTCTGGTAGTAGTAGTCTATCCTTTTGGGATAATCTGAGTCTGGAATTTCTGTGTTAAATTGCTCTTTGGAAAAGATGGAAAAGAACAAAAATTATATTTTTTGTTTGAACTGTCATATAGGCCCAAAGCTCTCTGTATATTGATGTCTGTGGCCTCTGTGTTTTTTTGGGGGTTCTGTCTTCTTTGCAGAAACTGGCAGCCCGATGGCACAGCATGATTTTAAGATAAATCATGTTGGTGATCTATATAAAAATGAATTTCGACTCTTCCATAAACTAGAAGTGAAACTATGATAATTTTGCCATTCTTTAAAGGTAGAGAATAAATCTGATTCCTAAACAGGAATTCAGTTTAAAATAGATGCCTAAATCCAGATATGCCTGTGTTTTTTATAGTTAGAAAAATCTAGTCAATGACTGAAAAGTAGATGTAATTTTCATAAAAGAGATGGCAAAGCACTCTTTTCTATTTCAATATCTTTGAATTTTACCTCACAGTTTTCCTTTTTTCCTAATGGAAAATTCGTCTGGCAGAAATTTAGATACCATCATCTTCTAGAATTTTATTTTATGTAAAGGAATATTACAAATAAATAGAGAATAACAGAATATTGATTAAAACAGTTTCTTAGTTCATACAATTTAGATTTAGGGGAATGAAAAGACTTTTAAAATTTCTATTCTAAACATAAGTGATGACAAAAAAACACCTTCAATATTTACATATTTTAAAACATTGCCAAAGCTTCTAGATAATACCTCATTGATGTTTTACTTGAAATAATCCCTTCTTAGTTTCTGAGGCAATATAAAGGTTAGTCTAAAATCTCCATATTTTTAAGACTAGACATTTCCAAAGAGTTATTTCAAGTAGATATGAATTAAATACTTAAATATATAGTTTTATCACTCCTTTATCATGTATGCCCTAATTTTTTTCCCAAGGCAATTTAAGCCATGTGTTTTTTTTAATTTTCTGCATTTCCATGCTATTCAATCAAGAAAGCAAATCACTTTTTTTCCTTTCCAGGTCTCCATTTTAATTTGTGTATGTGTATGACATAAACAATAAGCTGATTTTTCCAATATTGAAATAATGATAGTGCTTCAACCAGAGTTTTTCAGCCTGCCTGGCAAATGTGTTTCTATAGGATAGGAACTTACTTTAGAGACAAAGTCACAGATTTGCCATTGAAATGGTATTATCTAAGAAACATAATAAAAAAAGAGATAGATAAAAAGTGAGTTATTGAGAATTACTGGGCGGAAAATACCAATTTAGGTTTAGTTTCTCCTAAAAATCATGAAAATTCTGAAGATGTTTAGTAGCAGACTTGAAATTATACCTTCAGTGTAAACTTGTAATGGAAATGTATTTTGAGGGTTTTGTTTTAAATTGTTCCACAGCTGGAGGCTTTGTGCTTGCCATGATACGAAAGGATGCTCAAACAAGTTGATTTTTAAAACCGAGGAGACTGTCACAGACACCATTAGCTGACTGCTTATGACTTGTAGTATTTATAATTCCTTTTCCATCACTTCCTCCAAATGTAGTGAAGAAATCCATTCTCACATAAGAGATTTGTGTATATTAAGTTGACAAGAAAAGTTTCTGTGTAAATGACACAAACCCCAATCTCCTGGGTTTACCTATGAGATCCTTTACACAGCTGCATATTCAGTGAAAGCTTCCCAAGCATGACTTTGCTAACAGGTGAAATTTCCCTGGCCAAACTTTAGACTACTATGTTCAAACTATTTCTGAACCACAGGAAGCAGGAGTAAAAATCCCCTTGATCTCCTTTGACTTTAGTGGGTTTGTTTGATTTGTTTTAGTTCTTTGAAGACGTGTTGGTCACTGCCTGGACATCAGGCCACGCGTGCATGGGCCCGTTGTCCATACATAATATGTGCTCTATACCACCCTAATTGACCAAAGGAAGTTAATGTGGCAGGAAACTGCTCCTAAATGAGTATCATTCCATCACAATAATTAAATAAATACCGAATTTCTAGCTGTAGTGTTCAGATTTGAGTCTGGTGGACATTTGGCTTTGCTCCCCTTTCCTAGGGGAGCTCAAGCTCAAGGCTCACTGAGTAGGAGGGCACCTGGCAGGGCAGTTGTTTGGGATGGTGATTTCCACATGGGGAGTTTTGGCTAGAATTACAAGGTGTTTTAGAGCTGTGCTCTTTTTCTGATAAACTGGTAAAGCACAACAGACAGCTAACACAGCTCAGCAATATGTGGGGCAAAGTGTGCAAGGGTAAATCAACATAAACATGATGGGATGAAAGTGAAGGCAACCCCTGCTCTGCATTTGGCTGAAGCTGCACCCAGGGCTGACTATAATGAGCCAAAGGATGAATATAATGAGCAGCAGAAGCAGTAGAAGCAGCATCTTGGTTTATTACCCATTACTGTCTTCAGTTTAAAACCATTATCCCTTGTTCTATCAGTACAAGTCTTGATGAAAAAATCTGTCCTCATCATTCTTATAACTCTCTTTCAAGTACTGAAAGGTTGCTTTGGGGTTTCCTCAGTGCATTTTCCTCTCCAGGGTGAACAATCCCTGCTGGTTTGTTTTCTGAAGATAGCTTGTTTCTGAGCACATTTCTAAACACACATACAGGTGTCATTGCTGGTGAAAGCATTAAGTAAACTTCTAATATATACAGTGATTTTTGGAAAAAAAATGGTTTAGGTGAAATTGTGTGTGGGTGAGTGAGATGTGTATCATTTCTGTTATTAGTGCTGAGCAGTTGACTGCTATGGAACCTGTGACACACGCTCACTGTGAGCTGAGATTTCTGGAGCATAATTAAAGCTTTTGTGCTCCCACTCATGTCTGTGAATGTTATTCCTTTCTCTAGTTAAAGAATGAGTTCTGTAGGTTGAACCTTATGGGCCACATTGCTTTGTTGGGAGATGTTCACTGTTGTTCTAGTACTTTGGTTTCTTAAACTGGGGCTGTCCTGGCTGTTCCCCCAGATTTGCTCTTTGGCAGAGATTCTAGAGTTTCTTTTTTAAGTGTGGCATCACTCACAAAACTTGCATCTGGGACTTGAGAATCTGTAATAGAATCTGTGCAACTCTGGAGGTGAAAAGAATCGATGTCTGTGGGCAAAATAAATATTTTAAAGTCAATGGACTGGGTTAGCTTGAAATAAAAGACACTTCAAGAGCCTCACCAAAGAGTGAGTGCTCTGAACAGAAAATGTGAAGGTTGCAGGTGTGATAAAATTATACAGCTTATACTGGGAAAACAGTGACTTGAAAAAGAATCTGTTTATTACACTAAATCATCTTGAGGTGAACTTCTACTGCAGTGCTTTGGGAAAAGGGAATATATTACCTTTGTGTATAAAAAGAGAAGACAAGCAAGTAGATGGTAAATTAATAATTCATTATGAATGTAAAGTCTAATTGTATCTTGAAGTGACAGTCCATGGTGAAATGTGTATTCTTGCACACTGAGAGCATTCATGCATCCTGTGATTGTACCCAAAAAATGTTTGAATCATTTCCTTTGTGAAAAAACTTATATTTTCCTTATGTTGTGTGTAAAGCTCTGTATCTCTGCATTTTCCCTGGAATAGCCACTGAGATGGAGTCCTTTCACGTGAATAATTTCCCAGATGTACAGGCTGTCCTTGGGGTTTTTGCTCCCTAATTTGGTTTTTGACTAGGATCTCAGCATCTTCTCTGAAGTAACCTTCCAGTTGTGTGCCAGGTGTCACAGTCACATTCCTTTAAAAGAGGAGCTATGGGAATTTGGCAATTTTTCTTTTTGTTCTTTTTTGTCTTTCTTTTTATGCAAAAGTGCATTGATGCTCCAGGTTTATAATGTGCAGGAGGCTGTGAGATCCCTCTGAGTGTTTTGGGGTGCTGCAAACACCCAGCTCCACCCCTTTGGATCATCCTGCAGGGCTCTGGGACCAGCAGAAGCCATCAGTGTTGGGTCAGGACAGAGCCCAGGCTGGGAAATGATCCAGGGATGATTCATGACCAGCATTTCTGGTTTCTTTGGGACATCCCAGGAGCAGAGACATTTGGTGGTTTTGTCCCTCAGTGCTCAGTGTGAGCAGGTTCAGAATGGAAATCAGATTTGCACCAGGTGAGCCCCTGGTTCCTTCTTTCGAGGTAAAGATGCTTTGAACTGAAGTCCTGACCTCATTCCACTCTTATTTTTGCTGTTTGTATTTTGGGGTGGGCAATCTTCTCAGTCTTTTCCTGGGGGTATTCAGACAACTGGAGTGATAACTGCGTGACTGTAGAATTGAGATTTTTTTTGGTCTTATTTGTTATATCTGGCACAAAATTCCACAGTTTTGATTTGCATAGGTTTTCTTCTGAACTTCCTGCCATATGAAGGCAATAATGAATAACACAAATGAGCAGCTGAAAATAAACATATATGTTTTGACATTTATTTCTCTTATTATTGGTATTCCACTGAGAGAGAGGTAGGAGGTACAGTATGGCATTATTTTGGATAAAGAGAATTTTCAAATCCTTGTGTACTTCAGCTGTGTGAAAGGGAGGATATTTAACTCAATCTTTAAGTATTACCGTACTTAGGCTTTTCCAAATTTCCTAATGAAAGGCTATTGATTAATGGTCTTTTATGCCCCCTATGGAAATTGGTGCATTTGTAAAGTAGGCTATAACCATAATTATTATTATTATTTTAAATTTCCTATTTCTTTAGGTAGCTAAGAGCTTTGCTGCATGGCAATTGCCATGGGAGTCCAAATTATTTAAATGGGCAAGTACAAAAAGAGGCAAGTTGAAGTTAATTGTCCTGCCTCTTCATTTGCAGTTTATGGTTTTCAGATTTGGAGTTAGGAATTAAGAAGCTATATGCCCAGCACGCATAGTATAGTCACATTTAAGCAGAAGATTTATGTAGCCAACTATCTCTTAGCACTGCTCCATTTTCAAATATTACATTATATCCAGTGGAACAATTCTTTCCTGGTTGAACTTTTTATTGTCTTTAATTTCTTTGCTCAGATAAGTCTAAGCTGTTGAATATTCAGCGCTATAGTTCGACATTCATCTCCTCTTCAATTATTTTAAATAAATAAGTTCTAAATGCAAATTTTTAAATTTAATTGACCTTTCTCAAGATTAATAGAAAAATTTATCTTCTGCTCTGCACGGTTCAGATATTAAAGCCATTGTTTTTCTTTCTGCTGTCAGTTTTAGGCCAGGAGGAGAGACCATTACTTTTGGGTCACTTGAGCTACTGAATTTTACAGTTGTATTTCAAAGTAGTGAATGAAATACAGGTTGTACTTCTTAATTTGTAAAGTAATTACAAGTAAACACAAGGTATCTGTTAATTTTCATTACTTTACATTATTATTTCCAGCCAATGATACATATGAGTTCACCTCAAAAGGGATTTGATGCTTGAGGTCCCTCTTTGCCTTTAAATTATTATATACTGGGGCATCACGTCCAGTTTGCTATCAACTGCAGGACTTGTATTTAGGGTGGAATTATGTGCACCTGAAACATGATGTTATACATTTCAAGTGAGATTACACAATGAAAGAATAAGGCAAAATTTTAAAAGGAAATTTGCCTTATGCATTTTTTTTCCTCTTGAATGTAAGAACGTCATCATCACTTCAAGTTTTCCTGAAATTTAAAATCATTGAATGTACAGGAACTCTTCATGCAAATAAGCATTCTGCATAAGTGGCAGTAACATGGTCTGGCATAGTGTCCCTACTGTGTACTTTATATAAGAAACGAGCATACACAGGAAACATAATATTGAATAAAGTCTCCAACTACCTCCTGTCAGCTTCGTTTTGGAAGCAGCTTGCAAACTCCTCTGTGGATGATAGTATTTAAATAAATAGTTAGCCATAAGGAAGAGTTTTTGGGTTCCTGTTATATTGTTTCTTCCTAAGAATAATTAAATAAGGACTATGTCTATGTTTTATTCTTCCAAGCTAAGCAGCAGTGTTTTATTTACTTAATGAAGGATGAAATCTACTTATATTGACTAGATTGCTGCTTTTCTTTTAATACCAGGCTTGCTTTTAACCTCATTTTATTTGGAGAGTATCACATAATTCCACTTTATAGATTTAGTGGAGGACATGGAAAGATCTGAGGTGGGTCACTGGTGGATGGGATGTGCCTGGGACCTGCCCACCGCCTCCTGAACAAAGGCAGGAGTTTGCAGCATGCCCAGTGATGCTCCCTTACTCAGTTTTTCCCCTGTGAATTTTCTCTGCCAGATGCATTTCTGTGCAGTTGTCAGTGCTGCTTGGTTTTAAGTGGCCCTGCTTTGGGAAAGGGGATTTGGAAGGCGCTGGCTCGGGAGCAGTCGTGATGTTGTTTGCAGGAAGTTTTCCTCCCTGCAAATCCTTTCTGCTGAGCATTTTGTTGTCAGGGCAGGGTAGGATTTCCAGTAAAGTTGCGACTCTTTTTCTGAGAAGAGGTGAAATGAGCTGTCCAGTGCCCTCAGTAGCTCTGCACTGTGACTTTAATGGGACTTTAGGTGAGTGTCATGGAGATGTTGGCTGTGCCACCAGGAGGTTTGTCACTTCTTTCCCTGTGAGCCATCCTGACAGATGACGTGAGATGATAGGGTGCAGACACATCATCAGCATTGCCAATGAGCTGACCTTCTCCTCTTCATCCATCTCATCTGTATTTGAATAATTTGCATCCCTGTGACGATGCTCAGTTGTCTGAGGAGCTGTCACAACGGCTTGGGCTGGTTTCGTGACAAAACCCAGTAGTTTCAAAACATGGTTGTTTCATTATTCATGAATACTCTTGTTGCTTTATTCCTCCTCCTGCTCAGACAAGTTTGGCCAGAGAGAAACAAAACCTGTTTTGCATTTGCAGGATTGGATATTTAATTTTTTTTTTTTTTGTTTTTGCATAATGCTGTGTTTTTATACAAATATCTTATTATTTATTGAAAACTCATCTAGTAAGAAATTTCAATAGCTCCCCATAAAGCAAAGAAGTTAAAATGGAATTCTAGTCCCTTTTCCTGGAACAAGTTTATTTCGAAGCTTTTGAGTTTTAAGATCTCTGTTTTCCCTGATATATAATTAGTGTGAAGGGCAAGAAACAGGTGCCCTTGCATGATGTGAGCTGTCATTATCCTGGCTGTTTGCAATAAATTGAATGCCTGTTTCAGACTGAATTGTCTATTTTTACCTTTTTCTATATAGATCCATATATTCTTGTATACCACAACAAGCAAAGACAAATTTGGGGAGAGGTGCAGAGAACTCTTGACAGGAAACAGGTCACAAAGTAACTGCAGAAGACAGCAGAGAATGACTTCTTTGGCTAAAATACATTTCAGTCTCATTATTCTGATGCACAGCCCAGTGACAAAGTTGGTGATGTTCAAAAGGTTGCCTTTCACTGCCCTCTCCTTCCTCAGGGTGAGGTCCATGTGGTCTCTAGAGATCACTTAAAAGTTGAAAAAGATCTTTTTCCAGTTGGTGGATGTAATTCATTGTACAGCTTATCCATTTTCTCATTCCATCAGCTGGCTCTGGGAAATGTTTGTCCACTCGTTAACACCTCCTGGTGAAATGCATCACTTGAGAGGGGAGAAATCTTCATATTGAAAAAGAAAGTGAAGAAGCTGGATTTGAGTAGGGGCACGTTTTTCAGGATGAATGACTGATTTAGGTTATGGTGCTTATTTTTTGTTTTGATTCTTGTGCAAAGCCTTCCCATGTACTGTTCCACAGGCTGAGGAAAAAATACTGAAGCAATATTACAGAAAAAAATGCAGAGACAAAACTTAAAATGAATATTTTTAGCACAAGAGGAAGCAGAATACACATGATGAAAGGCAGCTATGTTTAAGAAAAAGAGCAAGAATTTAATTCTGTTGTACTTTGCTTTGAGAGGAATTATAGTCTTGAAACATTTTATTTTATCTCTGTTTATTGCTTTCATATATTCTACCTAGAGCTGTGTTCATTGTACTGTTTTGTGGGATATTTTTCTCTCTGTAGTTCTCTTTTACTCAGACTGTTCACTTTCTAGCTGGCAAGTGTGTCGCTGGGGGTGTTTTTGTAGCTTCTCATGTGACATGAGGTGTCACTGTGCTAAATACAGTATAAACATTATAAATAAAAACATAGAAGATTTGAAAACTTAGTAGAGTCTCTGAGTACTGAGAGCCCTGTTTACTAAAGTTTTCCGTAACTTAGAGCTTAATAAAAATTACTTGAAGCAGAAATGAACAATGAACAGTTCAGAGCAATCTAGGCTGTATTCCTAAAGCTGATGTAGATTTATTGGAGGTTGTTGGGGTACAAAGTGCTTACATGCATATTTAATTTCCAGAAAAAAATTACTATACTGACCATACTGCCAGCAACGATCCTTCAACAGAGGAATTCAATCTGAATGCTGCAGTTGCATATTAAATATTATTAGGCAGGAATATTTTTATCAAATACCAATCACTTAGAAAAGTGCAACACTAATTAGATGGGAGCTGTTTTCCTGGTCCCTTCAGAGATGGATTCTAAATACTTCTGACTGTCCAGAAGCAAAGACAATTTGTTAAAATACGGCTATAGGAAATGAACTATATTTCTGGGAGAATATAAGCATTATCGTGTATATCATAGAAATGAAGTACTGGATTTGCATCTGCTCATGTAACACAGAGGGGTGGAGTGATCTCAGAAACAAGGACTATGAAATTCAAAATATTCCAGTTGTGTCCTCCATGTGCATTGCCTGTGCAAAATCCAGGAAACCCATCCTGCCACTGCAGAATCAAATCATACTTCAGTGCCAGTAAGAATTGATGTTGTTAGTCATAGTTTCAGGCCTGGTAATTTTTTTTCAGAATCCACTCTTCAGATTGTATCTGGGTGTTTTTCATTATTGTCTTTATTTCTGGCTTGATTCTGGCAGTTACCGTGATCCACTTTTATAACTCATCTTCAGCTTTTGAATATGCCCAGCACTTGATGGATTCTTCATGCAAATGAAAAACTTGTAATGATCTCTTGCTGCATTAAAAATACCCAAAACAACCCCTCCCCTTAGAGAGGAACAGATTAATTCCTCCACCTTTGGGATGTGAGGATCAGCAAAGATGCAGGCTGCAGAAGTGGGAGCTTGTAGAAATCTTTGCCTGAGTGCTATATTTGAACTTCTTTGTCATAAAATCATAGAATGCTTTGGGTTGAAGGGACCTTAAAGGCCATTCAGTTCCACCCCCCTGCCATGGGCATGGATGTCTCCCACTAGAATGGTGAAGGGGAAACTTCAGAAACTTCTCCTCAGATGTCAGTTTTTGCTCAGTGTTGATAAAGCCTATTTGAATTCATCTTCCCACTGCAAACTTCTAGATTATGCCTTGTAATCGCCATCTATATTCACCCAGTTTCTCTTGCGGTCAAGATTCTTTTAAATTAATGAGAATTATAGAAAATATTTTCTGGTCTGGAGGGATTTCAAAGCAATTTCTTATTGACATTTGTTACTGGTGTTTTCCTTTTGGCAACATTCATGGAATATGTTTCCCTTTTTAATGGAGAAATAGATAAAAGGATGATAGTAATCCTGTGTTTTGTGAAATGTCCTTCCCAGACTTCTTCTCAGTTTGTAGTTGCATTTCCTCCTGAATGGTTTTCAAAGCTGTTGCTTGGTCTCCTTAAGTGCAAAGTCATCTCAAGAGCAATATATTTTAATTCTTCCTTAATTATTTTTCTATTTCAGACAATTCAGGAAATTAAGGCTGCTTTGGCAGCATAGTATATTAGATCTTCCATAACCACATTTCATGCAATGTGAGCTGGTCTAAATTCCCTTTTATATTAGATTAGTGATTCTAATTTAACATATCAGTATTTAGTATGCATTATAGTGTACTATATTTAATTTGATTACCTTTTATGCCTTACAGTACATTTAATAAAGCAATTATTTAACCATTTGCTACCAATGAATTTTACTGTGATATTGAAATTAATACAGTCTGTAATTCATGAAGATGGACAAAGCAGGAGAGAAGTGTCTTCTTAAAAAAAGTCAAGGGCCACATTAAGGCTCTGATTCTGTGGTTATTTTGTTTTTCCTTCCTGAGTTTTGCAAGGAAAAGTAAAGAAGTTACCTTGTGAATCCAATGGGCTCTTTAAGTGTGTTACAGCTTACTTCAGGAGACGCTTTCATTTATAATACTCTGCTTCCCTTTTGTATGGCTTGGTATTAATAAACAACTTTAAATAGAATATTCTTCAGCTTTTGGCCCAGTCTTTCTGCTTTTTTCAGCCACTCTTGAGCACATACCAAGAGTGGAGGCAGGTGAACCTCTGCAGAACCATGAGGTCATCTGCTTGCAACTGCAAAATAAATGTCTTGTGCACCACTCACAAAGTCATTAAGATGTTGATTGATGATCTGTAAAATATTTTTACCATCAACAGGCTTAGACTTCTGTTTTCAGTAGCATAAACCATATGTTTTATATATCATTAATTACAGACTGGCTGCCACTGAAACCAATATATAGATATTGTAGTGCTTGTGTTCACAGTGTGCAGTTTCTGCAGAAATAATATCAGCAAGAATGATGATGTTGGTTTTTTTCTTTCTTTTCCTTTGCTGCAGCATGGCTATCCAAGTGGACAAGTTCAATTTTGAGAGCTTCCCAGAATCCCCAACTGATGGGGCACAGTTGGCGAATGCAAAGCAGCTGGAAGAAGAACGGCAGCAAGCAAGAGGTCTGGAGATTAACAGCAAGCTGGATATTTGCTGGAAAATTATATCCTTTCATAAATACTTGCTTTAAAAGTATATAAATAGATGCCCTCTGATACATTTTATTTTATAATTCAACTCACTTCATGGCAGTGTTACTGAAAAGAAAAGTAATTAGAACTATGAAGCTTATCATAATTATAGACTGTTTAAGGTTAATTGTGCTGTATATTATTTAGGCAATGCTTGGGTCATCCTATAATGGCTTTTTCTGAGTCACTGGGCATGTCATAAATCCTGTGTGTTTCTCCCAGCTTTTAGGGAGCTGAGGAAGTGTAGTTAGGATTGCTGAGTAGTAGATTCATGGGGTCAAATTTTTCTATTCTCCCCCACACCGAGTCACTGAATCATGAAGAAATTAAAGAAGCTGGATTTAGAGAGTTCGCATATATTTAATTAAATTTGGGTAAATTAGAACATATTAGAATAATTTATTCCCAAGTCCTCTTTATAGCCTTAGTAATGTATCTAATCTTAGGTAGGTTTTTAAGGCTTAGACAGGACTTGTGTGATGATTTAGTCATTCTAAACATAAAATCTCCACAATAATTCTAAATGTGGTAGAATATTGCCTTATGATTATTAATAAGAAATTGCATCCAGTTTAGAGTTAAAATAAACCAATGGTGTTGCTATAAATTTCGTGATTTCTATAAAAAAATCTTGTGCTTGGCTTGTCAAAAATACACTTTCTCATGATTTTCCTCAGGAAACATTCTGTACAGTAAACAGTCCCCCAGGCCATGTGATGGTACTCAGCACTTCCCTGGAGATTTATATTTTTCACTCAGATCATCCTCAAATTCACATGATAGGGGGTGGCAGAAGATGAGAGAAGAATGGCAATCAAATCATGCTTGATCTGTTAGTACTTTTAATTGTACTTTTATCCAGTGATCTGAAATGATGTTTCATTACTAATTATTGTGAAGAAGAGCTTCTATACTGTGAGGGTGGCTGAGCACTGGCACAGGTTGGCCAGAGAGGCTCTGGAATCTGCTTCCCTGGAGATATTCAAGATCTGTCCTGGACACAGCCCTGTGCTCTGGGGACCCTGCTTGAACAGGGGGTGGACAAGATGACCTCCAGTGGTCCCTTTCAACCTTAACCATCCTGTAATGATTAAATCACATCAGGATTTGTCAAAGGCAAGGCTTGAGACATAAATGAAATTCCTAATGCCTGGTTCAGTCCAGGCTCCCCAAGCAACATTTCAGAAAGCTCCTTTTATGCAAAAAATGTCAATATTTAAGCAGAACTCACTTAGAAAATGTCTGTATTATGGGAAAATATAAATATTCTGTGATAGCACGGATGAATTCTTACACTGGAATTGAATGCATAGTTGTAATAATTTTGTCAAGGTGTAAAAATTCATCCGCACTCATTCCAGTTGCTGGGCAACACTGTTTGCATCCATTCTGTGTTCTGGATTTAACCCCAGTTTTGATCCTAGAACCATTGTGGCTGACATGAAAGTCAGGACTTTAGACACCAATAGAACAGTGTGTGGATTCTGTGTATTAAATTCAGTGCTACCATTAGTTTCTGTATTTTTAATATTTGCTATGATTTTTCTTTCTGTTCCAGGAACTAAAACTCATCTAATTAATGAAAGGCAACAAGTTTCACATGTGCTTAAAAATCCTTGAAGCAATGTGTACATTCTTTTCCAGGTGTCACATCCCAACTAGAGTTAGTCTTTGTCATAGCACTGTAGAATCATTAATTTTGGAAAAGACCTCAAAGTGGCCAAAATTGTCCAAAATCATCAAGTTCAAACTTGGACCAAATACCACCAACTAAACCACAGCACTAGTGCCACACTTGAGTCCTTTCTTGAACACCTCCAGGCGTGGTGACTCCACCACCTCCTTGGGCAGTCCATCCCAATGCTTGACAACCCTTTCCATAAAGAAATTCTTCCTGATGTCCTACCTGAACCTCTCTGGCTTCATCCTTTTATTTCCTGCAGCAATATTTAGATGTGAACCAGTCAATAAAAAAAAATATTCTACTCTTAATTCTGCTAAGTTTAAGAAACTTGGTTTCTGAGATATTTTTCTCCCATCAGAGTAATTGGACACAGGTCAGGAGAGCTTATACTGATGGGCAGACAGGCAGAGAAATGGATGGATAGTTCAGCTGCACTGGCCTTGCTTTCCTTCAGGAGTCAGCCTCAGTGCAGCCAAGAGAGGAAAAGAATTTGCAAAATTACAAAGGAGTAGAATTACTGATATTTCCTGCCAGAGGAGGCATTTTGCAAATCTCTTGAATGGTGATGCCAAATGATCTTTGTTATCCATCAACTTTTCTGTCCTGACTGTGCATGACATGGGAATGGGATGGGCTGAGGTGAGGTCATGTCACAGACCCTGCCCTGAGGTGTGATCCAAGGCCCACGCCAGATGCTTATATCAGGACTTGCAAAAGCATGTGGAAGAGAAATTAGAGTGTGCACAGGGAATTATTAAGAAAGGAGGGATGAGACAATTGAAAGCTTTTTGCCCAAGGACAGAGTTGTCCAACAGAGTGAGGTGCTGTGCATTTGTTACAGACCACCCAAACAAGAAGCAAAGATGGATGAACTTTTCTTTAAGGACTGGAAGAGTCTTCCAGTTGCAGGTGAGCTTATTTCTGAAATAATTTCAGGGCAGTTTTTGTGTACAGGTATCAGATGGTTTGATTTGGTAGGTGCTGTGTGAGATCTGCTCCCTGAACAGATGATCCAGCAGGAGTGTTTGAAGTTTGGCTGTAGCTGTCCTGGGATGATGGAGCTCAATATCCTGAGGGAAGTGAGGAGGGCACATGGCAGGATAATGACTCTGGGCTTGAGCAGAGGAGACTTTGGGGAAGGCAGGATTGGAAGAGGTGCTGGTCCTGGTCCCAGTGGAGTTGCTGGGCATCCAGGAGCAGTCTCCTCAAAGCCTGGGAGGTGCAGCAGTCAACAAAGTTCATCTGACTCTTGGAGCAAGGTGTGTTGTGAGGAGACTGCTAAATTCCAGTTAGGTACTAGGAAAATTCCTTTTCACAATGAGGGTGCTCAGATACTGGAACAGGTTGTCCCAAAGTGCTGTAAAATTGCTGTCTTTGAAGACGTTAAAAAATTCTGGACAATGCCTTGAACAGCCTGGTGCAATTTCAGTCTTTTCCATGCTTTGAGCACAGGGCTGGACAGTGGCTGGAATTACCTTTCAGTATAAATTATTCTGTGATTTGTGCAGTTGGGCAGAGGGATGGGTCAGAGAATGACTTCTGAAAACTAAACTCTTTCTTTCATCCATCTTTTGCTATCCCCAGGTTTGATTGCAGTCAGAGAAATTTTCTAATGTACTGTGAAGGAATTGCTATTTCAGTGAAATGAGACTATAACATTTTGGGGTCATTTTCTTGAAAATATTCTAAACCTGGCCCTAACAGCCTTTAAAAAAGTGAGACAGACTTCCAGTGCCACCTCAAATATCATGTTCCATATTTAACTTTTCTGGTAGTTAGACTTTTTTTTTTACTTCAACCTTAATATCTGTGATGTATAGGAAGTCTGTCCTATTTGCAATGTTTCCTTACATTTTTTGAATTGTATTTTGTGCCCTTTCTTCAGTTTGTTTGCCATATTTAAACCTGATTGCCAAAATTTCTTTCAAAGCACATTTTCTTTCAGTCATATTGCTGATTTTGTCCTGCACTACAGGTCTATTTTTCTCAGTATGTGGGATCCAAAGCTGGAGGCAATACTGCAGGTGAAATTTCTCACAGAATGAAATTGTACCTACCAGGTTTCAAAGATGATGCTTTCTCTGAGAACTATTCTTTAATTCTATTGTCTGGTTGACTTTTTTTTTTTTTTTGTGCATGTGATCCAGCATAACTGACTGAATTATTATTCCCAATTTTTATTTATAGATTTGTTGATTTTTTCTAGGGTGGTACTTGGAACTTTTCATCATTTCATCTCAGTGATCTTCATAAATTCCACTCATTTATTCGGTTTGTGAACACTGACATATTTTCCAATACATTAAAATTATGAATGTTTTTGTATTTCATCATCAAAGTAGCCAATCAGAATTTTGAAATTATTATCTATCAGACAGAACCTTGAGTCATCTCATTTGCTTGACAGCAAATCACTGATAACTCTTATTGAGATTCACTTTTCTGTGTCTATTCCATTTTTGATGACTTTATCTTGATCATAAATATGAATCATCAGCTACGAGAGTATTACATCCTGTGGAATTTCTGTGCATCAGTAAAGGTTTCTTTAAATTTCTATGCTGCTTCTTATTGTTTGCAAAAATAACTTTTATTTAATACCATAAATAACTGCTTATAATTAGTTTTAATATTAAAATTCCACAGTAATAATCAAGCAGAAAGCTTAAAATAAGAATAAGGTAACTGCTGTAAATAAAATGTGCAATTAACGCAGATTTATTTTTAATTAGTATAATTCTTACTTATGAACATTTGCTATTTTTTTATGATTATGTGTATTCTCCCACCTGAATTTATTTGCAAAGGACATATGTATTGAAAATAATTTCTTTTAGGATGCAAGATGTGGAGTGCTGTAGGGAGAAAAAACGTGAGTAACTTCCAGATAGAAGCCATTTTTTAAAACTATTGTCTTTTTAAGCAGTAGGTTTTAGGTAACAGACTGTGTTCTAATTGTGAGTACCCAGCTACACATGAGACAATCCAGGGAGTGTAAAAGATCAAAATTTTCCCTGGGGAAATAACTGGTTCATTTGACTGTCATTTAGGTTTTTGGTTCGAAACAGTTTATATCATATTCAATCTGTTGCTACAGAAACGTGAAATAAGGGTGTCAACTGTGAAAAATTAGGTTTTTAGGTTTGTTTTGTTTTGTTTTTTAAACAGCATCTGGTGATTGTGTGTTTGTTAGCTCTGAGGCCCCACTGGGGCTGATTTGATTGTGCAGATGAAAATGTCTTGAACTGTTAAATATGAACTGTTGTGCTGGAAGCTGGAAGTCAATGTTGGAATCCTGGCTGATGCCTGTGTTGTTAATAACAAGGATTTAACTTTAGGAAATGAGGCCTGGGTCAGCAATGTGGCTCCAGCAGAAGAGCAGGTTTGTGATGGCAGTGAGACCTCAGCAAAATATGTGGAGATTTGGTTAAGTAGATGAATTCTGCAAGGTCAGACTTAACCTTGCCAGTCTGTACTTGTGTTTATCTGGGCAGTCTTTTTCAATGAATTTTAAATCCTGGATCTTATACTTGTGTCTTTTATCAGCTTTGACTTTGAGCTAAGAATAAAAGGGAATCTTGGCAACCCCTGTTCAACTCCTTTGCTTTCATTGACTTCTAAAGGCTTTGTCTTAGGCAAACTCTGGAGTAAGCTTTTCTCTCTTGTTCCTTTTATGTTTTCTTATTGCATATTTTGGTCACTTTTCATCTCCAAGGTAATGAGTTTGTTGCAATTTTCAGTTTCATATTTGTCCTATAATGAACAATTTTATGTAATTGCCTGATAATAAAGTCAGGAGACAGAGATCAGTGAGATGGAATTCCATGATCCAGCTCCGTCTGTAGGTCCATGTGAACATATAATTCCTTTATGTGTTCATTCCTTTATGTTTTAACAAGTTCATTTTTTTGGTTGCATCTCAGTCTCACCTTTCCTTCCTTTGCCTCCAGGCTCCTTTCTGCTGCTTCATTCAATGATCTTATTAGACAAATTCAATTTATTTCATGAGTCAAATAATCTGTGCATGGCCTAACCACTTAAATGCTACATTTTTCTTTCACATGGAATTGTGAAAGTTGAAATTTCTCATCAGTTCTACAAACCATGGCCATGTATCTAAGATAAACTAATACATCAATTTTTTTGACAAATAAACAAATAAGATCCTGAACCTCCAGATTAATACACAAGAACACTCACTGAGCTATTTCTTGTCTATAGAATTCATTTTGCCTCTAGATGACAATAAGCAGTGGGCTAAAAATGAGCTTGGTGCTTGTGATGGAATAAGGAAATTTATTTATCTGAAAATTTGGGCTGTGAGAACTTAAACTGCTTTTGGGTTATTACACAATTGTCTCTGTTAATCAGTTTGTGGGTTTTTCTGGTGAGTTTCTTTTTTTGTTGTTTGTTGGTTTGTGGGGTTTTTGTTTTTATTTTGGTTTTTTGCCACTTTTAGTTTGCTTGTTTGTTTGTTTCTGTTAGTGTTTTTTTTATTATGGCTTTTTTTGTGGGTTTTTTTAGGGTTTTTTTGGTGTGGGGTTTTTTTTTGGTGTTTTTTTTTTGTTTGTGGTTTTTTTGGGTTTTTTTTCTGGGTGGCGGTTGGTTTTGGCTACGGTGTTGTGGTGGTTTTTTTTGGTTTTTTTTTTTTTTGGTTTTTTTTGGGTTTTTTTTTTTTTTTTTACATTTTTAGCTTTTGCAAAGAGCCATTAAGTTAGATTTCTAACTTTTTTTCCTGAAATGTGTGACCAGAAAACCACAAATAATATCAGAGAATGGGCCAGGCTGGAAGAGACCAAAGTGGGGTCACTTGCTCCAACCTCCCTGCTCCAGCAGGGCCACCCCAGAGCACAGGCTCAGGATTGTGTCCAGACAACACTGGAATATCTCCAGTAAGGGAGACCCCACACCTTCTCTGGACAATCTGTTCAGTGCTTGGTCACTGCACAGGAAATAAATTATTCCTGATGTCCAGGTGGAACTTCCTGAGCATCAGTTCCTGCCTTTCCTCTTGTCCCTTTGCTGGGCACACCGAGCAGAGCCTGACCCTGCTCTGAGCCCCCCCTGCAGACACTGACAGACAGGGATGAGGTCCCCTCTCAGTTTTCTCTTTTTAAGGTTGAACATCCCCAGCTCCCTCATCCTTTCCCTTTTGCTCCATGCTCCATCCTTTCATTTTGTTGGCCCTGCTCCAGGAGCTCCACATCTCTGCTGTCCTGAGGAGCCCTGAGTGGACACAGCAGCCCAGATGTGCCTCACTGTCTCCTGTGGTTTTATGTTCCAGGAGGAATATTCTACCTCTGAATACATGGATCTGCTTTGATAGCATTTACCAACAATAAAGAAGGGAGAATCACCTGTTTTATAGTTACTTTATAGTGTTAGTTGAGACATTAAGCTTTCCATGAAGCTGTAAACAGTGAAAATTTGTGATATTCCAGGCAGCACTGTGAGTCTGTTGTGAGTAAATTACATAAAAGTTTGTTTAATGTTACAGTTAATGGCAGCCACTCTGTTTTAAAGCATCTTTTAAATACTGCCTTTTTATTAGTGTTTTCTCTCATTTACAGTCTTTAGATTAAAGATGTGATAACAGAATTATTTATCTGCTGTATCTGTGAAGTAATTCAAATTATTCTCTACCCTCTAGTGTGTTTTATGGAAATTATTTTAGTTGTGCTGGTGTTCTGAGTCTCATTTTTCAGCAGCAGCACTATTCTAAGGTGATATTCTGCTGTTTTCATTTTTCCAAATAGATGATTTCTTTAATGATGTTTACAGCTTTCAGACTCTTTGGGCTTTGTGAATTCTTTATTTGTGGTCTCTTTAGGAGGAAAAAAGAAAAGTGCTATTTGTGACATTTTTCAGGGTATAATGAGAATATTTTAAAAAATTGTGGCAAGAATCCTGTACGTGGTATTGATTTTCCTCTTCTGTCATCTCTGAGTTCTTGAGTCTCAATCACTGTTATATTTGCTTTTGTTCTGAGCTTTCAAGACTTTTCTTTAAATCTCCTGGAGACCCTGCAAGATTATGTCCTGTGGTAGAAATTAGTGATCTGCAGCGCTTGTTAATTTTCTTTTAACTCACACAGGTGAATATCTACTTCAGCAGTCAGATGATGTGTGTCCCTCTCCAGAGTTTACAGAAAAGGGACTGATCACATTTAGAAGCCGTTGATAAAAGCTCAGATATTTTTTGATATATTTTTGAGAACCAGGGCTCCAGTACTTTTGGAGCAGTTGGTGGAAATCTTGATGAATCTCACTAGGAGCTTATTCCTTAATTATGGTGGGACAGATGCCTGGATACAAGATGGTGCTGACATCTGCATCCAAGCCCTGTGAATTCAGTGCCTTTCTGCAGTCAGGGAATCAAAATAAAGAAATCCAGTGCTCTTCCTGTTACAAATAAAACTTATCTAGATTGACTCATCACACGAAATTATTACTAATTTGTTTAAATGGATAATACTGGCTTTGCATGACATTGGATATTGTCTATGCTTTTATTTTAGCACTTGTATAACCTGTTTTGAAGCCTTTTCAAAAGAGATTCTTCTGTCCACAAGAGTTTATTTCAGTGCTCTGCTGTCCTTAATAGTCAGAACAATTTCCTAATTTGTTCTCTTTCAATCTGGGCCTGTTTCTGAGCTCATGCAGGGTAGAAAGGGAGGCTTGCAGGTTCTGTGCCTGTGGTTCTGGTCTGATGTTTGCCCTTGGTAATGACACTGTCACTGTCCAACATCTCTGCACCCGCATGGAAATGGCACCAAGTCAGCAGTCAGGACTATCCTGACAGACATTTGTTCCGTTTTCTGTTTCCCTGTTAAATTTTGTTCTGTTTTCTATTGCCCTATCAAATTTTAACCTCTTTGTTTTCAGATTGTTCCTAATTTATCATTTTGAATTTTCATCCCACACCACATACTTAAAGGTTTTGCATTTTTTGCTGCTCCCAGACTTTTTTACCCTTGTGTTTTATTATGGTTCAAGTATATTTTACCTTTGCTTTAACAGTCCTCAGTGGAATTAAATTTTTATTTTCAGAAGATATCAACTGCTGTACTTTTACTGACGGTCAATTTATGGATTAATAAACCATATTAATGAATCTGTAGATTGCAGTTTTGATTTGCAATAATAAAAGTTGTGCGTCTCACATGCCTTTTTCCTCTCTGAAACAAAATTTTCCTTAACTCCAATTTACCCTTCCTTGAAGCGTGAAGGGGAAGCAAGTGTGGAAGGGGTTCTGAATCAGCTGGTCCTGGAGCATCTGCAGTTGGCTCCTCTCCAGTGGGGTGAGTGGTGTGAAAATGGATTGATGATCTTTTTTAGAGAATCTACTGGCTTGTAATTTTCAGCAGCATGAGAATGATAATGTTTTAATTTACTGACAATCTGTGATAGCAGAGAATTTGGTAGAAATTTTATTTTCCTTTAGCTGTTTTACTTAGCTGAAGATAAATGTAGAATTGATATCTGTTTTATTTTAAGTACCATTGTTCATTGGTAGTAAATATGAAACCTGACTGTGCACTTTTTCCTGTAATTTTCAGTCCTAGTTGTCTTCCCCTTATTCTTACAGTGTGTTTTTAAAGTAATTTCTCTGATTTTTTTTCATATGAATGGTAATGTCCTTGTGATGTATTTCTTATTATGGCCCAGACAATTGCATTACTAGCTTTTGAGGTGCAGAAAATGTTTTTACTCCTGGACCAGGGAAGAATTACTTGCCTTAATTTTCCATTTAGAATGATGTTCCCACAATAAAAATCTAAATTAATTTCATTTTGAAGAGTCATAATAATGTAACTTCTCTCTGAGGTTCTCAACAAAGCTTGTTCAGAGGCTTTGGAACATGGGATGTTTCCTTCCCAACACTTCCATGTGAGTTACAAGTTCAGATAAAGTCCCCAGGTCATCAGCAAATTGTTGCCAAAGCTTTTGCTTTTAAATCAAATTAAACTCTCTGCTCTATTTAACTCTGTTTTAATACTTTGATGACCTAATGGGGAGCAAATTTAAGGTACAATGGTCCATCACTATTGCCCGTGTTAATTATTAACATTGAAATTACCCCAGACTCCATTATTTGTGTACTCTTTTAATTGTTTGGTCTTTTTCAAGCATCTTGACCACCCTTAACTCATATGTTAAAACCTGTGAGCGCTTTGTTTACAAATGAGAAGATTAAAAATGGTTTAAAGTAGTTTGTTCTAAGTATGTCCAACTTTAGCCATAATCAACTACCCCTGAAATCAAGCTTACCTGGCCTCAGTTCTTCAGAGAATTCAAAGATTTGGCAGCATTTTTTGGTATGATTGAAGGGTTTTGGCCATGACTCACCAGTAAAACCAGTGGTTTGTGTCAGGTGTGTGTTGTGAGCTCAGTGGTCCCTTCTTGGCTCTGCAGAGTGGCTTTGACCATCAGCAGGTTTGTAACCTGGGCTGTGTGGTGGAAAACCTTCCTTTGGCACTTCTGCATAAGACATCACTTCTGCATAAGGATGAAAAACTTGTTTTTCTTCTTTCCCTGTACCCTTGGTTTGCTCCTTTAAATTCTCTTTATGCCAAATTCCACTGTTTTCTTAGGAAAAGAGGCTTTTTGAACCATAGAATTGTGCCTGGCATTCCTGCCAGAATAGTGATCTGTGATGCACTGGTTGAAAAACATGAACATAGCACTGATTTACAATAAAATCTCCTGTGGAGTTACTTGTTTCTCACGCTGCTGATTAATTCAGTTAAAGATTCCCAGTTACTTGAGTTTTCAGCCAAAACTCTGTGATATTCTCTGCTTCGTAGCTGCAAAATCTTTTGAAGCAGTCTGTTGACTGATGCTGTTGTACATTTTAATTTTCTACACTGAGCAAAGCAGGGAAAGGGAGATCCTATGGGATATTGAATGCTTGGTTTGTCACCACTTACATATGGTATTTCCTAGTAGAAAGTTCAGTTTTGCAGAAGTCTACTTAACATTTTTTGTTTCATTTTTCCAAGTCCTAAATTGCTAATGAATATTATCTGTTTTGTATAACACACAAAGTATGTTCATGTGGAAGCTGTAGTTTACTGCAGAGATTATTGAAAAGGACAATTTGGTTAAATGCATAATTGCATTGAAAACAAAAGCAAAATTTGAAAATTAAAGACAATGGAGACATTTTAGCTTCTTTTAGTTCACCATAATTTTGAATATTCATCAGTTAAATCTTTGGTAGTGCTGTAGCCAGGAAACCCTACCTGCAGGTCCTGCAGTCCTTCCAGACTGCACCATGGCAAAACAGAAATGATTTTTTATTTAATAATGTGTGGGATGCAGGAGGAATTAAGAGATTGTTATTATTGTTTGGTAGGTGGGAGTCATAAGGAGCTGTTAAAGTGTTTGGACAGCCAGGGGATGGCATGTACAGTGCCTTGTACATGCACTTAGACAATGTGACACATTATCTTTTGGACTTAAATTCTCTTTCAGTGCCAGAATGTATTTCCTATTCAATTCTTAAAGGCATAGAAACATGTTAAGAGTTTAAAATACTATAATATTGTAGTATCAGCTGGTTTTTTTTTCTTTTAATAATTACACTGCTTGTTATTATTACTGGCTTTGCTTTGAGTTTTGTTTTTCCATATGTTAACAATAACTTGTGTTTTACTATGAACTCTTTACTACTGGCCATCATTGTAACAGAGACTTTGCATAAACTGGCAAAAAATTTGGCTTCGTTTTATGTAAAAAAATTGATTCTATGATTATTCAAGGATTTTGCTATACTGATGGTCACACTGAAGGGTTTGCTTTATTATAAGTGCTCACAGTGAAACATGAATGAATATTTAACATGGTTTTGATTAAAAAAATGACTGGCTCTTATTCAAATCTGTAGAAGCTGTACTCCAACATTCCTTTTAAAATTGGCATATTTAATTCATATAAGAGTTAATATTACATCTCGAGAATTACGAAAGCATATTGAAACAATTTTTCATGTAAATTTGACAATCCTGTCCTTTTTTCATTAAATACAAGGCAAAGAGTAGAATCAAAAGTTAGTGACATTGAAATTTTAGTCTGAGGATAAGAAGTTACCTTTGAAATTTGTCATAGAGAAGGGAAAAAAGTGATCTGTAGTGAAGAGTTTGTTTTGATTTCATATGATTTAATGACTGGGGAAAGGAAAAGTATTTAAGACATGAGGAATCATAAAAAAGAAAATACTTCAAAGGCTGCAGTGAGAGTTCTTAATGTGTTGTTAGAATTGATTTTAAGATTTAGGACATCTCTGTAAAATGAAGTTGTCTGTGAGGCAGGTGAGTAAATCATACATAACTGAAAAGCAGCATCTTGCTCAACACCAGCAGGTTCAATGTTCTCTAAAATTTATGACATATTTTCTTTTTGCAGCTGGGCAACAAACCAAATGTAGGCATAGATGTGGTTTTGAGGTGAATACATTAATATCATCAAATCAAGGAAACAGAGTATAATGAGGAGAACTAAACCTCCTCAAAGGCGTGTGCCATGCTGGGGTTGGAAATGATCTGATGGAGTCATCTGTAGCTGCTGCCTGTGCAGGAATTTTTCAATCTTTATTTGATTTATTCCACTGACTTTGCAAGCAAGCAAAGTCCCAGGACAGAACACTTCTCAGTTTTGATGGTGCTCTTCTGATTTCCATAGCAAAATTATCTTTGGTATGAATGTGTGCTCAAGATTTTACTGAACTTGAAGTAGAGTTTGAACTTGAACTGAGGTTGAAAGTGGTTCCTGATTGACCCTGGAACAGGCTGGGCTTGGGACTGTCCTGCATTCAGGGAGAAGTTCCTCTGAAACAAGAGTCTTCTAACACTTTGAATGCTGTAAACAATTTCACAACAGAAACTTACCTTGAATTCTCCTACATAAACCAAAATAAACTTAACTTCCTTCACTGCTTGCAAGCACCAGGTATAGAAATATTTTCCTGATGACCCTCATGTGTATAAGAGGGAAGATTTATAGGAGCAAATTGGTTTAGGAACTTAGAATGTAGACACTGAAAAGTGCTAGAGGTTTTAATATATCAAGCAAATGCTTTTCTTTCTCCATAGCAACTAACTGAAAAACTGAAAATCAATGATCATACATGAACTCTAATATTGTTAACAGTAGTTTTCCAAGAAACATGCATTTGTCAAGCTTCACCATGGAAAAAGTCCAGAAATAGATTTTGCTTCCATTCACCCATTTCATTCATTAATTTCATTTATTCTTCCCTTTTTCTTAAAAAAAAAAAAAAAAAAGTGAATTTCAGTACAGTATTAATGTTTAAGTGCACTTGGATGCCTTTTCACAATGCAGTGCATTTTATTTCCTAGTATGTGATTACAGGAGAACTAAAATAACTGATGCTGGGTGCTGCTCAGGTCATAAATAAGAAAAGGGATGGGCAGTAGACAAAGTCTTGATTATTTACTTATTGGTAGAAAATGCTACACCTTGTTGTGGGCCCACAATAAATTCTGTGCCTACCTGCAGCATGTAAGAATATTGTACTTAGAGAAACCTAAAAAACTCAGAAGTGAAGGTGGTGTTAAATTGTTCCTTAGAGGTAGTTGGAATCAATAAAAGATGTTGATTCAAAAGTCTTTTGAAATGTTTTATGAACATATGGTTCATGACAGCTTGTTTGGAAGTTCAGTCTGGTTAAGTTTCACAAAGCATCTTATGGAAGCATTACTTTAAAAATAAATTATCTTAATAATTAACTGTATGTCTTAGCACCAAATCATAATCAGTTTTCACAGCTTTATGTTTTGCGGATATTAACATTAATTACTGAAGCTGCTCACCAATTTTATTTTGTAGTTTCCAGCCTGACCTTAGACAATAATTAAATCTTTCCATAATTCATGTGATTAAGGGATTTCAGCAGTGTGAGATCACTGCATCCCAAATACACAGGAAAAAATTTTGTGTTGTCCACCAGTGAGTAAATGATGCACCTCTAAGCTGTGTTTTGGATGTCCCCTGGACAATCTTGTCCACACGGGCTTAGTTAAAATGAGCCAGATCTCTGCACACATGACCATTATTTAGAGTTTGGTTTTAGACAGGGCAGTCCTACAATGTTCCTGCTCCATATTTGAAATTCCAAGGCTGTCTTGGATATGTTTTTAAAGACTGAACTTATTGGGGAACTGTAAGGAAGTGGTTTTACTTTCTCTTTTAATAAACAAACCCCTCCTAGGCCCTAGACATGATAATTTATATTATACAGATACGGGCTTGGAAATGCAAACTAATCAGCAGGGTATATAAGGGCTTGCCCTTGAGAAAAATGGTGAAAATTATTGTGTTTGTTCACCAAACTAAAATAATCTGCAATTATTTCTATTTTAGCATTACAATAGTCTGGCCACTGTCATCATTGGAAAGATGAAACCAAGAGCATTAGCCAGGAAATCTCAAGAGTAATTTGTCTGTAAGATAGAAAATCACAGTCTGATTCACAGGACAACCAACAATCTGGTGATAAATGGATTTTGCAAGGTAACCGACCTTTCTCATCCATTTAGAAAAAAATTCAGGTTTTTCATTTTTATTTTTAAGATCCAAGAGAGGTGGGAACACTTTCATATCTTAGCAGCTTGTGTGCAGGCTGTTTTGGAGGATATTTTGGCAATGTCAAGCAAGCAACATGCTTTAGTTCCTGGGAAGTGTTGAGGGACTGGGGTAGTACTCAGAAAAAATGGACTAACTTGATGAAACTGGGGCATCTGGCATAGGAATAATGGTCTCTCATGTCAAAACACCCTATTGTGTGATGTGTTTTGAAGCAGCTGTTGTTTCTAATTCCTACCCAAGCCTTGGTTACTCAAAACTGAAAAGAAAAACTCATACAGAAAAGGTTTCAGATACAACCAGATCAGTAGAGATTTCAAAGGAAAGATGCTAAGAATAAAGAGAGCACCCTGAAGTGAAAATAAATCAACAAAACCTCTTAGGGACTGGCCTGAGAGAGGTTGTGTGAGTGTCAGTGGTTGCTTCATATCAGATTTGTGACGGGACTGGCAGCTGGAGCTTCAGGTCCACCACTTCTAATAAAGCAATGAGAAGACTGGGAAGAAAAATGGGATAATAATTACTGATGGAGAAGTCTGAGTACTGGTCTAGGATCATCCACAGATATTCTGGGCAACCTGTTCCACTGTCTCACCACCCTCATTGTAAAAAACTATTTCCCTAAGTGCAATCTAAACCTGCCATCTTCAGTTTAAAACCCTTTCCCCTCATCCTGTCACTGCAGGTCTTGGTCAAAAGTCTCTCTCTGTATTTCTACAATATTTCAGTAATCTCAAAGACCATGTGCCATAAATGAAATGGATGAAATGTTCCGAGACAAGTTACACAGAAATCTGCTACATGTTCAGCTGTCTGAAGTGATTGGAAATTATTTAATTGGGTGTTACTCTGAGGTACCAGAGTAATTCAGGTGTGAGGAAATATGTATGTGACATTTGTCCAAACCTCTAATGAAACTTCTTAGCAGAAGAGCTCAAATCAAACCAGAACAAGAAAATGTAAAGTTTCAGAGGTGATCTAGGAATGAAGACTATTAGCAGGTTTATACTACAAAGATATTACACTGAATAAAATTTGATCAATTTTCCAAAGTTGAGAAAATCTGGCGAGTAAATTATGTTCACTACTTAGAAAATCTACAGTCTGCTTGCTTTGAGCTGCAGTATCTCTGAGATGCAGTTTTTTAATTAGCAAAATCAAAAGTTGACTGTTCTCCAGGAATCCATCAGAAGACCAGGAGAGCAGAAAAATTGCTGAAGTAGGGCAACTTTTGGCATGGGAGCACAGATGGTTTTCAGCACAATGTTAAGGGTTTTAGAATAAATTTCCAGTAGAAATACTGGTGGAGAGGAAAGTACCAAAACCTGGTGCTTAATCAGATACAAAAAAAAGAAAAAGAAATAGGACATTGTGGAAGAAGAAAAACTAACTCATTCAAGCTTGATCAGGCCTAATGTGCCTAATAATTTTTTTTTTTGTGTTGAGTGAATATGTTCAATATTTAATTTAGAAAACCATTATATTTTTAAAGGAAAAAAAAAAAGAGCAGCCATGCCTTATTTACTTCTGTATAGGAGTATTCCTTATGACATTTCAGTTAAGCCATAACAGGTGATTGAGAAACACCATAATGATGATAAATTGTCATGCAGTTATGCAAGGTACTTCATTTTCTGGGTATTGTTAGAAGAAAATTGAATAATAGATTAAATGAACATCCAAATTAAAAAATGAAAAGCTACTGTAATAATTATGACAATGGGTTACATGTTCAAAAAGAACTATGTGAAGATAATTGTAAGGAAGAAGATTGAAAAGACAAAAAAGCTGTCTTGTAAGGTAGTTGGTGAAAAAGTATCAGTGAATCTGCAGGGAAATAGATTTCTATTACTTTGATGAATATAGAAAATACCATTTGAATAAAAATTTAGAAAAAAAAAAGTTTCAGCTTGTGGACAACTTAAAAAAATGGAAATTAGATCAGAAGATGTATGTATTAACAAGAAAAGCAAGAAAAATGTTTTGATCAGGCAAGATTTTAATTACCCAACAATTAACCGAATTATGCAGTTAAGTGTGTAGAGAATGAGAAATGGAAAATATGCTAATTGTAGTGGAGGACTACTCTGAACAGCCTGGGTAGGTCGGGTTTTACATGAGATTGATTTGGGGCAATAAACAGGAGGGGAGGCCTCAGTCCAGAGGCTGAAACTGGGCTTTCCTTCTCTGGCTGCTGACACTTCTCAGCTTTTGTTTTATTTCACTTTAAAAACCCAATGCACATGCTTGTACCTGAAAGCCAGGAATGCTGTAAATGAAAGCAGCTGCCTCACTGGCCGTGCTGTGCTTGGGATCAGGCCCTTTCTCACCAAGAAAATTTGTCATTTCACTGGGCCGTGACATCTTCTTGGTAAAAGTGCCCATGTACTCTGCGGTAGTTTGAAGTTTGTACTTAATCAAGATAAATTGAACATTTCCCTCTTATTTTGTTATACTAAAAGCAAATTTTTCCAAGTATTTCCACTTGGGTTCTTCCCCCACCTCATGTATTTTGACTCGTTGGTTAAGGGCAGTGTGACCTTCCATCAGCAGAAGCTCTCCAGATGTTTTGAGGAGAGGGAAGTTGGCTTCATTTTCATTGTTCATTCTGAAGTAGTCCTTTACTTCATCAAGGAAGCAGAAGTGAATTACCAACTGCAAAGACCATAAATCCAGCTCAATAAGCCTTGTAATTCTGAAATTAACAGCTTCCAACAGTCAAAACCTCAGCAGCACAGAGATCAGAGCAGACAGATTTGTATGAAGAAACTTATGCTTTGACTGAAATGCTTTCTTTCATGTCCTCTCATTTTTTCCTTTTCAGTCTTTCTCAAGTTTGACATCTAGCAGTCTATTTTTTCCTCCATTTTTCTTAGCCTATTGCATTTCCCCGTTGTCCCTTTATTAAAACACTATCAGAACTGATATTACTTTTGCTTCTTATTTTCTATCTCAGACCTTTGGATTAACACACTTAATAAATTTAATTTAAATAATAAAACTTAATTTAATTTGTTTTGTTTGAATCATTAATGGATTTGATTTTACAAAAGAAGCCAGTGAAACAGAAAATATTTTCTGAGCTGTAATTGTGTGTATTTATTCATAATGTATACTTAATAGGGAACTTGGACTTTTTGTTTAATGTTTGTTTCATTACTATGCATAAATTCAGTGTTACTTTAGTAACATTTCTCATTACCTGTGGACACATTAGAAAAAGTTACAGAAGAAGAGACATTTTTTCCATCTCAGAATATAGAAGGGAAGCTGAGCAAATGCATTCTGCAGGATGGCTTTGTACAAAAGGGCTTTTGTCAAATGATAATTGAGTTTGCTTTTATTAGTTATTACATTTTGCATAGTGTCATATGAAGTTGTGGCTCAATAATACCAGACACATACAGAACTGTTACAGAATTTCTACATCAAGGCCAGACACATGAGATGAAATAAGGAAGAGTCAATTTTAAAAGTTAGTAGCATATGGAAAGGGTAAAATATCTCAACAGTATTTGGAATTATGCAGAGAAGTGATTGGTTGCTTCATGTGAAAACTTCAGGAAAGGAAAAAAAAAGGCAGCAGAAGGAATAGTCAATAATTAAAAGAAGTGTCAGAGAATAATTACATTTCTGTGCTTTGATAAAGAGTCAACTGTCAGTTTTCTGAGTGAAAGATGGGGTTGAGTTGTTCAAGTCAAAGGAAAAACGCAGGTATGAAAAGCACTGGAGACCATAAATCAGAAACTTGAGAGCAGAAGCAGGTGCCACCAGCCTCAATGGTTCTGGTGGGAAGCCTTCCATCAGGGCTCCCAGGTGTGGAAGCATTTAGTAAATTTGTTTTAGCAGGACATGGAGCCTCAGAGCTGCTTTGAGGCTGCTCACAAGCTGCAGATTTCAGCTGGAGATGTCGCCTGCTGGGGGGTAATCAACAGCCCAGACCAGACAGGGCTTCTTGGCTGGGGCTTGGCTTACTCAGAGCTCAGGCTGGGTAAAACACGACTTTGCAGCTCTGCATTAGGCCACTTGGAACCTTTCTCTGAAATTAGACATATTTGTAGTTTCTTCATTGTGCCCAGTAATTGAGGCCCAGGCATAAATTCCCAAAACAGGAGCTGACCCCCCCCCAGGGATGGGTGTCCACACTGGCCTGACCACTGAGCTCCTTTCTGGTGCTTAACTCCCAACCTCTCTTTTCTCATACATGTTTCACTTCCAGGTTTATCTCACTAACCAAATAGTCAAAAAGCAGTTGTGAAGCACAGAAAATAAAAACCAGTGAGAAATGTGATCTCAGATCTGAGGCTGGGATGGAAATAAGGTCAGTGAGCAGCTGTCAGTTGGAGTGAACAACCTGAACTTTTGCCTGTTAGAGTCAAAATGACCTTTTCTGTTTTCCTAGCAACTATAATTTTGTATGTATTTTTGCTGGATCAACGAGTGTGTTTCTGAACATCTGTTCCTAATGAAGGTATTAATCAG
Source organism: Taeniopygia guttata (assembly GCF_048771995.1). Taxonomy (NCBI): domain Eukaryota; kingdom Metazoa; phylum Chordata; class Aves; order Passeriformes; family Estrildidae; genus Taeniopygia; species Taeniopygia guttata. The sequence continues at coordinate 147,201,066 of NC_133026.1, read as the reverse complement.
CAATGCACTCACCATTCACTAATTATGAACTGTTTTTGTCAAACATTTCGGCTGTGTTTGAAGGAATGATTTCTGCTCATGAGTACTTGCTAGATTGTGCTTTGTCTTCATATTGCTTTAAATTAATCTCATAACATGAAATATACATCTTCATGTTATTTAATTCAGTAGACTGCAGAAGGTGTCTCAATATAATTTTGTTTGGAGAGCCTTTTGTAAACTTATTGAGCTCCGTCTGAGATCCTTACTGCAAATAGGAATTTCAAGATTAAATTTATTTGTGACTCATTTCCAGCTCTTTTGTTCTCATGTCAATATTGTTCTTTAGTTGAAATAGCTTTTCTCAGTCTCTTATGTTTGCCTTTTATCACTCTTGCTCTTTCTTTTGTGCATCTTGAGACAGCAGTCAGGACTAACTCTCCCAGTCTCTTTGATAGCAGAGGGTTGGTTTGGTTTTTTTTAATTTCTCACCCCACAATTATCTCAGTAGCCTTTGTCTGTGTCTAGTATAAAGTGGTTTTTTTTTGTTTTCTTAGATCTGCTTGACAAGCTTAGATCTTCAGTAGCATTATTCCTGACATGGATCCTTAATGATCCACCTTAAAAATTAATCTCTGCTTTAATTTCCAAGGCTCTCTGTTGTCCTTCTTCAACCACCAAGTTATAGTGAATATTTAGTATTTCACAGAACATGATGTAAGCTGTTGAAACCAGCATTGCCTGTCTCAGAAGCAGGAGTTTGAAACAGGCAATGATGGAGTAGATCCAGCTTGTTAAACCTTCTGGCTCAAACTAAAGTTTATGAATTAAGACCAATGTGAGAGTTGCTGGTGCCTGGCTACAACACAGTGTTTGACAAGTTGCTGCTGTGTCTCTCTAGTGTATCTCTAGTAGGATCTTGAATGTTTAAGATGGATAATAATGCAGTCACCCTGATTAAATACAGGATAATTAAAACACCAAAATCATTAGAAGTTAATTTTGATTAAATTTCAAGTTTCAAGTACTCAGCACCATGACCAATAGTGTAATAAAGCAATGTCAGCCTTACCAGCTGGAAATTTAACAGTTGTTAGCAACCCCAGATGTGCAAGTGAATTTCAAATGTATGTTAGTTTTCCTTACACAATAACTGCATTTCTGGGAAGGTTGTAGTGCAGTTGTTTGGAGTCAGTAATACTCAGAAATCCCTGCAGTACAAATAGATGCTACACAAAGGTAAAAAAAAAAATAATTCTGGAATGACACAAGACAAGGAACGACAAAGAGGCAATACAGGATTGTTTGCTTGGGAGGAATTGTTTTGGCTTTGTGGCTGTCACAGTACATGGTTTTGTACCTCTGAGAATGCTGTGCATGAATCAGACAAGTAAAAATGAGCAGAAGGGAGCAGGAGTGTGACATGAAGTGATATACATCTGATAGGGGAGGCAGCTCGTAATAGAGGTTGGCGCTGATAATCTGGAAGCTGTTCCTCAAAAGGCACTGTGGCAGACAATGAAACTCTTCTGTTATTTTGAGAGAGTAAAACAAATCCAGCCACTTGTTCATCATGCAGAATTAACCTTCACAAACCCTTCTGTTAGTGTAATAAATCATTTATTAGGCTATGTATTGAGTGAAATTACCAACAACCCTGATATATGGTATGACATCATTCTGGATCCTTCTCATTCTCCTTTGAAATGTCTTTTGTATTCCTCTGGTGCTGGCAACTTGGTAATAATCCAGTCATTTAACCTAATTTATGTAAAATACCACAGATGGCATTTACCTCTGTCATTCAGCTGGAATTTCAGGCTGTGGAGCTGTTAGTTTGCCAAAGTGCCATAATAATCAGCAAACCTTAAGTTAAGTTGGATATTTTGATGGTATGAACTCAGCAGAAAATTATTACATGCCTAAATTTAAAGGTGAAGGGACCAAAACATTGCAGAAAACCACAGATGTCGTTTAGCCCAGGAACTACATTTTATTCAGATTTAGTGGCCTGTAGGTTCTAAAACATTGCTCCTTTGAGCTTTTCAAGCAGGCTGGCTGTCTCATCAGTTATCTCACATTGTAGTTTACTCCTCTAATTAGAACCTCACTGTATCTGTATGGATTGTGGACATTTCTCAGTGGCACGGGTTCCAAATGTCACCCTTGACTGTTCAGTTATTGTTTTTATTCCCAGAAGTTCATTGTAAGAGCATTCCTATTTACTCCCAGTATATCATTAGGTGATATTGTTGGATGGTAATATTTTTACATAAACTTGCAGTAATTAAGTTTTCAAACTACCTTTGAGAAGAAGCTTTAAACTGAAATAATATCGTGATGACTCCTGTGCCTTTCCAGGCAGGCAAAAACCTAGAGAGGAGGCTGTGTGAAGGGGTTTTCTGAGATAACACTGATGAAACAGGAGATGCATGTGCAGCCTAAAATGTCTCCAGTGCTAAAGTTTCCACTGGCCCTGAGCATTTCACTAGAAATTAAATTTGGGTACATGGTATGTGCCAATTGATAGCACATTACAACTACCTTTAAAAACAGTGATTTTCCAGTCTTTAATTTTATTACTTCATATTCTGATGGAAAACTGAATTTATTAAAGTTTGCAAACACAGGAATAAACACAAGTAAATATTTAACTCTGTAAAATGTAAATTATCTGTGATAATGTCTAGGAGAAAAGTAATTGGGGATTTTTTCTATTTTGAAACAGGGATTAAAATGAATCCAAGCCATCTTACTATTCATTAGGTAGCTCATTGGTGCTCCATTACAAATACTAAATTATATCATGGGGAGACTCATAATTGTTAGTGAAATTTGAGTATCAGCAAGTGAGTTAATAGATACAAATAAAAAATGAGCTATAATCAGCATTAAATGTCTTGAAAATTTTGAAAACTGTATGGTGAAAATCAGGATTGGATAACTTCTGTTGCCTAAAAATGAAGGTTACCAAGATCTACCTGGAGAGCTGTTTCCTGAGTTTTCCAATCCCATACTGCATTCAAACTAGGTGTAATTGCCAAGACTAGAGAGCTTCTGTTTTCTTCACCCTGAAAATAGGTGATTTTTGAATGTACAGATAAATTCATTCTGTAAGATCCTTAAGGTGTCAGAAAGAAATAGCTGCAGACTTCTTTCTTCTTTTATATATATATATATATATATATATATATGTATATGTATATGTATATGTATATAAACATCATCCAGTCAAGACATTATGAACAGATTCACATAAAACCCCAGCTAAGATCCTCACCCTTTTTATGGGGTTGAATATCTTAGACCTATGTGGGAAATCCTGGGAAGTCAGAAGGATGATGCTGTCGGTAGAAATAAAATTTTCTTTCTCCTCTGCTTGCATCCTCTCCTTTTCCTTCTCCTGTATCTGGAGGTCCCTCACTGAAGAGAAATCTTGTTTGTGATTTGGAAGAAGTGTGGATTAAAATATTGTAGGCGTTGTTGGATGCCTGAAAGCACCAACGACACGAGGAAATGTATACTTTACTCTGCTAATTGTTGAAAAATACGAGGCCTTGATTGGTATGCAATTAGAAGTGTAACATTCTGTTAAACATATCACACAGCATATGGCATGTTAGTAGCAAATCCTCTAATTTAAAATGAAAAAAAGTATGCAGTTCTGCCTATTAGCAAATTTTTGCAGGCAATCAAAATGTCCCATTTATCTAAATGTCAGAGGGGGAAAAGCCATCTTTAGTTATTTTGGTAATCTAAATTTGGCTTATGTTTGATAAAATTTCTGTTCTCTAAAAGTAAACAAATATAAAAAAGGAAAACCCAGAATATAGTTAAATGTGCCATTGCTTTCAACTACTCAGATCTGTGGCTTTTATTAAAAAAAAATTGAATTACATTACCACATCTGCTTTAATTCAAACAAATTAAAAGTACTGAAGCAAGACCATGTTTGCAGAACCTTAGAAAAAAAAAAATCAAAGACCCATGAGTGGAATTCATTGATGGGCAAACAGAGGTGCACTGGTTTGTCAATTAAAAATATAGAATGGCTCTATAGACAGATGTTCCTGTCCTTAACAACCTCAGTGGGTTGCAGGCTTGATATTCAGTATATATCTTCCAATTACCTTCTATCTGATGGATGTTTTGGGATAAGATGTTCAATACACATGGAAGTGCTCCAAGAAATAAGCTTTTATTTGAGGCTGAAGTCTTGCTCGTATGGACCCAGGACTGGCCAGTGCTTGGAACGTGCAGTTGCCCATCAATGAATTCCACTCATGGGTCTTTGATTTTTTCTTCCTAAGGTTCTGCAAACACAGTCTTGTTTCAGTACTTTTAATGGGATAGCTTCCTTTTTCCAGTGGATATGCAAGTTTACTGCATAGCTTCAAAAGCAATCAGTCTCAGGGGGGTTGAATTTCCTTGACTGACTACACATTCACCAGCATTTGTATCAGTGAAGTTTAAAAAATCTCTGAAGGCTTCAGACACATTTTTGTTAACAGAGTATTTGACAAGCTTGTCTTCTTCTAATATTTGTAGATGGTCAATTTATCTCTCATTTGGTAAATAAAGTCTATCTTTTTCCTGGAAGTTTCAGACTTGCTGGGCAACATTTTACTATTGCCATGTTGGGATAACTCATCACTTAAAAAATTGCCTTATTTCTGCTTTATTTACATTTTGTCTTTGGTCTTCTTCCCATGGCTGGGTATTTTGAGGCATCACCAATGGTATTTGCCAGTGCATCTCAGAGTAACCCCCTAATGCTGGCTTTTTTAGGTATTTACCCAGACATGGGAAGTGGGGTTCCCATTCTGCTGCTCACCTCTCGTCCCTGCCTTTGTCACCTGCTGCTTCAGTCCCCAAATGTGACTCCTGCTGCAGCACAGACGAGCCACAGCCCAGCCCTGGGGGAATTTGTGTTCCTGTTTGAAGCCAGGCAGGAATGGGAATTTTTCTGCTCTAGCAGAGAACTGATCATTTGTTATGCTCAAGCATTGACATCAGTTTTGTTGTGACTTTGTGCTCCATTTTGACATTGCATTATACAGTCAATTTGGCATCGAACTGGAGAAAACGAGAATAGTAGGAAGCTGATTCTTCAAACTATTAATTTTATACCAAAAACAGCCCCCCAAAAAATTGCCTGGAAGGGGGGAGGGGGTTCTTTTTCATTCTTTTTTACTCACCAAATTACACAGTCACTTCATAAACCTTAAAATCAAATAAATTTAAAATCAGCTTCTGCTACAAAGCCTGAGGTTTGGTATTGGCTGTTCCTGTTGTGTGTTGTAGTCACTAATCCTTTTAATGAAGAGCTTTTAGCATTGAAGAGATTCTATTTATAGCAAAGCCATTAGAGCATAAAGCTCCTCATTGCTATTCTGCAGCATGGAGCTGTAGTGTTTGTCAGTGGAGAAAAGCTATTTTTAGGTGCAGCATTGAAAACCAAGGCTGAAAGGTCAAGAATCCTCAGGGGGATTTGTTCTGCTACATCAGTGCTATCACACAGCTGCTGTTTACTCTCTTATCGTGCCTCAGTAATAAGAAGATATTTTTATTGTGACACCGAAGGTATAAAGCATCAAAAGGATTTTGTGCATGAAATGAAGGCTTGGGGAATGATGTATCCAATCACATTAAATGTTCTGCTTCTTAGGAGGATGATTTTATTTTCCCAAAGACTGTCTCAATACCCATTCTTCAAAAGATTCATTCTAGGAAAGTTGGGGTTTTTTTAATTTTTTTTTTTTTTTATTAAATGAGATAAGACCTAATGTGAGCAAAAGACAATCTGCTGAAGTAGTGAAGGATTTCAGGCACACACTTTTCTGCCTGACATCTACACCATTCATTTTTGTATCAGTGCAGTGCATGAATGGGAGCATAAAATCAGTGTTTGCCAAAGGAAAAATAGCCTGGACATTTCTGTTGGTAATTTGAGGAGCAGAATTGTGGGTGGTGGGTGATTATATCTGGCACAGGACAGCTTGTAGCACACTGGGTAGGAACTCAGTGAGCACAAAAAGATCATGTGGTCCTATTGAGACAAGATACGATAGATGATACATGAAAGGGAGAAGGGAGAAATGAGTGGGGGGGAAAAAACATAATTATAGGAATACAAGTCTGCATATATTAGCTGAGACTACAGTGTGGCAGCTTCAGAGGGTTTTCTAATATCTTTATATAAAAATCATGGGGGAAAGAGATTAATTGTCACATTGAGAAAATTAGGGTTGTATGATCAAAGGGAAGACAGAGAAGAAATGGCCTGTTGACAGATGGCTTACAAAAATGAAAAGATTTTTTTGGAGGATATGAGTTTGGAAGTTTCTTTTGCTGCTTTGGGAGACACAGGCACTATAATAATATTTTAATAATAATAAGCTACTATGTAACACTTTTATTCACCAAACATGTAGCATAGGAAAAGTATGAGTACACTAATACACTGATGGGTACACTTTCTTCTCAGGGTATAATGAAATTAATTGTACTTATCAAACAATTGATTCAAGGTCTTGCTGCTGAAGGGTCCTATCTTCTGACACATGGAGTCCATTAACCCATACCTTTTAAAACAGTTTCTTTCATATCAGGAAATTATTTTAATTCTACTCTCTCTGTATACCCAAACCAGTTTTTAACACCATCTTTCCCAAGCTTTCTGTATATGCAATATTTGGTTAAATCCATGTGGTTATAACTGATAAATTGTTCCCTCTGCAAGAATTGTGCCAGGCAGCAGCACAGAGTGAGCACACATTAACAGGCAGCTCCTGTCCTCACTACATAAATAAACCAAAAAATTGAAAAATTATCAAAAAAGAATTGGGGAAACTGAATGGATCTCAAGTATTTTTTTTTTTTTTTTCATAATTGAATGTGATTTAGGTAAATGGACATTGACTGAAGGGAAAGACAGAGGAAGGAGGGTATGGCTTTGTGAAAAGACAAGGCAGTAATGGTTGCTCCTATCAAAACTGCCAGATGTTGCTTAATCACATTATCTCTTATCTCTCACTCTTATGTGGAAGAAACTCAGGTGTTTCTGGCTGTGTCACTTCATGGCACAGTGACTCAATTCAACTCACTAAAACAGCAGGAAAAAACAAATGAAAACCAAACCAGAAAAAAATAATAGCTTCTGGTTTTGGGTGGGATCAGGCTGGGAGGTTGGGTTAGCGTGTCCTGCACCCCCAGGATGGGCACAGAGGAGGGCAGGAGGCAGCTCTTAACTCAGCTTTGCCATCGTGTGAAACAGGAGCCATAGGTGGAGAGAGGCTCATTTGGACTACAAAAAGAGTCAGCATGTGATAAAAAAATGACAGAAATTCATAATCCATGATCTTAACTGCAGATTAATAAATTATTTGTTTATGGCTTTCACATCTATTACAGCTCCATAGGTTTGTACCTTTCACAGCCCAGGTGTTGTGGGGAAAGAAAGTACGTTCTGGGTCACAGACTAGGGACCTAGAATAAAATAAAATTGTGTTTATTTTCTGTGAAAATGCCCATGATTTCAGTGCTCTAGCTGCTAGAGTATTGCTGTATGTGAGTTTTCCTTCACCTCTCTAGTAAATCTTGATGCTTTTCATAATCATTAGCCCTGAGCAATCCCATTTTGCAATCTCTCTTGCTGTCTTAGACTATTTCACTTCTGTTAGGGCTTAGACTGGCTGTAATTACTTTAGTGGTTGTGTCTTTGTTGAAATTTTACAATCACTATGACAATCTTTTCTTTTTCCCCCATGGTTGCTGTTTTGACAGTTACCTGTTCACATACCACCCACTTTGCTTTATTAGACAAACATTTCTGAGACAAAGGGATTTTAAAAAATTGTTTGGGTTTTTTGTTGTGGGTTTTTGGGGGTTTTTGGTGTTTATTTTTTTACCATTGGTAGTTTGGTTAGTAAAAACAAAGAAGGGTCTTTTGTAGTCCAGTGGGCAAATGCTCCTGCTTGGTTGTGCCTTGTCCTCAAACTGAAGACTGGTAAATTTGGTATCTACTGACACTCAAATTTGCTGTAAATTTGAAAAAAATCAGTGCAAGTCTGTTGCTAAAACACTTTGTAATCATTAAATTCTCCCCTGAATTTCTTCCTTGTGCAGAGATAGGTTGAAAATAATCACAGAGTAAAGAAATTCCAGCCTGTATTGACACAGAGTCAGTGGACATGCAGCAGTTGGCAGTTGTTTTTTACTGGTTTCATACTTTAAATACATAGTTTTTCTGAGAGAGTGGAAATGTCAAATCTGTGTCTGTAGTGAAGACAAGAATACTTGCCTATAATTCCTATAATTACTGTTATCTGAATGATTTTCTTTTTGAGGGAGGTTTCATCTGTTCTCCTTTCTTCTTTATATGAGATGTGTATACTCTTGTCTTCATTTGTTTGTTAACCAAGGGGAATTTTTATCTTCTTGCTGTCATGTTTTGAGATTGATGTGATTGCCTCTAATTTGGAACTTGGCAAACCTTATGAAATATGGAAATGATATAGTTCTGACCTCGTTCTGACCTGATATACCTACGTTGCATCTTGCAGTGATGCTCTTGGCATGTTTGATGGCACTGCAAGTCCCTTTATTTGCAGTCTGTCATCACAAAATGGATTTGGCTCCTGTTTACTCTATAAAAGGATTAATGATTCCTGACACAGCTGAAGTTCCAGTTTAGGCTTCTCAGTTTAAATCTCGTTGCAACATCTGAAATATCAAGGATTGTTATTAGAGGCACATTGAGCTGTTTCAGGAGGTGTGGGAAGGGTACAAAGCTGTGTATGTACATCTGCGGGTGTCATCTTTTCACTTCACTTTATTGACTGTTACAGAGCAGTGTCTGGAGAGTTCAGCTTATCTACTTGAGTTAATCTGTGACTTCGGTTTATTGTATATACCCAGCCTATGCTGCAGATCCAGTTCAAATTAAAGCAAAGTGCAAGATCTTGGCACTTCACTCCCATCTGAAGCAGCAGTTGCTTGATGGTGGCAATGTTGGGAACACTTTTGCAAAGAAGGCTGCAGGCAGTGGTTAACATTTTAATTGTCCTGTCCTTTAAATTTGCTCATTTTGGGAGTCTTGTCAATGCTAATGCTGTATCCCTCATGCAAAACCAGGATGACTTGTGATTCCAGTCCTATTTGTTAAGTGAATGTATTTCATTTGCAGCTAACGACTTGCTGCTGGTGGATGGTAAGTGCTGATGTGTTTTATTGTCTGTTTAAAGCTCTCATGGATCCCTGGAAGAGTCTTAAGATTCATTTTTGCTGTGGTTTCCTCCTTGTGGTTGGGTGTCATTCAAGATTTGTAAGGAATTAAGATCTGTAAGGTTGCCTTGTCTGGCTGCATCTTTCTCTATGTAGCATTTCAGCATTTGGGATCCAATGCAATTCATGTTGACAATATCTAAATTGGGATACTGAAAGAGTAAAGCATTCTGGAAATTAACTTTGATGTTCTTGTTGTTGATTAAATGAGTAAGTCTCAGTGTAAAATCTTCCTCTTTGTTCAAGATTCTCACTTGTGTGTCATTGACATGCTGGAAAAGCAGATAAGATGTGATAAAAGGTACTGTTACTATTGCCTGCCCACATATGGAATTTGTTTGCTGCATAAATACACCTACAGGCTTGTTCCATGCAGAGGCCTCAGCAGCTACATAGAAACATATACTGGTTTTGTTAATTCACAGAATTCTTCTGTGTTGTGTTCAAGACAAAAATAGATAAATAACCCAAGACTTCATTAGGAAGAACTATGTTTCTGCCAAGTTGTATTTCAGTAGGCCAAAAAAATTCCTTTCAAAACATTCCTTGACACTTCTGATGGGAATACCTGCAAATTCTAACATAATTAATCTGTTCCTAGGTAGTAAAAGTTGAAGATTAAAGGATAATTTTGCCTTTTCACCCAGTAACTCTGAGCTTCAGAAATGTAGAGTGAATAATTCAAACATGTTTTTAAAAACATGGAAGGAGAATGTTGGTATGGTGTGGGGAAGCACAGCTTATGAAGATGTCTAATTTGGACATCATGGTTTGCATCTAACAAAGTGAAATGTGAGCTAGAAACATGATTCTGAGCAAATAACATCTTTGATAGGTCAAGTGTCTAAATAATTCCAAAAAAATAAAAAAGGTCGCAAAATTCTCCTGTGGAACTGCTGGAACTACTCTTTCGTGCTTTGCCTTTCTGAAGAAATGTCATTATCAGTTTCTGCTACTGCATTGCTGACCAAGGCTCCAGTGGAATTTGATAAAATAAATGAGCAAGTCTGTTTAACTGCAGAAGCAAATTATCTTCTCCATTTTATCTGGTTGCTTTCCTGAACTCCTCCCGCGCCTGCTTTCCAACTCAGCTTGTTGGAGATGCTCTGCAGCATCTCCATCATTTTTTTGGGCTTGTGTGGTTCTCCCGAGCTGCCAGAGCTCAAGTCTTGCTGTTCCCATTCTCTCAGGATTCGTGGGATGATGTGAAAGATCTCATCCTTTCTGAGTCCAGATTAGATGTCCTGGAATTGTCAAATGGGTTTCTTTCTCTGAGGGCAGGATGAACTTCTGACTTTCTTCTTCTGGCCAACATTATGTTAATAAGGCTGGGAGCTCTTGGGAAGATTTAAAAAAAAAAAAAAAATTAAAATATTTAAGAACGTGATATTGGAGAATGGTATAATTCTAGGTAAAAAGTTTGTTGCCACTTCTAAATTGTCCAGCCACACTGGTATGGGGAGATAGCTGTTTTCCCCCTGTTGTTTCCCTCTTGTGGATTTATGATGCTGTTTTTCTGAGAACACCGAGATGTTTTTTATCATCAGTGAACAAATCATATCCCTGTGAGAAGCATAATGTGCATATTACATATAGACAGACTGAGAAAAGATCATTACTTTGCCTCAGGCTACAAAATAAGACAGTAATATAGTGGGAAGCTCAGTCTCACAGCCTCCTGGTTTAACCAGTGAATGACTCATTATACTGGCTGAAAAAAGCTCTGGGAGTGAATGGTGGTGAATAAAGCTTGGAAATGATTGGTCAGAACAGAGTGTCCTGTTCAGGGTTTTTAATAACCTGGGACTTTCACAACCATTTTGAGATTAAACTATAACTGTGTGACTGTATTTTGCTGCAGGCAGCATCCCTGGTTAATAAGCAAAGCAAATGTTTTTTGTACTGACTTGCTGTCAGTATCTTCAGAGCATCAGACCAGTCCTTTCAGTTGTGGTTTTGCCTTTTTGGCAGATCTTATTTTGTTGCTGCATTTGCCTGTCACTGGCTTGGCAATGAGGTGGAATTAGGCTTCTGTCCTTCCAATTGAGAGGACTTCTGAATATCTCCCTCAGCATCACAGCAATATTTATATCCAGAGACCTTCCTGATCTTGGAATTGCAAGAAGCCACCTCTAGGAAGAAGTCTTATTTTTAGCTACAGATAGACGATCCACAGATCTGTGCTCAGTTTATTCTAAGCCCATTGTTGAGGCTCAGAGTAACTTCAGATGGGATGTCAAATACCCAGTGTCTTCCTGATCCTGCAACCTGCTGCTTTCCTTCTCCTTCCTCAAGTGTAGTTTGAGGAGAATTTTTTTATTGTTCTAAGATTAGGACTGCTACAGTCTTTGTGCATCCCTCACTTCCCAGCTGTGTACTGGGTTTTGGCTCTGGTGTTTGTATTGATGCCAGGTAAGGCAAATAAAGGAGTTTTCACCCATCATTGCCAAGTCTTCCTCTAGATTATTTCCTCAATTACTTAGTGTATTTTTACTACCTGATTTGTTGCAGATACTCTGTACTGATTTACCAGACCAGTCTGACAAACCCAGTGAGTAATGCCAGTGGTTTTCTATGGCATCAGTGATTGGAAAGGCTGGTGAGATGATTGTGTTGATTGCTTTGAGAATTGCAGACTCAGATCATCTGGTCCCAAAAAGAGACACAAAATGGATTGCTAAGGACATGAAATTTCCTTCATTCCTATCCCAACCCTTCTTTATGTGATCCTCATTAAAGTTGTGTTTTGAGGCTGATGCCTGTGTCCCTGGGCTTCAGTGTGCCAACCTCAACACCTTCCAGTGCTGGAGCAATTTATAACCCAGGCTTTTTTCTGTGCACAGGAAACCCCACTGCAGAATATCCTTTGGGCTGTGTACCTTTTCAGCTGGATGTTTTGAAATACAAAACTCTTCTGACTGCTCAGTTCTAACCAGAATTTGCAAGTTATCTGAGGGTTTTGTTTTCCTCCAGAGTTGTATGACTAAGCATGAGAAGGGAAAACAGATTAATCATCACTGAAAACAAACAAATAATGACTTAATAATCACAAATCTGACTGAGAAAGCAGTATTAATTATTCATAGAGGGTGATTTATCTTAAAACATACTGTTAGACTGGCAGCTGAAATAAAGACAGATGTTTCTGCTTTGTCCCAGAGGGTTGGAAATACAGAATTGGAATTAAATTTGATACCCACATAATGATGTGGGAGGTTATGGAGTGTTGTGTAGTTGTTATTTGTGTATGAAGTTTGCTTTGAATCACAGATGGAAGCACTTTATTTAGTATCTATACTGTTTCTAGTTTCCTGGAGTTGTAAAATCATAGAATCATAGAATGGTTTGGGTTTGATTTGGGTTTAAAACTCACCTCATTCCACCCCCCTGCCATGGGCAGGGACCTCTTCCACTAAACTAGGTTGCTCCAAGCCCCATCCAGCCTGGCCTTGAACACTTCCAGGGATGGGGCAGCCACAGCTTCTCTGGGCAACCTGTGCCAGGGCCTCCCCACCCTCACAGTAAAGAATTTATTGCTAAAATCTGTTCTAAATCTAATCTAATTTATGTTGTGTAGAGACTGTACTGTAACACCTTTCATTTAACACTGTCACTGCATGTTTTGGAACAGGAATAAAGAGAAATGAAAAATGCCATTTATTACATTGATAGTTATAAAATTACTCCTAGTAGTTACATTCCACTTTGGAAGTGCTTTGCAAACACACCTAAATACCATAAACCCAGAGTTTCAGAATATAGCATTTAGATTAAAGGTGGAGGCCCTTAAATAAGAAGGACTGAAAAGGAAGGAATAAATTTCTGAAAAACCTTGCAGTTTCAACTCTCAGACTATCTGGTTTTGTCTTCCACCTTTATTGTAAATATACTGTGATGCTTTGGAGAGGTTAGTTTAGTTTAATTTTGTTAAAGGGGTATTGTGAGTGAGCTGCTGAAGTTTTCAAGAATGTAGGTGAACTGGAGCTCTGCCATCATCCATTCCAGACCCCACTCAGAGAAGGACCAGTCCTGTTATTAAAAATAAATGCCAAGCCAGCCTTGGGAAGGAGTGATACCATCCTTGTTTTGTAATTTCCCAACGCCAACATGCGCTAGAGCCAGGTTTGGTTCTGCATTTCCACCCCAACACCCCCAGTCAATTTCCTCACAGATCTCTTGCTGAGGTCTCTTACATGCACTGAATCTTTTCTTCTGTAGTGACATTATTTATATTTAGAATTTAAGGTGAGAGGAAGGACTTAGGGTTATGGAGAGGAAAGGGAAAAACAAGTTGTGAGGTTAAAAAGCTTTTCTAGAATGGGAGCTCGGAATCTGTTGCCTTAGTTTAAGGTGTTAAAAAGGTGCAAGGTTAACACAGGAAAACTTGTTGATAGACTGTTTTCTCCTTCTGTAGTTTCATCTGCTAAAGTATATGGCATCATCTTGGAAGTGTGACAACATGCTTTTTATTTAAAAAAACCACACAAAATAAGCTTTAATCCAAAGCAGCAGGTATTTGTGTTCAGTGCTTATCCTTCTGGATCAGCACATGTACTGAAAATAATCCAGATTTACTTGCACCCATTGGGAAAATTTGTGGTATTTACAGTTACATGTTTATATTTCTCATTATTCCTGACATTTGGGGTGTGTATTGCTATTAATGCATATAAATATGTTGTGCAGTACATGTAATAGCTTTTTATATATTTTAACTCCCATTTTTTCCTGGGCACCCTGAGAATGCTTTCTGTCAAAAACTCCATCTCAGAGATTTTAATAATTTTTCTCTACTATTTTCTTTAGAAAGTTGCTTTTTCCTAGAAGCTTGTTGCCAAGCTAACTTCATGATGCTATTATTATTTAGGTATTCCTTCCAAGAAATAACACCAGAACTTCTAAGAACTTAATTTTGTGAGAATGGTTGACCTTTCAGGGTATTGAAACCTCACACATTTTCTTTGGGAAGATGGCTGCATTTTATCTGTCTGGACAGACTGCGAAAACTTCTTGAAAAGAACTTCTTCCAACTACTTTTCTGTGCTGATGCCTAAAATAAAATTAGTAATAATTGCCAATGCCTCTTCACATGGCTTAATAATAGAACCTATGGTAGAACATCCTATCAGCTGATGGCTGCATGTATCATTCCAAGAGAGAAAAGGCACATGGAATTTTAACAGCCTCAGACCTTTTCAAAACAGGTGATTTAAAAAATTTTAATTGTCTGTTGAAGGCAGTCATTCATTTGTTTTAGCATTAGCAATGTTTGGATCCCTGACTTAAATACACTGCTGACTATTATTCTTACCTTTTAGCTAGACTCAGCTGTCTGATGTTATAGGAAATGGCTTTTGGCTCCTAATTATGCACATTCTTTTGTATAAGTTATGAAAAAATAATTCTGGAATTACGCTCTACTTGTCCAGGAACATACAACTTTAGTATATATCGAGTTAAAGCAAAACATGAGACTAATGGATATCTGATTTCCTTGGAAATAGGATTTTACCACACAATGAATTTTGGATGAATAATTATTACCTGTGGTTGTCACCCTATGGCACATACACCTGACACCTAAATCAAATTGGCCAAGGTAAATTGGGAGTTTTCAAGATTTAATGGCCTTTGTTTCTTTACCCTGATCATCCTCATATTCATTCAAGCATGTCCATATTTTCTGTCTCTGCTTTCACATTTTTCCATAAATGTTTTTGCTGCTGTTTCTATTTCTAGACATAGTTTAATATGTTTGAATTTATAGTGTTCCTTTTGCATGTTTACATGTACAAAAAATGCACTAAGGCTGTATGTGGGTCTGCTTAGTTTATATGGTTAGTGTGTATTTGTGCAAAAGAAATTCAGATTTGGAGGGGAAAAAAAGATTGTGGAATCCAGGATGCAGAAACTTGGTAATTTAGTTTTTTGAAGAAACAAGTAATATTTTCACCCTGCAACCACTTGCTGAATATTCCATAAATAGACTTTATTCATATCCCTCTAGGAGAAACGTGGCAGCAATTTATGGAAAGCTCATCATGCTTCATGGAAAAGCTGAATGCTGCAGCTTTCATTAAAGCTCACTGGTTCATAAATGTTGCAGTGCTATGAGCAGTATAGAAATGCTGGGGTTTTGGGATTTTTTTTCTTTTTTTTTTCTTTTTTTTTTTTTTTTTTTTTTGCCTTTCTGGCAGGCAATATGATTTTATTGCTTGAAGACAAAGAGGGAGAAAATGTGAATTCTCAGTGAATTTCTGAAAGAATTTGGTACTGGCTAATCAAAAGATTTTCAGAACAATCTGAGAAGCTGATTGACAAGGTGTGGTTTCAGTGGACTGCGCACTTTTGTGGCTTCCACTCAGACCTGTGTGCAGTGTCACATTCAGTCAAATCATCCATTCTTGATTTGCCTGTCTAGAACTGAAGTTCAGGGAGAAATTTACGCTGTGGCTCAGCAAACCTCACAGCTTTCATAGGTTAACAGTGGTAAAAAAATGATCAACAGCAAGAGCTTTGCTGTGGAATGACTTTTATTTTATTTGAAATCTGTTAATCACAACAAATTATATTCTCCCTTTTCCCAGCAAATGCTTCTATCCTGAGCAGAAATCCTGGGACTGGTGCTTGTGGTGTCCCTGCAGTGTCCTTGGCAAAGTGCTTGATGGATTAGCAAGAGTTGTTCTATTACACAGATTATGGGCAGCTCATTCTTCATAATAACAGCTGAGTATGGTGCATTGCTATTTACCATCCCAGGCATACCAAATTAAAGTTTGAATATGGTTATATTAAACCCATATATTAAAAAAAAAAAAAGAAAATATAAGAAAGAAAATTTTAAAAGGACTCAATATAGTTTTAACTGGTTTTGTGAAGCATCTCCGGCCTCAGGACCTTGTGTGGACACCAAGGATTCTGAGCCATGTGTGAGGAGGGAGCAGCTCTTTCAGTTCATATCTTGTGTGTTTAAGTGTAAATGACCAAACATAAAGTAGATGTGAGTACAGATGGAATACAGGGAATATAGCCTCATACTGCATATATACTTGTTGCTGTTGCATTTTGGCATTTCACTAAATGGAACAATCTAGAGTATCAAAAAGAGGCAAAAAAAAACCCCAAAGAAATACTTCAAATGAAGGACTTTTATCCTACAAGGTATACACACACCATCTTTGTCAAAGTCTGATGTATGGCTGTTGAGAATTAATAACAAAGTTCAAAACTAAATAGGAAGTTAGAAGCACTGTAAAGAAAGAGCTCTTTGTATTACTGGGACTTTGGGCAATTATGGGACTTCATATTTTTGTTAGAATTGTCTTGTATTTGTGATATTTCCATATTCTTAAGCATGCCAGAAATGTGTGACAAAGGATAAATGGGAAAGCAATGCTGAAGAGGGCAGAAACGTGGACCTTGAGTTCTAAACTGGCAACAGGCTGCTGAAGAGATTTCTACTGGATTTAAAAACAAATTTTAGTATTTTAAGAATAGAATAATTAGGATAATTGACTGACTTTTCCTGAAACCATTTTCTTCCCAAACTCCGAATCTGTGGGTGAACAAACTGATGTGGTCCTTTCAGTGCAAACAGGGACAAATAAAGTCAGCAAATTAGCTTATTAATTCTTGTGCTGCACACAGGAATTGCATAACATTTAGAGGTAAATAAAGTGAGTTTATCTAAATAATGCATGCACTGCAAAGGCTGGCAGCACAATGCTTTCCAATAACCTGTTTCTTGAATGATCATCCCCAGGTCACCTGAAGTACCCTTCTTCCCTCTTTGCTGAATTTTATTAGACACACTTGTGATTTTCCAGCTCTGAAAGAGAAAAGAGCCATAATGACATTATTGCTCTGTTTTTTGTTACTGAAATTTTCTCCAAGCTCTTTAGCAAAGTGAAGCTGAACCAAAATTGGTGGCATTCATCAGCCCCAGTGAACAAGCAGGGATCCCTCTTCACCACAGAAAGAATTTTAATGTTTCATTGCAATCCAGAACTAAGGACCTGTTCTTTCCTCATCTCCCTCTCCCCATTGTATTTTTCTTGGCCATTCATAATACTGGCATTTGTGCTGACCTGTGTCCCTTGAAATTGTTTTGTAGTTCTTTAATTCCATTGTTCCAAATTACTCTGGGGTGAAATTTTTTTCTGTTCTCTTCAGTGGCAAAGGCTGTTAGAAAAACCAGCTCATCTCAGGATAGGCTTAATCTCAAAAATTAGCTCCACAAGGTTTAACAAGAAAAATAATGAGTAAAGAAATAGGAAAGTTGCACGGGCAACAATGTATGATGTTACAATAGGAGGGAAAGAAAAGTCTGTTAAATGTTCCCAGTTGTTATGAAATCTGAAATAATTTGTAATGCAGGAAAAAAATCACAAGTGGTAATTCTTCTTTAAGGTGAGGGTAAATAATTGCAATAGAAGAGGTTGATTTATACAGGTTTAAAATCCCTGACAAAGTAGCAAATAAAATAAAAATCATTCTTTCATTTCAAATTAAGTTTTAAAAGTTAGAGTGAAAGATATGAACTTGAGACAAATAAAAATTCTGTTCTAGATGTTTCTGAAAATCTCTGTAGTATAGTCAGGGCATTCAATATTTTTCCTTCAATATTTTTATTATAATGAAATCACTGTATTTGATAAAATCAGGTGTTACAGAAGTGGCTCAATGAGCTTTGGATTCCCACATGCTGTTATGCTCGTGGCCTGAAAGCTGCTTTGAAGGGACAAAAAAAGAGGAAAGAAATCTTAAAAAGTCATTTATTTACTCTGGTCAAAGCGAATCACGGCTCTCTTTGTTCACTGCCCAGTGCAGCATTTGGAGCTGCTGCTTCTGGTTTTCATTTTGGTGACACCCTGGAAGTGTCCAAGGCCAGGCTGGATGAGGCTCTGAGCACCTGGGGACAGTGAAAAGTGTCCCTGACATGGCAGGGGCTGGAATGAGATGATCTTTAACATCTCTTCAAATCAAGCTTGGAAGCCCCAGATTTTAACTTCTCAATATAATTTAAAGCCCAGTTCTCCTTTTGAGCCTAAGTGTGACCATCCAGGAGAACTTGAGTTATAATGCAGATTTCTGAGAGATTTCCTTCTGCTCTGGAGGACCACAACAGTTGCCTATTTCAACAGAAATGTAAAATTCTGCAGCAGCTGATAAGGTTGGCCCAGTCCTTTGTTCTCTAGGCAGGGGAACATCCAAGACCTTTCAGGCTTACAAGGAGGATTTTAAATTGTACTCACCAGCCTTAACCAAATCCTGCCTTAAGAACCAGTTTCAAATTACAAATTTTATTTTAACATTTTCAGAGTGAGACTTTAGCTGCAAAATTTGCTTTCAGTTTTCCTGTGATGCACAGAAAGAAGCCTGAAAAGAATTTTGTGCTTAGGAAGAGGGTGGCTTTCTTGGCTTTCAAGTTGATTTTAACTTGGTTTGATACCTGAAGAATACCCTGTGTAGCTCATCTCATCTGCTCAGGAACTCAGTGGGGATGATGAGGATGGAAAACAAGCAGTGATCTGATTTTAGGTCAGGAATCTCAAGTTAATCCTGGTGTTAGATGCTCTGGCATTTGCCTGTTGATGAGATTATGGAAAATCAGTTTTCATGTATTGACACAGTTTCCCTTATGGGGCACTTTCAGTTGTGGATTGCAGTTCCATGAGATAAAAAATGTTTGGAAAAGAAGAATGTGGAAATTTATTAGCTGCATCTCTGTATTTTGGAACAATATTGAGGATTGTATGTATTGGGTTGATTAATTTTCTTTGCTCTTAATTGCAAAAATCCATTTGAATTTAACCAACTTCTTATTTCAATTTGGCAGTGCATCTGTACACGATGGCTAGCACAAAAGCTTTTGAAAATACAAATCAAATTGATTAACAAGCATTTAATCCCAAGGAGACCTTTTTCTGAAGACTTTTTTTCCCTCTAGTAATCATTACAAATATTTTAAAAACTGCTCTCTTTAAATGAGATATTATGCATGTTTATGTTCATAGAACTAAAAAAAATTGCAATGCCTTTAAAATAAACAAATATGGTGCCTTTAGAGTTATGACTTATTTTGATTATTTTCTAAACAATTTTATTTTCCACTATTTTTGCTTATACATTCCAATTTAGAGTCACTGAGTCTTGTATCAGAAGAGGAGATTGGCTGCATTTTCCCCTGCTCACTATGTACTTTATATTTAACTTTCCACCAGTTCTGGCTGAGTGAGTGGGCACCAGTATTTGTTGAAGTTCCTTGTGTGGTTCCAGGAAAGTAAGAAATGTAAAACTGTATTCAGAAAAATAATTTTCAGTGAGAACATGTTTTACAAAATAATCATTAAAAACCAAATGTAAAGTGATACACACACTGAGCCAAGTTCCCCTGTGGTTTTTTTTTATAGTTACATCCCTCTAATTTTACGTAGTTCCTGTTCTGCCTAAAAAAGCAAGTGAAAAAAAGCCATTTTCTCTATAAAAAGTACTACAGGATAGACTCAAATTAGGTTTATTTTACTGGATTTCAGTTGTTTACCCACTCTGGCTGTCAAGCACACTTGGCAGATATTACTGCAAGCCATACCATGGAAAGTGAATTAAAATAATATATGTTTAATTTAAAAATGCTTCATATTGAGAGAAGTCTTAATGATGCAGCAGTTTTATTTAATAATTGTACAGCATCAATCCAATATTACCAGAGACCCTTTAGGTCACACAATGTCTCCATCAGCCTCGTTGATAAACCAAAAATATCCAGACCTGGAGTCCTTCTGGGGTTCTGCTGATATTTCTAAGGGAAAATTCTGACACTGTGTCAAAAATTTCCCCAATTCTGCTCCAAGAAATCAGGAGCAGAGCAATAGATCCCTTATCTGTCAGCTCCTCATTCTATCCCTTATCCTGCAAGACCAGCCCTTCTCTCATTTAATTGGAAAAATTTCTGTTGCCTTTATATTTCTATATATTCAGGAAAATCAACCTGTACAAAATCTCCCACTACTTCCCTAATTTTTAAATCCCTGTTTGACAGTGCAGTTCCTTTTACCCTGTGCATAAATGGGACATAGATCTGTAGAGACAGAGCCTAAAGGGGACCTATAATAAAATCAGAATTAAAACCAGAATCAGTCTCACACTTGAGTGATCTCTTCTTTCTTAGGGATGCTCATTCAGACTTCTTCTCCTGGTGCACACTGACCTGCTCTGACCTGACTTGGGCTTTTTTGTGTGCTCTGGGCAGGCTGTAACTGCAGCAAAGCTATCAAAAAGGTGTTTCTATAGGCTGTGTATTTTAATTTTTCTGTCTGCACCCAATTCTTTAATGACATACCAGGAGAGCTTATCTTTTCTGCACTACTGCTTTCTGTGGCCCGACTAAAAATAATTGCCATACCTATTTTTTTTTTCTTTTTTTTTTTTTTTTCCATTCTTCATCGTTTAGGAACTGAATTGACAGAACAGAAGTTGAAAGTGGCAATATAAGTAGTATCAAGAATCAGTTCATACTGAAATATTTTACAAACCAAACATGAGTGACCATGCAGGGGATGTAAGGGTTAAAAGGGCACAAGGGGGTCCTGCTGTACCATAGTTTGTATTGCCTGTGGAGTGAAACAACAGGTGATTGCATACAAACTCCAGCTTTCAGCTAATCCTCGCCTCATTTGGCATTTTTTTCTGTCTTTTTCCATCAAACTTACTAAAGTTTAATACATTTATCAAATGAAGTTCAATGTAGTGGTTTCATCCAGGGCATAAATCTAGGCACCTGCCTACCTGTGAGCTGGAGTGAACAAAATCATATTTATTCTATAAAATGCTCAATTTAACATTCCATTTCTCCCCCATTTTTAAAGTTAAGCAAAGGGCAGCTATTTCACCGTCAGAACATGCTGCTGTTAAAGCAACAGGCTCTCTGCCAGTTAAAATTGTTTGGAAACATCTTAATTTCATTCAGAATCTTTATGAGTGATAACCTCCTTCAGTCACCTGAATCTGCAGCCACGTCCAATGTACAGAGCCTGGTGTGAGAGTGACCCTGCAATGCCATGGAATCATGGAATGGTTTATTAAATTAAATCTAAATTCTATTCAAAGAAAATTTCTGGTTCATATTGTAGGAAAATTGGTGGTTATTCCACCAGAAGTTCTGAGGGTTGTGTCCTGTCTCGCTTCAGCCTTTCCAGTTGTATTTGTCCTTCTTTTCCCTGATAGCTCCTGCAGCAAGCTGGGCTTTTATTACTGCAGCACGTTCTTGCAGTTTCACAATTTGCTACAGTAATATTTCATCCAAGACAAGGAATTTAACAGGAAGCTTTCAGGGAAAGAAAAAAAAAATAAAAGGATTTTCCTCTCTGTTATGGTCAGTGATCAGTCCATTCCCTTGTACAAAACAGCCCTCACTTTAGAGAAGAATTCCAGCAAGATCTATCCTTGTTTAAGTATCATGGAAGTTTACAAAGCCATCCATCAATTGTTTTTGAGGTACTTTTTAACTTCCTTCAACAATATCTCAGGTATTGTCTGAAGTTACTTTGTTTTGGTCAGAATGTTAGGTGGATAATACTGAATTTTTGAGGTTGTTGCTGATGTGCCGTGCAACATGGGAAATAAATTAGAGATTATTTTCTTTTGATGTCAAGTAACCATCCCAGCCTGTAGTGTGATTTTTTTTTTTTTTTTTTGGAATGCTGGAAGCCTTTATAGAACTGTCAATATTTTAAACAGTGTGTATGTAGTCTGTGTCTTCTTGACAGTGTGGAAAAACAGAATGGTTCTCATGGCAGAGTTTCCCTCCAGAACTGGAGGTTAGCAGCCCCCATGTACAGCTGCAGCTTTGAAATTTGGTCTTACCAGGGGCATCTTTGATGGATTCACATTCACATTCAACCAAAGGTTTCCCAAGAGAGCTTTCTGAGGTTGGCCTCCTGAGTGGGGATTATTCCCTGTACACTGTGTTTTACTGGTGTTTTTTTATGCCCTGCTCAGAAGGCTTGGCACAAAGTCTGACCTTTCTTCAACAGGAAATGTAGAAAATGGGGGGGTTCTTCAACCACTAAAAAAAGTGGTTTTCTTCTTTTCTGGTTTAAAGTTTCACCACTGTCAGAAGATCACTCCCAGATTTGTTCTAGTGTTAGGGGCACAATAATACAACACATGGACAAGGTTCTCTGTCAATGTCTGCAAAGTAGTTGAAAGCTTTCTAAAAAACTTGCCCAAATATTGACAGAATCAGCTTTAGATTACTGTACTGTACTGGCTGCCTTCCCTGTTCCTGATTTCATGTGCCAGAGCTTTGACCTCAGTGATGGGTCCTCTGATTTCCATCACACCCTGGTGCTTCTCAGGGCAGCAGGATGGATTTCCCACCCATGTGTGATCCTCATGCCTGCAAGGGGCAGCTGCAGAGAGCTGGGATGGTTCTCCCTGAGCACATCAGACTGTGTGCCTGCAGCACTGCCAATCAAGAAGAAAATTTTAAAAAGTACATAATAGTATGTATTTTAGCATCTATTTTTTTGTGCTAATTTCTTCCTTTTTTAAACATTCATTTTTATGAAGCCATAGTAATAAGATATTCACTTTGGAATGAGAGTCTGAGAAATCCTTCATAATTACACTGGAAGGTGCATAGTTTGTTAACATGTGTGTGTTATTTTGTTTTAGGTGCTTAAAGTGATGTTACCTGGAGTAAGCATCAGTAGAAGTGGAAACAATATACTGTAAAGTCAGGGGATGGAGTAGAAATGTGGGAGCTGCTTCAGACTCTTGCTGTTTCATTTGTGCTGCTTTAGGAGGCATTGTAAGTGCTTCTCCTGATTCCCAAAGCAAATAGCAAAATCTTCTTTCTCCTAAAATATAAATAAATTATAAATCTTTTTGTACTCATCCCAGTGGATGTTCCATTATATTATGTGCTCATCTATTTTTCATATTTTTTTTACCTTAAATTTGTCAGTGTTTACACTCCTAGGAAATGTGTGCTCCTGCAAGGAGAAAAAAGTAACAAGTAAAAAGTTTTCAAATGTTGATGGCAATGGAAATGAATGAGATATACATTAATAATAGAAATAGGTTTTATTCACTGGTTTCAGAATGCTGATGTATTTTGGTAGCAGAGGGAGAGGGTAATTTTGACATTAAGCAGTGTTGCCCTGGGCTCTGATGAAGCTGAGAGATTTGGAGACACAAAGCAGGTGGTTCTTGTATGCATTAATTCAGTTTTTCCTCAGCTCCTTCTCTTTGGGGCTCTGTCAGGAGCTAAGGGGGGAGAGGGTGGCTATGAGTGCTCCTGGTTTTGAGGTAAATGTCAAATGCAACCACAGTTTTAAAAAATTGCAGAAAAAAAATCCTATCCATGTCTCAGTTTGGGGTGTCAGAGGGAAAGCAGTGACTGCATTTGCATAGCACAGAAAAAGGGATTATTGCAGAAGCCACTGTGTTCTTTGCATCCTAAGTTGTCAGAAAGGGACAAGATAAAGAAATCCTGTTTTCTTGAGGAAGCAGTCCAGTTCTGAACACTTCTAACAAACCCCAGATATTTAGGGAAGGCTGAGGGGAGATTTATTGCAGTGCTCCAGCCTTGCAGACCTGTTGCAAATTGTGTCATTTGTATGAAGGGTGACATGGGCTTAGAGAAAACAGTATTCACTACCTTATTTGAAAATCAGTTTTCCTAAGAACTAGAAGAAAAAAGTCTGTTTTCAGCTTGTTTTCTGAAGTATGGATTTTTATTTTTATTTATGGCAAATTTTGAGAGTTGGTGA
Source organism: Taeniopygia guttata (assembly GCF_048771995.1). Lineage (NCBI taxonomy): Eukaryota > Metazoa > Chordata > Aves > Passeriformes > Estrildidae > Taeniopygia > Taeniopygia guttata. The sequence goes on along the minus strand of NC_133026.1, from coordinate 147,177,025 downwards.
AACAATACTGGTTGATGCTTTTGATGGTGATACGATTTTTTTTTTTTCTGGGAAAACACACAGTTCTGCAAATTTTTCAGTTAATTTGGTAATCTTAGCTCCTGAAATAAGAGTTTCCTTGTCTGCTCTGCAGGTTTGGAAGTCATCAGTTGTCCCTGGCTTGTGTAGATGAAACAAAGATAAAAATTACATTCTGTTATGTTTAAATCTATTATTTGTATTGCTTGAAGTCTAATAATGAGTAATTCACTTACACAGTGCCAAGTGGAATAATCCCTCAGTGATTTCCAGGATGCTGAACCAGTGACTCTGAGCTGTCATTTTATTGGTGGGATGAGAGAGCACTTAATATGTGGGTTTTATTTTCCAAGTGTTCATTAGCATCATGATTTCCTCTTGGGGAAAAAAAAAGAAAAGGGAAAGCATAAAGTGTTGACTTGAGAATATGCCATAAGGTGGAAAAAGAGTTGGGTCTGGAAATGTGAAATATTACAGGATGCTGTGGATACCGTGTTTAGTTCTCAGGAAAATATTATCATTAACTTAACTGCTGGATGTTGAGGGAAGGAGCCTCTGGTCTGAAATGGCACCTCAGACCTTGGCAGAAAGGTCAGCATCAATCACCTTGGAAGGGAAATTATCAATCAGAAGTTCTGCAAGGTTTCTTTCCCAGATTCAGGCAGAATATTGGCAAATACGACCTCACTCTGAAGCTCTGCTTTTAGGAAAATGTGCCTGCTTATTGTAGCTTGCTGCTGAAATGAGCTGTTAAAGTATTTTCTTTAGGACTGCTTAAAAAACTGTCCAAATTGTGTTAATTAATTAAAATAACTTAGCCGAGTAAATTTATTTTGAAGTATTTGTCATTTTCATGGCAATGGGGGTCTAAATAAATGCGATTTTGTTATGATGAAATGACAAAGGAAATGCAAATTAGATCTTCAGAAAAATGAAAGAGAGAGTAGATGTAAAATGCATTTATAAATACTTTAAAAATTACTCCCCAAACGACTGGACAAGATTTAAAATTGATAACTAACAGAAGGTATTAGTTACTTCTAATTTCAGCACAGGAGGAGACGTCTGGCTGGAAACCAGCAGAAGAAAAGTTTTAAGTCCCACATCTTGTCTCTAGTTTTTTGTTGGTTATAAAGAGGGAGATTCAACAGAGACTTTTTTTTTTTGTGATGTTGATATGCTGCTTTTTAAAATTTAACAAATGGAACATTTGTTTCCATGAATTAAAAATAATATTATTTTTCTTTTGCATTTGTACCCTGAGTGGAAGAATGAAACTGAACACAAAAGTTGCTGTAGACTCTCAGATGATGTTTCAGACCTGAACCAGCTCCTGTATCTCCCATTTCTGTTTCAGCCACTTTAGAAAACAAAACAAAAAGCAAGCAACAGCTTTTATGTGCATTAATGTTATCTTTGCTTTACCTTGCCAGAGTGTTTTGCACAAATGATGCTGAGGTGTCTCCCCAGGCCCATGTTGGAACATCCTGTGAACAGCCAAACCGTGGTGTGCCTGATTTTGGAAGGTGACATTTTGGAGATGCAGGGAGGTTGATGTAATTTTTCCTTTGTAGGCAGGGATGAAGGAGGAGACTTGAAAATGGAAGTGTTGGATGTAATAGCTAAAAGGTATTTGATTACTTCTTTCATGTAGCTTAATTTGAGAACTGGTGGAGTTCCTCATCTCTATAACATTAATTTTTTGAGAAGTCTTTCAGAATATTATACTTTAAGAACTCTGCTCATTTTTTCAAATTTGGTTGAAGTAATAAAATGTGTTTTAAGCAAAGTTACTGGAAAGGGACAACTTAATTTGGAGATTGTGATTGACTAAACCTTGTTTTATTATGGAACCTGATACACTTGAGCAAATCTGAGTGAGATACACAAAGAGTTTTGCCTTTTCCACTCTGCAAGCATCATCATCATCAAACTCAAACTCAGCTGAGCTGCTCCATGTTTTGCCCCAGCCAATCAATTAGCGGGATATTAATTTTTTATAAATGTCATCCTGCTATAAAATCACTTTGTGTCAGTTGATTTTCCCCTGGAACTAATTTCTATGGCACAGGGAGAAGTATTGAAGTGTGCAGTGTCTTGGATCTGAGCAACATTTGTTACAGTAGCATTATAACCATATGCTTTAAACCAGATGGGATATAAGTTTTTTTTTTTTCAAGTCTGCTTTCTTTCACCACAAAACTTTTGATTAAAAAAAGTTGTTTATCAATAAAGGCTTTCTTTTCATCCATCCTGATTAGATTAATCATCACACATGCAAATCACATCTCTATCACAGGTTTTCCTAAGCAAGTACTGATTCATAAAATTATTTCTTTCTTAATAATCCAAGGAAGGTTTGGTGTCTTGCAGTTTTAAACTGTTGCTGCTTCTGTTTTGCTGCAATTTTTGTCTTGGGTATAGGAAAGGACTGGGAGCAGAGTGTAAAGATGGGTCACTATGGTTGTCCCTGAATTTTGTATCAAACCTTTCAAGTTTACCTGATAGAATTTTAACCTCTGAAATTCTGGCTAATGCATTTGGCATTTTGTTGTGTTGACAGGGAAATAGAGTGGCCTTCTTGAAATTTTACTTGAATATTTATAACTTCTTACTGTTGTAAGATGAGGTTTTTAAGAGCTTCCACTGGGCTCTTCATCACTCTGGAATAAGTATGGAAAAACCAACTCCTGGTTGGTTTTGGGACCAATATTCACTGCATTTCCCAGCCTCCCTCTGTCCTTCCCATGCAGTGGGAAGTGTGTGCTGAGCAGCTTTCAGTCAAAAACTGTTGTCTTGAAGATACACTTTCTTAGCACCTCACTCAATATTCATGAACAAAACCCAAAGTTTCCTCTCCTTTTTGGTGTGAGAACTCCAGTGAGTGAGCTGTGTTAAAGGAGACCTGTGCTTGTGATGTGAGAATATAAAAATTCCTGTTTGCTCAGCTCTTACAAGTGTGAATTCTAATTTACAAATGCAGGCCCAAAATGCTTTTCTTCTCACTTTCATCTGAGTTTCTGCAGAAAGGAATTATTTTTCCATCAGAAAGGAGTCTGCATTTTCTAAAATCTCTCAGCTTTCTAAAATCCCTGCACTTCTACAAAGCTCTGCTCACAGAGATGATGGGTGTACAACCAAGTTTTTAAATAGTTCTGCAATAACATTCCCCATTCCTCCTTACTATTCTCATGGTAATTTTTCTCTATAGTGAATGTAGAGCTGCACTCACCTGGGAAATCCCAATTTTTGAACTAGAATGTGTCTGTTTGTGCTGCTCATGCTTCTCATTCCCTTTGATTTTCTGTTTCAAAACAACCAGCTTAAAGACACTTGGAAGCTCTTACTAAGAATCTGATTAAAATATGGCACTAAAAAGAAATAATATTTCAGGAATACTTTGCAGCTGTCCTGGTGCACCTTTTTTTTTATATAAAGCAGCTGGTATTTGCTGGTGTTTATTCAGGAACATACTTCTGTATCGTTTTAAATAATATTTTGTTTAGGTTTGGTGTATTGTGTTCATCCTTTATGACACCTATATCAACCTGAGGGTCTGTGAAGGTACATAATTGAAAAAATGGCCTGCTAAGTGCACACTCAGCCATTTTAATCTGCAGCCATTGCCAGGCAAGAAACCTTGAGTCACAAAAATATCAGTTTTCCTATAAAGCCATTTATTACTGTCTTTCTGAAATAGTCTCATATGGCAGAGCCACAGTGCTCTGTGCAAAAGGAGGCATAAATCAGGAGTGCACCAAGAATGAGCACTGCACTTACCCTTTAAAGTGGGCAACAACCTGTTTGCAGTGGCTGGAATGTCAAGAATATATGTGCCATGGTTCTGCTTTTTCAAACAGCTGAATTTTCTACTTGGAGTTGGTTTTTGGCACTTCTGGTGAATTTTGTATGTGTGCTGCTCATCAAACTGACAGTAACACAGGTTCTGATGTGTTGGTATGTCCACCTCATTATTTGGAACTTTTACACAGATTAAAATTGTTGTTATCCTTTTGAGTTGAAAAAAACAAAACAAACCAACCAAAGGCATTAATACCCTCAAACAAGGGAATAAAATTAATGAGCAGGAAGTGATCAAGAAAAAAGAAATCTGGTTTTGCAGGAGGAAGTGACAATCTCTATGGAGAGAGAAGAACCAGGTTATGTATTCTGGGGAGCTTAGTAATGTTTTTGACATTCCTTCTCATAACACTTGAAGCTGAAGACACATGGTTTGGATTACTCTTCTGTACAGGAGTGTGGAATTCCTTGGAAAACCACCTGTAGATAAATTATGAGTGATTCATTGAGACTGGCAGGATGTGTGGAATGGAGCTCAGCAAAGACTTTCTGATGAGTATTTTCATTACCAGCCCTGTTGGTGGACTAGAAGACATTAAATATACAGGAAAGCTGGGGGAGAAATTACTTGAAGAACTGGAGTGAAGAATGTAAGGATTTTTATAGGAATGAGGACGAGCTCCTGAGTTTAGGAGAGAAGCCTTTGTTGATTTTCTGGTATTCCTTTCTAGTAGGGTACACAGAAAATTCAGAGTACAGCCATGGTTTTGATTAGACATCTGCACAGCGGGATCTGAGACCAGAAGGAGAGAATCTTTTTTTGACTTGACAGAAAACCAGGAGGTACATGACAGCCCTCTAATATGTTACTTCTTGTACTGATTTTGGCTGGGATAGTTAATTTTCTTCACAGTAGCTTGTAAGGTGGTTTGTATTTGTGATGAAAGCAGTGTTGATAACATGAGGATGTTTTAGGTATTTCTCACAGAGCATCAAGGCCTTTTCTGCTCCTCCCTCTGCCCTGCCAGTGGGGACTGGGGATGCAGCAGGAGCTGGGAGGGGACAGCCAGGACAGCTGACCCCAACTGGCCCAGGGGATGTTCCATAAACCCCGTCAGGCTGTGCACAGCAGTAAAATCTGGGGGAAGAGGGAGGAAGGAGTGATGTTTTTCTGCCCAAGTCATCGTTCTGTGGGATGGAGCCTGGGAGGAGTGAATTAATTCCTTGGTTTGCTTTGCTTGTGTTCACAGCTTTTACTTTCCCTCTTAAACTTTGTCTCAACCCATGAGTTTTCTCAGTTCTACCCTTCCAGGTGTCCCCACATCCCAGCAAGGGGGTTAGTGTGCAGCTCTGCAAGGCTGCATTGCTGGTTGGGCTTAACCACAACAAAAAAATAACAGATTTCTTGTTTTCATGGTAAAAAAAAAAATTATGTACAGTTCTATGAAAAGTGTATTTTTATACCTTGTATTTGGGAAAAAAACCCGAAAAAACCACAAAGTTATGGGAAGAGGTTGTCTTGGGAGGCCGTGGTGGCTCCACTGTGGAAACCTCTGAGGTCCAACAAGACGGAAATGTCTCAGAAGTGATTAGGTGTAGCAAGGCACTCATGTGGGAAAAGGAGACGGAGCAGATGTCTTCTCCAGAACAAGACCATCTGATTTTGATGACAGCCTCGTGAGGTTGCCCTGTGTGGTACACCAGAAATCTATGTGATCACCCATCCTCACCATTTTAATTGGTGGGTGTGTGTTCAGGCATATAAACTTGTCAAGCTATATCCTCCATTGTTGATGAGTGCATAAATTAGCTCTTTTATTTTTACATTTATGAGACTATAAAGGCTTCCTTCACATATCAAAACAGAAACTTACACATTTCCTAATGGCTTGTGGGAAGCAAATGAAGCTTGAATTTGGTTCTTTTCATTTTGACAACTGTTATTGATATGAAGTGTAATGAAAACAGCCTGTTTGTTAGGCTTTTAGTTGTTTGGTATGCTGTTTCCAGTCTTTAATTTACAAGCATGAAAGAATTGACTCTGTGTCCTTACAGGGCTGGCTGGGATTTAGTGGCTGCAGTTATGTTTTATTTAACCAGTAGTGCCTGTGAGAATAAAAGGACACCTGTCTTTAATAAACACAGAGGATGGGCTGGTAAAATGGTTAAAGATGTTTGGTGCTTGATAACCTTCTGATTGCACAAACTGGGACTGAAAATACCTCGTGAATTATGAGCAGCAATAAAGTCAAGAGGAAGTGAAGCAGAAAATATACATTAATATAACTGCTGCTGATTTTAGGTTCTCATGGCAAATACAGAATATTTCCTTTACAGTCCCACAACCAAGTCCCAAGGCACGTATGGAACAGCATGATTTTGGGTATAATAATTGGGATTATTTTAGTGATATTATTGTTTCCTTTAGTTGGATCTGATGAATACACAGGTCAAAACATCTCTACAGTTGTTATCATCACAGATGTGAATATCCTTTAAAAAGAGTCTGAGGATTGCTACTAAACATGAGTAAACCTTGCAGAGCTTCCAGGGCATAGCCACAGCATCACAGAAAGTTACTGGCTTATTTTTTGTTGTTGTTGCAATTAAGATCAGATTTTTATCAGTTTAGGAAAGTTGAATTTCATGTCAGTTGTATTGCATTTAAATTTTTATGAGATGTTTACATGAGTTCTGCGGCTGGCAGAGTGAAGGGTATCACCTAGATAATTTGAGACATCAGAAAAACACGTCTTACTGACAGCAACTTGACTCCTCCCTCTCCTCTGTACATGCATTTTCAAGCTGTTCCCCCATCCTACAATTCTGATCTTGTTCAGGTATGTCTAATCAGAATTTCTACACAATTATTTTTAATTATTAATTTGGAGAGTTATATAAAGAGTGAATTTTCTTGTGTAAAAAAGGTGGTGGGCAGCTGCCCACAAAGAGTTTTGCTAAATTCACTCTGATGAAAGCGTAGCATTGTCAGTGGACAAGGAATAATCTAAAATTAAAAAGCCTAAAGATAATCACTTGAAGCAGCAAATTGCCTTTTGCCATTCCTTTATACCAACATTGCTATGCATTGTTGTTTTGTTTTGATTTATTATAAACTATCCACATAATACCAACCCTTCACATTTGCTCCACAGCCACCTCCCTTGCTCCTAGTGCCTTTGGTGATGCCATCTCTGGTTTTATTCCCTCTTGGCCCCAACTTCTCTTCTTGACCTCCCACCTCCCCTCAGTTTGCAGTGCACACTGTATTTCCTTCTTCCTGCCATACCTATTGAAATGCTGAGGTTCACAACACAGGAGAAGGAGATGGGTGCATCCCATTCTATCATGGGTGTCTTGCTGCAATATTTGTCACTCTTGGTGTCCTCTCTCCCTTGCTCCAGGGACAGTGACCTGTGCCAGGTGGTTTTCCCTAGAAGTGTTTGATTTCCTGTTAACAAGCAAACCCATTAAGTGCTGGTAGCTGCTGGAGCTTCATTTCCCACCTCTTGCCACGCCTCTGCTCTTCCTCTTGCTTGAAGTCTGCCTGGTCTCTTCAACCCCTGCACAGTTCTGCAAACAGATTTATTGTTGAAATTGTATTATTGGTATGGTACCTAACACAAAGCCTCTGGGTGGCACCACAACATGAATAATGATAATTATAATAAGTCAAGTCAGCCATTAAATCACTTCACCTTCAAATCTTGGCTATGTGTGGAGGCCTTTTTTATTTCTAGAGCTGACTTCTCCAAATCTAAAATTCATTACTCAGTGCATTTTTCATCTCCTCAGACGTGCTGGCACTCAGAGAAAATTGGGCTGCAAAAAGAGACTGGAGAAACTTTAATTAAAAAGCAAATAGCATTTTTCAGCAGAGAGAAGAGGTGGTGAGATCTCCCCCAGGCTTTTCTTACTATAAAAAGATCCTTCTATTTTTGTTTCACTTGCCTTTTAAAATCCCACTACCTATCTTGTTTATTCATCCCCATTTGGATTTTACTGATCCAGATGTAAGAGAGGTATTCAAGATTAGCAGCTGTGCTGTGGCAGCCTTAAGGGGTATATGACTTCCTTCTGTAAAAATAAAATTGCAGGCTCTGCACATTGCTACTCAGCCAGGGGGAGGAAGCTCTAATGGTGTCAGTGCCTTTTATATTCAATATTTAATTGCCCACTGTGTAAAGATGGATTACTTTTGGTAATAAGTAGAGCAGGTAAAATGTGTGTGGGTTGTTACTTATTTGTTAAATTTTTTTTCCATAACAGACCATGATGATTGAAGGAGAAAAAGTGAAATGCTGTGCATTTTACTTCAATTTTCACAGTTTCATTTAGGATGGTGTGGGTTATCAACCCTACTATTGCTATTTTGTGGAAAGTTAGGAAATTCAACATATGTATCTTTTAAAATCACATTATGGTGTTTAGGACATGGTTTAGTGGTGAACCTGGCAGTGTTATGTTAATAGTTGGTCTTAGGTGTCTTTTCCAACCTTCATGATTCTCTGATTCTATGAAAAAATAATGCATTTATCACATTCCCAGACCTGGCAGAGTTGGCTGAGTTGTGGTACAACTGCTCTGAAAGCTTTTTTTCTGCAATGTACTCTCTTGTAATCAAAATCAAAGCAATGAAAGCCCATTAGAATTTATTAGCTATTTGATGACCAATTTGAAATGAGATGTGATCTTTCTTTGTACTTCACAAGAGCATATCTTGTTCTGTTATATTTAGCTGTAATTGGCATCTTTATTGGCAGTCTGAAGAAAATGAAATGGTGAGGTGGGTCCTGGGAGCTGATTAGACCCTCTTAATTACTGAATATTTGTACTCCTGGGAGACACTCAACTGTAGCTGTGGTGAAGGGGAACTTTACGCTGCTGCTTCTTTTTATCTTTGCAAAATACAGCAAATGATGCTGCTGAGCTTTAGCCCTCCCTCCTCCATGTGAATAAAACCCAGGAATTATTTTCCTGAAGCAATTTTAATTTCCATTTGAATGTTGCACAGTGTATTTCTAGGTGCTTCCACAGGTGTTGAATGTTTCCCTGGCTGGAACATGTCATTCATCCTATGGGTGTGGTTTTAAATTCTCAGAGATTAATCCTGGTTTGACTTCAGTTCTTAAGAATTTGATTTTTGGGTGAGTGAGTGACAACAAGAATTTCACCTCTAATGTCATTTGTTAAGATGGCCTGCCCATTAGGACATGCAATTAAAGTTTCCTGGATTTAGAGAAAAAGGTATATTTAGTATTTTTTCTTAATTAAAATTTAAAATTATTACAGACTTACACTGTTTTCTCTGAAATTATGGTTTATGCAATTCTGGAATGGCATATAAACATTAATTTCAAAGCAACTGCAAGCTATAACTTGATTATTCTGAATACTACACTTCTTTTCAAATAATGTTTGGGATTTTGAGGTTTTCTTCCTTAACAGGCACTGTTTGGTTGCTGTGGAAAGCTCTGCTCTCTCTGTAAAAGTTTAAAATGTCTCTGTGCACTCTCTCTTGAGAGAAGATTTGACTTTTTAAATGTGCATTTTTACAGCTGTTTTGAGATGGAGAATTTGCACTTTCCAAGCAGCAGGGACATTACTTGCAAATGTCCCTTTTTGAATAGCATGAACTCCAATCAATCAATCAATCAATCAATCAATCAATCAATCAATTTATTTTTACATCAGGGCTTTTCTTGCCCTTTGTAACTGAGAACTGGCTTGGTCCTTAGGATCACTTAGATAAAACTGCACCTGGAGGTGACATGACAGCCTGGTTTTTTTTAGACTTTATTTTTGTTTTAGCTCATTACTTATGATAATCAAGTGTAAGAGACTTTCCCCTTTTTATGAGGATGTAGTTGTTTGGTATCAGTCCTTTCAAGCAGTCTTTTCATAGCTGGTTGTTTTGCATTTGTGAGACTATAAATCCATGAGAGTCAGCAAAGGCATTTAACCTCCTGCCACCCAATGTGTGCATAAAACTTTAAGACTTGTGGTTTAAAATCTTTTAGCAGTATAAAAACTCTTGAAGTCATCAATTTTATTATAGACCCTTAGGTGCTTTTTAAGTCTTCTGAGGGACAGTACCTTTTCCTTGTCTGGTGCACTGGAGTGCCTCTTCCTCAGGTCCTTTAGTATATAATTCTTAGTGATTCCAGTGAAAATTGCATCATGATTGATATTCTCATATTAAAGACTGATGATAAAATGAATTCTGAAATTGTATGATGAAGAGTTGAAACAAGTAACTGTTCAAGCTGGAAGCTGTACTCAGAATTATTGTAGTAATTGATAATATAGGCTTCAAAAATGTCTTTTTTTAATCCATGTTATAAGATAGTCAACCTTATTATAAAAATAAACTGGTACTGGATGTGTTGAACAATAGAGTGATTTATGTGATTAGAAATAAGTTTTCTGTGTTACTAGATGGAGATATTTCTAATTTATCTCTTAAACACTTAGTGGAATTCTTTTATAGTGGTCTTGGACACACAAACACGATGTCAGCTTCAATCATCAGATGGAGGCTTTAGGTCTGCTTCTGATGTTCCTCATTTTCATTTTACTGCCATAAAAATTATATTCTCTTGGCTTTGAAATTTTTTTCTCATCTTGTTTGGAACAGATTATTCTTACATATACTTTTATTTTTTTCATAGTCCCTTTGTTTCTAGATTTTTAGGCAGTGTCCATCACTTCTGTTACATCAAGCTTCTTGCCTTTTTTCCATGCCTAACCATCTGCCCTTGTCTTTATTTCATCTCTAACCAGCCCCATGCCTACTCTCCTTGTAAAATTCAGATCCCCTCAGAAGATTTATTTCTGTTATGATGGTGACAAAAGTGTAGACAAACTATAGCCATGGATTTTATAGGCATTTTATTATTTAAAGGCATTTACTAAAAGGGGAGTGTAATCACAGTGCCTGTTTTATTTATACATGCACTACTTTTCTCTAATTCTCATCTGGTTTTAAATGCCTAAATTTGCATATTGATTACAAAGAGGAAAAAAAAAAAAGAAAATAAAGGGAATTTGAGTGTTCTCCAAGTAACTGTCTTTTAATTGTCATCTTTCTGAAGTAGTTGCCTACAAATTACCTACAGATTGTTCAAATGTCTAAACTCAACTGCAACAGTAGGAATCATCCCCAAAATCTCATTAGAATAGTGCTGGCAAGCCTATTAGACATTAACAGTAGTACTCTTAGATCTGGGAAATGATACTTTAAAATCATCCTCTGTAATTTAAATATTATTAAAGGAAAAGAGGGGAAAAGATAAAGTGTCAGCAGAAGTTAATGATGTGTAAGGTATCTATGTTATTAAATATGTATCACAGGTTTAAAATTTTCTTGGAAGTTGTCATAATGGAAATACCAAGCAGCAGAATTTTATATCAGTACTTTAAAAAAACATTTTTTACTTGTTGGGAGCAGTGATCTCAGTCTCTCACAGCTTCAGCTCTTAGAGACTCATAACAGCATTTCTGCCCAGTGATGAATGAGCACTTAGATTTTCCTTTCAGTTAAAATTACTTTTGTGTAAAATACTGTAGATTTTAAATTGGGAGAGGAGACTATTTATCCAGCCTTTGCTATCTGTTGTATTTCTCCTTTAATATTTCTTGGAAAAATGATCACCTTTACACGGAAACAGATTGTAAACATTAGACAATTTGGTATTATAAACCACATTTCTGCCCTTAAATATTCTCTTGGGGAAGAAGTGACCTCCTGAAGTTCCCCAGGAGCAGGAAGATAGATCTATGATATTAGAGGCTCAGTAAACTGAATAGGAAAGTGAAGGGCTCCCACAGCACTGGAGTACTTAAACTGGGAGGAACAGTGAGGTGACTGCTCAGTACATCAAAATCAGGCTCTCCTTTGCAGACAGAAGCAGGGAGGAGGAGGATGGGCTTGTGTGATGTGTCCTTTCAACTTCCCAGTTCATTTATGTTCCCCTTGGGACACTCCAGTTCACCTCCTTTCAGTAAATGTTTGTTCACCTGCCCACAGGAGCAGCCCTGCAGGAGGAGGACACAGATTTATTTCTTCTGATGGCACAAGTTGTCTTCCAATGCCAGCTGGTGGCCCAGAAGGGAGTGTAAGGAGCAGGGACAATGCCACAAGATCCTTTCCCATAAATGCATGGCCAGGATTTACATTCCCAGCTTCTGGGAACAACACATTCAGGACTTTCTCATCTGCAGCTACAGTGAATTAAAAGCTGCTAATGGTGTGATGCTACAGAAGTGAGATTGATGTCTCTGTGGGCTTCTGGACTCATGGCCCCTACAGCATTTGGTGGTGGTAAAGTCCCACAGCTCATCTGTGCTGTCTGAAATATATTTTTGAGGGTTTGTTTTACATTTGTCACTTGATAACTTTATTCATGTCCCAGTTGTCCAGTTTTGTCATGTGGAGGGGAAGAATTAGTCCCTTGTCATTTTTATTTTGTAGTTCCTGATTTTATACATCTGTATCAGTTCCTGCTTTACCAGTTATATAATGAAAATGCTTGGCTTTTTTTTCTCATGTTGAAAGATCTGTGGGTTTTTGGGAGGAGTTTATTTGATTTTCTTTATTTTTTTTTTTTTTGGTCATTCCTTTTGGATTTTTTTTGTTGGTTTGTTTGTTTGTTTGTTTTTCTGCTCCCTTTATAATTGTCTCACAATAATAATTATTTTGTGTTGTGTGCTGTGGCACTCACAGAGCTGTTGGCCATGTAGCTCAGATTGCTTTACAGAGTGGTGATGAGTAAGAAGCTGTCAGTGCTCCCTCATATTCCAGAGCTCTCTGCTTCCCTTTGCATTCCAGCTGCTCTTTCATCACCCCATCCCTCAGGTGCTTTATCCAGGTGGGTTGACCTTGGCTGGACATCAGGTGCCCACAAAGCCACTTTGTCACTGCTCTCCTGAGCTGGACAGGGAGAGAAAATATAAGGAAAGGCTCGTGAGGTGAGAAAGGGGAGGGAGTGATCACTCACTGGGTACTGTCATGGGCAAAACAGGCTTGACTGGGGGGAAAATGTAATTTATTACCAATGAAATCAGAGTAGGATAATGAGAAATAAACAATAAATCTTAAAACACCTTCCCCTACCCTTCTCTTCTTGGACTTAGGTTCACTCTCATATCCTTTATCTCCTCCCCCACAACAGTGTAGCTGGGGCTCCCATTTTATCTCCTCATCACTTGGGTGCCTTGTGCAAGGCTGCAGCAAACTTTTGATTTTGATTATTCCAAATGATTTTCCATTGACAGAAAACATCATTCATATGCTAGTCAATCATTTTCCAGATAATGTGTTAATCTTTTCAAATCCACAGGTCCCCTGTGTGTTTCCCTGCTGTGGAGAACTGATAAACGAGCTATAATTTTAGAAAGCTATGGAATTTTTTCCTGCAATATCCAAACATGTCTCTTTTTGAAACTTCCCAGTGAACTGCATGTAAAGGATTTGGTGGTCTTTGGTCTTCTGCACGTGGCTCTCAGCACCACCAAGTTACAGCTGAGCAGGGGCTTGAGCAGGTGCTGAAGGGAATCCCTTCACCTTTACTTTGGAGGGAGGCTCACGACTGCCTTGGCTGGGAGAGGTTCAGCCCCTCTTTTGAGATTCGATGGACATTTAAGGATGAATCACCATCAGCCTTGAGGCATTGCTCATAAAGGAAAAGTGCTTTTTTTTTTTTTTTTAGGAAAATTTATGAAGCTGTGCAATGATTTTTTTTGCTGCAGCCATTACTGTGTTATGATTCTTTAGACAGAAAAATAGCAAGCAAGTAACTATTGATCATCTGATAGTCCCCATATTTAGATGCACATAAGTATAATTTTCCTTTGTTGGTTTGCTCTATGGCCCTAGGCTGGCCATCACAATGAAGTAATGTTTGCATATTTCAGTTTTATGGTCCTTTTTTTCTAAGGCAGAGCTGTCTGATCAATGCTGCTGTATTTAATATCCTTTGCTGTATTTTCTTAAATTGTATGATAGTGTATGCTGCCATGGTGGAATAAAACTCTAGACAGCATAATGTATCAAAAGTTTATATTGCAATAGTTTTCAGTAGTATTCTAGTGATAGATTTTAATGGTCATCGTGTGAGCTGTTTACCAGATGCATTGATATATTTAGATTGCTGGTTTGCTTCTTGTTTTTGTTGTTCTGCCTTTTTTTTTTTTTTAAGAGAAAGCTAAATTCTGTCAATCTGAGGAAAGTTCCTACAGAAATTATGGCAGGGGTTGGAATGTTGGAATAAGATGATCTTGAAGGTCCCTTCAACCCAAATCATTCTGTGATTCTATAATAAATTAAGGTATTCCTGTAATGGGGCAGGCTAACAGTAAATCAGCACATTATTTGTAAGCATTTTATTTACTTAACAGATACTTAACCATGTGTAGTTAAATTCAAGGAATCTCACACAAGATTTGAAGTTTAGCTGGATGCAATTACTTTAATTTGGTGCTTTTTATGTATGTGTAAGTGGAACCCTTGGAGACTATGGTTATTAATGTTAAGGGTTGAATTTATATCTTCTTGGAAGTAGCCAAAATGAAAAATAAAAAATGAGTGTGTGAAGTATTTTATGCAAAAAAAAAAAAAAAAAAAAAAAAAAACCAACCAAACAAAAAAACCCTCAAAACAAACAAACAAACAAACCCCAAAAAACCCCCCCAAAAACTTCAGTATGAGTGGCAATTAGACCAAAATCCGCCTGGTAAATTGAAGACTGGTACATTTATTGGAGTTTTGGTACAGAGGAAACTCCACTGTGTAAATACATATATTGAAGTTTATTAAGTTAATATAATATTGTACCTAAAGCTTGAGAGCTCTTCTATACTGTGAAATGGCAAGGAATTTTCTATGGCTGTACATTAAAATTGTTCAGGGAATCTGGCAGGAGTTACATGCTGTGACAATTCTGGCAAATCCCAACTGCTGCTGTTCATGTTTCTGTTGAGGATGCATTCTGTGAGCTGCTTCTGTCTACTTGCTACTTTAATTCACACTTAATTTTGGTTTGCTGATGTATTTGGCTATTCTTCCCAATGCTGGAGATTAGGATCTGAGAAAATGAAGAATCTTGGCAGGGTTCTGGACTGATGAGCTGTGAAGAAGATTTTTCAGAAGACAGTTTTGAATTAGGGTGGGTTTTATTCCTCAATGGCTTTTCTTTTTCCTCTTGTATTAATGGTAGTTCAGTCGTTTCTCTTCTGGAAGTTGTGGTCTCTCAGTTCTGAAGGGCTTCTGAAAGAAGAGTTTATGCTGGATTTGAGGAGGAACATCTTCAGTAGTATTTCTGAACTTCACTAGTAAAAACTGAAACAGTACACAAAATCATGAAAATTGGTTTTAAAGATTGAATAGAGAGGACAATCACAGAGTATTTTGTTAGACGTACATTAAATTCACAACATATCAAAGAGGTGCAGAGACAAATTAGTGATGACACCTTTCTGACACTGTAATGTTTGTCACTTTGTAATGAGTGAGTGAAAATTTTATAGCTTTTAGAGCTTTTCATTACCCTGTGGACTAAGACTTGTGAGCTGCTTGTTTTTCTGCAGGTCAGACATGCATGTTGCTGTGGATGTGAATCCTGGTACAGATGAAGTTGTCACTTTTCTTCCCAGTCCTATTAGCAGTTATTTTCCAGCAGTTTCACTCTCCTGTTTGCTAAGTTACCTGCTAGCTGAGTTGGCAGCTCCTGTTTCCCAGGGCCCCGTGCTGTTATTTTGTGGCTGCAGAATTCACTCTAAAATTGCTTTCAAATACTTTCAAGTATTTTTTTTTCCCCTTCTCACCAGTCTTGTTGCAGAGCTGTGGTTAACAAACCTCCAGCAGAACACGCTGGAAGTGGTCCTGTCCTGAGAACAGCAGCAAGGAGGCAAGGGGGAATGGCTTCCCCTGGATATACCTATTAGCACAAATTGGAATCACAGCTTGGAGTGGTTTCCACACTTCTGGGGGAGGTCACTTGTTTCTAGGTACTGCAGGATCATCCCTGCAGTGAACAGTATGGCAGGAAAGCATGTGCTTCTCTAGAAAGTAATATCCTAAAAGCCCTTTGTCCTGCTGCAGATTGTGTGCAAAGCGAATGAGGAAGGAGGGCAAGACAGGACTGGGGAGGATGCTGCTGTCTACTAATTTTATTTTCTGTTCAAAGCACAAAACCTGAATATTGAGTTGTGCAATAGCATTCTGCAACTATTTTCAGTGAGCATTTGTTTATAAAGGGCATCCAGAGCATTTTCTCAGTGCAAGGTGTTGGGTTCCTGGGGTGGGAGATCCTGGCTAATTAAAGGGAAGATGATGCAAGATTCCCTTCTCTAAAATCCTGCTAAAACATCACTGCGATGACATCCTTTGTTTGCATTGCTGTAATGCACAAGTAAGTGTTTAAAAACTAATTTAAAATTATAAAAGCCAGCATTTTGAAATCTATAGTTAGCTCGGTGCCTAGGTAAACAAACAATTGAAAGCCTAAATAAATAAACAGCTTTCAATGAAGCTGAATCCCAGTGGCTTCCATTGACTCAGTAATGGTTGTGGCTAAATTCAGCTCCATGCCATTACAGGTGATTTAATTCATTAAATCTTAGAGAAGATTCAGTACTTAGTAATTCATTTTAATGGCTGGATGAAATTAGTTTGCACTTTTATGTTATTTTTCTTCCCCTAATAAATTCAGAAATTAGTAACTACGGTGTATCCAGAGACCCTCGGGAGAAAATATCCCAAAGAATAGAGGTTTCTGGCTTATAGTATATTCAGCAGTGATTTTCTCTGAATTTTCTGGGACTTCACAGCCAGATTTCAGGTAAAGAGAAGATAGATTTTTGAATTAAAAGTATGTCAAGGCTGGAGGGAGGAAATTTTTATTAACTTTATTAGGATGACTATGCATTTAGACACAGATATAAGAGCCAGTGCTTGCAGAAACCTCCTAAATCTGCCAAGAATCATTAGCAATTAACATAGTTAATTAACAAGAAGCTAGGTTAAAATTAGTTTGGGCTTGGGGGGGAGATGGGAGTGAATTGTAATTAGAAAAAGAAATCACAGCTGCTGTTTGGAGGATTGGTAGGGAAGTTCTCAGCTCTGGCTGTTGGGAGAGCTCTGCATTGCGGCTGTGCCTGGTTCATTCATTACATCTCAGTTTTCTAGGAAAGAGCTATTTGGGGTTATGTATCACCCTTTCCAAGCATTATTGACTACCCTAATCAAATTTAACTTCTGCAGGCTAACACACCACTAACAAAAGTACAGGTTTTGTTTGTTTGAATTTTTGGGTTTTTTTTGTTTTGTTTTGGTTTTTTTTTCAGAACTTCTCAGAAAGGTGGGGCTTGGTGTTTCTTGAGCATTTAATGTTCAACAAATTATGGTGCTTTTCTCTAGTTAAGGTTTTGGACCCTGCTGAGTAGAATTTGCTCAAAGAAAAATGCTGCCTTTCCCAGCTTCTATTACCCTGCATGCTGTTACTAAGCAGAGAGGAAAAATCAAGGCATTTATCTTGGCAAATTGAAATGAGTTTCAAACTAGAAATACATGAAAGTTGCTAATGAAGTAGTGAATGTCTTACACATACCATTTTATTTTCCCAGTGAAAAATGAACTACAGTTAATTCAATAGATTCTTGAATAGGCCTGATGTGAGCTCAGGGAATTTTCAGGTCCTTCTCATATATATTTATTTCAAAAATAAAATTGGACATATGGATTAGGATGTGTGAAGCAGGCTTGAATCTCAGATTTACTGTGGCACAATGAAGCACATGATCAATAGTCTACATTACAAATGTTTTAGTGGGCTGCTCCCGTGGTGGTATAGAGGAGATATAATTTATCCTGTCAAAAATTATTCTTTCTTGGCTAGCGTAATTGAACATTTCATAGGTAGTGAAGATGGCTTGGGGTTTTCTAAATACCATAGATCTTATTGCTTATTGCTCTGATTGCATACAAGAAAGGTTAAAAGTGATAATATTTTTACTCTTTTTAAAAAAGATTGGCTTTTTAGTTTAACATAACATTTATTTGACTTTTTAATACAGTCAATACGTCCTGAAAAGGTCTGTATGTACAAGCAGTTCTATTTAAGGATTATTAGAAATGCCATTAATAGCAAGCCTAGTAGCTTCTGCTTCCCATTCTCCTCTAGAAATCACAACCCTTTGTTTTTTCTGACATAATTACCTCCATATGAGCCAGTTCTAACAAGGCAGAATTAAGAGTTCACATTATAAATGAGCAGCGGGAACAGATGGACTGAGAAAATAGTCAGGTTCCATGCAAATATCAATAAAGGTGATTAGGAAAGCAATAAAAGCATTTGGCTCATATGTTTCTTTGTATTAATAATATTAATAAAGACTGCCTAACTGGAAAAGGCATGAGGCCAGTTGGAGGTCTGGAATGTGAGATGTTCTGCTTCTGCATATTGTAAAGCCAGGTTTTGGGCTGTGAGAAGATGTCAGTGCCCTGGGTGGTGTCACACTGCCAGGCCTAATACTAAAATTCATCAATTTTTTTATTTAAATTGAGGGCTGAAAGCACCTAATTTCATCCAGTGAATCAGACATTGGGCTGAGTAGCTTAACTTTGATGAAAACACTGCTGTGACTGGGTAGAATGGGGTAGAGGTAATTTTTGCCTGGGTTTCAGTTTTCTGGTTAGTGAACCTCCAGCTGCAGCTTCCCCAGGCTAAAAGCCTTCCTCCCTGCCTCTCATCTTACTCGTCCTGGTGGTCCCAGCCTTGTGCTTTGCTTTGGTGATCCTTGCCTTTCTGTGGTGATGCTGGGGCACTCCTGCATTTCTCAGCTTTAGATCTGCTTGTTCTGCAACCATCAAGAGCCAGAGGGGAGAGCAGCAGAGCCTGTGGCTGCACAGGAGCTGGGGAGCAGCTGCCATGCATGTATCAGATGTTTAGCACGTGTCTGCATGTTCCTCTACAGGATTTTCTTGGAGAGAAATTTCACTGTGCATTAGGTAGAATTTGCATGTTCCCTTACAGGTCTCTGGGCCTCATGGCAATATCAGCACATACTTTTAGTTGTTGTTTGCTGGGTTATGTGGAATTGCTGCTTGTGGAGCTGATGTGCATGTGCACTGGGGGTTGAATTTCTGGACACTCAAATTGACTCAGTAGCTCAGAGTTGCCTCTCAGCTATCTGGAAAAATACCTCAGAATTTGTCTGAACATCATTTCCTAGCAGAGATATCTGAGAAAACCTCATCAGCCCTTGTCTAAATCAGAAGGTTGAGGCTGCCTCCCCCTTTTCCTCGTATGCTCAGAGCTGCTAAGAGTCACAGCAATGTGGACATGTATTTTGTGTGGGGGATACTAAGGGTATGTGTAAAATGATATATTTGCCTGAAAACAGAAGTAATTTCCCAGTCAGATAAAGCACTGTATGAGAAGGCATTCAACATTTTTTCTTATTTCTCATTTACTAATGAATGAACACTTGAAAGAAAGTAACTTTTCATTTAAAATTCAGTTGTAAATCTAGGAAATGCTCATTGCTCTAAGTGACTCCTTAGTCAGAGTAAAGTGATATACTAAGATCTTTGATGTCAATAGGCTTTTTCATTGAATGCTTTAGGTTTTTCTTCCTGGAAAAAAAATATCTTGTGACTGTCCCTGACTAATATATGTATTCCTAGCTCTAAATGTGGAGTCTTGCAATGAATCCAGAATTATTTTTGGAAAAATAATACTGGGGTGCATTTTCATCTCTTGTTACCTTTGAGTCACTTTGAAATACTGTGCATTCAGTTATTTAACTTCCATTTAATAACATTTTTTTTCTTGAACTAAACCTTGGCTGTAGCCTGGCTTTCCTTAGATTTGCTGTAACCACGAGAATTTCTAGCCAGAACCCACTGTCCTTTGTGCAGGCTGCTCTGGGAGGACAGGAGAGCTTTCTCAGCTGGAACCAAAGCCTCATGCATTTCACTTAGCTTTTGATCGATTCTGTTGCTGCTCGCTGTTGGTACTGTATTGAAATGTATTTTTATTGTTGTAAGCTCCTATGTGCTGCGGTGGTTGGCAATCTAGAAATGTGTTAAATAATATTGATTTTTTTTTTTCCCCCACTTGGCAAGAATCTCATTCCACTCTATCTCTAATACAATTTAAAGTATCATTTACTGGTTTTATTTTCTTTCTTATTTATGACTGAGCATCTCACAGAGCAAGGGGCTACCACAGTGCCTGGAGAGAAGTCTGAGAGAGAGGGCACTTGTAAGAATGTACCTTCCAATTCTTTATATTGAAATATATTGGAATATATTCAATATATTTGGAATATACCATCCAAATGCCTTTATATACCAAGATGAGTTTACATATTTTATTCCTATGACATCATTCAGTAGTTGGTGTGTGTCAGAAAAATAAAAATTATTTGCTTTTCACTGCAGTGCATATAACCTTTCAGGTTACATGACAAATGTCATATATTGACAAATGACAAATATACTTCCAGAAAACATCCAGGTGATAAAGCTGCAGTTCCTAAAAGTGATTTTCATTGCAGCTGTTAAGAGAGCACAATGGCCTTTTCAGCTATGGTGATGGTCTCTTTCTATTGAGACTTTTCTTGAAGTGATAGTGGGGGGTCAGTTTTAAATGAAAAAGAAGTTAATGTGGTGGTTTATTGTCCCCATTTATTTATTCCACTTGTGCTCTGTACACATTTGCAAAACTCTGTGTTGTTTCTGACCATGATCCTGAATATGTGAAGTGTTTCTTTGATAAATAGTGCTTGTATCCCAAATTTCACACAACTGTTGAAGTGTTTCATATTGGAGCTCCAGACCTCAGGTCAGGCTGTTATGGTGTTTTCTCCAAAATTCTGTGTGTGTGAGGGGAACTGGGTGAATGTTTTTCCTGAAAAGATTTCTTTAATTTAAAATTCTGAACAGAAATTTTTAGGCTAGATTTTCTAAGTATGGAAAAGTACAAGCAGTTCTTTTTTCCATTTGAAAAGCCTGTATCTTGCTGTCTGGGAAGGATGGGGCAGCCACGGCTTCCACCTGGCCCAGTGATGCCAAGGCCTCACCATCCTCACAGTAAAGAATTTCTTCTTAAAACTTAATCTAACCCTGCCCTCTTTCAGTTTGACGCCATTTCCCCTTGTCCTGTCACTCCATCCCTTGTCCCAAGCTCCTCTCCAGCTCTCCTGGAGCCCCTTTAGTTCCTGGAAGGAGTCTCAGGTGTCCCTGGAGCTTCTCTTGTCCAGGTGAGCACCCCCAGCTTTCTCCATGGGAAGGTGCTCCAGCCCTGTCATCATTTCCATCTGAGTGGGGCTTTTTCCCCATAAGTCAGCATTAGCTGGAGTGTTAAAAATTCATCTCAGTCTTCTGAATAATGAATCAGGCATTTGAAATGAAATATCTCTTCTCAGTAGACACCACATTTCATCTTACTGAGGCCTAGTGTTAGATAAGTTTGTAGCATCACATCTGTGTAAATTCCATTCCAGCTACACTGGCACCACAATGTGAATCTCACTCCCTTTTACTGATGTAAACAGAGCTTTTTTCTCAGCTCTCTTATGCAGCTCATTTACAATTTTAACCAAAGCATGTTGGGGGAGTTAAATTTTGGAGATAATGTTCGTGCGGAGTGTTATTTTTGTCTGAAACTACAGCTGTATGCACGACAATTTACACATGAATGTAAGACATGAATCCTAATTAACTTCTAGTCCAAACTGAACACAGTGCAGGGTGCAGCACTGGGGCAGTGAGCAAAGGGGAGAGGCAAAACATATGGTGATATTATGATAATAAAATAATCTGACAAAGGTCTGCTTCCAGTATGCATTTGAATTTCTCTGTCCTGTGTTTCTAAACCAGACCTGCCCCTTGGAGATTTCAATAACAACCAGAGTCTCGATGAATCTTTGCCACAGATCTGTTTGACAACCTGATTCTCCTCAGTCAATTGCTTCCTTTCCTGACTTCCATTCTTATTTCAAACAGTTTTCTTAATAGCTCATCTAACTACAGTTGCCAGCAATTGAAACTTACTAAATATTTTTTTTTAAACATACCCAGCATTTTCCCACCATCTGCTTTTAAACTGCCCATTTGTGGGGATTCTTTGCATAAATATTTTGTGGTTCATTTGATTCTCTGCATAATTAATTAATTGCTTCTCACTTAGTTTTCTGCATAACTAATCTACTGCCACATAATTAACAAACTCTTTAATTCCTTATTAATTATTTGCTGTTCTTTTGAATATTTGAATTAATTGACTTTAAATTTGCCGCTGTGGTGATTTGACATCTAGCTAATTGTTTTGATTAATCAATTAATTAGCTGCTTAATCTCTGCTTAAAAGTATAACCCCATGACTGCCTTGCAAATGTTCTAGCACCCTTCCCTGCTCTTTTCTCATTCAGTGCTGTCATCTCATCCACATCTTGATGCTCCAATTATTGTTCAGACACGTGGACCTTTTTAGTTTATGTGTCTCACTCCGACAAAGCCAACTCTCTAGCCCCAGAGATGCTCCTTATGTTGGGTCTTCCTCCAAATATGATTTTTTTCCATATTGCACACTGCTATACACTGGAGCCTCCAGAAAGATTTGATTCTGCTTGGTTATGCCAAAAAGGGGAGAATCAGGAAAAAAGGCATTAAGATATTGAGTTATGAAGATCCATGAAATAAATGTGATACAAGAGCAGACTTTGAGAATTTTATTGCACACAGGATGAGGATGTTTATGATTCAGTATAACTGCTGAAGAAATTTTTGGTAAATTGATGTGGCTGATAAAGTTCCTGAAACTTCATAATTATGTATAGCTTTTTCACTAGACCTCATTGAGGCTGTTTTTTTCTGGTTCTTTATAGCAGAAAGGAACCTTTTCCTTCACACTTTGCTTTATTTATGTGCTAATCTTGGACTTAAGATTTCACATCTGGTTGCTGTAGAAACCACTTCTCTCTTTGAGAACAGGACTTTTAAAAGAGGTGTTGCCTGAACAAGTAGTTTGATGTTATATATCATGAACAAGCCAACAAAAAAACTCATACGTGACATGATGAAAACTTAGAAATGGAATGTTTTATTTAAGTTTTCCACAGGTGTCAGCTGTTCTTTGAAGGTAATAAATTGTGGCTTCTAATGCAAGTGGAAGAGTGGGAAGGGAGGTGGTTTTATTAAACCTGGAATGTGAGATGTAGGGGGTATGTTCATGAGCATTACATTTAAAAAGAGAATAACCAGGTGAGAATCCAAATAGGTTGGACTTTTTCTTATGTTTGATGGACACTGTCCAAATTTATTGCCTGATGTTGATCAATCTACAGACTTAATAGTGGGAGAAGTTGCCAGAAATAAAATACTTCTGAAGCACATGAAAATGTCTTAAAACTTACCAAAGAAATTTCAAATGCATATGGTAGATTATGATGTTATAACATGCATGCAAACGATTTGCACAATAAATATGTTATGATATGTTTTAAAGGGATTTTTCAGTGTGACTGGGTGCCTGCTGGATATTAAACAGTGAAAGGTTGGAGGTGGTAGAGAAGTTCCCAGGAGTTTTCATTGTGGTGCTCCTCCTCCTCCTGCACATCACCAGCTTTGGTAGCTCCATCTCCATTCCATGGGGCTGGAAATGCCAACTGCATGTGAACAAACCCACCTGCAGCTGACTAAATTTAGATGTCTTGCTCTTGAGCTGGATCCTACCCCCAGGCAGGATTTTGATTAAGCACTTTGGCAGTAAGGCACCAGCTGGCCCATGAAAAGTCACCTTTAGCAGTGGTCTCTGTGCCCAAATGTGTGGGACTCTCTCCTCTGCTTGAAAACACTGGAAAATATGCAGAAGTTGTTCATATTTCAGGGGAGTGAATGCAAGAGTCTGCTAATCTTGTTTTATCTCCAATTTCTCTGAAACTGATTACTGTGAAAAGATGCTTGGCAATATGCACAACCTTGTGTTTTTGCAGGAAGTGTAGAGGTGAAGAATTTAAAGTAATTTGCTTTTCTTTATTTACTTTAGGCAATTTGACTTGAGGCTTTTTCATGACTGTTTTGCAACATATTGAGTTGAATTCATAAAGAATTTGAAACAAATGGATTCCCTGCACATGTAGTGAATAACAATGAAAAACTGTGGTTGAGGTTGTTGTTATTCCATATTCTGATGCTATGTTAGTGTGTGATACAGAGAGTGTGCTGCAAAGAATAGATCATCTCATCTCTGTGTGTACCCTATAAATATAAAAAGTTAGATAACTCAGTGGGCCCAAACCCTAACAATATTCATGTTGCAGATTTCCCTTTGCAAAAAAAAAAAAAAAAAAAAAAAATCCAACCAAACAAAAAAAAAACTTTGAGAAGAGGTGCAGTCTGAATAAAAATTAACTTAAAAAAAAAAAAAATTAAAATTGCAGGAAAGGTGTCATTATGTAAGAGAAAAATGTAAGGAATTGATATAGGTGGAAGTAATTACAATTTTTATCATCTCTATGTATATAGACACATTTACCCTTGCCATCAGCATTTCTTACTAGTGGGAAAAAATATGTCAACAGCTCAGTGGTCTACAGGTATTATTAGAGAAGGTGAAATAGCTGAGCCTGCAGGAATATAGCTCCCATTCAGCTCTGTCTCATTGCAGTTTTATGTCAGTATAAATTCACTGATTCAGTGAAATTCAGCCCACACCTTGATTTCTGTGTCTAACTAAAGCTGTGCAAGCAGAAGGCTGAAAATTTCCCCATTTCCTTTTTATTTACTGCTGATAAAGTATTATTCTAGGGTGGAACAGAGGATAATATGGTTATTCCTTTTAATATTTTATTTTGTTAATAACCAGAACTTCTTCCTTGACTTCCTGTATGTTTAGTAGCTCACTCTCAAATTAATGATTACTTTCATAATAATATATTTGTTTTGAATGTTAGTATTCCTTAGTCTTATTTTCTAAATGTAGAAGTAAAAACATAAAAACCTTGTAATTACTGACTTGTTTAAAAATCGGTCAAAATTTTGAGATGTCGCTATTGATTCCATCAGCAGAGTTGAGAAACAGTACTTCAAGAAAAAAATCTAAAATAATGGCTTCTCATGTGCACAAACATGTTGAAGACTGACTGATTTCTTTTTTTACCCCGATGTTTACCTTTCTATCTTCCTACTAGAAGCAAAAGTTGTAATAATAGGTAAAATGGAAATTTTAAACATTTCTCTTTTGGCAGGATTTGGCGTTCTTGTGTGTGATGGAATGGTTGCAATTGGCAAAAAGGGTGGAGGCAGAATACCAGAAACCACTGATCTATCAAGGGCCTGTGTTGTACTCAGCTTCAGTGGTCTGCTTTTTAATCATTATATGTAATTTTTAAAATCTGAAAACTGTAAGAGAGGATGCAGTGTTTATACTGGAAGTATATCAGCCTCAGAATCAGATTGGCATTGTTTTAGAAAAACTTTAGAAAAGTAAGTGCTAAGTGAAAAATTGCCTTTCTTTACTGCTTGTTCTTCAATTAAGAATTTATTTAGAATTTCAGTTTAATTGAAAATAAGATATTGGAGAAGCTAAGTTCTTAGAAATCTGATATTTTAATTACCCAATATTAAATTTTACTTAATTATAGAACAACACATAGAACTGTTTGACATGTGAATATAGCATTACCAGAAGCAAGCTTTTAAATCAAAAAATCCAAAGAAAAAAGCAGATGCTGAGACATTTAATAATGCTCAGACATGTAAAAATTCTGACTTGAATGACAATGGGAAGTTTTAATGGAATATTTTGAAATAATTTAGCTGTTATTATTCAATTTATGTAAGAAGCAAATAGCAGATATTTTTGTATCTGGGTACATGTTGCAGTACTTTCAGAAAAAATAACAGAAGTCTGTCTTTGAATTTGTATTAAAGTAGCCCAGTGTTGTCTTACAGCTTTCCAGAAATGAGGGAGTTGCCTGTACAGGCACAAATCAGGTAAAACTAAAAAAAAAAAAAAAAAAAAAAAAAGAAAGAAATCTATATTGAAACACTGAGCTTAGTCTTAGAGGGTTTCTTTTGCCCAGCATCAATTCTCAAAATAAACACTTGCCTTTTCACTGTGTTTAGAGATTACCTATTCCTCATGTTTCGGTTTTATGGCATGGGTAGTGATTGGTTTTTCAGACCTGTGGGGTAAACTGAAAAGTGCCCAGAGAAGCTGTGGCTGCTCCATCCTTGGAAGTGTCCAAAGCCCAGCTGGGCAGGGCTTGGAGCAACCTGGAGTAGTGGAAGGTGTCCCTGCCCATGGGAGCTCCCTTCTAACCCAAACCATTTTATTGTTCTTTGAAAACTACTGGAGCTCCCTCTTAATGGCAGTGTTCTGTAGGCTTGTGCTTCAAACATTGCAAAGTGCAGCAGTTCTTCTATGTCAATGGGAAGTTGGAGCAGACTTCTCCCAGGTCACTTCTATAGGAGATGTTATATTGTTTTGAGTTAGAAAGATTCCTGAGTTACACTTGGTTCTGACTTGAGCTTTAGAAGTGGAGAAATCTGTGTCCATTTAATTCTCCTTTCCCACTGTCAGGTGAGAGCTGCAGAAAGCAGAATGAAATTTCTCCTTTAAGACCCTGTCAACCCTAACTCTGAGTTCCCTCATTTTCATCAGCTTCTTTACAGCCAAGAGGCTCCAGGACACACAGCAGTGCTGGGTGAATGAAGCCCCACATCAGTGGTGTTCTGAGAGCTTGGCTTGCACTTCTTGAGAGGAGGAAATAAAGCACAAAGCAAAACCTTCCACCGCAGTGAGCAGAACTCAAGGAGTTCTCTTCCTTCCCTCCTTGACAGTGGCTGCCTCAGCCACAGAGTGGGGGCTGTGCTTCCCTGGGTTAGACCTCAACACTGTATCCCTCTCTTCTGTCCTCATTCTTTCTAAGAAATAACAGATTTTACCAGGAAAAGTTTGTCAGGGAATTAAGGAAAAGGTCAGGGAAATTACATAGGACACAGGACCTCAGGGAGGATTTTTTTAACAGGGGAAATAAAAAAAGGTCACTTAGGAAAGAGGAAGAATATGGGGATTTAAGAGTTGTTTTCACAACTTGAGCAGGTGTTGCATGTTACCATTCAGAAATAGATTTGCTTCTTAAATAGTCGTGCTATTCAAAGCATTCTCCTAAATTTTAAATCCCCCTTGACAGTAACATCTCTCCCTCTGATTACTGTCCTGTTAGCTGAAAAATTGGAATTTGAGCCCTCACTGGATAGATGCAGCTAAATATCAGTAACTTTGGCCCCTGTTTGAGGCACCTTCTGACTTCAGGTGCATCCTGGGCTGCCAGGTGCTGTCTTTGATCTGAACTGCTTCATCCTTAAATCCTTGAGTATAACACCCTGGCCCTAAGTCAGTAGTGCTAACTTGTTTCTGAGATTGCTGCATACAGAAAAGGACACAGCTTTTACTTTTATGCCTATAAAGAATATTTGGCAGAACTATTAGCCTGGAAGTTGTTGGGTTTCACATTTTCCATTAGGATGACCGGATTGATTCTTTCCTCTTTTCAAAGATTTTAGGTATTTTCATGAAACTTCTTCCATCCTTGAGCCACTTCTTGAATGGTGATGATTTTAAATGAAAAAGACACAGCAAAACTGCTGCTTTGCCAGTTCACTTATAAATATTCAGTCTGCTTTTAGTAGCTGTTTTGTACAGTAGGACTAAAGTAAAGTACAAGAATTTAATGCTGTTAAGAGCAGTTCCTTTGCTTTGACTAATTTTGCTACCAATTTCCATTTTTTTTTACTCTCCTTCCAACTGATATTCTGGTTTTGGTCCCCAAAATATCTTCTAAGTTTCAACTGTCCAGTATTTTCTTCATAGACAAGTTGACATTGCTGGTTACTATCCTGCTTGGCTTTGCATTTTAGTAACAGCCTGTCTCAGTAACTTACACTTTTCTACAACATTTTTTTCTATAACTGTGTTCCAGCAGAGTTGAAGAACATGAATGTCTTTATTTTAAGCTGTTAATTAGCAGTGGAAGCAGGAATGTGTAGTAAGCTTTACAAATTTAACATCTAATTTTAAAATGGTGAAGTTATGTTTAAGGTTCTGCAGAATATAGAAAAAGGAGCAACAGAAAGTTTTCATTTTTACCCTTTCTTCAGAAACCACATGCTGAGGAACAGGGAATTATCTAAGGCTAAATGGGAGAACACAGAAACAAAGAACTCCAAAGCCTCATCAGGTGGGAAATTAATTTAAATTCCAATCTCATTAGGTTGGAATTTAATCTCTCAACCTGAGAGATGTTCCAAAGTGTGTTTTAAAAGTTCATTCAAAAAAGGGCTTAAGATTTGCTGAGATCAAGCACAGCCACATCTCTGGCAGCTTGCATTTGAGTGACAAACGACAGTACAGAAGATCTTGAAATATTTAATAGTTTTAGTTGTGTTTGCATGTTAACACTTGCTTTTTTTTTAATTTCCTAAAAGTCTGTGAGTTGTTTTTTTTTTTGCTTCCACCTCTGATGCTGACCACCCTGATTGTCCCTTAGTTGTTTTTGTCAAGCTGTGTAATATTTGAAGATGACTATTGTAATTAAGGCTGCTGTTATTATTATATTTACCTGATGCTTTGCCTTGATAGGAAGGACCTGAGCTGAACCATCACATTCTTACCTTCCTCATTTTTCATGTCTACTTTTGCACTCCATATAGCAGACTTCATGGCTTTCATACAGCCATTTAACATCACTAGGTGTGATAACACAGCAAACCAGAAGGAAAAGGATGGTGATAAAAATCCTTCCAGCACTGTGAGCCAGGGGCCCGTCACAAAATCCTATTGCTTTTTGCAGGCAAATAAAGTCGAGATTATATATACCAGCCTTTTCTAAAAGCTTCTACTTTTGATTTCAAATTCCATCAAATACTAACTTTTTTTTTGATCAGTTTAAAATCCTAATGGCTTTAAAAAAAATGTTGAACTTGTTCATGTTTCAGCATGTTCATGTTTTTTGATTTTCCTCTTCTCCTCCTTGCAGTGTAGCATTGGAACTGTATTTGTATTCAAGACCTCTTAATTTTCCTGCAATTTCATAAAACTAAACAAAAGGACAGTTTTAATAAGCTGTGTACATTGTCATTGCATTATGAGTAGTGCTTTATGCATTTTTTTTCCATATCAATATGAAATCAATGTTCTAGGCTTAGCGTGCTCATGGCAACAAGTTATGATGAAAGCACCCAAAAAAGGAGAGACTTGGGAGCTGCTCTTTCATTTGGTGATGCAGTTTTATTTATCTCTCTCTGCTTTCTTTTTGCTGGTGGCCATTTCCTGTTCTGAACAGTTTTGAAAGCTGTGTCTTGTATTATAAAAAAATAAATTCTTAGTCCTATATTTTAAATCTCATGTCCTTTGTAAGTTGAAGTGGTTTTGTTTGTACCAGAACATAAAGATTTTGCCCAGCATGGGGGTGTCAAGTACCTGTGGGGTGAGGAACCAAAAAACCTTTCCTTTACAATGGGATGTTGTGTTACCAGACTGTCTTTGCACTGCTGGAGGAAAACCAGTTCTGATGGATCACTCAGAGCTCTTCCAGTGGTACTGAAGGCCACACTCAGACAGCACTTGTGGTTTGGAGATGGAAAAGGAGTCCTTGCCTGTGTGCTCTTGCTGATGCTGTGGTTGAACCATTCCAGGAGAGCGAGGTGAATCAGCCCATGGTCCCACACCGCTGTGGCCAGCGTGGGTACTGGTGACAGGGTTAAAGCTGCCTTTGGGGCTCAGGCTGAGAGACTGGGAATGTCCAGCCTGGGGATGAGAAGGCTCTGGGGAGACCTCAGAGTCCCTTCCAGTGCATAGAGGGGCTCCAAGAGAGCTGGAGAGGACTTTGGACAAGTGCATGAAGTGATAGGGCAAGGGAGAATGGCTTCAAATGACAGAGGGAAGGTTTAGATGGGATATTGAGAAGAAATTCTTCCCTGTGAGGGTGGGGAGGCCCTGGCACAGGCTGCCCAGAGAACCTGTGAGTGCCCATCCCTGGAGGTGTTCAAGGTTTGGATGGGCTCTGAGCAGCCTGGTCTAGGGGAAGGTGTCCCTGCCCATGGTGGGAATGTGGGATGAGATGATCTTTAAGGTCACTTCCAATCCAAACCACTCTATTATTTTTGTTTATATAGTGGATTCCTGTCACTTTTTGGATGGTGGCCTTGACCTAAAGTACGAAATAAGTCAGTGACAGCCCAGTGTTGACCAGGAGGTTTTGTAAGAGCCCAAGTGAGTGCCTTGCTCTGCTGGCTGGAGGAGCAGGTGTTTTTCCATGGGAATCAAGCTCTCTGCCTCTGTGGAGCTCTTTGCTAATACAAATCCTATAAATATATCCTGAAGAGGCAGTTTAACAACCTGAATGTGCATCTTGTATACCATCTAGCAAAAATCAGATCTAAAGATTTAAATTTCAGTATTTTTGATACTTCACTACTAAATAGCATTTTTCTCTTCCAGATATTTTTGAGATACTGTGTAGCTCATGCGCACAATTTTTGGGATGCAGCTGCTGGGAAAATATTAAGCCAAAACTGAAAAAGTACATAGAGTTTGCACCAACATTTGGACTCATAAACTGTCCCTGTATTACTCTGTTTTCCATAAGGAAGAGAGGGAACAAGATTTACTTTCAAGAGATTGGATGGATATTTTTGGTACATATACATCATAGGTCCTTTGAGAGCTAGGTGATCACCCAAATGGTAAAGAAAGATGAAAATTTTGTTTAACTCTCAGCAGGTGGGTTTTCAGTGCCCAAGAAAAGTAAATCACCTTGAAATCACAGAGTTAAGCAAGAGCAGTCAGCACACTGCTGTTTTGGGCTATACTCTCAGAAATGGGAAACAAGATGATAGCTCTTCTTGTTTCAAAGCTGAGCCTCAAACTCCAAGTGTCTCAAGGACTTTGTATGGTTTTGTCTATCTTTTGTGTGCAAGGTACAGCCTTCAATATTCAGCTCCTAAATTAGAAATTAGAAAAATTTCATAACCTCATGAAATGCCACAAAACTCAAATTCTTCTTACGCTGTCAGCTTCAAAAATTGAAGTAGACAGCATGAGAAAAGAGAGTGAAACAGGCTGAATTTATAATGTGGATAAACAAACCAATGTTTTCTTGGTCCCAGTCTGGAAAGATGGGAACCCTTGATTCTATTGTTGAGGCCTGTCTGAGCATTTTAGAATGAAGAGGAGTCTCCTCAAAATTTTGGAATCACACAGGAATCCCCCATAGATCAATGTCTAAATTTGCAGAGTAATAACAATAACACTACTGAAGAGGCCAGCAATTTTTTCCCACTTCTTCTCTTAAAACATTGAACTGTTTCCATTTTAATATATTTCAGAACCTGAAGATTATTTTTTTCCTTCTGTGTGTGTAGAGTGTGACTCAAAGGATCTTCTGGTAGCTGTTGTTGGGTGCACCCACCCCAGCTATCATCTGCTGTGTGGAGTTAAGAAAAAATGGTGCTTTTACATGCCCACTATTAATGGCAGAACTAATCAAAAAAAGATCAGATAATCCAACCAGGAAAAAATTTGCAAAGTTCTATGTCCATTTCTTAAGGATGGGTCTATATGGAAGGTCTGGCAAGATGTGCTTTGATGTTTTTGCTGTTTCCTCAAGGCTCCATCCTTTGTGCAGTATATATAGGATATAGAGAGAGTAGATAGCAGGAAAAGGCTGATTTTGGTCCTTGCAATAGCAGGGAAATAGTTCTGTGTCTTACCTAAACGTAGAAATTGGAATTGCTTTTTCTTGTTTTCTGGATTTAACTCTCTCAGCAGTGTCTCTTTGCTGTTCAAAACTTCATCCTTTTCAGGAAAATCTGCAGGTCCTCCTAGGAGTGGGAATGCAGGAAAAACTCCTTCCACTGATGCTGCACAGTATCTCTGGAGATCCTCTTCTGGAGAGCCTGTTCCTCTTCCTTGACATACAGGGAGGCTCAATTCCTGGCAGATCCTTGGGTGCATAATCATTCACATGTAATGATTTCACTTGAGGATGTGTTTTATCTAACAAACTCAAACTGAAATTCATTTTATCACATCATTAAACCTTAAAGGATCAAAAAGTCCCAAAGCCAGCAAACCAGCCTTCTGACAGAAGTTAACTCTGCTCATTTTACAGCAAGCAGCAAATTCCCCAGTGTTGAAATTTGCTTGCCTAAGGTCAAAGTGAATTGATAATAGATCTCAGACCAAGACCTAGAAACAGGGTTTCAAGGCTCTAATTATGGGCTGGAAAGGGAATAGTTGTCTTAAGCTGTTTTATTGCATTGCATCGTTGACCTGAACATAGTCAAGAAAAATCAATATTTTCCATAGACTTCTGGAGTTGGCCTTGTGGGTGGACGGGGACAGGCTGCTTTATTTAATGAGGCTGATAGCATGAAGTAAATGCTGTCACAGTGTTTGTCACCACATATTGGAGGGAAAGCAATGATTTCTAAAGAGGCTGCTATTTGCACTTTTATTGATCTCTTGGTGGAGCCATAGCTACTGGTCCTTTTGAAATGCCAGATTATTTTATCAGTAACACATCATGTGTTTCCTCGTCAGTTCATTTATATTCCCCTTAGGCTCTGGCAGAGCATGGCAAAGCAGCCTCAGCTTTCTGGCAGAAGGTGCATTTTCTTTTGGAGTATTCACCCTCTATTTTCACCATGCTAAAAATTTCTAATAAATAGAATTTCTATAAAAATAATTAAGAGCTGATGTAAGTCTGCTTATAAAGAGCCAGTGGGTTCTGGCTGCTGGCTCTGAGGTTGTTACCTTATGTGCTGTGTCTTTCCAACATAAAAATAGGAGACCCTCAATCTACTGTTCAGTGTAGCAAACACTTTTCAGGCACTCAAAGGCACCCAATAAGTCATAAAGGGCTAAATAAGAGAATATCCATCATTGTTCTTGACAGCCATAAAAGACAATTTATGATGAGTTTTGGCTCATGAATTTAAACACCAGTGGAATTAAGAAAGCCTCTTACAGTGCTGCCAGAATGATGATTGCCAGTTGCAAATGACAGGGCTTTTTAGATCTGCTTGCTGTGTGATGTGAAGTCACTTAGAGAAAGATTGACTTGATGGTGTATTTTAATGTTGTTAAACAGCTGCATGTATGGTATAATGAGTCCCTAACCTTGTTTGATCAAAGTGAATCAAGCAAACTTGTTAAAGTCCTTAAAGTCTCATAATTTATGAAGTTTAAAAATTATTTTAAAAATAGTGTCTAATTGAGGTACATATTGCCATTTCTGTTTCTTCATGCTCCACAAAGCCAATTAATTCTCTGAGCAAACCAAATGTGTGACAAGGAGGAATTGAGCACAGCTCAAGGGTACTCATATCTTTGAAGGTTTATTTTTGGATGGGATGCAGAAAAGAAACTTTTGAGCCTGTGAAATTCCAGAAGTGTCTTGGTGGCACCAAATGCCATCAATGTCTGAGCTCAGGGAGATGGATGGGGTGGGGACACTGTCTCAAATGGGTGTTCAAGAGGTTGGGTGAGCTGGTGGAGGTTATTTGGTGGTGTGAGTTGACCAGGCAGATGTTGATGTTTGTAAGATTATCTATTGCAGCAAACTCAGTTTTTTTTATCTGCAGTGGGCAAGCACAGAATTTTCTTATGTGAATCTCCTTTAAGGGGGCTTGGAGAGATGCAAATCTTATTTTCTTAAAGTGCTTCCAGCTGCCACTGCACCACTGGAGGGAAAAGGAGGCTGGTCTAGGGAGATCCTGATCCAGATGGCTGGTGCAATTTTATGGCTCAGATTAGAGTGGTGCAAAAGGTTATATTACCAGCAAGAACTTGCTGCCTTAGAGACAAGTTTTTTAGCTTATCTTTAATATTGATAACTTCCAGATACTTAGATAAATCCTTCTAACTGAAAGAAGATAAATAAAACATTTCAGCAGTGGCTTATTAGTGGCATGTGGCATCATCTTAATCCTTTCCTTGGAGAATTAATGTTTAAAAAACAAAAGTCCCATAAAACATTAGGCTTGCACTCTGGTAATTATCTAATAAATATTTGTTTTCAGTTCCTCTGTGTCTGCTACTTGCAGATGTTCACATCTAAACCAGGAAAGTTGTCTATTTACAGCTCACAGGATAATTTCTTTCATACCTGGCACAAAGATACTGGTCCTTGTGAGGAGAATAAAACAACCACTTGCCTCTCTACCCTCTGGTGCTCTTTAATCAGTTTACCAACCTATTTTCCAGCCAGGGTTTTCTTAGTACTACCAGTCTGATACTCTGAAGGTAGATATCTTGTTTTGCTGGTGTCTCTGTAAAATGCCTTGAGCACAAAGTCATTATCTGAGAGCTACAAACTAAAATTGATCTGGTTTAGGCTTAGCATAATTTCCATGTCTGGCTGACCCAAATGGTATTGTCCCACAGGTTTCTGAAAATGTCAAGAGCCAGAGGAGAGGTCCCAGTGAAATTGAAGTTCCTCCTTCCTTCAGAGTAACTGAATTTTCAAGTCCCCAAGTACTGTAAATAAAAGAGAAAAATTGGTAACAAGAAACGGAATTAATAGGATAGTCTTCCACAGGATTTATATAGCTTTCAAAAACTGTTGCATTGTTGTGTTCAGAGTGCTGGTCTGCAGCACTTTCACACTAGAAAGATAAGATTAAAAACTTGAAGGGGCAGCTCTGGGAATTAGCAGGCAGAAGAGCTGATGGATTTGAAATGAAATAAAAGCTGCTATTGGGGAAAATTTATTTTGAAGCTAAAATAGTGTGCCTGCCAATAAAGTATTCAACAGACTCGAATGTTTACTTTAATATTGATGTCACATTTCCATTTAGTGGGCAAGTACTTCTTTTCAGCTACTGTTGTCATTATGGAAATCAGCTGAATGAATCTCTGCCATGTAATCCATTATGGAGTAAATTGGAATCTGAGGCAAAGTTCCTGTTGGGCAGATGTGAAATCCTGTTTGGATGGGTGTGTGAAGTTGTGTTATTGCAGCCCTCTGGAATACACTGCACTGGAATGGGAAAAAATTCAACCAGGAGTTAAAATGGTCTTTTAATTAGAAGGAAGAAAAATGAACAGGCACTGATGCATCTGCAGAGCATCTGTCTTTACTAAAGATTTCTCTTTCAGGGAAGCCATTTATTTTAAGCTTCTAGAATTTATAATGAAATGCATCTTTGCAGGGAGTTTTATTTAAGGGAAACAGGGTACAGGTTCTAGTATCAGAGGTGGTATTTTCACTCTTCATGGTTTATTTGTATTTTATTTCTGTATCTCTGTGAACCCTTCTCACTCTTCTCAAATGTGTCCATGTTCTCATTTATTCTGTGAAAATGGCTAAATTTGTAGGCATGTGCATAGAAGTGTGGCCTTATTCACAGTTTTACAGTGCCATTCATGGATTGGGGATGAGATTTGGTAGATTGCTTCTGAAATAAGGTATTATTGGAGCATTCCATGTTTGTACAGTTTCCAGTTTTTCCCAGAAATCTTCCCTTTTGAGTGTTTTTTACCTTTGCAAAAAAAAAAAAAAAAAACATACCCAACTTTGGTACTTTATTTTGAGCATTCCCTGCATGAAAACTCGTGTAAAGGGGTCAGTGTTACTGAAATAAGGACAGGACTGCTAATTATTGCCTTTAAATGAATTTGTCTATTCATTGGAAGCTTTCTTTTTTGCCTGTGGTTTGCTGTAGGGAGCTTTTGCTATGGATTTCCATCCCCTGATATTGTTGAGGTGCCTGTCTTAGATTTTTCTTCCCTTATGAGAGCTTTAGAAGTTTTCTGGGCAAACAAATTGATTGTTACACTGCAGTGTGGGAGGTTTTTTTTGTTGCATTTGTTTGAGAATGTTATTGCTCCTGGAGCTTCATGTAAAACTAGCAAACTTCTGTATTCCCTGCTCTGTTTTCTGCTTCATTTGCATATATTTTCCCCCGACTCTACAGTAGTGCTAAAAGGAAATTAATGAACAAAACATGAGAGTGCTGCAGGAATTAACAGTACTGTGAATAGGAAATGCATATTCTTAGAAAAAGTTTGGTGTCAGCAGAATCCATGATCACAGGATGAATTATTTATTTTCTTTTTATTTGTTCTCAGGCTATTTATCTACAGTATTTAATATAAAGGGAAACAGAATAAAGTTTCTACCAGAATTTCCAGGGGGAAAAAAAAAAGGAAAAGACAAGTTTTATTTTTGCCTATTTAGAAATGAAGTGAAGCAAAAGCATGTAAGGAAGATTGGGTCTCAAGATTAAAAAAAGTTTACCTGTTTTTTTCCAGGACATAGCTGCTATGGTGTTCAGTGATAATTAGCCTAGTCAGACCATAAAGAATACTTAACATTAGAAAGGAGCGTTTGTAGGTATGTTTTACACCCAAAAGTTCCATAAGGTGCAGTGGATGATAAAAAAATGCATGCTTTGCAAAAATCTGTGTATCTGAGCATGAATTCCACCCATTGATAATGTTCCAACACAGAAATCAGCTGCATTTTGTGGCACAGGCTACAAAGATGATCAGAGAGTGATACAGAACCTCCACTATGGATTCAGGCTATTCAGCCTGGAGAAGAAAAGGCTCCAGGGAGACCTTACAACTGCTTCCAGTGCCTAAAAGGGGCTCCAGGAGAGCTGGAGAGGGACTTTGGATAAGGTCCTAGAGTGACAGGACAAGAATGGCTTCAGACTAAAAGAGCAGAGATTGAGATCAGATATTAAGAAGAAATTCTTTACTGAGAAGGTGGTGAGGGCCTGGCACAGGTTGCCCAGAGAAGCTGTGGCCGCCCCATCCCTAGAAGTGTCCAAGGCCACGTTGGATGAGGCTTGGAGCAACCTCGGATAGTGGAAGATGTCCCTGCCCATGGCAGGGGGATGGAACTCAATGATCTTTAAGAGCCTTTGTGAACCCAAACTGTTCTTTGATTTTTCCTGAGCTGCAGCAATTCACACAGAAACACAACACACCACAGAAACAGAAGGTCCCCTTGACCACAGCTGGTGTTTGGAATGTGTATTGAAATCACCAAATAATCACAGCATATGCTGGAGGAGGGAAATCACCCTCTCTCCCACCTTTCAAACACCTCCCCGGCGCTGCAGATGCATCACCAAATGGAGCCTTCACATCAGTGCCAAAAATTAAGGGCTGAATACAGCTCATTGGTACTTCTTAAAAACGATCCTCAGAATCATGAAATTAGAGTTTTAAATGTGGGACAAGCCCAGAGCCCCCAGGTGCCAAACAAGGAGCCAAAGAGGTTTCATGTATGTACCTATATGAAACAGCTCCTTTCTCTGCCCTGTTGGGGTTCATCACCTTTGTTAATAGGACGTTAAGACAATTAAGAGCTAATTAAGAGTTGTGTCTCTGTCTTTGCTGTTTTTCGATGTTGTCCCATAAGTGGTGATGCCAACAACTGTTTTGGTCCTGTGTCTTTTCCATCTGAGAAGCACCATAGCTGCACACCACCAATCATAGAATCATGGAATAATTTAGGTTGGAAAAGACCCTTGAGATCATTGAGTCCAACCATAAAATTTCCATATTGCTCATGTGTGCTCCTACACAAGCTGGTGCTTTTCGAAACGTGTTCACATGGCTAGTTAAAACCATTTATAATATTCTTTCTACAGGCAAGTTTTCAGTCATTTTTGTGTATCAGCTAATCCTAAATAAGCCAATTTGTAGATGGCAGCATCCCACGGAGCCTCCATTTCTATAGGCTATTTACTTTTTTTTTTTTGATAATAATGTATAATTTATTTCTGGTTTGGTGTTTGTCTCAGTTCAGGTTGGTTTTGTTTTGGTTTTTTTTTTGTTGTTTTGTTTTTTTTGTTATATTGATCTTACTGTGTTATTTGGCTTTGCCTGGATGATTTTCAAGTATGGAAGGCAGCATTTCCATAAGTATGACACTTCTGGGTTACGCATAAGGACTCTACTGGTGGCATTGGATCTTTTAGGTTTACAAATAGATTAATGTTAATCAATTTTACCAACATTGTAGTGCTGAATTATGAATAGTAAAATCTTTTGTACTGTTAAGCTGCCCAGGGAGTTGAACAAAACTCACCCAAACCCCAAATCCATGCAGTTATGTTCCTAAATTCATGTAGAAATTATGGTCAGTCCAATGCCAGACAATATTTTGGGACTTGTTGGATGCTCAACACTTCAGACTATCAGGCAATTAATCTAATCCTTAATAATTAAACCAAAGCCTTTTCATTTTTCATTTGAATTTTATTTTAAAATTTTTGATTTTAAAAAAAGATATTAAAGTCAGAAACTCAAAACAAGACAGTTAGAAGATCCTTAAACATCTAGAGGAGTGGGACTTTCTCCTCAAAATTTATCCAGGAACCTCTTCATGTGTTCCATTATTCAGCAATGACTGAATGAAGTAAGCAGGCTTTGTCTTAACTCCCCTGGAGATGCAGGAGAGCTCCCAAGAGAAAATGAGGGTGTTTTTTTCTGCACAGACATCTATCTAACTATTCTCTACATGTTCCATCTAAGCCTTGAAAGTCATCATATCACCATGGTTTATGCCCTGTTCTTATTATAGAAGCAAAACGTTTTACATATGAAGGGAAGGGCAGAATTTGTTTTATAGTTTATGCAATCGGTTTGAAGTGTTTAAAGTGCTTCAGAACCTGTTTCCGGTTGAAGTTCGTATAAAATGCTAGAATTTGGGCATTAATTTCTTTATCAATGGTCTGAGAAGATGGTAAAGAAGAGTCCTTATCTGATGGCATGTACATCTGGAGGGGCAAGAGGAAAAATTGAATGTGTTCTACTGGGGAAAAAAAGGCTTCTGAAGGCATGGAACAAGACTTGGAAGCCAGCAAAGTTTCAGCAGCAGATAAATGTAGAATGAGGCAAGACTGTTATGTATTGGATCATAGAATATCCTGAGTTGGAAGGGACCTAAAGGGACCATCAGGTTCAACTCCTGCCCCTGCACAGAACACCTCAAGTGTCACACCATGTGCCCAAGAGCATTGTCCAAATGCTCCTTGTGCTCTGTCAGTCTTTGTGCTGTGACCACTGCCCTGGGAAGCCTGTTCAATGCTCAGATTTCATCTGGGTGAAGAACCTTTTCCTAATGTCCAGCCTGAACATTTCCTCACACATCTTCTTGCTAAACATATTGTCATAGTTAAAAATCAGGATCAGTGGTGTGATGCCTTTCACACTGCTGCAGCACAGGCAGCTCTGAATTACTGGGATTAAATAAGAGTATTGTCCAAACACAGGTGAAGTGTTTTACCTCAGCACATTAATCTCACAGCAGTGATGTCCCATGTTTGTAAAATGCTACCCTGAATTCTGGAACTTCTCCAAACAGGAGTGGGTGCTTCAGAAAGGATGCTGTTAAGGGCTTGGAAGCTTCTTCAGCAAAGGTGTCATGAAAGAACTGATAGGAGGAGGGCAAGGTTCATTTCATGGGACATCTCATTTTGCTGTAGTTCGGATGTAAGGGTTGACCATGCTTTAAATATTTCATACTTCCTGGAATGAGATTAAAAAGTAGATGTCATCTTGACACACACAGGAGTGTATATACACAAGGTAAATGGTACATGCAGTACTTATGCTTTTGTCTTGCAGTGCTGTTGTGTTCTTGATACTCATTTTTATAGCATAACAAGAGGAAATGTATTTGGATTCAGAGTAAATCAAGCCACTCTTAATAAAGAATGTTTTTCTGTGTCTGGTCATTCTGGGTAGCATATCTAAATATTTGTGCTACAGGAAAAAAAATGTGTGCCTTAGACTGTCAGCTGTGTTCTGCCCTTCCACCCTTCCTACTGAGAATATATTCTCTATCTGAAGTCCCAGGTGTCAGTCTCACTCCCTACAAATTATTCTTGTGTCCTGAAATTTTCAGCCCTTGTTATCTATAGGGGCTGGCAGTCATGACCAGGAGATTATTTCTGTGCTTAGATTCTTTACTTTAGTTTCCAGTCATTTGTTATTTGTGCTGTCTGGTGGCAGAAATAATTGGAATATTTGGCAATTGCTGCTATCACTGGTGGTTTTTCTGACAGTGTACTTGGTATGCAGTGTTGCCTATCTCTAAATTGATTATCCTCTCATTCCCACTTTGGTTAGAAATTTTCCTCCATTTGCCCTGCTTTCATCCCCTGTTTGCTCTGTAGATCTTCTTCCAATTGAAATTTGGATGTTTCACCCCTGAAGCCTTGAAGAGATTGCAAAGAGATTGCCAAGATGCTGATAAGTGTGATTTGAGATAGGAGACCTTCATGTGAACCTCAGGTGTGCTGGGACCTGGGCACTGGTGGAAGTTCTCAGTCATCCTCTCTGTGTTTGAGAACCTGGATTAATCCATCTTCGCCTTCTGGCTTTTTTTTTTTTTTTTTTTTTTTTTCTGTATTAATATGAAGGTTTTTTTTGGTAGTTGGGGTTTTCTCTCACTTACAGGAAGAGCAGAGTTCAAAGTCCCCTGAGGTGTGTCAGAGATGTAGGCAGAGAATGAGCAGCTGTGGGAGCTCTGGGGATTCCATTGCCCAGCAAACTCTGCAAGACAAGTGCTGAGAAGAAGGAACTGAGGTTTTGTTTAATTGTAGCAGCAGGTAGTGCAGGATCTAGTGGGTAACCTGCTCCTCAGGGGTGATCTCCTATGCATGTCAAAAGTTTCAAGATTCATGAACTCTGAGCGAACTGTGGGACAGTTGAGCGCTAAATGTTTATAAAAATCAAGTGCAGGTGTAGCATTTACAAAGGGAAACTCCCAGGCCAGAAAGGGGGGATATTTCTCTGCAGAATTCACTTGTTATTCCCTGCATTTATTAGTATGTTTTGGCTGATCCCTGTGGAATTAGGCTTTTGCTTATCTCTGTTCACTCTCGCTACATTTTAATCTATCAGGTAACCAACCCCAAATTTAAAAATAGTGGAGGAGGACTCAAATGTCATTTAAAGATCTACCAGTTTTACAAAAAAATTGAAGAAAGGGATCCCAAATGCTATTGAACTTGGAAGAATCTGAAGAATTTGCCTGGTTGGTGTGGATGTGGTGCTTAGGGATATGGTTTAGTGGTGAACCTGGAATTGCTAGACTAATGCTTGGACTCAATGATCTTAGAGGTCTTTTCCAACCTTAATAATTTTGTGTTTGGCAGCAACTATTTGTAGGTCCAAATTAACCCCAGTGCTTAACTGCTTTTGCTTAGTGGAGGTGACCTTGTGATGGAGAGGATGGAAGAGCAGAGCACACACATCCTTTGGCATTTCTCCCATTTGCTCTGGTGGTTTTTAGCAGCTTGGACAAGTTATTTTGTGTCTTAAGGCAAACTCTGGAGAAAAGGCGTAGCAAATAGCAGCTGTCTGGTATGGACACCTGAAGTGCATCAAGGACTCCTGCACGAGGCCTTGGCTGTGCTTTGCTTTCCTCTCAAACTCCTGGCTTTAAAGCTGGTTCACTCTGCTGGTTCTTTGCTAGATGATTTTTTTGTTTATACTGCTCAACACAAACAATGGGTTTTGTTGTGGGTAAATGGTAAAAACAAAATTGGTCCCTTAGGATTGATCAGCAGTATCTGATGGTGAAGTATCTCTCTGAAGTGTCTAAGTACCTTCTAACCTCCCTAAAAACTGAACGAAACTCACATTCTAAAGCCTACTTTAAAAACTGGGTACATGCCAAGAGCTGTTTTGCTTTTTCTGTCTTTCAGTGCAGGCTGAATTAGTTGGCTTTGCTTTTTGATCTCCTTTGTGCAGTAAAGGATTGTGCACTCAAGTTTGTTGGGGAAAGGGAGTCTCATCCTTTACAAACCAGTAAAAAGTGATTGATGAGGCTCCAAAGACATCAGAAAGGCAGTTTATTAGCAGGAAGGTGAGATGAACAAATGATTTGTTGCAATGGACATCGAGTACAGAATAACAAAAGATATTTGTAGTTTTTTCCCCAAAACAGTTATGTTTTATTCTTTACTAAATGTTGCTCTTAAAAATCAAAAAAACTCGTCAGTTGTTCTGAATTGTGGTAAATAATTCAAGCTTCTGCTGAGATGACAGTAAGCTTTACAGGGCTGGCGATGTACATTAATTTCTTGGCTGGTGTAATGAGGCATAGAGTTGTCATGCAGGGTCACTCTGGGCATAGGAAATGGTGCCAGTCGGAAGTGATAACTTGCATTCTGTCCTGCCCAGGTGGAATCACAAAGATTTGGCTGTACCAGCCCAGGCTGTAGCCAAGAGCTCATCATGCATGCAGGAACTTGAAAGATCAGATGGTGCCTTATGCAAATGGCAGGGGAGCAGAGATTAGTCAGGAGCAGATACAGTTCGTATGTCAGAGTGTTTTATGTTTCCATTCTTTATTCTTGACTTCACAATTCAAATCCATTGATATCTATCTTGCCATCTTATTTCCTCAGCTTCCTTGGCTGCGTTTTAGCCGTCGTTGGTCTTGCAGTCCTTCCACTGCTGTGCTCCTGACACAAGCTGAGGCTGCATCATTTAGCACGATCCTGTCTTTTGCTTTGTTCAGTGAAATGACGACAGTAGGATGATGTATGTTGTGCTAAATATATCCTCAGGGTTTAAAAATGGCATTTGGTTGGACATATGGGGCAGTGCTGTACGACATCAAAAGTCATGCTTAAAAAGATCACGCTTCTTCATAAGAATCATGCATTTCTGGCAGTTCTCAAGGTGTGTTACAGACCCAGTTATTTTTGTCACTGATGTGAATTTCACAACCTGCTTCCTTGGGACCTGACCTGAACTGTCATATGTGGTAAAACACTGTTCAAGCCTGTATGTCAAATAATGGAGGATGTTAATATAATCAACAAGAGATCTTTTTAGTTTTAAAATCAAGTCAGAATATTTACTTAATACCTGTTTAAAAACCTGGTCATCTGTTAATTGTCAGACCATAAACACAGGCTCTGATTTTTAGAAGTACATTGTTTTCCTTGCCTGATTGTCCATATGACTTTGAGCTGTCATTGAAAGCTTCTTTGCTGGAATCAGTGAGTTAGTGAGATTCAGTGCAATATGCTTTGGGTTAGTAGAATTTTTCCATTACTCGGTTATCATAAAAAATGGAAGGATTTATTCTTGGCACTTTTCGTAGTGGAATGGAAAGAATAACTGTTATTTCAGAGGCATCCTGCATTATTGATGGCTAATCAAAAATAGCTATTTTGAAATTATTTCATGAGGCAAAAACCTCCTGTAAATCCATTTGCCAGTAGAATCCAGACTTAGGCTTTTGAGAAGATGCTTCATGTTTCTTCTCATGGGCTGCACACAGCTGGCACCTGGCTATTCACCTGTTCAATTGCTTTTGAATCACATTCATGAGGTTTTTATCAATGTCATTTTAGTATGTGCTTGTGAGTGAATTGCTTATTGACTGGTGTATGAGAACACTAAATGCAGTTTAGAGGTGCAGAGTCAATCCTCACACACTTGCTCAGCCACACTGGGACACGACAGATTGGCAGCATGTGCGAAGTTATTTGGAAATACTGTTTTGGCTTCTATCTGAGCTGCTGGACAATGATGAAAAGGGATGGGAAAGAAAAGAATTTTTTGGAGGTGGCAGCCCAGAATCCTTTATCCCAAAGGGCTTAGAAGAAAGCACGTAATCCCTGGGGAAGTAACGTGGCACACTGGAATGGCAAGTTCACGGAAATGATGGCCAGCACTCATATGATGCTAGCTGGGGAAGACAAAGATGTGGTTAAAGTAAGGAAAGGAGGAAAAAAACGCCTTTCATTCTCAAGAAGAGCCTTGCTTTACAGCCTGGTTTCCTTTGCAATAGCAGGAATCAGTTACTGCAGCTTTGGGTATTCTGGTGAGTTGTTTCAGTGTAGCTCATATGATGAGTTTACCTCAGGAAGGAACAATTGCAGGAATGAGTGGCAAGTAGAAATAAGCTGTTCTGAGCCTGGCAACACTCATTACCCTGCTTGAATCTACATTTGAGAGCTACAAAATTCAGCAGTGAAAAGGCATCTGGTGACTACAAGGTGAGTGAGATCTAGTGAGTCATACTGATTTGTTTTTACTCAAGAGTAAAAACTTCCCTGAAAAAGATGCCTGTGCCAACCTGATTGTCCTAAACAGGATGAAGTTCCTCATGTTTCTCTGTCCTTCCCCTTCTCCTGTGGTAGTACTCATTTCCTAAGTATTTGTGTAAGGATTTTACCCATTTTAAATTTCTGCTTCTTGAAGCAAAAGTGGTTTTGCTATCATACATGGGGGATTTTAAAGTCCTGTGCAGAAAACAGGTCAAAATTTTATTTTAGTTTCTTTGTCCTTTATTCACATATAAGGAGGAGACTGCAAACACAGCCAGGTTTACTCATATCCCAACAGACTGAAACTATAGTCTGGTGATGAATTTAGAAATCATTTAATCAAACTTTTTCCTGATGGATTTTCCTGTGATTTGTTATGCTCAGGAGCTGGGGGAAGAGGAAGCAGAAAAGCTTTAGCATATAGACTAAACTGAATTTGTGGGTGCTTAAAAACGGGAAAAAAAAGTTCTCTGTCAGCCTTTTTGTGGGAAGTTAAAGAAGCCCCAGGCATGTTGAGCAAGCTGTTTAGATCACGTAGTAATGAATAATACATGTGTACCAGTGGAGAGATCACACTGCTGATTATTTAAGTGAATATTTTTGTGTCCAAACTACTTATGAAATATGCAGAGGATTTATTATTAGCAGAAGTGATAAAGAGAAAATTGGACAAAGCTGTTGAATGATGGGAGCAGGAGTGATTTGTTACAGGAGT
Organism: Taeniopygia guttata; assembly: GCF_048771995.1. Taxonomy (NCBI): domain Eukaryota; kingdom Metazoa; phylum Chordata; class Aves; order Passeriformes; family Estrildidae; genus Taeniopygia; species Taeniopygia guttata. The sequence continues at coordinate 147,132,383 of NC_133026.1, read as the reverse complement.
GGTCAACCACACCAGTTGCATGATTTTTTTGGAAGACTGGCCATGTGTGTTTGAAAGCAAAATTGTTATCATGAGCCACAGTGTAGAGATTCTTCAACATGCCTGGCTTGGGGGATCTTACCTGGAAGGCAATGCAGAGCATCACAGCTATTTTCATTGTATTTCCCTTTTTTCTTGTGTAATTGTTACTTTTTTGTCCCCAAGGTGTAACAGTGGGAGAAGTGTGGTGTTCTGATAAAGATTTTTCATGCTGGGGGCAGTGGGAGAGGCAGATTCCCACATTTTAGGAGAATCCAAGAAAGGCAGAACCAGTTCTTTACCCCGTGACTGTTTCTTCAGGAAGGCTGACACTTCTATTTCGCTCGAGACAAATTAGGATTGTGGCTTTCAGTGAAACAAAACTGCTTCCCTGCTGTTAGAAAGGCTTTGCTCTCAGTCAGGGGTAGGATGTAAATATGCACCTGTCACCTCCACACGTCCCCAGCTGAGCTCAGAGCCCCTCTGGAGCTTCCCTAGATCTGTGGGCTCCAGCAGCAGCAGCAGCTCATCAGCCCAGGTGTCCTTCACACTTCCCATTCAGGTGTGTGACTCCAGCCAGCCTGAAATTAGATGATGAGAGGAAATACCCTAATGTGGATCTGTTATAGTTGCCTTCAAGTATTACATCAAACCACAGCACTGTGCTGGCTCTTCTATTTTATTACTTGTTTGGACTTTTAAAAAAATTAAATGTGGACAGTGAGATAGTCATCAAAACCAATTATTTCAAGATGTTAGGGATATAATTTTATTGTAGTTTACTTGCTGTATCTCTTTTTGACTTACCTAACTCTTAGAGGAAAGGCAGAAAATGCATTTAATGCTCATTATTTAACAATTTCACTGTAGTGTATATTAATGACAGAGGCTGTGGGTGTAGTAGCTGGGCTGTCTGAATTTTATTTCTTCTCCACACCAGAGCAAAGCAAATCCAGTTCAAGGGGAGTAACATCAGCTTCTTTCACACGTGCATTTTGACTTGGGCCTTTGTTTTTATGTTAAGGTGCCCTTGTGGGTTATTTCACCCAGTGTTATTTCAGCTACTGCCATGCCCAGGCATTGGATACAGGATGCAAAAGACATTGGGGAATTCAGGTTGTTGGAGAGATTTGTGGCAGTGTCCTTCAGCTTCTCAGAAATGTTCTTAATTGACCCTCTTGACACTCTTTGTACCCTTCTGATACCATGTGAGCTGAAATGATTGCAGTGAGCATCCTCACTCATGTATTTGGCTGTTCCAAACACTCCCACATGGGTTCCAGCTCATCATTTGATCAGATAGCAAGAGCTTTGGCTTCACTTCCAAATGATGTGGATCTCACCTCTCAAATCAAGTTCCATATTCTCTGCTTTCCTTTAATTTTTTCAGCTTTTAGCAAATTGCCTTCTTTTTTCCTCTTGTGGCCTCTAACATATTTTGTGGCACTTTTATCTCACTTTTAAGATCATGTAGATTCCTTATCAGAACTGGTTTGTTTAAATTAATATTAAAAGGATGATTTTCCTTTCCTGAACCTCTGTTGACCATACTGTAACTCCACAAAAACCCTGTACCAAACCTTATTTGCTTGCACCTCACTTTAGTTTGCCTTGGCCCTCAGCTTTTGTGTTTCAGTTCTATTTTTGTTCCAGAGAGCTTCAGAGGTTTTGAAGCTCATTTATAAATTTGCTTCATCCTTAAAGTGTTTGCATCAGACATTGTAACATTCCAGTGGCAGAAGACTTAATCTTGTGGGTTTTTTGTAGTTAAATGGTGATGTTAATACTGGGAATCCTTTCTAAAACTGCATTGTGATTTTTCTCAAACTCTTTACAAGTGTAACACAAAATTCTTTCTAAAATTGCATCCTGAAAATGTGACAGTGACCAGGAGCTGGAAGTTCAGTTCTTGACAAAGATGTGGCACTGTGGCACTCATGGTCTCTGTTCATCACTGTATATTATTCATAGCAGAATAAATGCCACATTGGTTTTCCATGGTTCTGACCATCTCTGGCTTCTTCGAGTTCCCTTCTTCTTCTGTACAAGAAATGCACAAATGAGCACAGTTTATAAATAGAATGAAGTGGAGATAATTGGTGGGACTAGAGGAAGAGTTTTCAGCATTCTCACAGCTTGGATCATTGATGACAACTGGATTTAAGTTCAAGAAAAATATTTTTAACAAGAATCTTTGCAATTTCTTCCCATTGCTGCCTGTCCCAGGAAATGTCTCTTCCTACTATAGAGCTTTCATGTGCTTATCTGTTGTCTTGCTTTTGGATGGATTAATGGAATTTACCCTATAGTTTCATTGAGCAGATATATTGCTTTTCTGTTTTATTTAAGTTATGTGAAAGAATTGAGGAAGGAAAAAGCTGTGCAGGCCTTTTTGGGAGCAGAGATTGTTAAAAGCACAAGTACTTCTATAATTGTCTTAATAATAGTTTATTTAAAAGAACATGTCAATTGTAATGGAACCAAGGCACGTCTAGGTATTGATTTTTGCTTGGTATGCTTGCACATTATTTAAAGTAGCAAGTTTGTGGTTTGTTCCTTTTTGGGTGGGTTTTTTTATTTTTTGTGTTCTTTTGGAGTCTTCTGACATGATAGTCATAAATAGAAAATAGTTTTCAGAAATACGAAATATACGTTAGAGACATGGAGACACCACAATTAACTTGATGTGTGAAACAGATTTAAATGTGACTGACCAAAAAGGATGGGTTTAAATCAGCCTGGTGATAAGACTTAGGCATCAACTTGAGGCAGAAAGTATTTTTGGGAACAGCAACAACAGAGCCTGAGGATCTGTTTGGTTAATCCCCTCTGTGGTTATACTGATTGCTTTGTCCTCTTGACCTTCAATATTACATTGTTTAGAGCAGTCTTTTGTATGGGGCTGGAAGTTTTCTCTTTGGGTATTTATAAAATGTTAGTGTAATTTCAGCTTCCACTGAGCTGCAGACACTTTGGTGACCCCATGGGGTCTTGAGTCCCATCTCCCATTCAGAGAGAGGTGCTGCCAACAGTGGGGCAGGTCAGATGTCACTTGTCCTGCAGGGAGCTTTGTCTCCCCAGGAGTTCCTGCACCTTGATCTCCATCCTTGCAATTCCCCATCCCTGACCCTCCAGGAGGGCTGCTGGATGATCTGTTCTTCAGCTGCTGGCACTGATTGCTGTGTTTAACCTCAGCCTGTGTGAGGCCAGCTGCACACAGAGTGTGACTCTTTCACCTCTCAGGACACACAGTTTGTGCCAGGCACCGAGTAATCAACAAAAGTGCCTCAGTGCCAAGACTGGAGCAGAAGAACTGATACAGCTGAGAGACAACCAGATCATTTGAAATGACAAGCTGTGCCCTATGCCGTAAAAATACCTGAGAAAATAAATCCAAAGCTTATCCTTGCAAAAGATTGACTCCCACCTCATTAGCAAGTGTGATTCATTGGGTACTGCCATGCAGCAGCCGATGGCTACTACAGGAACACGAAGCAAATTCAACTCTTTTTCACCCAAAACTCTGTGTTCTTTTGTTCTGTTTTTGCTGTCTAGCCCAGTTTTTCTCACTCTGTGTAATCATTCAGACTAAATCTTCTGAGAAAAATTTCTTCATCCCTACAATAAGTCCTGGATGACAGGAGTCAGTTGACAGTTTTGGAGTTTGCATAACATAAAAAGGGTTCGATAGAATAATAAAATAATAGAAAATATCAAGTTGGAAGGGATCCATAGGGATCACGGAGTCCAAGTTTTGCTCCTTTCAGAGCTACCTTAAACTAACCCATATGACTTGACTTAAAGCCTCATCCAGACACTCCCCAAACTCTGCCAGGCTTGTGGCCACTTCCAGATACAACTCCAGTCCTCAGCTGCGACACTAAAGAGAGCAAGAAAGTGACCTCAGAGCCCCAGCAGCAGAGTGTGGTGGCTCCAAGAGGAGATGCAGAAACACTTTGTATGGAATACTGTGACAGTGGGTTATGGAGGCAGGTATTTTCACAGAACAATATTTTCCAAGACAGTGGCCATCTGACAGCTGAGTTATGAGAAAGCAGCTGGGTTTTGTCAGGCTAACATGCTCCAGGTCTACTGGAAGGTGTTCTTTTGTATGAGGTGAAACTTTCCTTGGCTGTTGGCAGGTTGCATTAATTTGCAGTTACCCTGGAAAGAAGGGAAAATGTCTCTTCTTGCTGTGTAGCAAGTTCTCAACATCTTGTTGATGTGGAAGAAGTCAGCTTTGGAATCTGTTCAGAGTTGCCTGCTCTCCCTCCCTGGTTGTCAGGGGCTGACTGGGATGCTTGTAAGGTCATAGCTGCAGTCTTGTGAAAGCTTGCTACAGGTTGTGGTTAGAGAAATCAATTTTCTCTAGCAATAGGCAACAAAGTGAAATACCTCTTCCAAAAGCCCTCTGTGATCTGTAATCATCCTTCTTGTCTGTGTCTGGGTTTTTCTGTGCTGGAAGTCAGGCAGCACTTGAGGTTTTAATTTTGTGCTATCAGGAGAGTGCAGTCTGAACTGATGTGTCCAAAATAAAAAATTGTGATGAACTTGCAGCCACTGGACAGATACTGAGCAGAAGCAATTGTTAGCGTTTCCAGATTATTTTATATTTAGAATCTGAATAAACTAAATCCAGGATGAAGGATTACAGCAAACCTTTCAGATGGAACACTACAACAGACCCTTTTTGAAGAGATAAAGAAACTGTATTTCTGATAAGGTTTGCATGCAGAATCTAGGATCTTCATTCCATTTCAAACAAAACCTCAGTTTATAAGGAAAAAAGCCAATGTAAAGAACACTCCCATATGTCAGAAAACTGAGAGAGCAAAACATTTTCATAGTCATAATGTGTTCAAAGAACTCTGTGTACATTTGTAAATTGTCTTGAAGCTGGAGAAATTAATCTGTGCAGCTCCTGACTGTGCCTGACGCATTGGACAGACGTCAGGGTTTTCCACTGACTTCATCTCTCCCTCTCTGAACCCTTGATGTTTTCATTTCCTTTAACGTAAACTCTATGTCTGAATTTCTCAACTTTCTAATACTTGGAGTTTATTTGGTGAATTCTACAGAGTTTAAAATTACAGAAATTTCCAAAATGTGCCTTTCAGGCTTCACTTTGTCTTAGCTTTTATTTGCAGGCATGTGGCACATTATGGTTCATCCTGATGGTACTATAAAGTTGGACTTTGAGCAAACACTAAGGTTTTATTTGTAAACATCTCATTTTAACAGCAACAGTGAGAGTGAAAATATTTGAGTACCACTTGAACTTTTGCTGGAACATTATGAAAAATGGATGAGACTAGAGAGAATAATAGGTATTGACAATTACCTCTTTTTTTGGATTTTCCCCAGAAAATCTCCTTACTTTGCATGCTTTTCAAGGGAAGAATATTTTTTCCTTGTCCTTAGCCCATATCATTTAATCCTGGTTTGTTGTGTACGGGCTCATAGAATTTCAGTTATAGTTCAATAGCTTTTGTCTGGAGCTCATTATCTGTAATTGAATGTATGCACCAAGCTGAATATGTTTATTTGTAACTTGATAATTAAGCTGCTGCAGATGCTTATTCTGGGAGGAGAGGAGACAGGCAGCCTCTTATCCCACAAATGCTGCTCTGGCTTGGGATGGGAGAACCAGGATGTGTCTGAAGGCAACCAAAATTCACCTTCCAGCGAGTAGAACCACTGTTCATATCTCCCAGGGGGTTACATGTTTTGTTTATTTATTAATTTTCTTGTCTCCAAAGTAAGTGAACACTGAATAAAGGGGCTTCATTGTTCTTTTTGTAGATTATGCTGACCCAGGTGTTGCTGAAGACCAATGTCCTAAGGTTGTTTAAGACTGATGCTGCCCAGTTTTGGTCTGCAGCTTCCTCATGAGGGGAAGAGGAGGGGCAGGCATTGATTTCTGGGGTGATCAGTGACAGGACCCAAGGGAATGGCTGGAGCTGTGTCAGGGGAGGGTTAGGTTGAGTCTTAGAAAAATGTTCTTCACCCAGAGAGGGGCTGGGCACTGGAAGAGTTCCCAGGGCAGTGCTCACAGCCCCAAGCCTGAGAGAGCTCAAGAAGCGTGTGGACAATGTTCTTGGTCACATGGTGGGAATGTTGGGGTGTACTGTGCAGGACCAGGAGCTGGACTTGATGATCCTTGTGGATCTCTTACATCTCAGGATATTCTATGGTTTTATGTTTCTGGGAATTTTTACCACTGTAGCTCCTGATTTTAATCTGCCCTGCAGGTTAAGTAGTGCTGATTTCACAAGTTCTTAGGCAAAAAGGGTAGCATATGTGGGGTCACCTTGCCATTGTGCTGATACTGAACTATGTGAAGCTTATTTAAAAAAAAAAAAAAAAAAAGAGAGAGTGAGTGAGGAAGAAAGTTTAGTGGGAATGTATTGCTTTATTGCTTTTTGGTAGTTCATGGTGATGAAAATGAGAGCACACTGACGTCTGGTAGCCATGGTTGCTAGCATTTCAGGAAGCACAAAAGCAGGGATGAAAGTAAAAGTCTTTTTTTTTTTTTTTTTTTCCCTCAGTTCTCTGAGGTTTTTGAATAAATCAGACATATAGTGCCACCTTAATTTTTACTAAATATATCTTAGTTTGCTAATGCTTTCTGGGAGCAGACCTGAGATGGCATTGTAGAACATAACTGCTTTGTTTTTGCTCTAGTTACCCTTATGCATTTTTTAAAGTTGAGCATGTTGGGTTGAGTTTTTATTTTCTGTCAAGTGTAAGAGCTGCTGCTACATTAAGACCCATTAATCACGTTTTTTAAAAATAAATGCAGATTCTGAGAGGAAAATCACTACATTCACTGATTGACTTTCTGGGTAACAAAATAGAGAAAATTGCGTGGGGAAGAGCATGCATGCTGCAAGGTCCTGATCACTGACCATGTTCTTGTGAGATAATGAAGGGCACAATTAAAGTCTGTGCCTAAGTTGTCCTTCTGAGGCCAGTAGGACCAAAGGTCCTGAAGAAAAAAAAGCTGTCTCCTCAGAGCAGTGTGGTGCATGAGAGATGAGCCCTCCTGCTGCTGAGTTTAAAAGCATCCTTACACACAGTGTGAAGAATAATCTGAACACACAGAGAAAAATCCAAGGAAGAAACTTCTATCACTTGGTTTACCAAGTATTCAGTCTTAGGAATATCCTTGCAAATAGTAAAACATAGCAGAGATGAGTATTTTAAGATGGGAACGTGATCACTGAAATCTGACTGCCAGGTTTGCCAGGCTGTTGCTGGAATTGTTGTTTTGGGAGCCTGCAGCTGTTTATTATAGGCTAAAATAAGCCCTGATACATTGATGCAGAAGGTGCTGAACACTGCACCTGTGTGCAGAACACCTCAAAGAAAGTTCTGGTTTCAGGCTGAGCTCCTGCCAGACTTCTCGTTAGCCAGGTAAAAACTGGTTTTGGATCTGGACTGTCATTGTCCATGAGTTTATTTCACAGGAGTTTAAAAAGTGCAACATGTCAGCAAGGAGCAGAAGTTGTGACAGTGAGCAATGGTTGTAGAGCACATCTTGGAAACTGGAAGGATTTTTTTGCCTAATGGGGTGTGCGTGTATAAATATGCCCATGAACAAAGTTGAACCACATTTTGTACCCTAAGGCAGGGTTTATTACCTAGCATTGCTTTATTTCCTGCTTGGCTCTGGGCAGCTGGAGGTGCTGGTGCACTCAGAGCTGTGAGAGGTTTTATTCACACACCTTTGTCACCTCCTGGGTGCTGTAGCTGTCTGTGATGATGGCCTTGGGCCTCCAGGTTTTGATGACAGGACTGCTTTCTGCCTATTTTCTTTAATAACTGTTGTTTGGGGTTGTTATCTTTGTGTTTTCAGCTCAGGGATGATTGTTTTGAATGTTGCCAGCTTCTCTTGGTATTTATTTTAGTTTTTGAGAAAAAATGCAGCCAAAAGTCATTCTGAGTTAGAGCATCTTTATGGATAAGAAATGCAAAGGACAATAGTGTATGAGGCTGCAAATGGATTTGGGGCTTAATTTCTTCATTAGAGACTCAAACAATAGGCATTAATGTTAAATTGTTGCATTTATAATCCCTCAGAACTGGTGTTATATTTTGAAATAAAGTGGAATATGAGGAAGACATAAATAGCTGCCTCTAAATTCACTTTCTCTCCTCAAAGCTATGTCACTTGAGTCTCTGCCTGGCACTGTGTTTGAAAGACCATTAAAATCATCCACTTGATATGCTACTGTGAAAACCTTTTTAATTCTGAGAGCCTGTGTTAATGCAGAGACATGAGTTTAATATATAAAATGATTAAAACTTCTGAATTTGTGGAATCTTTGAATACAGCAGAATTTTACCAGGAGTGACCATTGCACCATGCTGCTATAAATTATTCAAGTACCTAGGAAGATGTTTTCTCCACAGAGATTTACCACCCTCAGTTCATCCTGTAAAGTAATTTCTTCCTTTCCATAGAATAATTTCAGTTCCAAAGATGAGAATTTCTGGAGGTCATCTCACCCACCCTCTGTCTGTACAAGTTCACCAGTCTTAATATATATATTTGTGTATAACAAAAGTATTGTGCTATTTAAAATAATATGGATAAGAAATCTCTTGTTTTCTCACATTTGCATTTCCTCAATGCTAATCTTTCATAGAATTTCTTAGTGAAATAGTTTTCAAAAAGTGCCTCTGTATCTTGTGTCTTTCTACTGTGTTTTTTATGTTGTCCATATTTTAAAATAGTTTTGTATGTTACGTCTTTCTTCATTTCAGCTTAACCTAAAAGTCTGTGGTGTTGCTGTTTATTATTCTTTTGTGTTTGAAAGTGGGCAACAGTTAGGATTTATATGTGGGTGGGAGGGAGTTAGGAGTTAGCCTGTGGTGGATTTATTTTGCCTGTTTGAATGCAGTGAAAATAATTCACTGAGGGATTGCTAAATGCTCAGGAAAAGATTAAGAAAATAATTAAACTCTTTGATTATTTCTTCTCTTTTCATAAGGAAGCTGTCTTAGAGGCAGAGATAAAATGACACAGTTTTTAAAAGCATCCCACCCAGTAAAATGAGAGTCAAGAGTGGAAATGTGTGTGGAGATCTTCATTGCCTCTCTAAATGCATTTATACACGTGTGTGTTTATCTGAAGTTGTATAAATCCTGTGTCCACTTCCCAATCAGATTCTTTATATTACATACCATTAGTTAAGTGCCAACATGCACAGTAAATTATATATGGTGAATTCTGATATGGTACTGAATCAGTGAAGTAATCACATTTAACATCAGTATTACTTTAGAGTAAAACAAAATCCAAGGCTATTCCTGAGCAGTGTTGTCTGTGCACTGTGTTTTCTTTTACTGTAAACGTGGTGAGGCACTGCAGCAAAGGGATGGTGAGGCTGCCTTTGGGGTGGAATTTAGGCTTTGGAAGACTTGTTCTGTGCTCCTTTCTATTAGAGGGGGGAGGAGAACATGCCAGCCTTTCAGCCTGGGACCTCTGACAAACACCCACAGTACACAAGGAAATCAGCTGAGACGGCTTCTAAAGGAGATGTTTTGTGTTTGTGAGGCTGCAAACTCAAATTGTCAGACAAAATGTTGACCAGTTGGCTTCATAGGCATCTCATAGTCAATATTTGTACAAAACCTGGTGGGGAGGTGTTAATTTTATTTCATTTCCCCTTCTGCCCAAACAAATACTCTAGTTTTTTTATTCTTTTTTACTAACAGGGCTAAAATCTGTTGCCCAGAATTGCCCAGCTCTCTATAGTGGTGTAAGCAATTGAAATAGGATTTCTTTCCACATCTCTCTTTTGCTTATGGTAGACTGTTGCAAACAGGAACTCTGGTAGCAATGGAGCCTATTTTTTGGTTTATTGCTGAATAATAATGAGAGTTTGACCTATTTGATGATTCTTGGATGGCCATTTATTTCTTGAATACTTGACCTGTGATTTCCATGGTGACTGGTGGTGACAAAACAGCACCACCAAAAAAAATCCCAATGCAACAACTACAAACTTGACCCCATATGAGCCATTTTGCTCATAAATTATGCAAAGGACATTTTGTGTCTCTTTTTGTGGATATGGGGAGGGAGCAGAATGAGGTGCCCTTTTTCATCTGAATGAATGGACGTTGCAGACTGGGATGAGACTGAAAAGCTTTTTCAAGTGGGAGGGAAGAGCAACTTCCAAATCCTCTAAGCAAAGTTGAGGTTCCTTCTGAATTCCTGGCAAACTACTAATGGCTTAGTTTGGATGGCTCTGATAGCTTGTACATACCAGAGTTCAGAGTACATTTTCCAGTCCTTTTGGAGCAACTGTCTGGGTTTCTCTTCTTGCTTGAAATGCAAATGTTAAGATGAATTTGTTGCCAACTGACAGAAAGCAAGAAAAATTATTTTAGAAGAAAGAAATCAAGCGAGCAAGCATAGCCATTCATTATTTAAATGACAGTGTTTCATGGCAATTTTGTCTTGAAATAACCTTCTGAGTTTGCAGATTGTGCAGCACTATTTTTCAGCAGCCAAAACTCTTTGTCACACACTCAAAACCCCTTTGTGATACATGCATTGCCATCTCAGTAATGGAAAGGTAGGAGCAGATAATTGGCAAAAAGTATTAACCATCATTCTGTTCCAGTGGGGGCAGTGAATCAGTATTTTGCTTTGGTAAATGCATGTTAGTGTCCAAGCAATTTGGCAAGCCTTTAGATTTGACTTGAGAAAATAAGTGGAAGAGGATTTTTTGGTGTGCCCTGAAGAATTGTCTTTTCCATTCTGCCCTTCCACACAGAAATGTGGAATTGAGAGGATTTTCCCCAGCAGTGCAAAGTTTGCTTCTTGACACTGGCTCCTACATTAGGATGACTGCATAAGATGGATGTTCTGAGTGAGGGTCAGTCCCTGAGCTGGAGTTATGGGATGTGCCAATTTTTGAGGCTGCCAAGGTGTTTCAGGAGATAAGTAATGGCCATGTTGTACATTCAGTATTTTTTTTCTTTGCCATCAGTTTGAAAGAACTATTTTTGAGGAGATTCAAATCAGGGAAGAAATGGCAGTAATTGTTTCTAGTTGCCTTATTCTGTACAGAATCAGTAAAAAGCCATGGTCTTTTATAATTACTTTATTAGAGATATCTGCCTTTTTTCCCCCTTCTTTCTATTAACCCACCAATAATTCATGGATATCTTTCACACAAAAAGAGAAGATCCAAGTTAGGTCTAAATTCCTATTAGGAGGTGATCAAAGAGTCAGTGATACACATAAAATCTGTTGATTCTCCCTGAGCTACTTGTACCAGAAGAGAGTTAATATTGTACCAGAAGAGAGTTAATACTGAAAACTGTTGCCACAAACCTCCATGCAGCCACCTAAATACTGCTTTTTCTGGGGTCTTGGGGCAGAATGTCTGAATTTGAAAGCCACTTTTAGATAACAAAATAATTGCCTTGGGACTCCAGTCACCTCCTCGTTGCAGAAGGATTTCTCCTGCTGTACCAGAGGGAGCTGCTGTTTTGTTCCTATCTGGCTGCTTTGTGATCTGGCTGATATTTTGCCGCGGTGTTTTGGCTCCCAGCGAGGTGCCGCGTGTGTTATTAGAGCTCTCTCCCCGACAGTAATCGCTGTGTCTGCTCTGATAGGGATGAGCCCCACAGAAGCTCTCATCAAAACCTCTCATAAACGCTGGGTGAGAATAAAGGGCTCCTGGTGAGGGCTTGTTGAAAAGGTGTGTTGTGTTTTTTATGTGCTGCTCTTCAGACTCTCAGTTCAAGAGTTGTTTACTGAAAATAATTTTATCTTATATCTGACATTAAGGGGAAAAAATGCCACTGGTTATTATTTCTTTAAGTAGGCTTTTATTTTGGTAATTGAAGTTTGGAGGGGAGCACAAAGCTGTGATACACCCGTGTAAGAGCCCTCAGTTATTTTTGATGACTGTAATGATGGTGTGCATTGTCACAGGCCTTACTCATCCATGTTCCCTATCAAATCAACCTTGTTTTAATAGGTTATCATAGATATTTAGTAGAAGAATTTTCTCTTGAGGAGCAGGAATTGAAGCTGTTGCTCTCTGGTCCTTTCCTGGACTCTGGGCATGGGATCTGGCCCTTGATCTGCAGCTCTGGAGGAGCACTACATTGCTTATCCATGGAAAGTGATAATACTTGGTGTTTGCACTGCACATTCATATCTGGAGCAAAGCAATGCTTTATACAGGATTTAGGAAGTATTGTAATAATAAATTTTATTTCCCATGTCTGTTCTATTTTGTGAGAGTGGTATCAGAAGTACAAATAAAGAACGGAGCACACAGAAGGAAGGGTCTGTCAGGCAGAGCCCACAGTTTGTACCCAGCACCTGAAATCATGGCTGTGTCATTCCCAGGGCCTCTAGGTATGGTCATCATTCAAAAAATCAAATAATCTTATTCAGTCACTATCTCTGTCTTATTAAATCAGTGTTTCATGACTCTACACAACAAAAGGCTGTTGTTGTCTGCAGACAAGTGGGCTGTATTTTAGACCTAAAAAGGGAAATTAAATTTATGAATTAGTGATGATATCCAATTTTATGTCATCTTTTACTCTTTTGTCCTGATGTTGAGATTAGCATCTTATGGAGATGGATCAGAAAACACCTGGTATTGCAGTTCAACTAAGTGCATACTTAATATCTGTTATTGGCAAAGATTGTACAGAAAAAAAATACATTTCCTTCATGCAGCAGGAAGGAAAAAGACATCAGCAAGGATGATGAAGACTGTCTTAATAAGATTTTGTTTTTAAATATTCCTTTTCAGACCTCTTAATAAAATGAATGCACAGAGCTAAGATCACTGATGAATGAGTTTATGTTCTTATCCATTTAATAATGATGCAGTTGTAGGTTTTTTTTCTTATCTTCTCTTTTAACTTTAAATATTTGGTACTGGGCAAATTTTGCCTGGGTTTAAGTGGGTTTATTATAATTTTTTTAAAATAAGCTTTCAATTTGCGTAATCTGAATGGAGCTTCATTTCACAGAAGTCTAAACATCATTTTTTCTAGTCATCTTGTGACTTCAGTGTCTATGTACTGCAGAGGCCACGTGGACAGGAGCCTTTTTAGGACAGCATTTTGAAAATTGAATTTAAAGAGAGCATTTTTGTTTAATTTGCTAGATCAATTTGTTTAAATGGGCAATAATCTTGTTTTTTTCCTGGTGAGACCTTGGTCAGAGAGTACATTTGGGCATCATTTTGATGCTGCAGAATATAGCACTTGTGCTAATAAATGCTGGTAAACTGATAGGTTTATGTATTTTTACTCAGAATGACTGATTTTTGGCTTATGTATTATTTGTGATTGATTACAGGTTGCCTATTCATTTTCATTCTGGCTGGGCTATGGAAAGAGAAATGACTCTTTCTCTTTGCTTCCTTACTCCCCTCTGTTCTCAGCCGCCTCCCCAAGAGATCAGCTCCAATCTCGGCACTGTGTGACAGTTAGCAGTTGTGACAGGCTAGCCTATTTTTGGAAGTCTGTCCCCACTCTTTCCGTGCTGGAAGAGAAAAGCAAGTTATCTTTAAAAATTAATCCATTTGGAGGAGGAGGAGAGAGCTTCAGGCAGCGCTCGGCGCTCGGTGCTCGGGCAGCAGTTGTGCCAGCGATGGTTCAGCTCGTGTCGCGGGCTGGGAGAGGTTTGCACTTGGCCTGGCACGGATCACCTGCCCTCAAGCTCTGCAAAACCCTCTCTGCTCTGCACGGAAGAGGCAGCAGACTGAAGTGCAGCGTGGAGCTGCATGGATGTTGTCCAGTCACATTCCTGAGCTGCTTCTGCAAACCCAGAAATACTACTGCTTGTCCCCAAGGAACAGAAACAGAAGTTCAGAATTTGGCAGTTAGGATGGAAAGGAAAGACTTTTAAAAAAATCTTTTGTTTTGACCCTCCTTTAGGCTTGCAGACTCCACAACTAGTAGAGTACATGTGTTAGATTGTATGTGCAGTTGGATAACATCCATAGCACTGCTCCATGGGAAGAGTAACTGCTGTGTGCTCCTAAGAGGTTACACCTCTTAGTTCTTACACCTTATAATCAAACTGCTAGATCTCAGTGCATTGCTGACTCATCCCAAATCAGGCAGACAGTCCTGGAACTTTCTTGGGATAATCAATTAAAAATTATCAAGCAAATGTTTTCTGGTAGGGAAAGGTGTGGCAGCAGAACTGTATTGTCAATGGATGGTTTATATTGTGTCAAGAAAGCAAGAACTTAATGTACATAAAACTATGACCAAAATAGCTTTTATATTCTCATTCTATGTTATCTGTGTCCCTAAAGCTGAGGAGCACACTGGGCAGCTGATGTTAGGGCTGATCTCCTAAAGCACTTTTATTTTGTTTTCTCATAGGTGGCTATTATTGGAACTTTAAAAATAGACTCTGCTGTCTGATCTATTCATTTAATCATGTTCTTGATGCTTCACTTTTTTCCTTTGTATATGATGTGAATACCTCTGTGCCCACACTTAGTGCTGCTGTCATGACTATACAGTATCAGAACACCTTTCCCTGGAAAGTCAGTGCTGAGGCATCTTCAGGAGGTGCTCCTGCTCCCCACATCAGCTTGGTATGCAAGGAATTAAGTACTCAAATACCATTTATGTAGGGACAACAAAATGAGTGGGGAGCACTTGGCCCTTCAGGGCTGATCCTGTATTTTCAAGGTCTGTGGAAGTTGTGTTGTTCAGGCGCAGATTTAAAATGTTAGTGAGTTCATGTGGCAGAAGCCATCAAAATCTATAAAATAAAGAACCTCTGAAGGCAGGGCTGTAATACCTAATCACAGTGCTCTGTTTACATGGATGCCATCCAGCCCTGGGGCCCCCAAAATACTGGTGCAGGCCCAGAGGAGACCACAAAGTTCATGAGTGGGTTGGAGCACCTCTGCTATGGAGACAGGCTGAGAGAGTTGGGTCTGTTCAGTCTGAGGAAGAGAAGACTCCAGGGAGTCCTTGGAGCCCCCTTCCAGTCCCTAAAAAGGCTCCAAGAGAGCTGGAGAGGGACTTCAGATAAAGGCATGGAATGATAGGGCAAGGAGAAATGGTTTTAAACTGAGAGTGCCAATCAATATCCAATATTCAGTCAAGAGGTGATTGGATATTAGGAATAAATTCTTTGCTGTGAGTGTATTGAGGCACTGACACAAGTTTCCCAGGCAAGCTGTGGCTCTCCCTGGAAGTGTTCAGGGCCAGGCTGGATGGGCCTCTGGGCAGCCTGGTTTAGTGGAAGGTGTCCCTGACCGTGGCAGGAGGTTGGATGATCTTGAAGCCATTCTGTGTTTCTGTGGTGTCCTGAATGTGGCTTTCCTTTTGTCCCCTTTAAAAGATCATGGTAACATTCTGTGGCTCCTTTTGTCCTCTACACCAACTGAAGCTCAAAAGGTACATCAGCTTGTCTGGATGGAATGGGTTAAATTGAAAGTGAGGCAGTGAATTAACTTACAGCTACAGCAAAGCACGTATGGATTCCTCCCAAAGAAATATTTCCGTATTTTACACTTTTTAATCCTTCAGGTTTAAGAGTTTCTTGAGGAATATAGCTTATCTGATTATATTCTTACCAAAAGGCTTTTCTTTTATTATTGTGTTACATAAAATTCCCACTTCTGTCTCATCTCTGCCTTCATTGCCAGAAGGAGAAGCCCCTGAGTGTGCAGGTGGACACCCCACATTGATGCTGTTTCCTGTCAGCCAGTGGAATGTGCACACTGCAGAAATTCAGACTGACACAACCAGCAACAAAAGCCCCACATGTCTGTGGTGTGTCTGTTCTGGTTTGAACCCTGCCTGAGCTGAGGTGTGAACTACACACAGGGAATTCTGTGGATATTGGGGAAGTTTTATCAGAACAGGTGTTTCCATGCCCGTGGCAGTAACCTTGGATCTAGCTGACCTTTAAGGTCCCTTCCAACCCAAACCTTTTGATGTTTGTGTAGAACAGTTTCATTGTGGAAGACAAAGAAATGGGAGAGGAGAAACAGTTTTCAGGATAATTTCTGGTATGGAGAAGCAATTTTCAGGATAATTTCTGGTACATCTATGTATGTATGTATACCTGTTGTTTTACAGAGTACATTAGTAGGGGGAAACTTTCTTTGGGTTTAAATTCCTTCTGCATGGTTTGGTGCATGGAGGAAAAATGTTTCCCTAATTCTACCCTTCATGTCATTTCTAGAAAATTAAACATAATTAGGCCTGTAAATTGATGATCACTTTTTTTGTATCCATTACTGATAGGATGCAGCATTTTTAAATACTTATTTAAAGTACATGTGAACTAGCAAAGTAATGAATGGGCTGTGCTTCTGGACTCTGTCTTTTCATATGCTAAGCAGTAATAGTTAATCAACATTGGTATGTGGTACAACATCAGATCATCAAACCAAAAACATCCATCTGCCTGTCTTGAAGTGATTCATCATTGTAGCATCCTTGCTCAGTGTCTTCTGTAAAGAAAAATGAAGCAAGCATCTTTTAGCCTACAGAGTGTTTGCTTGCCCTCTGTAAATGAATATTTAAGAGGAGAGGGAAAAGAAAAGAAGCAATAGAGGTTTGTATTTGTATAAGGCTGGAGGATCTGTAACTGCATCCTTTCTGCATCCTTTCTGTCAGTCTATCAGAAACAGATGTGCTTCTCCACACATTGGTTTGCATGGACATGTGGGGAAATCTCTGTTCCTAGAAGCTTTACACAGCTCTGGATTTGTATCTTTAGTGAGAGACTTCAGTCATCTAATCTTTCTAGTTGGTTTTTTGTTTGTTTGGTTTGGTGTTTTTGTTGGGTTTTTTAATATGAATTTATTTATTAATTGCATGCATTTCAGCTGATAACTTAATGTGCACAGTGATCAAAAAATTATTTGTTCTTTTTTAGCTGTAACTGTAGGTTTTATCTCTTTATCTTCCTTTCTACAAATGCTTCCAGACAGACTGGTCTGAATTTATCAGTTCTGTGGCTATAAAATATCATGACGGATTTCAAGGCAGTCTATATTTGGACACACAGAGCAAGTCCTGGGAAGTTGCTCTGATCTATTTCCATGTCTAAACTATTGTCCTTGACTTAAAAAATCATTCTTCCTGCAGGAGTTGAAGGCTTTTCCTTCACTAGTTGCTTTGAGAATGAGTGCTACTTGTACCTTCTTTTTTTTTTCTGTGATCAGAGTATGTTTTAAATTAGTAAGTAATTATTTAAGACAGATGATTAAAATAGTTTTGGCTCTGTATCAGACAATAGCTAATTAAATCTATCAGCTGCAAGAAGTTGCATGTTGACTGTCTAATAGCTGTAACAAAAATGTAGCCAAATTTTGGACTTTTTTTTCATTGGAGGATCATGCTGCTTTGTCTAGTCTGAATTGAGTGCCCAGCAGCATTGATTGGCTGCCTGGATGGAGTTTCCAAAGGCTGTCCTGGGTTGTTACTGCTGTAGAGGTGATCAAATTGTACATAAGACATTTATTAAGTCAATAGAAATGTACCCACATAATGATTATGTGGAGCAGTGTTTTGTGTGTTGTTAAGATGCTGAAAAGATGTTTTGTATCTATTGTATCAGCTCCCACCTGGAGCACAGCATCCAGCTCAAGGGCCACCATCATGGAAAGGACCTGGACCTGTTGTAGCAGGTCCAGAGGAGGCCACAGGGATGCTCAGAGGGCTGGAACAGCTCTGCTGTGAGGACAGACTCAGAGAGTTGGGGCTCAGCCTGGAGGAGGCTCTGAGGACATCTTAGGACATCTTCCAGTACCTACAGGAGCAACAAGAGAGCTGGAGAGGGACTTTGGACAAGGGTATGGAGTGATAGGACAAAGGGAATGGCTTCCAACGGACAGAGGGCAGGATATTAGGAAGAAATTCTTCTCTGTGAGGATGGGAAGGGCTTGGCACAGGCTGCCCAGGGAAGCTGTGGATGCTCCATCCTTGACAGTGTTCAAGGCCACGTTGGTCTGGACTTGGAGCAACCTGGGATAGTGGAAGGTGTCCATGGCAGGAGGTTAGACCTTGATGATCTTGAAGGTCCCTTCCTGATGCTCCTATCCCACTCAGCCCACCAATTTACTAGGCTAGCCCAGATATACGGGGCCTTGAGGGGAGGGACATCAGGAGATGGGCAGAGATACAAAAGAGGCTCCAATTCCCCTGATGTGATTCCAGCTTCTTTATTCCATGAGATGAGGGGGAAAAGAGAGCGAACGGGAAGGGTCGTGGCCTTATCTATGCTCTGGACCAGGAGGGCTTTTTGGCTCTCTACCAACTCCATCAGAGCAGGAAGGAAGGGACCAGGCTTATCTGAACTTAGTCATAGGGGTCCCTGGAAAAGGGGAAAAGCATATCCTGAGTGCACTGTAACACCCAAACCATTTTATAATTCTATGGAATTATGCATGTGCTCGGCTGGCCACAGAAGACCATGGTTAGCTTGATTAAATAACTGAGAAAAAGTGGTTTGAGGAGTCTCCTGACCAACTCACTCAGCCTCCTAGAGGAAGTTTTGGGAATGTTGGAGAGCAAGGAGGCAAAGCACTTATGTAAGGCTGGAATTGGAGTTGATAATTTTGAGATCCGTGGAAAAAGATGTGTAATGTGCCTCTGTGTTCAGCTGAGGATGTGTGACTGTCACTTGGAGCAAGCGAGAAAGTCTCCTCAAGGCATCTGGCAGAAGTTATCTGGTTCCTCCTCTCCCCTCCCACCTCCCCTGGTCTCCAGCAGTGTCTCCTGTTGGAGTTCCTTCGGGGTTTTTTGCCATAACAGCTTCAGGTCTGTCCTCTGTCATTTCCACTACTTGGAGCCTGAACCAGGGAGTTTATGGTGCATTTGAAAATGCAGAGGAAATCTTGGTTTTGCCAGCCTGAGGTTGATTCTCCCTTTAGCCAAAATTTGGTATTGCTTTCCCCATCCATGTTCATCTGGTTTTGGTGTTAAATACCACTCTTGTTCTCTTTTCATTTACTGTAATCTCATTTAGATATAAGGCATTGCCTGTGTATGTTTTCCTAATTCAACTGTTTCAGTCACTTTCTAAGCACTATTTATGTGTATTATTGTAATTCTGCAAGTTATGGGTGTCCTGAAATTCCAAATCATTCCAAGTGCTTCCATGTGACCCCCTTGGCTTTAGCACTTAGTTAATCAGGAGAGGAAGGGGTTTAGATGGATTTTTTTTTCCATATGAATATGCATGATTGTCCTTATCTCTATAACTTTAGCATCATCATACTTTTCTCTGGCAATTATCTGATTGCAAAATAATGTTTCTCTTTATAGATTTGGTCAATACACTTCTTTCTCTTGGATTACCAGCATTCAAAGCAGATCAGTGTCAAGCAGCTTCCATAATATTTGTAATAATACAGAGTAAATCAATATTTGGTGTAATGGAACAAGAATATATCCATTAAGATTGTGAATTATGGTAGTGTCTCTGATGTTGTTTAGTGTTCTGTATTTCAGCCCGTCAGAAGACTGGGATGATGTTGACTGACAAAAATTGTATAAGAGATGGCTCATGTGATGTTTTCTTTCTTGGGAGTCCAGGTAAAGAGTCCTGTTTGTTGTTTGTGTTATGTTTTAACAGAGTAAACCAGCGTGCTTTATGCTACAATCTAAAGCCCACTGTGAAGGCAGTTAGTTTTTATTTATCTTGTAACTACAGGGAATATTCCATATCATGCTCCTCCTTGATCAAAACACTTCTATATTTACATTTTTACCAAGCACATCAAAACAGGAGTGAAAGCACTGATTTCTAACATCCAAATATCTCAATGCTAATGTGCTTTGTCCTCCTGCCCTACAGACTAATAGTAATGAAAACTAGAATGACATTGTCACACTTGCATATTAATGTGCAGGGAGCTGACTGTGTTTCTGTCAGCTGGAGTTATCAGACAATAGTAATAATAACAAAAACAATAATAATAAAGCAACCTGATTTTTCTCAGTTTTACTTAGAAAGGAGTTATCTAGAAAGGAGCTTTATGCCACTCTTCAAAGCTTGCTCATGGCTCTGTAGTTTTTTTCTATGTAGTTTCTATGTAGTTTTTTTGCTAGGTTGTGTGGCAAAGTGTTTTTTCTGCTTTTATTCCTTGGGACCCTAGAAGGCAGTTCATCAGAGACAGCCAACTAATGCCTGTGCATCATCATCATCATCATCATCATCATGCTTTAAAGCCTTCCTGAAAGGGCTGTGCTGGATTGTTGCAAGCATGCTCTTCTGTTCCCTTTGATGCAGTTACCTGTACTGCATCCATCGTGACATCTCACTTTATAAACATTCTTGGTCTTCTTGCCATGCTTCCAAGGAAAAATGGATGTAAGGAAATACAGGAGCTAGTTAAGTAAATAATTCATTAACATGATATTATTTCTTTTAGCAAAGGCAAAGCTGTTTGGCATGTGAGGACATGGCCAGCACTTTTTCAGGCTTCAGATACTGTTTTATCTGAGGAATAGATTTTTTATCCCCAAAGTGAATATTTAGAGATAATTTGGGTGTCTGCAGATCCCTTGGAGGCATTAAGAACTGTAGGGCTGTATTAATTAACTGGTGTTGATGGCACTGGGATCTTTGCTGTTGGTGATGCTCTGTGAGGAGATGGTACCACAGGTTCAGTTTTAGGTCAGTTTTAGATCCTGGGCTTTTAGAGGAGATCAGAATTGCTGTGCTAAGCATGGCAGGATGGATTGCCAGCATGGAAATTCATAAGGCTGCTAGTCTAGGAGTTCTCTTCCAAACAGAGTCTGCTTCTCACCTCCAATGTCCTTCAAACTGTACACTTTTATCAGATATTCAGGTACCATGGCAAAGGATATCCCAACCCTGCTGTTCTCTGATCTTTCAAATGCTTTCTTACATCCTTATGTTTATTCATGTGGATTGTTCATTTGACTAGACTCGTTGCAGAACAGGAGATGCATTTTGAGCGTGTTATGCAAAGTTAAGGGAGATAAGGGAAAGTGTGTCTGTGTCATTGCAGAATCATTTATTTCAGGGTGTACTGTACAGAACATGCCAGCATGTTCTACAACACAATTTATCCTTTGTGCGGCTGGTGGTGCAGAGGAGTGAATAAAATACATTGTTATAACATAATAAATCATATTAATATCGAATAAAATAGCATAGGGATCTTGTTATAGATACTGTGGCTGCAATATAATCCAGGGCAGTATGGGAATAAGTAATATTTATTGCTAATTGTAATTTTTATGCTGCTTTGAAAGTGACAAACATTTGACATGTTCAGTTAATAGGTTTAATTAAAATTCAAGATTCATTATGGAGATGAGTAACTCTCCTTCATTACCTTTGTAGGAACAAAAGATACATTTCAAGAAAGAAAATACGATTAACCCAGTAACATGTATCAGAAGAATTGCAAATACTCCCTTACAGGAGCACAGATCATGAATATTAAATCCTGCTTCCCCCAGCAATGAGGGAATGAGATTCAAAGCAAATTGGGTTTGCAGAACTGCTGGATTTCAAAAAAGTGATTTTAAAATAACTGTAAATGCACTTGTCAAAGAGGTGAACTGTTGCTTCAGACAGATCAGAGAAGATTAGAATAGGGGATGGTGTTGGATTCTTGCTGTGAATTTCAACGTATTATTGAAGACTAACTCAGGTGTAAAACCTTGATTGTGGGATTGCTTCCCTGGGTTTAAGTTTTTGAATATTCACCCCGTATTCATGTAAAAAAACTCTTAAGAGGGTATTAGACAACTGTCCCAATTCTTCCACTGTTTCCAAGAAAGTGGCAACACCAGCTGATGCATTGTAATACATTATATTTATAGGTCAATTTAGCAGCTTTTCTTATTAAGTCTTGTCAGGATCTGTGATTTATATGATATTTATTCAGCATGCCCGTAGCAGATATGACTGGCTAAGCTGAAATATGTAATGTGTTAACCTCTGAGTTGAGCTAATGATAAAGTTGAATGAGGCTAATAACAGTTTAAAACAGCCATATGTTTCCTTTCAATTTTGTAGACTTTCAATCTTAGATCTGTTTTAGCCTCATATAAAAATATAAAACTTTATTTTTCTGTAAGTACAGCGTGTTGTTCTGAAGGGTCACCTCTAGGCCTCAAACTTACACGTGGAAGAAAAGGGGATTTCTTTATTATGTTCTGAAATTCCAATTTTTTAAAAGTTGTCTCCTTCTTTTGTTTCCTGAGTCAGTAATCGATATTCAGCTAAGGTTTCTAATCAATTGCCAGATCTCACAGCTGGTTGAAAATGACCAGCAGAGTTTTTTAATCTCTGCAGCCTTTTCTCTTGTGTCCTTTGAATTAGCTCAAAATGAGCTTAGAGCACCACAACTCTCCCACCCTTTTATGGGTTTGATGTGAAAACAAAGCACTGATGTACTGGGCATACAGAGAGACTCTTGAAACTTTTCTGATGAGAGAAGAGAACATATTGGCCAGGATTCAACTCCTCCCTATCAAATTTGGCAAACTGGTTCAACTTTACCTCATTGGGTGACATCTTGGGTGGTTGCTGTGAAAGTCTTGTGTGTGCTGCAGTCAAACTGTTTTAAATGTTAAATACTACTGAGCACCATTTTACAAAATGGAGTAGTCTGTTTTGCTCATAAGTGACAGAATTCAGTTTTTAGGAGTGTTGTTGGTGTCAGTGTCATGCCTTGAAGGACATTGTTTAATGATGTCTCATCCTTGCTATTCCTTTTCTCCCACTTGTATATCTCATCAGTTTAGATACAAATTCCTAAGGAAACCCACATTCAAGGTGTTCAATTTGACCCTGCTTCATTCATGACAGCAAAATATGTTTGACAATGGGAGTTATTAGTGGAACTGGACTGGGAGAAGGTAAAGTGTGGATCTGAAATGGTCCCTTCTATTCTAGAGGTTGAGAAATTCTCATTGCAAATAGGAAGTCCCTGCTGGTGACTACTTCAACTGCTGTATGAACATCCAGGTGTAGAAGTCAAGCTTTTTATGTCACTGAATAAATGGTAATGACTAGAAAATGCAGAAAAATTAGAATATCCCTTACCCCCTTTTTTATTTACAATAATTAATTTATAGACAAAATCTGCCCCGTTATCATTATCTTAATTAACAGCAATATGTTTTTACCCCCAGTAGCTCTGCAGGCAGATTTTTATATGTAAGTCTAGACTGAGCACATTTGCCAGCACCCAGTGGTCATGAAGATTGGTTGTGGTGTCTGGTATAGAGGGCTTAGAACAGAATTAAGTTCCCACCAAACCAGAATTGCCTCTGTTAGCTGACTCATCCAATGCCTGGAGGAAACCCCTAAAATCACACATTTGTGCTGTGTAAATGGTGTTTGTCACAGTGTTTCTGTCAGTGGGATGTGGGTTTTTTGTTTGGACAAGGTTCCTGCTTGGGTGCCTTAGCAGAGAGCTCTGCTTTGCCATAGGCACTGCAGTAACTTCCAGATCTTGGCTGTCACAGCAAAGACTCACAGAATCACAAGGTTGGAAGAGACCTTCAAGATCATCAAGTCCAACCTGTTCCCTGACACCTCAACTAGAGGTACCTCAAACAGAGGTATCAAGCTGGGGTGAATTTAGGTTGCTTTTCAGCACATGGCTGTGGGGTAGGACTGGAAGAGCCCAGGACAATCTTTAGAGTGGGGTGTATCAGTCCTGTATCCAAATGTGTTTGTGGCTCACATGAAAATGTCCTGTATTGTTAAGCAGTGAGTACAGCACATTTCTTGGGTAAGCCACTGCCTGGTGGCACGTGGCAGATTTGAGTAAAATAAAGATTTTCTGCAGCACATCCAAAAGCAAAAATAAATACCATAGCTGGACAAGCAATGCTGCAAGTTGATCTTGTGTGTCATTGTCCCCAATTCTTTCTGATGTACATCTTTTATGTCAGGGGCTAATGGTCACTCAGTGGCCTCTTTCTCATCAGGCCATCTCAAATGGTTTCCTATTTTGGCAGCAGTGATTTGGAAGTCGCTCAGTTATTCCTCATTGGGATGCAAAATGGAAAATCTGATGGATTTACTCTCTTATTTTAGGCCAAAAAAAGCCCTCTCAGTTGTTTTCTCGAGAAATATAGGTCCTAGATTTGCATCATGGCAAGTCACCAGCTTAAGAAAATGTCTGCTGCCCTCTGTACAGGATCACCCCTTTGGCTTCACTGACACCTTCCCAATCCAATGGTGAAAATGTTCTTACAGAGGATTCATCATCTCTGGATCCCTGATAGAATCTGCTTTCTCAATGCCTTTCAATGTGAGGCCAATCTTTACCACATGGGATCATTATCTCTGCTCTGGTTTACTTTAGGATGTGGGAAGAGCTCTGGACACCTGTAGTAGCCAACCAAGGTAGCTGGTCTAACCCAAAAGGATTATCTCTTCTAGAAAGATTACTCACACCAAAGAAATAATTTATTCCCAAAGTTTAGAGTCCCAGCTGTTGTTGGAATCCGTCACCTGATGCTGAAAGTTCAGGAGAAGAAAATAGAAAAAAGGAAAAAATTCTGAGTTCTTCATCTGCAGATATATTTAACATAATTTTTGGGAAGAAATAGAAAACTTCCATTTTTTTCAGTGTAGATAATTTGAGGCTGAACAGGGGAGATTGTAAGGTCACATGGGTAGAGGTAAATGCTTGTGTGAGAGGACAAATGTTAGCTTTTATGCATTGATTTTACTGTTGATACTTTTTTTGTTAGGTGACAATCACATTTAAACCCCAAGCATGTTTTGATGTTTTCTGAAGTGCCTTAAAACACAGAGCAGGGCAGCATTTCAGCCTTTGCAACTCAGAGTCTGGGAAGTTGGCTACTCTGAGAGGTGGAACTGAGGTCTGCTTTTAGCTCTGAGCATTTCTTAGAACACAGAAAGTTTTTAGGAAAGGAAGAAGCTCATCCCTTCTACATTTGAAAAGTTTGTAGTCTAGAAGCAAGTTAAAATAACCATTGGTCTGTGCATTTCAGTCCCTCAAAAGGGGGTCAGCAGAGGCCTCTTTCATACTTACTTTTTTTTTTTTTTTTTTCCTTTGGAGAACACTGGAAAATTGGGATATTGTATATTTTCTTAGTAAGATTGCTTATACTTTACCAGGGAGGTTTGGAACCCAAATCATACCACCTTTAAAAGTCTTATTTAGTAGGAGAAGATGACAATTTCTCATATTTAGGCAGGGAAGTGGAGGCATATGGAAAAATAACTGGGGTTTCATTTATTTTCTAGACAGAATGATCTGAGTTTTTTCAGACCTGAGAAGCCCTTTTGCCCCTTTTGTTCTCTGTCTAGTGCCTACCTATAAATAACAAGCCTTTTCCTGCATTTTACTGCTGAACTTCTCAGTAGCATCCCCTGTGTCTGGGCTTGTGGGATGTCACATATCAGAAAGTCTCACCCTGACCCCCCTGTGTGTCCATGCAGCACGTGTAAGGCCTTCATACAAACCAAAACCAGGTGCCCATAGGTTACACTGAAAAATAAATATTTTCTTAGAGCACTTCAACTCTTCTCTTCAGCTTTTTGGAGTGTAGAAAGAGCAGCCACACCAAAAGTTTTTTTTAATGATGCCAGAGGCGTCCCCCAACCCAGCACCCCTCTTCTGACAGTGGCCAGTAGCATTAAGGGGTTTTTTAGGGAATAAAATGTCAAGCCTAAAGCAACACTTTACCAAATGAGTGCCCTTCTACTTTTGGAAAACTGCATCCTGGACACTTTTTGAGCCAGAGGTTTGATCCACAGCTTTGTGTTTATTAGGTCATGCTGAACTTTCTCAGATGGATTTACCTAATTAGTCTTTGAAACCATTTGTACTTTTCAGTGCCTGTGTCACAAGGAGTGATTTTTTTAAAATGCATATTTTGAGGCAGCCTAAAGGAGCTCCTATGACTACCTGCAGTTGTGGGTTTTTTTGTTTACCATAAATCCTTTTCTAAGTGCATAAATCCAATTAGTATAGCTTTTATTCTATCTGTTGCCATTTTAGTAAGCATTTCTGCATCAAAATTTTAATCAACAGATTTATATAACAAGCTGTTATTCCAGTTCCTGTGTACAACTCCCCTTAGTTGTGGGAGAAGGAAATGTTTTTACTTGCTAGATTTTACAAAAGAGACTTAGCTCTTTTAAAGCATGTGAAATTCAGATATGAACTCAAGTATAACTGGATTATCCAGCCTTATCCTCTCACCTTCTTGTTTTTGCTGAAGATGATGTCAATCCATAGCAGGGTTGGTTGTCTTTTATGTGAAGATGTATCTGTTCCACATAATCCTTTAAAAAATATGTCCAAAAAACTTGCATTGTTTGTTCTGAACTAGTTATCAGGTATTTCTTGCTATTCCTAATGAACTGAATGGACTCACTGTTCATTTTCCCCCCTAAACTTAGCATCCTACTGTTTTCTTTACCTTGTCTTTTGCTGTTTCTCCTTCCCCTATTTTCTTTGTGAAGTTTTAGATCGCCTTGTGTTTAAATTCCAGGGCTAATGAGATTTTTGTCAGATAGCATTCAGTGCCTGGGTTTTAGGATTGGAAGCTTTATCAATTAAGGGTGCTTTTCATCATAGCCATGCTGGTAGCCAGTTCTGGGTTTTATGTATTTCTTCTTTATCCTTTTCTTCCAGTTCTGAGAAATCTTTCATAATTTTAAGGGTCTGAATCTCTAAGGGTGTTGCTTTTTTTCATTTCCAGCCTCTTCACCTTAAATTGGTGGGTGATCTTGTATCTACAGTGTTCAGTGTATTTCTTAGCAGGCAGAAGGGAATAATGGGCTTACTTTAATATTTAATAGGATATCTCCTCTGGAAGCCTTATAACACACAGCTTTTCTTCTTCTCCATGTTCTCTCTGTAGGGCACTTTTTTTTTTTTTTTTTTTTTCCCCAATAATCTTTATTTTACTGGTCTTGTCTTAGGTGTAGCTTGTAAATGCATTTATCTCAGGCATAGAGCCTGTACTTGCAGTGCCTTTTTGAATCAGTTTTGGAGATTGGATTTGTGATCCCAGCTCGTCAGGAGCCTCTCCCCTTGTAAAGGCTCTTTTTTATCTCCTCTGCATTTTCTGTTTTCTACTTGAGCCACCCTATTTTATTTGCCAAATCGCATGTGGTATCCAGAGTTTTGAACCTTCCTGGGCATTTCTGTTGGGAATAGCACAGGAAATTTGTCTGTTTCACAACCAGAAGAGTACAGGTAGGGAGTTAACAGGGACTGGAATTTTTGGAAAATTTTGACTTCTCCACCTTCAAACTCTGGCATCAAGCAGTGGCACTCTGGGCTCCTGGTCTCTTTAGTGTTCCTCATGCTTTTTATGTTTTTAACAATTTAAACATAAAGGCAAATTCAGAAATGAAAAACAACTATTTGGATGCAATTAACAGGCGGTTGTAAAAGATTAATACCAAAGTATGTGTGTCTTACAGACTTTAAAATACCTGAACTTGCTTTTAAATTGTCAATCCATGCTGCCAATGTTTCTTATTATCATAATATGTATCCTTATAAACCCCAAAGGAAATTGTAAAACTTCTGCAGGTAATGATTTCTGCACAGGAGGAAAATATACTTTTAAGAATCCAAAATTTGTTCTTGTTATAAAGCACTGGTTTTAAGATTATAACATGTTAAGTGTTTCAAATTTTTACAGTTGTTTATATACAATTTGTCTGGAAATTGTTGAGCTTTTCCTGTAATAAAAAGTCTTTTAATGGAAAATCTTGCAGCAGTAGATACTCTTCAGCTCCATTTGTGGAAAACTGAGGGAGGATAAAAGAGAAACAATGAGAACAAAAGTGAGGAGAAAATAAAGGCTGTGGGCTTGGTGGCTTCAAGAAGGAGCAAAGGGCCACAAGAAGGAATAAAACCCAAGATACAAAGCAAGGATCAAGAGCCAAGAACATGCAGGTGCTGTTTTTAGAGGTGACACGTTGGGTGGAGGGGATGACTCTGCACAGTAATAGCTTAGGTAACCTGGGAGGAAGGGAAGGATATTTCCAGATTATCAGGCTAGGAAGGTAATTTCAACAGCAGGAGCGAGAACTTACGTAGGCAAACATTTTGCAGGTGGGAGAGTGAAATGAAAGAGAAACTGAGCAAGTGCTCAGAGAGGAGGTGAAAGTTTACCCAAACTTATAATCACACTATCACCCCATCCCACAGCAGAGAATGGGGCTTTTAGTCACACCCAATACTATTTCCTCCAGCAGGTTTTGACTTTTTTACCAAATTAAGTGTATGCTGCGCTTCCAGCTGGAGGAGAGTGACATATGGTGTTGTTTAATAATTGAATTTATTTGAGAGCATCGTGTAACATAATTGCCCTGGAAGTTCTGTGCAGATTGCAGAGCTGGCTCTGAGAACAGAGAGCAGTGCTGGTGTCGTGCCTGGAGCTGTGCTGGGGGGGTGGAGCAGAGCTGTGAACATCCACGAGTCACATCAGTGATCTCCAACCCTGGGAGTGATTCTAGAGCTGCTGAAATCTGGGGAGGTGAGAGATTTCTCCTGGATCTCTCTCTGCTTTCCTTGTCAGCTGGTTGTGACCATTTGCCAGTCACGATGAGACCAAGTTAAGGCACCTGGTTGTCACTGGCTATGAATGCAATAAATAAATACCCAAGGACTTGCTATTCTTGACTCCTTTTGGTCCATTAGTACTTTGGTAAAAATAGATAGGGAAAAAATTGATATTTACTCTGCTTACCCTTCCTGCATCTAAATTTTTCAGAGCATGCTTTTGCTTAGGCTCCTTTTGCCCTGGCATCCTGCTTTTAACAGTGGTGGTGGTGGTGTTACTTGTTAATATATTTTTTTAAATTTTCATTCCGCCTCTTCATGAGATTGAATGTGAGCCAGAAGCAGCAGGATTGATATTCTGCCTTGGTTAGATATAAATTTTTTATCATATTAGTAATTTTCTTTTTCATATTGATTTTCTCTTCCAGTACAAGGCATTCAGATGTTTATTTTCCTTTTGATCTGAAATAAATTATAATTTAATAAATGCAAATAGTTGCATAAAAACAACATTAGGGGAAAGAAACCTTAGAAATAATATAGAGATAAAGATTCTGGGGTTTTTTCCTCCTAACCACAGGGTTCCAAAATAGACATTCCCATTTTTGATTCTGCTTTGTTATTTTGCCATGCAGAAAATTTCCCTGTGGAAGTGACCACAGGTTCTTCCTCACACTACTGTGAAACAAGCAAGGATGTTACTCAGTTTGTCAAATGGTTTCCCACCCTCTTGGATTTGTGCTTTATTTATTATAGCATAGTATATAATCTATTGTATTACCTATTATTAATGATATTAACTGCAGCAAATAACTTCATTTGTAGCCTTCTAAATGTTGCTCATAGTTCCTTAAAAAGGTAAATCAACTTTTAGGGACCATAGTGGAGGAAGTTGTGTTGCTTCTACCATTCAACTTTGGGTCTTTAGAGCCTCCATTAGTTTTCCTGGCACTCCTGATTATTAGTTCTTCTCATTTGGAGGGAAATTCCTGTCTTTGAAACAGTTAAATCACTATTTCTAGATAATGATTTGTCTCTGCAGTGTGTTTTTCTAGTTCTGAATAATACCTGGAATTGCACTTACTTTGGGGAAAAACAGTCCTTTTGCTGAGCTCTCTCAGGAAAGTTTTTGGGGTTTTTTTGCCAGTAGATGTTTCAGGAAGCAAAACCAGAAAATCAAAGGCATGAGTCCATTCTGAGCCATTAACCCTGTGCCACAGTGGCTTCTTTTAGGTTTTTGCTGATACAAGAGTCAAATAAGAGAACCAGAGTAGCTGGCTCCTGCTGAGGTATCACCCCTTCCATCCCTGTCTTCCATTTCCTTCAGGAGAAAATGAGAAGGACAATATGGAATAAAGTATATATATATGTAAAGATCTCTCCAGCATTTCTTCGAGTTCTGCAATCACAAATCATACAATTTTTCAGCCTTAAAGGGAATAATAGAAGCTGTGAGGATGTACTCTTTTGGGAAGGAAGGGAGTTTAACCCTGTGAGACTTGCCATGGCTCTTACCTGCCTGGTCAGGCTTTATTTCTTTATACAAATTTAGTGTTTGAGGCTATTGGAGCTCCTTTGGAAGTCTGAATTTCCAGCATCTCTCAGGAGAGATTCATCTGTGACCCTTGGAAAGGGAAAGCCATAAACTTTATCTCCTGAAAACCTGTGGGGGAGATTTGTGTCCAAACTAAGGGACTGGAGTTTCAGTAGGAGAAAGAAATGAAGTTATATGTCCTGGGACATACAAGAGGTCAGAGAAGAAGATATAATATTACCTGTTGGTGGTAATGTCTGTGAATCAGGGACAAACTCCCCAAGGAAACATTCATAAATCTGAGCAACTTCCCTGTTGAATTTATTCTAAGCCAAACTGCTGGGTTGGTGTTTGGCCTCTCTGCACCATGAACAGCAGCAAAGTCACTTCACTTGGTATATAAGAACCTGAAATCTCAGATTATCTTTGCAGAAATTATAAATGTTCCTGCCTATTTTCCCACTGATCTGCATAGATCCATGAAATCCATAAAAGAGGGAAGACCATGACTGTAATTTCCTACTTCCTGGTCTGCCCAAAGTTTAGATGAAGGGTTAACATCACATTTTACTGTTTGGTGAAGGTATATTATGACACACTACTATTTCCCTTTCCATTTCTAGCCAACAGCAAAAAACCACCAAAAAAAACCCCCTCAAAACCAATCCATCATTTGGCATCAGAGGTGCAACGCAGGGTTATTGGAAGAAAGGCTGCTATAGGTTGTGGAAGAGAACCAACAAATCAACAAATATATTCCATTCAAAGCAGGGTTTGTGATTTGAGTAGTGAAGGAGAAAGCAAATAGCAACTTTGCATTCATCAGAGAGACTCTTCTTTGTTTGTATAAACACCCAAGAAAAAAAATTATATGTATTTTTAAAATTATCTCAGGTGATATTTGGTGAAAGGAAGGTGTATTCAAATAGAATAAATAAGGACAAGGTTTATGTTACCTTGTGTAGTTGTCCATGACTTATCTTGTTGTATGATGCTGGTTTTAATACTGGAAGTGTAGCAAGAGGCAAGGTTGGAGTTGTTGTCTGGGTCAGGATGTCTGTGTCCCCCACCAGCCTTGAGGGGAGCAGAGGGAGGTGTAAAAGTGCTGAATCCCAGCTACTTCTGCTCAGCTGAATTCTGCCCTAATTACTTCCTGTATTAAGGAACTAAGTTTGGTTTTCTTTCCCCAGCTCTGTGAGTTGCAGCACAGGGCACTGGCACAACTCCAGCCATGCCACATGATTTCAGTTTGCATAGTGATGAAATCTGGATGGTTATTAAGAAGTCAAGCAAGGTTTGCACTAACTACCAATCCAAATGTTGCTTTACATCCTGCTAACAGCCACTGGCGTGTGTTCCCTCCCTGAGCAGTACTGGTATATAAATATTTAAATGTTGAAGGGAATGTGCAAGCACTGTGCATATAAACTATAAATGAGATGAGATCAGTAATACCAAAAGGTGATACCATTTGAAGAACTCTACTTAAATAGTTGCTTTGTGCACTAAAGTAATTTAGGGAATGTTTATTGTCTCAGATAAAATTTCAGAATGGAATTTGCTTCTGGGAAATCTGGAATGCTCTGTAATATTCCTAAATGTGTCTGAGGGCAGGATTTAAGGAGCACACAAACTGCTAAACACTGAAATATAAGCAAGCTCTTGATTCATTGAGTAGGAAGAGCAGAATACACATTATATTCATAAAATTATTAAAACTTCAGCATGCAGCATTTAAAGGATATTTGAAGGATGCAGGTTAATTTTACTGGATCAGACCCAAACCAGATGGGATGTTTAATACACAAAATTGAGTGGAGGAATAGCTTCGGAGTGTGTCTTGAAATCTGACAGCTCAACTACTGTAGTTTGCCCCTGGAATATTAAAACACCAATTTGTTTTCTGAAAATGTGGAAGTAAATGAAACTGGCTGCTAAACTGTTCTTGTTTGTTTGCTTTTCTCTGTTCCCTTGATCTTTGGAGGTGTTGGAGTCAAGTAACTTTCTTTATTATATTTTGTTTTAAATTGCAGACCAGAAATCAGATGCTACTCAGGTAAAGAGAGATCATTTTCAAAACAAATGAGATCTCCTGAGCTGAAGCATCTGTTGACAGAGGGCTGTAGGGCCCTCTCTAGAGCATTGCCAAAGGTAGCTGTAATGCATTATACTGAATTTCTGTAAATATAGTAGCAATTTTCCTTTGTTTCCTCTGCAATACCTACTTTCTATTGTTACAGTTTTGCTCTTCAGCAGTGTAGACCACGAATTTTTATGTGATGCCAAGGAATGTAATTTAAAGCCAAAGAAAACAGGAAAATTCTGTATGTTAGGTCTTGTAAGAAAAGTTGTGATTGTCTCATCACTGCAGGGCCTTTGTCACTATTTAAGAAAAAAACACGGGAAAATATGGACCAAGCCTTTTCTGTTTCATAAGCTTGAACTCTTCAGTGTATTTCCTACACCAAAATGAAATATTCAGCTGAAACTACCTCAGCCTCATAACTTCCTTCTCTCATTTCCCATTGATTGCTTAGCCTGGAATGCCATTACTCCTTTCACTAAGCTTGAATGTCATTCACGACACATTTGGCCACTAGACAATTCAGGTAAAATATCACCTGAAATTATGCATCCAGAATCTTTGAAAAAACCCCAAACATAAAATCAACAACCCTAACCCCCTTTATTCTATGTATTTAGAACTGATTGAGCTCATTAGCACCTTCTAAATGGACAATATTCAACTTGCCCTTCCATGGGATTCTCCATATTCTTGAAGCTGTAGGAGGGATTCTTGCATATGTTGAGCAATGTGGGATTTAACAGAGTTTTTTCCTCCTTAATTCCCAAGATTTTTTTTTTCCTCATGAGTTGGCATGTGTCCAAGTTTAGTAGGCTTAAAATTGCTCTCCTTTAAAGGTTCATTTGGTCAACAGCCCCTGCAATGCACACCAGCTGTAAAGTGTTCATGGTGACTAATGGCCTTCTTCTAGCTACCTAAAATAGGACAGCTGCTTTTTCTGTCCATGCCTATGAATCCTGGTGAGGATTTTGGAAAGCCAGCCACTAGCCAGAGATATAAATTGTTCCTATTCAACAATGAAAATCCCCTTGGTATCTTCAAGCTAGACTGTATTTCCATATGTCTGCGTCTAATGTATAGGAATAGTTTTCTAATGTTTATAAATAGTTTTAGTAGTAATATTGGGATAATTTTTCTTCAAAAAAGAGGAAAAATAAGGAGAAACCTAAAATAAAATACCTTTTTTGAAAGCATTAATAAGTGCTAATGTGGGAAAACAAATTAGAAAATACCATCTATAAAAATGGAAAAATTGCTTATTTATTTTCCTAAACTCCTCATCAGTTAATTATTATTTCTTATTTGTGCAATCATGGAACCTAGAAATCCTGCTAATCCTGCTGAATAACTGGTGCACTGCAAGCAAAGAGACAAAAAAAGGAGATTGTGTCCAGAAATAACCATCTATGTGAAAGAGGGAAGGAAATTACTGAATGAGCTGGGGAGGGCACAAGAAAACCAGGAGATGCTGTGGCTCACCACAATAGGCAGAGATCTCTAACATGTCAACAGCACCACCCTTGTGAAGCCAAGGAAATGCTTCAAGGAGGGGATAAAGCAGAATAATTCTTCCAAGAGCCAATGGGCAACATGAGCAACAGATTGAAGAAAGAAGCTTAATTTGAAATCAAACAGATGGGCGATGGATGTTCTTAGATGCCTGCTAGAGGTGAGCACAGTCTCCTAGTGCAGAATGAGAGAGGAAAAGACACAGGAGGACAGACTGCAGGAGAGGCTGAGAGCAACAAAATGTGGCAGGCATTACATTTCCATATTTCTTCTGTGGCAGGATGAAGTCAGAATTCATTAAAGCCTTTTTATAGGTACAGTAGCAACACCATATGGAGTATTTCTGTCTGGCTGTAGCCACATGATAGTCTCTGAGGAATACCATGTGCATTCAGGATGAAGTCTGTGACACTGGAACTCTAGATGTGTGTTGAAGGGATGTACACACAGAATTTAATTTATCTAGCACATGAGCAGTCATTGCCTGGGGGAGGTGTGTAGTGGAGCGATGGTTACCAGCTGCCAGATGTCCCCCCAGCCTATGGAATGCTCCTCTACCTCAACAGGATAGAAGAGAGTAAGAGGTGAAATAAGAATGGGAGATCACTCTCCAGCTACCATTACAGCAAAGTTCATTAAGTGAGAGCAAGCAGGCCATGTTTCCAAGTCTCATTAACAGATCTGCAGCTCCAAAGAAATAATTGTATTTCATGTGCTGCCCCTTTACACAATGTATTAAGCCCAACTGTGACCAAATATCTGCTTTTCAAATGCCCATTCCAGGGAAGTGGGAAGCCCAGGAAGGCTTTCTTTAGTGTGCTGACTCTGGCTGTATTAGGTGTGGTAAATCCCATTGGTGAATTAACTTCTAACAGGGTGGAGGAGCAACCTTGGGTGAAAGTGCCCAGTCTGAATTTAATATCTCTAAATAGACAAAATCCCACCTGCCTAAACAGCTGTAAACTCAGGAATGCAAATAAACCAAAATGTGGGTGGTGGTTTTGTTGCTGCCATTGTTGATAAATATCAAAATACTCCAGTTCTACTAAACCAGGGAGTGTTTGCAGCTCTACATCACGTGAAGCCAAATTCAAAGCATAAGATATAATAAGAACACTGATGCAAGTCTCAGTGCAGATTGCAGATCTGGGGCTGAAACCATTTCCATTTTCAGTTCAGCTAATTGGTTTCCAATTGCCTCTTTCATTTCACTCCACCCAAATGCTTATTTTCAAATCTGGGAGCAACTAACTCTATAAAACAGAAATATTTTCACTTAGTTTGTTGATTAGCTGAAGCATTTTTCAGGTATCAGTGAATTTAGAGCTGCTTATGAGACTGATAACCAGAGTTACTTAATTTACATGACTCCTGCAAAATGTGAAGTTAAAAGATTCCAATTGATTCCTACTGCACTGTTGTAGTAATGTTGTAAGCTCATCACTTGAAATTGCCATTAAGGTGGGACAAATACTTCAATGTCAGAAATGTTTTAGATTTGAAAGAAATTTGCATCATGGAATAATGCAGGTTTTGTAGGCTGTCTACACCCATATGGTGTGTCACACTGCCTCAGTGGCATGTGTTAGATGTGTGTCTTTTAACCAGCTATCCCTTGCCAGCCCAGAATAAGAATTATTTATAAAAATGTCATGATAGACTGTGGACATTTTTATTTTTCTTAGGTGTTTGCATGCAAAGGAAGACTTGTTATGCCCTAGAGGTTTACCTCACTGTCCATGATTTCAGTTTCCCAGACTGAGGTGGTCTATGCCCTTCCTCTTCTCTGAGCTGGCCCTGTTCCTTACAAAGAAACCTTTGAGAAAACGTTAACTAGCAATATTTCATTGTTAAAGGCAGAAGACATCATGTACAGTGTATTAAATTCAGTCTTTTCCAGTTAGCTTTATGTAACAGCATTATGGAAATCTGGATGAAACCTGAATATGGTAATCCAAATATATATATCTAGCTATATATATCCATTTTATATATACTCTTTGCACATTTTCAGTTGTAGGTTATTTTTATGTTTCCTTTTTTGTCAAGTAATTATTTTATAATACAGATTTTAAAATGTTAAGTTAAAGCTATATGGGTTCCCAACACGTGAGCAGATGTTAATGTAGTTACATCTTTAGACCATCATAGTCACACCTAACTTGTTGATATAAAGAAAAATAGCAATAGTTTTGAAAAATTGAATGAGATTCAGAAATGCTCAGATGACTAGAAAAATGTGTTAAAAGGATTGGGAGGGAGTTCAGTGTATTTTGTTGTAGGAAGACAAGGATCTGGGCTGTTGGTTACAATCTGTGCATATCTTTTTCAAGGAATAGAGTTGGGAAATTGGAGAAAAAAAACCTGGTGGTGACAAAGAAATGATTCAACAAAGTGGAGTCTGAAGCTGGATGTCAGACTTGAACCAGGTTGCTTTTCTGAACAGGGAGAACAACTCAGTAATCACTGAGGGGCACTCACACGAAGAGTTTGGATTTACCAGCACTCAGCACCTGATGTTTTTCTAGAAGTTGTTCCCATGTGAGCACAGATAAATTGGAGGATTCTGGTGGCATGTGTTGTAGAGGTCACATTCCAAGTTCTGAGAAATTCTGTTTTCTCCCTGAGCTGGGGCTGGTGGGTGTGTTAGAGGTGGTGCAACCTGTGGAAGTGACAGCCTGGTCTCTGGATGAGCTCAGCCATCCTTGGTCCCAGGTGTCCTCAGGGATGGGATTGCTCTGTGAATTCTTGAGTTTTTTGGTAATACTCCTCATGCCCTAAGTGCTTTATGTGTGGTAGGCAGACTGGCAGGAGCAGTCGCTGCTCCACCATGAGAGAAGGTGAAGTTTAGTTGTTCTCCTCATTCCTCAGTAGTGTTGGAGGGAAATCATTCTAGCCAGCATACCTAGCTAATGACTTTTCAAAGTGACAAGCTTTTCTGCTCCACTCTTGGGCACATGATTCATCCCATTGCATGACTTAGATTGAAAATGAGAATGTTACGTTTTGCATTTTTTCCCAGTCCGTGCTTATTGATGGCAAGAATTCTGCCTCTTATATTTCAAGACCTTGTGTACAGATTTGGTTTATTTTTTCTGTTTTATTTTCTTTCTAAATTGAGATTTCCTTTGATACAAGTCTGCAGTGATCAGAGAGAAGGATGTAGGATTCCTTTAGTCTTTTTTTCATTCATCCCTCGCTGAAGGTAGTACAATATTGGAAGAATGTCACAAAGGCTCAGACTCTTGGTTGATTATTGATTCCATGCTTCTAGTGAACCTGCTCTCCTGAAAAAAATTGTTGTTACTCTGCATTTTAGAGTTGCTGAAAACAATTCAGAGAATGGGATGAATGAAGCTGGAATATTCAATACTTAAAAGGAAGTGGTGGTGATTTAAGCCATAGGTTTCTTTTTTTGCAAGTGGACAACCTGTAAGAAGCAGAAATGCCCCTTTTGGATTGGAAAGGCTTGAGGATTATTCCTGGTAGCCAGCACATGCTTGATTATTTTTAATATGAATAAAAGTGACTTACAGCCTTGAGTAACAGTACCTGTGTTTCACATACAGCATCTCCCTTTTGCAGACAGAAACCTGTAGCAGTAGCACACACATGTAAATATATCCAT
Organism: Taeniopygia guttata; assembly: GCF_048771995.1. Classification (NCBI taxonomy): domain Eukaryota; kingdom Metazoa; phylum Chordata; class Aves; order Passeriformes; family Estrildidae; genus Taeniopygia; species Taeniopygia guttata. The sequence goes on along the minus strand of NC_133026.1, from coordinate 147,095,073 downwards.
ATTTGTGAGTGCCTGTAAATATTTTGGTATAAGGATGTAATATAGAGATACTGCTACTTGAAATTATATTAAATGGGAAAATTATTACTGACAAATAAATCATAATAAAATACACATTTACTGATATGTACTAATCAGCAGAACACAAAATATGTGTTTTCTGTGCATTGTGTCATCCATTCTAAGAATGCCTCGGATACCACTATGTTACAAACTCCAATATGGACTTTAATACACGTACACTTCAAAAAAATTTATAGCAGTATTGCTAACTTCAAATCCTACATCTGGGCTAACTGTGATCAGTTTGCTACTATGGAGTTTTAAACAAGAAATACCAACTACACTCCAGGGACAAAAGGTTGACAAGTTACTGGAAAAGGGAAAAAAATCTCTTTGTAGAGATGCAGAGAAAAAACAGTAATGTTTGATCTGGCTTTTACCATCTTCTTCTTTATTTCAATCCCTAGTTGATTTCAGCAGTTCTTGCCCTCTTAAATTTTTTTTTATATATGTAAGTATGTAATTCTCTTATAGTCTGAGTTGAATGGTGAACCAAACAGTAGGAGTAATAATCATGTATATTAGAAGATATAAACTGAAATGGAAATGGAACTTTCTGGAGGAAAAATACTATAACTGGTTTTGTATTCTTAGATCTGGACTTGGAAGTGCTAAGTCATACTGATCAGCATGGGCTTATTGCATTATTTCAACAGTGGAGATAATTAAATGAATGATGACTAAAAGAGGACATTTATATGACATTCAATTATTTAACAATGTAAACTGTCAAAGTTTTTTATTCCAAGGCTCTAAAAGCTGAATTTGGAAGCCAACCTAGTGAAGTCATTGGAATTAAATTTTTCATTAGCTTTAATGACTTTTTTCAATGGTTATTGTATGGGTCTTCTGCAAAATGCAATAATTAAAGTACTGGTGGTAATTAGAACTTACAGAAAATAAGTGAAACTGAATTTGAGAATAATGTATGTCTTTCTGCCACAGGACTAGAGCAAAAGCAGGTCTGCATGCTCTGTTCTCAGTTATCTTGCTTTCCTTTCTCTGGTGGAAGCCATTGGGAAATAATTTCTCAGAAATTATCTTTGCCTTCCACCACATTATATTTAGGGTTCTATTGAGGGGGTTTTTGCTGGTAAAATTTGGGTTTCTCTCACCAGAAGTGTGTTTCTGTGCCAGATAATGCTCTTTCTAAGCCTTGGACATTCTATATGAGCACTTCCTCCACACAGCCCCACACATTTTGACCATTAATAGTTGTGTGAAAAAGAGTAGATGTCCATTTTCGCCTCGAGCCTTCAAACTCCATCACTCTTCAGATTTGCTTTTTAAAGGTTTAAATATCAGAACATGGCATAAAGCATCTCACCTTGAGGAGATTGGTGCATGTCCTTTGATCCCACAATCTTTGGTGATTCAGGTTAATTCATGATCCTCAGCATCTGTTTGATTGTGACCCCAAATGATAAAGGGAGGAAAGGAAAGAGGAAAGGAAAGAGGAAAGGAAAGAGGAAAGGAAAGGAAAGGAAAGGAAAGGAAAGGAAAGGAAAGGAAAGGAAAGGAAAGGAAAGGAAAGGAAAGGAAAGGAAAGGAAAGGAAAGGAAAGGAAAGGAAAGGAAAGGAAAGGAAAGGAAAGGAAAGGAAAGGAAAGGAAAGGAAAGGAAAGGAAAGGAAAGGAAAGGAAAGGAAAGGAAAGGAAAGGAAAGGAAAGGAAAGGAAAGGAAAACTCTTGAATATTCATAGTTGTTATCAATAGTGTTCCCTTTCAAGGATTAACTGTGAAGTGAAAAGATATCTAACATGATTGTTGGACAGACTAAGGAAAGCTTAAGGCAGTGGAGAATTTTTGTTTGTTTTCTTTCTAACACCCTGAAAAATAGATGAGGTTGTCTTGTTTGTTTCATTAAAATGCAGAAATTATAAATGTCTTAACTTCGGGCAAGTTCCCCAGGAAATACAGTTATTGTTTCGGTTTTTTTCCTGGGTTTTGAATCATCTGTTAAAGTCACAGGCCATTGCTGACAAATCAAAATCCCAAAATGTGAAGCAGAATTGTAATTTTTTTGGATATTACTCTTATTTTTGCTCATGTTCTTACAAAGCACTCTTGTCTCAGGAAAGGATAAACTAATAATTAGTATTTTGGGTTGTTTTTTTTTTTTTTTTTTAGTACTGTTTAGCTTCAATAATTAGTACAAACTTTTCCTGGTTAAGCCTGTTTGAGTTTATAGTAAAAAGGGGATTTAAAGTTTGCAGATGTTCAAGTTCTGGAAGCAGGCCAGACTAGAGCTACAAACTTGATTTTCTACCCTGAAATTTGAGATTTTTTTACCAAGATTACTTTACTAACAGATCGGGGCTTCTCTTCAGAGAAAGCTGCCAATTAAAGAACTCCCTGAGATACTTATTTATGCATTTTGGTTCTAAAAGGCAGAAGTGATGGGCCCAAGCCATGTTCCTGTTGAAATTAAGGGGATCTGCCCTCATCAGCATGTGACATTGTGGCTGGGAGAAGTTCTCCCCCTGCCAGTGTGTCACCAACACCCAGGAGCCCAGCTCTGAAGATCTGACTCAGAGTCTACCTCAGGCAAGAGTAAATGGAGACCTTGCCTGAGGAATGACTATTTCATATAGGAATTCCTGGAATATAATGTGATTTGTAGTAAATGAAGGAAACTTGATTCCTCATGAAGTGCTGACACGCAATTCCCGTTGGCTCATCCAGGGAGAATTTATTTCTTTCTGTCTGATCTTGTCTGCAGACCCATAAAAATCCTGTTTTGTGCCACTGGCATGCTGAGGGGGTGATTGCCAGCTTCTCCCTGCTGCTTGGGAAGGAATGCCTTGGTGCAGAGGAACCTTCATTAAATCACTTTATGCCGACCTGAGTGTCATTTCAGAAAACTGAGAAACTTTTGGGAAATGGGTAAAGCTACTTTTATTTTAAAAATAGAACTCACTTTCTATTTCTTTGGTGTTTTATGAAGAAACTTTAGAAAAAGTTTAGTACTACTTTCCAGCCTGTTGGAAAATTCAAGGTTTTTTTTTTAAATGCTAGGTTTTTTGGGACCATGGCAAAAAAATTAAAAGAGTTTGTTGCTCAGTTTTTGTCTCTCCCCCTTCCACTGTCCCAGAGGATGAAGCTCTTTCCTTTCCTCCTGGAGTACTTGGTGCAGAGGCAATGTTGGTCTAGATGAGTCTTGTGTGCAATTCAGCACCTGATTTCCACAAACATGAACTTCCATAAAATACCATTGCTAATGTTTTGTGTACTGAAGCCACAGATTCCTTCTGACAGAGGATGTAAAGATGAGAGAAATTTCACACTTCTGAGACAGACTGGTGGGAAAATTGTTACATCTTCCCATCTTAAGAGAAGGGATTTTAAAGAACCAGCTGAAAGCTCCAGTTGAGGTGGTTTTGACTGGATAATAGAAGGTTCAATCTTGCAGTCTGGAGTGTTTTAAATTTTTTTTTAATAAGTTGCTGTCAGGAGGGGGAAAGATAGTGTAAGTGGCCTTGTGGATGGTTTCCCCAATGGAGAATGCCTTCAGAAAGCTGCCTTTGTCTGAACTGTGAACTTAGTCCACCACTCAAAGAACAACAAGTGATTGCCAAGACAGAACTCAAGCAAGAAAGGGCAAGAAAAGGGCAAGAAGTGTCTCTAAGGGTGCTTTCCCAACTCCCTCCATGGAGCCACTGGCATCTGTACTCAAAAGGATGAATAGCAAGAGAGTTTTGTGAAAATCTGCTGAAAGTTATTTTGGGTAGGGAGAAAAAAAAATATACTGAATCCCTTCTGTTCCCGTGCCAATAGTTGAAAGAGTTTTTTGGCCACCAAATTCTCAGATAAAAAAGTTTGCGATTTAATTGGAATCTCAGTTCTTTGGGATGATTTTCTCCTGTGTAAGTACAAACTGTCAAAAGTCAATGTTTGAAGTGTATGATATCTGAAAATCCTGTTTTCACTTGATGTTTGGAACTGCCTTTGAGGAAAGGTAGCATTGTGTACCATTTTAAATGTATAGATTTAGACCTGTAGGCTCTTAATTTGCAAGGTAAATTCTCTCTGCAGTTATGGCCATGTTTAATCTATCTGCTAAATTACTGTGCTTGGTTTCAGACTATTTCTTAGAAAGATTGTTTTGGTTTTCTGAGAGAATGATGATCGAATTTATGACTGTGTTCTCTATAGCAACATCAATTATTCCAATAAAGGCCAAATAAAAAGAGCTATTTACTTGTTTTCTCAGACAAAGACTTGCTGGGACTTTCAAGTAGCTCAGACGTCTGGCTCACAGCAAGCCTCTGTAACACAATGAGTTCTCTTGCTGCCTTCACGTAAGTGCCCACACTCTTCATGAGGGAGGTCCATGAGAAGCCAGGTGTGGATGCCCTAGAGGCCAGCTTGCTATTGTGCTTTCTGTAGGCTGCTTCCCCACTTAATGCAGTTTGATGCAATGCAGCTCAAAATAGGAGTCAGCGGTGTCGAAAATGGCTTTGCTGTTTCATCGAGCAAGGGTCGCTTTAGCAGGAATGTGTCTTTGGTCTGCTGGACTAAAATAAATTTGTTGCTGTTGAATGTGAGAAGCTAGGAAGTTTCCTGCTGTTTATTTTACAGGAGCAGAGATTGTTGTTTTGCTGTTGGAGTTTGTAGTGTGCTCACACAGAATAGAGACATGAAGAAAATTGTTTTTAAAGGATGGATAAATGTCCATTTCTGCTGATAGGAGGAAATTCTGTTCTGTATGAGATATGGGGAAAAGGCCTCATGCCATGTATGTGCCAAGTGACTGCTTAAGGCTAAAGGGACAAGATCACCTCGCTGATTCACTTGGGCTCTGCTAAGTTATCACTTCTGCTCCATTCATTGCACAGCTGATGATTGCTTGGCATCAAACTTACACAAGTGAAATTTCTCAGAAGTCCTTTTTAAACACTGCAAGGAGAATTAGAATTATCATGGGATTTGGTTAGGTTTTCTTATGTTTCTAAGAAACTTCATTTTCATTAAGTCTTACTTACACTCTGACCATGGTTTCTCTTGGCCTAAAATAAGGGGAATTATCTCCCCAATTTAATATTTTCATTTGATTAAAATTGTGAGTAGGAATATGTTTTATACTTCTTTTTCTTTATCTCTACCACTCAAAGGGCTCCATAAAGAGGCAGGTGGAGGCTGAGGTATCATATTGTATCTGTGGCTTTAGATCTGCTTTGGAGCCTGCTGAGGGATGATGTTCATGGAACTCATTTTTGGGTCATGCATTGCTTAGTGCTGGTAAAAGATCTTAATCCACAGTATTTTTTAAGCACTGAAGATGAAACAGAATTTGAGTTTCTCTGTCTTCACTATTGTCTGGAAGTAGGTGGTGAAAAGTTGGAGCAAATAGTACAACAGTGCAAAAAGGGTGGCCTGACTCTTTTCGATAGCTAATGAAATAAATGACATAAAGTTTGTAAGAAGAGGTCATCTCTCTCCAAACCCTTCATTCTCATTAATATGCATTTCTGTTCCCTCCTCTATAGAAAACATAATCATGAACCAAAATGACTGTTCCCTTTGAGCTTTGTCACCTCAGGCTTTACAGAGTTATTTCATTTGGGCTCTCATTTAAGAAACTGCTCAAGTACTGTTTCTGAGAGAGGTTTGGAATGTTGATTAGGTTCAAGAGGTCTGTACTGAGGCCCACAAATTAATTTTGCTGTCCCATGTAGATACAAATCTCAGCTCCCTGAATTGAAAAGGCTGTTGCATTATATGCAAACCATTGTGTCCTGGAACCTCGCAATGTTTATTGTACTTATCTGCCCCAAAGAAATATTTCTGCTCATTCAGGGTGATTAAAACACCTACTTGACAGAGGAAGGCAGCCTTCTCTTTTTAATTCTGACTTGTGGCAAAGGTCTAATTAAAGTTAAACTGAAGTAATTAATACATTCTTATTTAAACCATAAGGCTTTTTCAAGGGCTTCAGAATTCTTGGACATTAAAAGCATAATGAGTAGAGTCCAGCATAAAAACTGCATCTAAAATACTTTACAAAGCTGAATATTAGCAGACAGGAGGAGAATTCATGTCCTGGATTTGTTTAAAGGAGGGGGGACTTTATATTTTTGGTATTAGATTTGCATTTAGATCCTACAAGAGAGTTGGGTGTGACTTTATGGCTACAAGATCTTGTAACAGGCTTAACAGGCTTGCATCTGGGTCAAAAAAAAAAAAAAAAAAAAAAAGAAAATCGTGACCAAAAACCTGAGGAAATCATTTTTCAGGGGAGCCAAAAAAGGTGCATAAAGATGTAACCGCTTGTGTAAATCAATGAAATTATAAGTTTCAACCATTATTGTAGCTCTCCTTGTAAAGGAATTTTGGACCTTGGGGCTGCTGTGCATTTTATGAGATAGGAAGGGCTGGAGTTATCTTGGGACTCCTTTGGTTCAGTTCTCTGCAGCGCCTTTGGCTCTGAGCTGCCCAGGATGTTCAATCATTTGTGTGCACCAGCTTGTGCCTCACATCTCTTTCTGCCTCACATACAACTCATCAGTGCCTCAACTATCCACCTAGGAAACCTAATTCATTTATAAAAGAAATGTCAGATGGGAAGGACTTATTGAAAATCTTCCTAGAAATTAACTGTCCCTGTCCCTGATTTGGTATTTACTAAGGGGAGATAAGCAGTAATTGCTTGATGACACTGGGAGCTCTTACAGTTTAATTAATGAATGACTGTAGATGCACTGAGAACCTCTGATGAAAGATACCCAAGACATAGAAAATATAGTTGTTTTAATGTCTTATTGCCAGGACTCTTTCTTCAAATGACTATCTCTGGGGTAATACAATTGTCATGATAGTCAATTAAAAGGCCATGTGCCTCCTCTGTAATTTTTTTTATTCTTTCCAATTGTCACCTCAGGTCTCTTCCAATTGTCACCTCAGGAAGAAATTATTCCAGTTATATTTTTCACAGCCAAGCTGTAAAATTTAAGTTCAGCTTAAAGGAAACTAGTAAAGGAGTAAATACAGTAAGAAACTGCAGTTTTATATGTGATGTTGGGAATGAAGCATAATTGGGATTTCCCTCAGAAACAGCAAAACCAAAGGTGCTAATCTGTAACACAAAATGAAGAGCAAAGTTTCAGCTTCTGATATTTTGAATGAGAAGGGGATTAAATAAAGCACTTACTAAGTGTACTGAGGAAGATGGGTTATCCAGTGATAGGAAATGTAATTAGGAGCTTCTCACTGAGGCCTTTTTGGGTCTTGAAAGAGCCATTGAACTGTGACTTGATTTCTTCCTCAGCAAAATTAAATTAGGGATTGACATTTTGGTTCAGAATGTTGTGATAAACATAGGTGAGTAAGTTTGAATAGTTTTTCAAATATGTTTGCCAGTAAGCTGAATTTCACCATCTAGGTACTTGCAGCTGTTATTAGTATTACATCAAATTAATTTTATTTCATGTGTTTTCCTTTAATCACTCAAAACTAAACCACTGATTTAATGTCTTTGAAGTTCTACCTGAGGACATACTGGGGTCTTTTTGACTACTACTGTTGCCTTTTGCCCAACCTCAAATTAAACTCAAGATAATTTTAGTAAGGAGCTAAAATAAAAGGGGATCTTTAAGGGCCTTCAGGGGCAGTTATGGAAAGATGTCCACAATAGCCCACTTTCCCCCAGGGAAAGTACATTTTTATAGGTTTTAGGAAATTAGCAGAATTGATAAAAAGTACCAGTTAGGAGAACAAGTGGTGATGCAATTCCTCCCAGGTCAAGCCCCTTCTCCGGAGCCTCCCTTTAGCACTAGCTGTACTTTTTCCATGAGAATGGATCTTGAAGTCCATGACTGGTTCTTGGGCTTGGTTCCCAGGAAGAACCAAATTTGTAGAGGGCCTCCTACCTCCTGGAGCTTGAAGCTCTGGAATTTGTTTAATCTTTCTGCCTAGGGACAGACCAAGGATAAGTACAGGAAAACAAGTCACTACTACAATAGGCTACAGTGCTACAAATATATGTGTGAAGAATACAGAGAACATAGGAAAAAAGGCAGAACCCAAACAGAATCACTTTATGCCCTACTATTCAGCAAAAATAAATCACAGCTCATTTCCTCCAAAAGTTTACCAGGTAGAACCATGGTAAAGTCAGTGGTACATTCATATTTTGATTTCATACGTGTCTGTTCCCCACAACCTTTGATGTTAATTCAGAAGACAAATTTGTACAGTTTCTTTTGGGGGAATCAGGGCTATGAGGCTTGGTTTTCCCAACAGCAGATGGATTTTCATTTATCTGTTCCATTTAATTTGTGGTTCTTATAAACCTGATCCCTGAAGGTATGCAGCAGTCAAGAATGCACCATTCCTTATTGCTTTCCTTTCCCAGTGGTAAAGTAGCCAAATACATCTTCACTAAAAGTTGTTTTTATATATAAAAACCCAGGGAAAAGTTAAACATTGCTGCAGAGACTTGACATAGCTGGAGTGTCTGCCAGGGGAGTGACCATGGATGGAGAGATGTCTTTAGTTTTGTAAATGCTGTGATGTTGGAAGTCTGAGATGAAAAACCTCTGTGTCATGAGCCCAGTCATCATTTGGGAGGGAAATGCATCTGTCATCAGCCCTGTGATTTAAAAGCACCAAGTGGCATAAATCCAATAAATTATTCCAGAAGTTTGTGAGGTCTTTTGCATATTTTAAATGCTAAAACTTACAGTTTTCCTTGTGACAGCAGTTAAGAAATATCTCAGTGACCTATAGAGTAATAGATTCTCTAAAAAATATGACCCATATCGTAATGAATATATGGCAAAAAGTCCCATGGCAATAAAAGGACATGGCCAAATGCATGGCAAAAAAGAAAAAAGACAACATGCCCAATAATATATCAAAAACAGTACATGAATTATCAAAAGTAGAGCATAAAAACTGAGCTGGCTCTAATGTCAGTAAATGAGGTTTTTGAGGCAATAGCAAGGACTTGGGTAATGAGTGGTGCAAGGTGTGCAGTGCTCCCACACCCATTGGTGTCCACGCTGGGATTTGTGTTTCCATGTTTTGCTGATGATACTCAAAAAGACTACAGTCAATACAGGCTTTAGCATAATACTTTCTATGTGTTAGTTTTGATTAGAAGGAAAAGAGTATATTCTCTTTGATCCCTGTGTCTTCTGAGAGAAACTGACAGCCTGTGGATTCTTGGTGTATGTATTAAAATAACAGGGACGTGCCAAGAAAGGGCTCTGGACCTGGCAGTGGGATGAAGCATTGCCCTGATTCTGTAGAAAGCATGTCCAGAGTGGAAATAAGAGCAAGCACAGGAATAATTTTCCATTTGAAGGGTATTCTCCAGTCAAATTGCTGTGTGGCAAATAAGAAGTTTTCAGTGTAAATTGGACAACCAAACAGGGAATTTGAGCCTTCTAAAAAAATGTCTTGGTTAAAATGGAAGGTGAAGAGGTGGCTGAAAGACATGTGAGGAGATTATGAGGAACATCTTTGTGTCTTCAAGATTTTTAGGATCATACATGCTGAGGTAGTAGGAGTATTTGGCACTTCAGCAAGTTCACATATGTGTTGCACGGTTAAATCATGAAAGGATCCGTATAATATGTCAGTGAATCAAGATTAATTTGTGATAAATGCACACTCTGTGGCTTAAAAAAATGCATGCTTTGATCTTTAGGAAATCATGTAGCTCTCTGTTAGTGAATTAATGGCAGTCCATGATTTTTATCTTGTATGTGTTCATATCCAGTGTCTCCCTATTTGAGCTGTGTGTGTTGAAATGCCATAAAAACCTACGTGGCTTCAATTGGGAAAAAAAAAGAGGAAAAAACAGATAAATATATTAATAAGCATACCCCAAGGCAACAACTAGTATGTTCATGGCTACGAATAAAAATGCATTTAATGATAATACTCTTTTTTTCTTATCTTGTTTTCATTGTCCTGGATACTCCCAAGTATTCTTTCTGTGTTGAATTAATGGCTCCAAATGGTATATCTGCTGCAATGTGTTAAAAATGTGAGATGGAGTCAGGGTCAGACCTTGCTAGGACTGTCTCCAGTGCAATTCTGACATCTTTCATTCTGAAATTTAGAAAAATATTGCAGAAATACCAGACTGTAGCAGAATAGTTTAGCTTTTTATTTTTCACTGTTCCTTTGGCAAATGAGGGAAGTTACCCTTATCCTTCAGTGATTTTTCTACAGAATATTAATTTTCAGTTGGAGAGAAGCAATATATGCTTGTAATTTGGGGAAATGTGTAGTCTAATGCCTTGAAGACCTTGTGTGGTTTGATTATTTTAAATTTACTGCTCCATAGTCAGCTCCCTGGGCATTCTCTTTTTCCCTGTCCTCCAGGGCTGCTTCATGTCACTTTCAGGTCTTGAACCTCATGGTGTTTGAGCCAATATTCTCAGACAATATCTCCAGCATTGCTGACAGACAGAGGAAATGTAAAAGCCAAAATAGAGGCCAACAAGGAGCTTACAGCTACAGGTGCTCACAGCTTTCAGTTTGCTGCCAGTGGTTACCTGGCTCATGCCCTGAGAGCATGAATTCTCCCTGTAAAACCTTTGAGGAATCACACCTTCACCATGCGTGGTTTGTCCTCTCCTGGGTAATGAAAATGTTTTCAGGGCTCAGCTTTAATGAAACAAAGTGGGGCACAATTGGAACAAATCCTGTCTGGAAGATATTTTTAAAAATTTTCCATCTCAACCAACTCAGATCGCTCATGTACTTCTCTGCTAACCAGGAGGAGCATTTGTTTAATACTTTTCTTGAATGACTTTCTTGAATTCCCCCCACAAATGCTCTTTTAGAGGGAGGGTAGTGAGTCCTTCAGAGAACATGTGGTTTCTGAGGGATTTAGTTAGAAATTCTGTTGCTAGGAAGCCTGGAAAGAGAAATGTGGTATGAAAAGTATGAATGCATACAGTAGTCCTCAAGTAGCCCTTCTATCCATCTGTCACGTGTCAACATTTGTTTATGGAAATATCCTTTCCCAGATGCCAGTCTACTTCATTCAAAACTTCACAAGTTTGCTATAAAATTGTTTTCTTCTGCTGTGCAGCTGACTCCCAAGTACCTCTAATGCAAATAATAAGCACTGACCTCAAGCAAAGCCCTTTTATTGTTCAGTTGCTGTACTTCTCCTTTAGCTTTCTCTGCCTTTGTTCAGTTATATGTGTAATTTATTCTTCATTTAAATTATTTTCTGCTACAGATTTCATAATTGCAATTAAATCATTACACTGGGACGGGGCAAAGATTAATTTGATTTTAATTCATTTTTAAATTGCAGTTTTCTCTAAAGCTTGAATTACATCTCTTTATGTATTTAGATTTGCTACACTGGTCTAACATAAATATTAACCCACTTAAAGCTACATATTACTTTTAATCTTAGAAAAATCCTCTCTTTGGTTTGGAAGACATTTCATCTCTGTTCACCGTGAAATTGCCACAAATGAGCAATGGATTTGTGTTGTTAATTCCATGTTCATGGCATTGAATCATTATTCTTGAAGGCATTTATGAATTATCCTTTGAATAAAGAATCTAGTTTTCAAATAAATTTGTGGATTTAATATTATCTCAGAGATGCATTTGAATTTTTCATGTTCTATATCTAGACTATGTTTGTCTAGTCAAGGGCGTTCTACTGTCCCTTTTGGTCACAGGAAAAGATTAAACATTTGAGCTAGAAGCAAAAACAGTATGAAGGAATCACAGCTGTCACCAAGTTTTCCCACTGTCCAAGTGTGCTTTACAACTCAAAATCCACTTTGGGATACAAGTTTACAACAGGATCTCCATCTTTGTTGCCAGACACCACATGTAAAATAAAAAGATAAAAAAAGTGGATTCATCTTGGTGTTGGCACATGGATAACTTGATAACATGTGCCCATGTTGGTGCTGCTTCTCAAAAAACTTCACAGTTTAGGGTTCCACAACCCCTGTTCTCATGGAAAGATGTCCCTACTGTAAATTGCTTTCTTTCCTGGAAAGCTGGTTGGGTCAGGATGGGTGACACAGCCAGGAGCAAAAAGGATTATACAAGTCTTAACAGAGCAGAACTTGTCTTCCAAATTTGTCAGAAGAATTGAAACAACAAAATGACAGTCAGTTATAATAAAAGCCTTTTTTAATTTCTACAATCTTGGTAGTTTTGTCACTGTAAATGTTTTGGGAAATGATGGTCTTTGCCTTTCACACAAACCTGAGGACCACCAGGAGCATGGACCTTTCTATCCTCACATTAGAATGATGCTGCTGTTAGTAAGAATGAGAATTCCAGTTACTGGCTCTTTGTTCCAGGAGCAGGCACAGGTAGTGTTTAATGTCACCTCCAGGTTTGCAGTGTCCCTGCAATGAGATCACTTTGAAGGAGCAGACATCTGTCAGCCCTCAGTCATGGAACAAGGCACTGACTGCTGTGTCACATCATCATCCCAACATGCCTTCCCTGGGGTTGCTTTGTGCTCAGCAGCATTTCAGGAAGATTTGTGAGGATTTCAGGTGCCTCTTGTTGAGGAGTGATGCTCCAAAGGCCAGAGGGTGCCATGGTGGCCAGTGGCTCCACCTGGAGCAGGTGATGGCAAAGCACACAGAGGCTGAGCCGGGAGTGGGTCCAGAGCTCTGCTCAGCATCACACACAGCCCAGGAAATCCACAGCCTGGAGACAGCTCCAGGGCCAAGCCAGGAAGCCCAGGAGTCAGGTCCAGGTCTGGGTGGAGGAGACAGGAGACCAGATGCAGGTGCAGCTGCTCTGCAACTGCAGTTTGAAATCAGCTCCAGCATTTTTACTCATTTCACCCACTTTATCACGTTCCTTTTCTGCTAAAAACCACATCTTCCAGCTTCCCAGCAATGCCATGCCCCTGTCTACGTGCTGCTGTCTGCCAAGGGTGTAGGGGACAGTGGAGCATTAAAGATCACAGCAATAATCAGAAAGACTTACAGGAACTTTTCAAAGACTTGCAGGAGCTTCAGGCAGGTTGTTGTAATGGATTCACCACATTATTTAACAATTCTGAAGTATCTGAAAAATGCATGTATTCCCCAGCAATTCAAGAGCCATTAATTAAGATGTCACTCAAGTGGATTATTCCTGCTTGTACAGTGTCACGTACACGTTGGCCCTGTCCATGATGTGTCCAGCTTGGTGACAGTGATGGAGCTTTCTGATGTTGTTAGGAATTTGTCTGTGTACTAAGCTTTTCTGCAAGTACCAGTGTAATTCCCATAAGTTTTCTGGATTTTATGTGCTGTTCTGGGTACTGGCAGCTTAAGTGCTTTTATGGGTAGTTTGTGCTGCCACTATGACATTACAGCATTTGGAAAGATTTTGGTGAATCTCTGCCCGGTACTGTGCCCTTCCATTACAGAAAAGCTTTTATTGGTGGAGATTAAGTAATAATGAAGGAGTCTAAGAATTTCATTTTTATTTAAAATAGGAATATATTTATTTATTGAACAGGTAATCAGTCAGAAGAAATATGAAGATATCATCTCAGTGAACTCACTTTCTAGACAAGGGTTCCTTCCACCACATGGTAGTTACATTGCAGAGCTGCCTCTCCAGCACATCTCACTGCAACCCTGTCAATGTTTTAATAAGACAACTGGGAATTACTGTGTTTTCACACTGCATTTAGTGCCATTTTACACTTAGGCTTTGTAAAAGAGAAGTGAAAGAGGTAAGGATTAAGTGTTAGTACAACTGTAAGGCAGCAGTTGTACAGCAAGTGCTGGTAACGTGCCCAGTTCTTGCTTCTGCAGATACCAGTGCTGAGCCTATTTTAAATTTGTTCATTGTCATAGTATCTGGTCATGAACAATGAGTTATTGTTTCATATTCCACATTAACAATAAAACAAGAGCTTTGCTGAAAGTTTCTGTGCATGAACTCTGTGGTCTGTTTTTCGGGTAGTTTAGCAAAGAGACGTAAAGCAGTGTCATAAATACAAATTTAAATTATTTTGGGAAGTGCAGTTTGGGTCTGCTTGTTTGATTCCTTCTGCTGAAATGATTTTTTACTTTTCTTTTTCTGGTGGTTTCTTTTCCATTCTACTGGATGTGGATTTGTCTCTTAATGAAGTGTTTAGGGTTTGATAGATGCATGAAAGGATGTCTTCTCCAAAATCCATGTAGTACATATTATTTGCTATATGCCTTAAGCCTTCTGTGCAGCCATCCATATTCATTCTAGAAAGATGACAGAAAGATTCCTAGTAAGAATCAGGTGATAAATCAGGATTGCACTTTAACTAAGGTAACTGCAATTCTGAATTTGCTCAAGTGTTTAACTTCCCATACTGCTTTATTCTAAACTTAGAAGTGATCTGAATGTTGGGTTTTCAGCCACGAAGATGAATGGAAGTACTTACTATGTAGGTGGCTGGCTATAGGGTTTTATCACATCTCTAAAATAGAAACAATATTCCTTTTCATTTTTTGAAGACTTTTGCCTGAGGATGTTAATGCAGCTTTATAACATTCTTGGGAGGGAGAAGAACGTTATTAAATCTAGTTCTGCCAGTGGAGTAGATTTAGTCACACTCTAGCAGAGAGCCTGTACCTCAGTGGGGCACATATTTTCCCTGTCTCTGGAGTTTAGAGCTTATATTGTACAAAGTCTTGGTGGCAAATGCATATTTATTTGGACATAAATAAGTGCTTTGCAGCATTCATTCTATCTTGACAATATGGTTCATCAAATCAAAGGAAACTGCTTGCAGATCATTGGGATCAGTCTGGGACTAATGTAAATAAGCCTGTGTCATCCTAACAGCAGTTCTCCCCATTTAATACCATGTTTAAATCTGATTTAAATCATGGTATGTATTTTGTATGGGATAAATACAAAGATAAAAAGATAAAAAAGATAAAACAGAACAATATTTCCAGAACCCTTTGAAACGTGAGAAATCCATGAGCTGTTCTTGTTCAGGAATCAAAGTTCAAGGCAGAGGAATTTTTTTTTTTTATTTGACACTTAGATTTGGACAGGTTCGTTGATGAGAAACTGAGATGATACTGTTTCCTTGGTACATGGGTCCTGTGAAACTCCTTTTCCCGGGGGTCTTGACCTTGGTCTTCCTTTGGAATATGTAGGCCAAATTTGATAGAAGACATCAAGGCATCTTGTCTTTATCCCGTGTGTCTTCCTTGTGGTCTAGTAACTATCGCTGTAACTGTTTTCAGGTGAAGCAAATAATGAACACAACCTGTTTAAGGCATTTACTGAAGACTTTGAGGGAAAAGCACCTGGAAATTTATTTGGTCCATAATTCCTGGAACTTCAGTTGACTGAGAATTCATGAAGAATTGAATGATCTTACAAAAGACAAGACCTCAGAAGGAGGGGGTGAAGCACATGATGGGAAAGGTGTTGTTGGAGGCAACGGGTTCAGCAGTACTGGGAACAAGTCCTGTGCTTCAAAGGGCGTGGCTGTGTGCTTCCTCCATAAGGCAATCTGAAAAAAGCCACCTTCACCTTTCTCACTTCCTCTGCTTTCTAGATAATTCTAACAAACTGTGCCAACCTTAGAAATGCCTTGTTTGCAGGCAGGATTTTTTAAAATGGTTATATTTATGTGTCAGTTAATAGAAAAAAAAATCTAAATAACAAACATCTATGTGATGAATTCTATGTGCTTGCCTGAGAAATCAGTGCTGTCTTTGATTTTCACAGTGTGTTTTCAGTTATTTCTGACTCAGTCTGAGACAGTTTGGGTGTTCAGCCTGGAGAAGAACAGGCTCTGGGGAGACCTTAGAGCCCATTCCAGTGCATTCGGGAGAGGTGGAGAGCGACTTTGGAAAAGGGATGGAGTGATGGGATGTGGGGGAGCATCTCCACAATGACAGAGGACAGGGTTGGTTGGGATGTTGGGAAGAAATTCGTTACCCAGAGGGTGCTGAGGCCCTGGCACAGGCTGCCCAGAGAAGCTGGGGCTGCCCCATCCCTGGAAATGTCCCAAGGCTGGAGGAGCTTGGAGCAAACTGGGACAGTGGAAGGTGTCCCTGCCCATGGCAGGGGGGTGGGTTGAGATGATCTTTAAGGTCTCTTCTAAGCCAAAACATTCTGTGATTCCATGATATGTGCTGAGAGAAGCAGGAAAACACTTTTCTACAGGAAACAAAATTATTCCATAAGTATTTTGTTTGCAGGCAAAGAGTATCATGTGTAAGGGTAATGGATCTGTCAGCTGCAAGTGATTTCTGTGTGCATATAAAGAGAGATCAAAGATATAACCTCCCTAAAATAGGCCTCTTTATGTAATAATTATAAAGTATTACTACAGGCAAGATAAATAGGGGCTCATCAGGGTGATAGAAAGTTGAGTTCAAGCCTTATAAGAAAAATATTTTGCTAATATTGCTGTTCATGTATTTTAATTATTTATAGGCATATTATCAAGAACAAGACAGATTCATAATATAAGAAAAGAAAAAAAAAAACTTAGAAAGCTGATATATTTTTCCCTTTTCTTTCGTTAAGGTTTTGACCAGAAAAATGTTTTATTTGGGCTATCTGATAGCAGTTAAAAGCAGGAAGAAATGAAAATAATATGAGAGGTTTGAATATTTGACTCCTGTGAAAGGAAGCAACATCTTAATTAGTTTATAGCATGGAGTATTATTTCAATTGATTTTGCTAGGGAAATAAGGTATGAACTTTTAGACTGCGTTTTATGAACAAATTTATAAATCCCTTGTAAAGTCTCAGTAGGGTTGGAGAAAGCTGATCTCAGAAACATTTTTGCAGTGACCTCAAATTGGATGTGTAGGAGCAAAGATTTAATGTTGTTTGTAAATGTTTCTAGGGCTAAGTCTAAAAAGAGAAAACAGCTAGTAGAGGTTTTAATTCACCTTGTATCCAATAGAGGACTGTTCAGAAGGAGATGGGTCCTGCCCCCCTTCCTCAAACCAAGGACTTGTACAGTGCTGTCGTTCTGTCTTTTTTCTTTTCTTCACAGTAGTAATTTAATTATTATTTGGCTGAGCTGCACTTACTGCAGTATCTTTCATACTAATTTAGGCACTTCAGCTCTTGAATGATTAATGTTGACTGTGCTGAGAAATCTCATTGAACCTTTCCAGCCCTGAGAAGTGTATGAACTGGTTTTGATGTGAAGTCCTCTGTGACAAACAGGAATAACTAATTTGGGCTAATATATGTATTCCATAAGCAGCCAGTGACCTTGCTGTCTTGGCCAGTTTAAGGCTGTGTCTGAGTTACTGTCTATTGGTTCTCTGGGGGCTCTGGGGTTGTTGCTTTCAAGAGTTTTCTCTCCTCCTGAACACCTTTTTTATATTAATCCCCCTCACCTACAATGCTTGCTGTAACTCTAATTCTGATCACTCTGTATTCATTCATACCTGTGTTTTAACCTTTCCATCTTGACAGTATTGGCAGTGCTCACTCCAGTGACATATATGAAACATTTCATTTTAACTAAACCAAGGTCCAGCATTTGCCTCACAGCTCTAACATTTATTATTAAACCCACTGACATCTACCCTTACCTCTCCATATCTGTCCTTTAATCAATTCCTGTTTATAAATAAAAACATAATTAATGTTTCATTTCAAGCCCTGTAACTCGCAGTGGGGAGAGTGCTTGCTCAGAGTTCAGACAGACAGTCAGATGCACCATGTCCTCTCCATTCACTAATTTGTGTAGGCTGATGAAAAATTGCTTTCCACATGAAATTAAATATCCTAGGAGAGAAGATGTTTTGAAAGCTGTGTGGCAAGAAATGTTCATACAGCAATTAATATTCAGTGCAGAAGAGAAGTTGGCTGTTAATTTTCACAAGTGTTTTATGATGGCAGGAGTACTTTAATACAGAAAGCACTTCATAGGTACAGAAAATAACTATTATCTGTGAACAATAGAAGATATACATCAAGCTGTTGATGTAGCAATCCCATTTTTAAGATTTAGTGAGGCTTGCTTTTAATTTTAGTCTCTACCAAGCCCTCCTGACATATCACTGCAATGTCTCTCAGTCTGTTATAGTGCTAAACAGAGTCCAGTCTCCCCTCCATCAATAAACACACCTCATTATTGTGCTGTCTGTGAGTACAAAATTCAAAAGTAATATTTAGGCAATAAACCTTCATAAAATCTGGTTGTTGGCTTCTCCATTTTTTCTGTCTTCTCATTGACAGTAGATGTAAAATGAAATAGGAACATAAAATCTGTCCTGCCAGCTGGTTCCTGACATTCACTTTTCCAGGCTCCTCTTGGTCTTCTGAGCAGAGTTGAACACACCTGGGGTCAAGCATCTCTGAAAATACTTTGATAAGAGACAAAATGGCTCCACAGCTCTCTTGCTTCTCTGAAGGTCAAAATGTGCATCTCCAACACATGTTCTTTATTAATTGAAATAATAACCCATTCCTGGGGTAGAGGAAGGAAAGTTTATAGTCTTACTGAGCCATTGGATTTACTTTGGAGAAATAGGTTTGAAAGACTTTTATGAAGTTACCTTTTGATTTTACTGCATCTAAAATACTAATCAGCTAGTTGGTGTCAATGTGGGGTGTTTTCATATGTGTAAAATTTGCATTTGGGGGTTTAATTTTTTTTTTTTTTAATCAAATGCAGTTAACAAACGGTTGCAGGAAAGGCAGAGCACTGTGAGCTGCTCTGTCTGCTTAGACTTGCTTTAATTGCAGTGACCAGCAAATTTTTGGTGGAGGATAATAATATTTGACTTTATTTAATGGCAAGTCACTTGCTGAGGGGAGGCAAAAATCCACTAAAAATTATAAAATATTAAAAAAGAAACCATGTTCCAATGAGTATTTGTGCTGTCTTCCACAAACACTCATGTGTTCTGCCTTGGGTCAGAGCCTTGTCATCAGAATTTGATTTAAGTTATGGTTCTGATCTCCACAGAAGAGGTGAGGTCAAGCCATCCTGTGCCTGGTGGGAACCTTTAGGTCATGCAGCATCCCAGAAATGAGTTGTGATTGTGATGGGTTATGTTGTGCATCCCCATTAGACCAGCATTTCTCAGAATGGGGGAAAGACCCTGGCAGAGTAAATGAAAACGAGTTCATTGCTCAGGGAGGAGAATTTGTGGTTGGAAGTGTATAGAAACCACTACTTTAAACTGCCATGACTTTGCATCTTTGTCTCCAGATAGATGCTTGCAAGTGCCACAATTAAAAGATAATTCTGTTCTTCTGACAACTTTATACCTTCTGGATGCTGGGGTGGCTCATCACTCTAGTGTTGGTGAAACTGGTCTCTTCCCAACATTAATCCTAGTGCTCTCTTCCATCTCCTCTCTAAATGCTCTGGAGGAATCCTGCTTTTTGGGCTGTGTCTCAGGTATTAAACCTGGCAGCAGTGAAGGATGGGCATCTCCAAGGTCTGAGAAGACTGGGGTGAATCTGTGCTCAGGCTCCTGTTAATTTTTCTGAAGTTGCTTGGGGAGGTTCCTTACATGTGGGTGAGACTGGATCAGCCCAGCACAGCTGGCCAGAAGAGGACATTATTCCATTTGTGTTTTGACTTCCTGATGTTCTTTTCCTGAGTCTCTGTTGGATGAGAGAGAAAGGTGGAAAGAGCCAGCCTGACCAAACACTAAAGCTGGGGATTTCCCTGTGAAAAACCGATCTTAGGAGAATAAAAACTCTATTTTAATCTTTTTTAAAAAGAAACATAGTGATGGGGAAAGCAGGAAAAAAAGAAAGACACAAATTGTTGATATGATTCGAACGTTCTTCAGCAGAACAACAAAAAGGAAGTTTGGGCTTTAAAATGTTGTGCAGAATGAAAACAAGATTAGCCTGTGTTAAAGAAACACTCAGTGGTATATGGGGCTAAATAAGGATTTCTTTTCCTGGATGAGTGCCCAGCCCTGCTGCATGTGCAAAGTGCTCTGTGTAAGGTGGTGCCATCAGTGTTTTGGTTCACAAAAACATCACCAGTGTCCTGAGGAGAGGGAGCCCATGAGCATCCAGCCCTGTGTGTCTGGAGGGTGGATATTAATGTAAGGAATTGCATTTGGAGTTCTGTCAGGTTTTGAGACCTGAACTTTTGTGACTCAAACAAAACCTGGCCTATTCCAGCACCTCTGTGGAAAGCTGATTGCTTTCTTTATATTTATTTTTAATCTACTCTTGAGATCTAGCAATGGGATTTCTACCACTTCCTCAGCTGGTGGTTTTGGATGCTCATCTATTATTTCCAAGATGTTTGCCAGGATCTAAAAGAGTACTCAGAACTGTCCTGTTCTTCCACATCCTAAATTGAAGTTATAGCTATAAATTTCAAAGGTGATAATTAATATTCTGGAAAAAAAAATTGAAAGAAAGAGTATTTTTAGAACAGCTGTGCTGCAGCCTTTCTCTGAAATAGGAGAATGAGGAAACACCAGTATTTTATTTCAAGTAATGAGAGTATCCCTGTTAATGATGGATAAAATATCAGGTTTTTTACTTGATTAATGGCTGTTATTTTAGTATTCATAAAACATGGAAATATTTGGATTTCTCTTGAAATTTTTGGGCTGAACAGCATTTTACAATCACCAAATTGTGGCAAATTTTTTTCTGTCCTCTCTTGAGAGAAATAAAAACCATATTAGGAAAAGCTGCAGATATTGTGGTTCTTCCTAGCCAAGAGCTAAATCATCCAGCCTTGTAGCTAGAGGGATGAACTGGGCTGCAAGATGTGGATACAGGCCTGTGCTGTAAAACACTTTGAAACCAGCACCATTTCCTATTTTGCAAAGCAGTTTTTAGCTCTGTCTGAGCCTACCCAGAGAAATCCCAACACCACCTGGCAGGTGAGGGGCACAGTTTGAAACGTGGCAACAGGAGAGTTGTGAATCCTGCTATCCAGAGCCCTCTAAATGCACCAGGACAATGCTCAATGTGCACCAGGAAAGAGGTCGAGCCTTGTCTGTACTCTGGGGAGGGGATATTTGATGAAATTGCATCTGTGCTTCCTCATGTTATTTATATCCAAAGATATTGCCTTCTGATAGAATCTCTGTGTTATCTCTGGTACATACAGTCTCCCTCAGGCTTCTTGGGAAAATGAGGCATTTATGATTTCCCTGGAAAATTAGATTTTACCTAAATACATCCGCACTGATTACAAAAAGCCCTGCAAAAATCTTCACATTTAGGGTTGCATGAATATTTCCATTCTAATTCTTTGACTGTGACATTAAACCTTTCTGAATTTGTCCTCTGAGGAGAATTTTTTCCCGTCCTGATATCTGCCTGAAGCCTAATACATGGCTTTTCAACTTTGAATAAAACTTGTTCATCTACTTTTGAACAGAATGGGAGACAGAAATAGTATTTTTCTTAATATTAAATAAGCACAAGCAAATAGATCTTGCAGCTCAGGTTATATCTTTGGTTGTATAGAGCACCATCAGCCACAGCTTGAATACATTTAGAGGCTTTAGTAATTTATAATTTTTCTTAAGGGAACTTTAAGGGATAAATTAACCCTTAAAGGGTTAAACAGAGTTTAGAGTGTTTGAGTCTGGACCAGATGACTCTGCTGTGGTCCTTTCCAGCTTAATCCATTCTGTGATTCTCTGATTCTGTAATAGTTTTTTCTTGCTTTAGACTTTGCAGTTCCTTTAAAGAAAGTTTTCTTATGGCTAAAGAGAAAACACATAGGGTTTTAAACTATAATTTCAAATGTGATTTCATGTGAAAAAACCAAACCAAACCGAAACAAAAGACTTTTGGGTAGAAATTCGGCAGTTTAGCCACTGCTTTGTATCAAAAAATGGCACCATATGTCCTGTAGGCCACAACATGATCTCAAAGACAGTGATTTGTATAAAAGCAACCCAATCTCTAATTTCTATTGAGGCTATTCAGCCTCTTTAGTCTGTATTAAAGTACCACCTTAGGGGGGCACCAAGAGGGGTTTGGTCCAGGAATTTCTTTTGCTAAATGCCATAACAATAAATGGCAATAGTTTTGTTGTGGAAAAGAACTGGGGCAGATCTTTGAAAAGCGCCATCTCTAGCTCAGTGCAGGTGATATTTTCAGCAGGAAAATTTTGGGTTTGATCACTGGCAGGATGCTCAGAATTGACAAAATGCTTGGAAGTTACAGGATTAGTCTGGATTTGTATTGCTTTGCTCTGTAGGAAAGGGGCCAGCCAGGAGATCTTTCTGTCTCCACAGAAGGAGGAAAAAGTGTATTTGGCCAGACAAGATGACTGCTACTGAAAAGAAGCATCCATGCCAATCTGCTGTTCCTCATATTTGTTGAAATGCAAGGGAACGAATTCTACTTCACTTGTAAGTCACCAGCACTGCATGAAGTCATAAAGGGGGGGGTATTTTGAGTTTTGGCAGCTGTGAATGGAGAAGGAAATTGTTTTCCAGATTTATATTATCTGTCATGGTTCCACCTTCCCATTTTTTCCTATTTAGCTCTTGTGAAGAAGGGCAGCCTTTAAAAATTAATAAGTGCGGTAATGATAAATGCTCAGTAGACGGGAAGGGAGGGGAGATTAGTTTAAAGGGAGACTTGGCAATCATACAGAAACATCCTGAAGCAAAAATTTAGAATTTTTTATGAAAACCAGACCACTGCATCTAAAACACTTGAAACAAAATATAGAGCCCAAGCAACTGAAAGTTAATTTCAATTTTTAATGAAAACATTTATGAAATTTACCGAGCAAACTTAAGCAAAGCACTTGCTTTTCAACAGCAGTATCTGCTTCATCCTCAGTATGTATTTGAAAACTTCTCTGTGCTTGCTAAGAGAGAGCTGCAGCGATGCTTGTTGCTGGCTTCCAGCTGTCCCATCCAATGTCATCAGAGCATCTTTGAGCTTTGTGAAGAAGTTCTAACTTACTAAAAAAAAATCAGTACCTTCCAATTTCATGTGTTAAGTTATTTAAAGAACTAAGGGAAAAAAGAGCATTGGAGATGTATGTTGGTGAAGCAGAGGTATGGTACAGCAGCTTCTGTGAAATTCAGTAGATTTGCATGCATAACTAGAAATACATCTAGCAAAGTGTCTTAGCAAAAGTGTTTTCTACCACTCTGCATATTAAAAGTGGAGCCTGGTTGCAAATTCTTACATGAAAATGATCACCAGGTTAATTGGATAGAGGGGGAAAATGCATAACCACAGAATCACAGAATGGGTGAGGTGTGAAGGGACCACAGTGGGTCACCTGGTTATCTTTTCACATTATCTTTTCACATTCCTCTTTACACCTCAGAGTTTTCTTTTCCATTGGCTTCAGGAATCCCCATGAACACAGATGCACACCTATTCCTTCATGGGGTCTAAAAGAATTCCTTAATGAGAAACATGCTAAAACCCATTACTGTAAATCTGTTGTTTCATGGTAATAACTAATCTGGGTGTGCTGAAATTCACATGCTCCTCTGTCGTGCTACATATGCCAAATTAAATATGCTTTTGGCCATCAATTAACTTCTCTGGGTAGTTCTGTTTATTTTGAGCACTTCAGTGGACACTCTATAGAGGTAGTGAACTAGAAGTGTTAGAGGTCAAGAATTTGACTCTGCTTTGGAAGCAGTACAGTTTATTCTTCCACTGCAACACTATTGGTGTGCCTGGACAGAGTTTTACTCTCTAGCATTTGTCACTATGGAAGTAGGCAAAAGCTGCAGATTTTACTCCTTAGATTTAGTGATTTAGCAGAGCAAAAAGGAAAACTGCCTGAAGTCTGTAATGGAAGCCTTTGCTCCTGTGAAGTGCACCAGCTTGTATTACTTTGGAAACTTGTCCCATTATTGTTAATGGAACCTGTTCTTAAAATCTGTTTCCCCAAATGCTCAACAGATACAAAGCATCACACAAAAAGATTTATAATTATAGAGAGATGTCTCTTCTCCTTTTTGTACTTTGTAGTTTATTTGTGCTTTCTCCATTATAGAGAAACATATGGAAGAGAATAAATAGAAAGCATCAAGTCATGGGGGAAGGCAGAGAGAGATTATGAGACACAGCCAGAAGAAAGTGTTTCCATGTATGTCATTTCCATCATTACACTACATCAAGTCAGTTTATAATCTGTCTCCTTGTTTATAAGAGCATCACATTCTTGGCCAGAAGATGATGGACTGGAACACAGACTCCTGAGCTGACAGCACTGACAACCTCCCCGCTGGAGCCAGGATGGCCCAGCTGCCTTTTTGGTCTTGTCCCAAGTGGTGAGAGAGACACACTGAGTGGAGCAGTCTGTGGGGCAAGGTGGTTCTTGAAACAATGCACAGGAGGTTTTACTGTGCAGGACATTCCACAGAGTTTCAGGCTTTCAGTTTGATTGTCAGACCAACTCCGCTTTCTGAAGACCTTGCAGAGATATATAATGAAGGCCAGAGACTGAAAGAAATGGGAGGAGAAGGAAGATGAAGTATTTATGTAGCCAAGAATTGAAGTCTTCCAAGAATTGAAACACCTGGCCAGTACTGAGTTTTCCTAGTAAACTAGCCCTGGTTACTACAAGGCTCTGGGAAATTAAAATAGGTCTTCATGGATAGCATGGATTTTTAACCCTCCATCAGTTCTGTTTGAGCTCATAAATATCCTTGAAACACTTTTAAGATACATAACTTGCATAAAATGGTGTAAATAATAAAATATTGCAAATATTTTGAAAATTTTGAGCTTGTTCATTTAATTACTGTGTGTCGCTGAAGGACAGTGAGAACAGAGAGAATTTAGATAAGAAGAGCTGAAGCACAGAAGCAAGTTGAATTTTTTCAAATCTCTCTGGTGCAATAAACCCTTGTAATATTGATCCCTTGCTTTGTATTAGTTTAAGTGGTAGAAATGCCCCTTCTGAAAATTTATGAAAGTATTTGAGAAATATCAAGACTTAGCTGTAGGATTGTTGTTCCCATTGATTCTAATTTAAAGTGACTCATCTGCTTTCCTTTCTGTTAAGGTATGGGATATCTTCATTTTGTTTACAGATCCACTTCTCAGCTTGCAGCTGATGAAATGTGTACCCTTTGCCTTAAGAATAAAGGCAGCACGGAACATCAAGCATTAGCTGCCAAAATAGCTTCTGCACTGTTGTGTTTAGGACTTGCTTTGTAGAAAATTGTTTCTTTTCACTGTAATTTTGCTGTTACAAAGAGAAAAGATAGTGGCACATTCTGCCAGAGCAGGGCAGTCCATTAGAAATTTCTCTCTTTGATCAGAAAAAATGCATAACTAATTGCACCTTATCTTGTCACCCAGTGGATTGAGGCACTTCAGGTTGCAGTGGCCTCTGTCCTTTTGAGATGTGGTATGGCCAGATATTGATCCTTTCACTTCTAATTGAGCAAAACTCCTTCGTTAGCAACCTGTAAAATGGAAGTGATAATGGTTACCTAGCCAGGAGCAGCGTTATGAACTCTAATTAGTGAATGTTTTGGTGCTCAAGGGGGCAAAAAAAAAAAAAGTACAAATGCTGCATTGATTTTTCTCTTTTAAGACTGTATTAATTCTGCTGTTTTGGAATTGTTCTCAGGCTTTCATGTACGAGATGGGCAATCTAAGTGGGCTTTCCAATCCTAAAATACTGTGGGTCTCAACCAATATTGAGTACAAAGGCTTTTTCTCACAAATGTAAGGAAAATAACACTTCAGAGCCCTTCTCTGCCTTTCAACAGGATGTTCTAAAGGGAAACTATTTTAGATTGAGATGCAAAACAAATCATAGCACTTCAATAACTGCCTTATCTTGTTTAAGGATGCACTTGTAAATTTTCCTGTAAGTTTGAGTTTGCAAGGTATACTCAAGTAAAGTGTGTCCAAGACAGACAGTGTTTCCTGCCTTTCTGACAAGCTTGGATGATTCTATCTCTGTTCTGTCTTTGTTCTTTCTGGTTTTGTTTTGGTTTTTTTTTTCTTTTTTCTTTTTTGAAGTTTCTGTCTTTGTCAGTACTTCAGCACTTACCACAGCAAGCCTTCCAGCAGACTGCATGGACTCTTCTTCCAAGAGTTTCTCCTTAAAAATATGCTCATTAAAATACTGTTACACAAAGTATGGGCAAGCTTCACCAAAAAAGTCCCAAACTACAAGTTGTGTGCTGCTGGTAAAACATCTCTGAGCTTGGTGTTCTTGGGGGAGTTGTCTGCTGGTCAGAAGTGCTGTAGCCCCATCTCTGTTTTGTTTCGTGCTGAACTTTGATAAAAATATCTTCCTTAAAGAGTGCTTTTTCCAGACTGTCATGGATTGGGAACAATAAAAAACCCCCAACATATTGCCAGTGAAAATATAGCCCTGATAATATGAACAGTTGAATAGAAGAATCAGTGGAAATGCACTGCTGCCCAGTCTGAGATTCCAGCACTGGAATCTCAGTGTAAAGGGCTGGCCAGTGGCCTTGGCCTGATTTGGCAGACAATTTTAGCAGACTGTGAAGTGTGTGGTCCCTTCATGCAGCAGCATGACTGGGATTTCATAATTGTGGCTCTAGTTTCTGCTGTGAGTTGTTACCTGTAAGAAAAGGTAAATGAGAAAAGTGACCTCTTTGCTTTCTCTCTGTCCATCCTCTTCCCTCTCTGCAGTTGAAGAATTCCATGAGGGAATTGTGTCTGTTGCTGTAGCTGATATCCAGCACATGACAGTGAGGGGGCACTCCTGAGAAAAGCCTGGCTTAACCAAAGCCAGCCTGGGGTTCCCTTTGAAGAAGGGCAGGTTTCAGCTGGCAGAGGTGAGATTGCAGCTCTGTGCTGTTCCCATTCCCTTTCCATCTTGTGTACATAAAATAATGGATGGGCTGATTTTTACTTGCTGTTGGTCTGATAATCTAATCATGTAATGGCAGAAGACATTTCTTCCACATCTTTCCATTTAGGAACAGTTTAGCTTTGGGATTTTGTTCACTGCTGTCCATTATTTTCTCTGCCTATGCATTGATGGGTAAGAGCATCTCCCCTGTACCTTCTCCTACTGAAATGAAAAATTTGAAAGGACAATTTGAAGTTTAGCGAGGTGATTATGGTTTGAATTTAATTTTTAGACAGGCCATAATACAGTTATTTTTTTAATTATATCATTACTTTGCATTAACTTCAGAAACCATTAAGGAGAAAGAAGAGTGTTTAAATATTTGACCATAATTTTGACAGACTAATCCTTGCCTGGAGCAAGGGCTTCTCTTAGGTGTTCTGTCATCCTAAGAATATGCATGCTCCGCCTTATTTTATTTTTTCCCTTGATTAATTCTAC
Source organism: Taeniopygia guttata (assembly GCF_048771995.1). NCBI lineage: Eukaryota > Metazoa > Chordata > Aves > Passeriformes > Estrildidae > Taeniopygia > Taeniopygia guttata. The sequence goes on along the minus strand of NC_133026.1, from coordinate 147,067,813 downwards.
TTTGTTTATGAATTTTTTATTTGTGGCTGACTCCCCAGGATGCTAATTGCTACTGTAAACTACAGATACTGCTGAGCTAATGTATTCTTAAAGTATCAGGAAAAGATCTACAATTTAAAAATGAACCACTGATTTGTAATTTTAAATTCTTTCCAAAATATATAATAAAAATACCTTATTCTTTGGTTTTTGGTTTGTATTTTTTTCATTTGAGAAAACATCAATCTCTTCTGTATATATATCTATGGAAGATGGGAATGGATCTGGTAAGAGAAGAGGAATTTTTTGGTATTTGGTCTTGTATTTGATATGTTTTATATTATAGTTATTAATAAGACAGTATTCAAGGAAAAGATTAGAGGTTATCTAGAGTATAATATTTAGAAATTGGGTCATAGAAAAAATCATAATCTAGGTGAAAAGAATAGAAAAAAATGATGACATAAAACTTACAAATTCTTTGCATTTTCTTTTCGCTGCTGATTTTTTCCTACTGAAGAAAAAGTGAGATGATCAGTGGAGTGCAGATCAGCTCCAAAAAATACAAGTGAAGGTACCAGTCCTTTCACAGGAAAAGTTACTCTGTTGGGTAGTGTGATGATCTGGATGAGGATCAGAAGTTTGTGTTGCTACACTGATTTTGCAGACCAAGCCAGAGAAGTTCCACTTGCAGAGGTTGGCTTTTGGTGGAGGTCTCTGTGTGGACACCCAGGTTTTGTGAGACTTTCAGATGGCCTGAGGCAAATCTGTTTAATCACTTGGACTCAAATTTTTTATCTTACCAAATGTAGGCATGTTTGTGTTTCTCAACTGCTGTAAGATCTCCTGGGGAGCTCTCCTTCCCTGCCAAATGTCAGAGCAATTTTTATAGTCACTGATTTTCACTATTTCTAATAGGTTTTAAGTGGCATCTCCTTTTCCTACTTCAGGATGGATTTTGTCTCCCTTCTCCACCTCTTCCCAAAATACGACTTATCTGTTATCCCACCCTCAAGCAGAACCTTCTCTTCATCCTCTGGGCAATACTGATATTTTATTTCCTTCTTTCTTGTGGCTGGACAGTGGATTCCTGTGTGGCAGTGAGAGGTGCTCTGTAGCAGCCTTTCCCCTTCTTCAGTTTTCATTAAATACCTTAATTAGCATGTCTCTGCCTTCAGGCTGCCTTTTCTCTTTGGAAGAAACTACTGAAGAAACTCCTGGTAATACTTTCTTTTGTGTCAGATTATCTCAAATATTTAGACACACTTGTCTTCAGTATTTGACTCTTTTCTTTATGTGAACATTGGAGAGATCTCATTGCTCTTCACAACTCCCTGACAGGAGGTTGGGATCAGCCTCTTCTCCCAGGTGACCAGTGACAGGATGGCCTCAAGCTGCACCAGGGGAGATTCAGGTTGGAAATCAGGAAAAATTTGTTCACTGAAAGGTTTGCCAGGCTTTGGAAGGTTCTACCCAGTGGGGTGGTGGCATCACCATCCCTGGAGGTGTTCACAGCAGGATGTGGCACTCGGTGCTGGGGTTTAGTTGGCATGGTTGTGCTTGGTCAAAAGTTGGACTCAATGATCTTGGAGGTCTTTTTCAATCTTAATGATTCTGTGATTCTACTGATTAGAGAAAAAAAGAAAAGGGTGGTCAGACCAAGTGCAGTGTCCTCCTCCCACCAGGGCCTCTGGCTCATCCCAGTCCTCTTTCACCCACACTGAGTGAGGTGAGATCAATGAGCAAACAGCTGCAGTTAAAAGCATGGTGACAGGGAACACATAAATCAGCTGTAAAATAGATTATGATCCTTATAGAGTTGTTTAGATGGCTGTGATTCTCCCTAGTGGGGTTTATAGAGTTTAATAATCAGGGCAACAATATATTTGGCTGTGGGAGCAGACAGCCCTGTAGTGGTAGCATCTGTCAATTGCAGGATTTTCATTTACAGCCCCAAAGAGCTGTGCTGGGACACCTCTCATTAGTGAATTGCTGGAGCAAAGGTGCTAATAGCTCATTATACTGCAAACAGGTGGTTCAGGCTCTGTGTAGCTGGAGAGCCTGCAAAAATGGGATGATTCGCTAGGCAGGCACTGCTGGCACTCCAGAGTCTGTGTGGTTTTTATCCAAGCAAAATGCTACTTGTGATGTTTGTCCAGGAGTTAGGGCTGGGCACTGGTTTCGTGCTGCGTTTGGGCTGAGACTTTGAATTTTCATTGGGAAATATTAGCATGCTCTAATATCCTGAGGATGAAGCAATTACCTTAATTGATGCTTCTGTCTTATTGTGTGGTCTAGAGCCTGCTACTTGCCATCCCTTTCACAGTGTTGCCTTCTCTAAAATGGAATATTAATCACCAGACTCCTGCAGAGTGTTCAAAATAGTGGAAAAGTATTATATTGCATATTAATGCAGCGTAATAATGATAGTATTCTAGTATTCAGAGATCAGAGGCTGACTTAGTTTGTGCAGAAGGAAGAGGAATCATTATTTCATTGTCTTTATTTAATCTTGCAAATGGGAAGCCTGTGTGGTTTAACATTCATCTCCCTACTTCTGGCTTTTTGTTTAATTTGGGTCCAAATAGGCTGATTTCTAGACCCTTGATTGCTGATACTTCATTTTTCTGATAACTGGGTTCTTATGGCCCTTGTCCTCCTCTCTGACACCATGCAGTATTTTGAACTTCAGGCCCAATAAAGAAATATGAAGTTTGCCAGTACTGAAATCAAAGCAAACGTTAAATCAGGATGTGCCCAGTAACTATTTAACTTGATTAGCATTTTGACTGCATTGGAAACCTGAAAAGTGCTTGATAGATGCAATATAAAGCTTTGCAGTGGCAGCAAAAGATATTACTTGTTTAATGTCAGCACTAAATAATGTAATACTGTTGTCAAATGTCAATTTTCATTGCTGCTTTCAGTGCAGCTTCATTTCTGGAAAATTAACCCATCACAGTTTCAGAAATGGTTTCAGCTTTTCCTCAAAAATTAATTTTTAGAGGGAATATTCTGAAGAAGAAAGGCTCCTTCACTCCAGACACCAAGTTTTGAAATTCTTAGATTTTATTTATTAAGGTCAACAGAGAGGGAATAAATCTCAGGCTTTCAGATTTTAAGTTATAATTTTGAAAACCTTGTGATCTGAGACTGTTCCATGGGAAAGTACTGCAGCTCTCTGCTTTGCATCATTAATGAAGTATCAGACTTCTCATATAAATAATATCTTGTCTTAATTAGAAAGTATTTAACCAAATATTTAAATCAGGGCAAATGTAGGGGAAAATAGCATCCTGATTTAATTAGAAAGCAATTTAAAATCACTTCAAGTCTGACAGGTGAGGGAAGTATTAGAAAGTATGGATGGACTCCTTGAGAGTAGCTGTACAAAAAGAGATTCATGGAATGGTTTGGGTTGGAAGGGACCATAAAGATCATCCAGTTCCAGCCCCTGCCCTGGGCAGAGACACCTTCCACTGTCCCAGGTTGCTCCAAGCCCCATCAAAGCTGCCCTTGGACACCTCCAGGCATCCAGGGGCTGCCACAGCTTCTCTGGGCAACCTGTGCCAGGGCTTCAGCACCCTCACAGTGAATAGTTTCTTCCCAATACTTTGCCTTCTGTTCTCACTACAAAAAAGCCTCTGCCATTGTATGGACATATCAAGTACCTTAAATTGATTTTATTAGAAATTAAACCCTACCAGCATCTCATTGGGCAGCAGCTTTCCTTAAATATGTTTGTGTCAGTTGTTTGTGTACATACATTTACAAATATTTCTTCAGCATATTTTATACTGACATAATTTAATGGCTTTTTTTTCAAAGTACAAGTGAGTATTAGCGTGCTAAATTGCATTACTGCTTGGGAATTCCCTTTGGTAGTTTTTCTTAGTCACTAAAAATACCACAGTAGTCTAAAGCTGCATTTTGCTTAAAAACAGTCTTTATTCCACATAGTGGGGCACAGGATCCTCAGCTGTAATGTGACAATATCAGGTTCTGCAGATGGAAGAAGAATTTCAGTTTCTTTATTCAAGACAGTTTCAAGGTGAGGCCATGATTTGTGTGTCTGTAAATCTCAGCAGTGAGGTTCTTGGTCAGCTTTTCTTTGATTCATCATCAAAATGTGTTGGCTATGAGACACCCCAAAACCAGTTTGCTGCTGGAGTCAGTGTGTGGCTGTCTGATTTCTGAAAATGAGGCTGAAAGAGGGTTAGGCCAGGAAAGGTAAGACTGAATGGCAAAGTCAAATCCCTAAGGAGTCAGGAAATGGAGAAATTAAGGCTTCTTGTATGACTCTGAATCTTGATGGACATTGAAGCTTTTCATAGGTTCCAGTTAATGGCCTGGCTCAAAATACAGATGTGGGACCTACCATGGTTGATTTTTATTATTTTACATGTGAACACATTTTGGTTAAAATCTCCTTATTTTTCTTTCATTATCTTAGATGTGGAATCTATTGGGAAAACCACATTTATGTGAAGCTGACAGGACTCTTGGGCTTCCTTTCCTGGGATTTATTGTGTGTGGAGAAGCACTTGAGGGAGGTTTGGAGATGTTTGACAGCCATCCTGCTTTATTCTCACTCCTGCCATTGCTGAGACCTTGTGAGCAGTCTCCTTTTCCCTTCTGGAATGGACACACTACAGATGTGGTCCTTAAGAGAGCTTTAGGTGATAAAGTTTTATACAGCTTTTTTCTTCCCTGTGTATACATGCCCAGTTGCTCTTTTATTTGTTCTGTGAGAGCATTTTGTGCTTCTGCTAATTGTTCTTACCCCTCCCAAAGTTTTTTTGACAAACTTCCTTCTGCCTGAGCTTGTGGAAAAGAGAGGAAGAGGAAAGCAAGCAAACTCAGGATTCCTGCTGACTTGCATGGCAACAGCAATCTCCTTCCAGTTCAGAATTTATCAATTCTGTGGCTGTGTGAATCAATTTATCTGCTGCATGCTGTCAACTTATTATTAAGAAAGTGAAAATGAGTGCTAGATAATCACTCAGAACAGCTTGGAGCAGCCTTGGTAGTCACAGAAATAAAATTATGGAAGAAATGTTCTCTTGATACAATGCCTGGAGATGCACTGATGAGCCAAGTGACCACACCAGGAAGTTGTTTTCAGTCAGTGCTAGGATATTTTTCTCCAATTTTGAATGAAGATTTCTGTGAATTTAAGATGATTTCAGGAGAATATGTTGATTTACATCGCTGATCAGCTTAGGGTACAATGTTAGTCTACACATTTGAAACAAAAAGTACAAACCCAAGAACCACTGGGGCCAGAAGGGGATCCAAGGTTTTCAGCAACTTTTTCAATTTTAAAACTTGTAAAGGAAAATAACTCCTTACTTTAGACCTTAAATAGTTATGGTCTCCATCATTGTCTACAAGGAATCTAAACATAACAAAGGATGCAACATAGGCCCCATAAAGACACAAACAACAGCTGGAGGAAAATGGAGATTCATGTGGGAAAATGTGTTAGAGCTGTTGTTACCAGGACATTACTATTCTTGATTCAAAAATGTATTTTTAGGGAGTGCCAGAATGTTTCCCACTTATCCCAAGATAGTACAATAAACTCATTTTGTAGCTGTCATTATCTCTGGAAAAAATTATTTGAAATCGTGTGGTTTAGGAATGGAGACTTGGTGGATCCCTACAAAACCTCTTGTAGGGGCTCCGACAGTTCACATTCAGGTGATTCAGACCTTTTGTTAATAAATGGGAAAACCTGGAAGGCAAATTAATGAGAATGACACAGCAGAGGAAAATCAGCCTTTTGCAGCATATAGAAAGCAACTAGAAAAAAACCTCAATATTTTCTACAAGGTGAAGTTATGCAGTGTGTGGATTGTGTGCTTCCTTTAAAGTAAAATGGTAATTATAATAAAAAGTCTCTGACCATCTTGGTCTGGTGGAAAGTGTCCTTGCACATGCAAGGATGGTTGTTGGAACAGGATGATCTGTGAGGTTGCTTCCAACCCAAACCATTCTGTGTTCTGTAATATTAATGGTACAGAGAAATTGTTCATTGTGTTGGTAATTCACAGAAATTGACAGGAAACCTCTGGAGAGGTATCAGTGACAATAAGTGTAATATCTGCAAAGACTGGGTAATGAGAAATAAGAGGAACTTAAATAAAACTGGAACCAGCAAAAATTTGTAATTACTTCTCAACTAGGAATATATTAGTTTTGCTTAAAAAGGATATTACCAGAAGGAAATTGCATATTATCTTTTTCCCCCCTATTTTTTAATGTAGATAAAAAAGAATGTTTTACGTTTAAATTCTAGAAATACAGAATTGTCCCATATCTTGACACTTTAGGAGCTTGTTCAGCCAGTGCCAACGATGCAGCATCAGAACTGGGGACACAGAGGTGCCCTCTGGCTTCATCACGGGCTTGTACCAGTGTCTCTTCAAGAGAACACCCCACTGAGACTGGTGCAGACATCCTGTGCTTGAATCTGCATCTTCTCTGGTCAATTAAAATTGCTGTTCTGTAAATGCAGAGTAAAATGTTGTTTGTCTCTGCTAGTAGGTGCTGAGTGTGTGTGGGATATTGGGTAGAGCTTATGCTGTGATAATCAGTTAAAAAAAAATCTGTGAACCCTTCAGATTGAAGCCACTTTATCAGTTTAGTTCTTTACTAGCTTAAAGTCCACGTGTTTTTCTCTTTTTTGATCATGTTTGATGCTACAGAGAGTTTTAGAAAACAGCTCTGCTAACAAAAACCAAAGCATAACATTAGAGAGAATAAAACTGTTAATATTATCAAGGCTATCAGACAAACAACCTGGCAGGCAATGTTTGCTGATATATAGGAAATAACCAAAAAGAACTCCAAAATGCTGCTAAGATAAATCCAGTGTCTGGGGTTTTTTTACTAGGAGAGGTTGTAAGTACGACAGGCATGTGATTAAAAAGTGATGGACATGAAGCTCTCTTAATACCTTCATGGCTGGCATGTAACGTATGAGATTAAATTTCAGTGGTGAAGAGCAGATAGAAAAATATTTACCTGTCTCTCCATGTTGATATCTAGTTGCAGAGACTATCCTTCAACACCTGAAAAAAAGGAGGTTTGTTATAATATAGTGATGGTTCGGAAAACTGAATTTTTTATGTTTCATCTGAAGGAGTCACAGTAGTTGAGACTATGCTTGGTTTGCTTTAAGTATTAAATACTTAGGGGTAATTAATACTTGACAAAACTTGTAGCTTGCATTACATTGAGCTGGTAAATTGATTTATAGGTCAGAGAATTTTGGTATAAAATTGTATGAAATTAAAAGTTCCTTTTACTTCCCAGTAGGGTCTTGTTTCTGCTGTGCTAACTATGCCAGGCTAGTTTGGAATTTGAATTCCTGGACTTTTTTCAGCTAAATTTTCTTATGACAGTTTCAGGATTTTATGTGCATCTTTAGGAATTAATGAACATGCTTTGGCTGCATTCGAAATGTTGTTTAGGACAGTGAATGAAAATGTGCTGAAACTGAAGTGCCCTTAAATGTTTAATTATTCCACAGTGGTTTAAATAAACCTGTATATTTAGCTTGTACTTTAACATTGTTTTGAATACAAGTCCTTTCCTGAATTTTTAATTTTAAGATTTGACTTTTTACAGTGTGGTTAGTTCTGAGCACCCCCTGTTTGTTTTTTGTTTGGCTGACAGCACTCTCCTAAATTAGGGAGGAACTTTTATCTCTGCTGTGCAGCTGAGAAGCAAGGGGAGAGAATTCATTGCATGCCTCAAGGTGTGCAAGAGCACTGTGGCAGAGCAGGGAAAGAAGCCTGGGTTCCTCAAGTCCTTGACTAGAGCAATGTGACTAAATCTTGCAGTTGTGAACTGCCTTCTTGATTTGTTTCTTTACACTCAGCCTTTCAGTCCCACTTGGACCGGGGAGTGAGAACTCATTTTAGGTATGGACATTTCCTCTGACTCTGATTAGGGCCAGAGAGAAACTGTTCAGTGAGTATGAACAATTGCAGCCAGTACTTGCAACTATTTCTTGTCTCAATGCTGGCAAAAAAAAATGAGCCAGAGCTGACTAGTATTGCCTTTTATTAAGCTTTATAATCCCCATTGAACTCAATGTCTGAGTTCCCTGGGCTAGCATTTGTTATCCCAACTCTGGGCTAAACCATCCTTCTTCTCCAATTATAGGCCTTGGCATCAGTGGTTTTTATAAATCTTTTTCTTCAAAATTTTTTTCCCCATGGATAAGATTGGGATATTGAATGACTACCTTTCTGTAAGCTAATCTAATAATGCAATGATTTTTCAGACTCCTATGTACAAAACGAGAGAAAAGCCTCTTTAGACTTCCTGCTTAATAAGATTTACAGTGTTTTTTATTATCCACAAACTTAGTTTCATTCCTAGCTTGGAATATGTTCGCTTCACAGTCAGGCTTCTTAAATTAATGCCTGGCTCTTTTTCCAGCAGTTTTTCATCTCTTTTAATTGGCCACTCTGGTCACATTTTGCTCCTGCACTTCAGTGCCGCCCAGCCACTGCAGCCAGAGTTCATCTGTTAACCTCCCCTGATCCTCAGCTTTCTCTCCTTCAGCCCTTCCCATTCCATCCCACCAGCTCTGCTCTCTGCTGCCAGTACAAAACTTCCAGGGCTCATCCCAGTCTTCCTCATGTACACAGCTATCTGAGAAATAAATGGTTTATTTAATTCAGTTCACCTTGTTTAGGTGAAAACACCTTAAAAAGGTAAGCAAGGTCCAGCAGTATCTTCTTTCAAATAAAGCTCTGATCTTTTTGCAACTTTTAGGATGTCAAATGTTGAAATAATAGCTTTAAGAGCAACATTAAATTCTGTAATATTCATCTTCTGCATCCTCTGAGATTTATCTGCAGAAAAAAATGTCATGTATGTAAGCCTAATTTTCAATTACATAACTGAAATGACATAACTTGCTGACACACATTTTTACTATGTAACTTCTCCTCTGTAAAAACATATTTTTTAAAACCAGATCCTAATTATATCAATAATGGCCAACACACACCTACTCCACTTTTCTTCATGTAGGTGGTTGTTTGTACTTTCTAGCAGAAAGACTGTGGTCTGTTTACTTCTATTTTTTGTATTTCCTCCTTTTTAAAATAATGCTGTAGACTTTACTCCTGTTTATATTACCTTACACTGACTTAACTGCATTGACTTCAAGAGAGTTAACCATAATCTTCACTTATGTAGGAGGTAGATTGTGCACATTTAGCTAATTCTCTAGGTGTCTGGGCTCAAAACGTAGTGTAATGGATCTTAGTCACTGCTGTGTTTTCATGCAAACTGTTAAAACAACACTTTATTTGCAGATTTTCTCAAAGCAATGGAAAATAAAGACATTCAAGAGCATGGTTTTGGCTGCAGAGATGCAAATCTAAATATGTGTTGATTTCACAGTGAATGATCCTGGAAGAAAGGAAGGAACTTTAGTGATGTCAGGGGCACTCCACAATACCAATGGCCAAGAAATATCTCCATCTGTGATTCCTTTCTAAATATTTTCTTACTATTTTTTATGCAGCCTTTTCTAGTTTTATTCTCCATGTGGAGCTGAGGTAGGTTAAGCAGGATCCCTGCAAGTGCAGCTGGGAAGCGCTGGAGTGTCGCGAGCAGGAAAGATAAACCAGAGCACTTTGTCACTCTCTGGTTTTAATCCCCAAAAGAAAACAAAGCTGTAAGTAGTGAAATATGCTTAGACAGAAGGATTCAAACATAAACTGGTGAAGAGACAGCTGGAAGCTGCTGGGTCGGGTTCAGAGGGCAGATTCTGTGCTGGGTGTCCCTGTGCAAGGAGCTGGAAGAAGCCACGCCTGGATTTACACTGACACTGGTTAAGGTCCTCACAGGGGACCTTCACCATCCCAAAAACTGCTGGAAGGACATTGGAGTGGGACAAAAGTAATTCAGGAGGCTCATGGAGTACATTGGTGCCAGTTCCCAGACACAGGTGATTGAGTAGCTGGTGGGTGGCCATGATCTGCTTGGGACTGACCCTTTAAACAGAGAAGAATTAGTTTTTGCTGTGAAATTCAAGGCTGCAGTGACCATGGGATGGTGGAGTTCAGGATCCTGAGGAGATGAGAGAAATGGTGGTTTCACTGCCCTAGACTTCAGGAGAGCAGTTTTTTACACAGTTTCCCATAACATCTGCACAGACAAGCTGGACTACAGAATTGGGCCTGAGGTGCAGTGGGATGTAGGATGTGACAGACTCCAGTTCACACAACAAAGCTTCAAAAAACTTAATGGTCCTGTCTTTCCCATGTGTATTCTTGGGTACTGCTCACTGTCCAAGAAGAAATTTGGAGAAAGTTTTCTGTGTTAACTAATTCACCCCTGCCCAGTGCTGAGTCGCTCCCAGAAATTCTTCAGAGTTGCATGGGGAACTATAACTTCACACAAAATGATTTCATGTGGAAAAGGGAAGTGAAGGAAACAACTGTTAGTGAAATCACTTGGTCCACAGACCAGCCTGCACTGAGACCCACTAGGTGTAGTTATTTAAAATGACATAAAACAATATAGGAAGAACAACACAGAAATGGAATTGGAGGCTGCACCTTGAGTTCCACTTAGCAGGGGCAGCAGCAATGCCTTCAGCTCTGCTCAAAGGAGCTGCAGACTGGTTTTGGCTTCTGCCTCTTGCATGATACAAAGATTAACATGCTGCTTTTGTTTTCTGAGGGGTGACATCTTTGTGCTTAGCACCAATTCAGACATTTCCTTTCCTGCTTCCTCATCCCCTCTGTCTTCAGGCTGCTCTGCCTGGCTTCCTTTAGCTCCCATTTGTTTTCTGATGCTGCCTTCTTTCTTAGCTGGTAGTGAATATTTTTATGCTCTTCTATTTGTTGTGAGGATGTCTGGATGAGGCCCTTGCCATTCCATTCTTACACTGCCATACCAGCAAATCATCCATCATTCCCTGTTTCCAGGTTTTGTCTCTGCTCCACAGGCATTGTTGAATTGAGATAGCTTTCTGGGAAACCAGGCTGCCAAATGAATAAATATGTGAGAGGGTGAACAGTCAATCAGTTTTATGAAAAGCTCTGAGTCCAAGAAGATGGAAAAACTCCTAGTTCATGCAGACCTCTGACTGGATCTTTCCTCCCTTTTGCATTCAATACAAGCTAATATGGACTTGATGTCTCTTTATAAAATATTGCGTTTAAGAAGATATATGGAAATTATCTCCTTTTCTGTAGAGAACTCTTTGTTAATGGCTATTTTGACCCAATAAAATTAGATCCCTGTCAGATACTCCCTGATTTTCCAAAACCAACTCAGATATCACCTATTTGATATAAAAAGATATGATATCTAGAAAAGATGTAATTTGTATTTGTGTTTTAGGCTTATTGCTTTGTCTCTGTCTGCTCTGTCTCCATCTTTATGAATATGTGTTACCCCAACTCCTGCTCACCCCCAGAAGGGACTAAGGAGAAGGAACATGAGCAAAACCATGAGGGATTGAATCCCTGTCTCAGGGGAGGGGCTCATCCCCCATATTCCCTGATTTATGAAACCACCCTGCTCTTGTCATTCCTGCTTGTGTCCCTTCAGTAATTGCTTGAGCTGCATTTATTTGCATTCATCCTTCACATCCTTCACTCCTGATCCTCCCACCCAGGCTTCCGAGCCTTGCCCTTCACAGCTGCTGAGTGCACTTTTTGGCAGATTCTTTCCCCATTTTTAACAAGAGACTTTCTTATATCCCATTCTAAGCCCCAGCTTATTGCTGTTGTTCCTTCCTCTCCCACTAACCACTGCAAATGGATCTCCTTGACTCCATGGGATTTAGAAACATCTTCAGTGAGAAGGTGCCATTCCATCTGATCTCCTCCTTGTTCTGGGAGCTTATCTGGCCCTCCTTGCTAATACATTGTGCTCAGAAGCTTAGGTTTGGTTGTAGAAAGGCCCAGGTCTTCATAAGAAGAGGTCAGGGTAGGAGTAATCCTCCTGTTCCCTGCCTAATTTCAATTTCAGCTCCAGCTTCCAGCCCTTACTTTTAGTAACAATTTTCCCCACTAGAGAGTCCTTTATTGCTCGTAATTTTCTTTCCAGAGATACTCACTAATCAAGTAATTTTAACAATCTTTCTGATAAACTAAGCAGATTAGGCTTTTAAAGTCTGTTACTGAAAATGAACCAACCTTCAAGGTTTTTTTCCCTCTCTTTCCTGCCTCCCTACTGTCCTGCATTCTGTTCTGACATCAGAACAGCATTGTGGTTATGGTTTAATGTTACCAATGGCAAATGCAAAAGCAAATTATTCTTTTCTGCTTATCACCTCTATGTATTTCATAATTTTTTTAACGCAGTCTGGCATTAGAAGGAAAAGTTAACCTATTTGATAAAAAAGATAAAATGGTTTGGATTGGATGGGACCTTAAAGATCATCTCAGTCCACCCCTCTGCCATGGGCAGGGTCACCTTCCCCTATCCCAGGTTGCTCCAAGCCCCATCCAACCTGGCCTTGAACACTTCCAAGGATGGGGCAATATACACCATCCCCTAATGTAAAGGATTGTTGTACCTCATACTTACAAAAAATTCTATGAATTCTTCTCTTCTAGGGAGGCAGACTAGGAAAGCTCCATGACTTCTGGTGAATTTAACCCCCTGATCTGCTGTTGCTGAAATATTCTATTTTGCATAGTTAAAATACATTCTTATCCATATAAAATATCAAGGGTTCACTCCAACATGGAAAGATCAGCTCTTCAAACACTGGCTCACGTGGAGAGGATCAATTATGAACTCCTTGTTAGAAAAAACCAAAAGCAAATCTTGTCCCTTCTTGGCTGTGTCACACACTGGCACAAAGTCACCTCCTGAATGAGTTCCATGTGTTTGGTCTCCTGAGGCAACAGCATTGCATAAAAGGGTTTCAGTGGTGGAGTGCTTTTCAACATGATGGTGGTGATAATTTGAAAAAAATAACCTGAAAAATATTTAATAGAAAGAATCTTAGAGTGAAATTCAAGTTATTTCAACAAAAATAAGTCTAATTAAAATGGGAACACAGGAAGTAATGGGCAGTGGCTTGGCACTGGTATGTTAAAAGTGTTGAGAGTGTAGTGCTGAATGCTCTTCCCAAGGAATTCCAAAAGGAAATCAGGCAAAAGGCTTGGAGAGAAGCAGTTTTTTTCAGTCTTGAAGAGAGGGTATCCTCACCTGGGTCACTCAGTGCTTCCTGGGACACCTCCAGGACTTGAGTTAAACACTTTTGATTCCAGTACATGTGAGCAGAATGGGGATATTTCCATGTAATAATCCATGTTCTGTGCTGTGTTTGCCTCTTATGATCCTTATACAAACAGATTATACAGATTTAATGAGAATCTGTACAAAACCTGGAATAATCTTATGTAGAAACTTGGAACAATCCCTGCAATACACTGAAAAACGTGCCTAGAGACTGACCACAGCTCCCTGCCAGAGTGAAGACAGAAGATGAGTCTTTCACACACTTGTGGCTGGTATTTGGGGAAGGTAAAGGTTCACCAGTTCTAGCAAGGATGACAGAATTGACTTGTGGACTTGTGTGTGAAACCACAAAATTCAGTATTTCGACAGCCCCTCTCAGATCTGCCCAACTTTTTAAAGTATCATTTAATCATGAGCTACAGCAGTAGTGTCCTATGAACCTGCCCTGCCTTTTGTATTTCTTTTTTTTCATTAATGTGGCTTCTCATAAAGTAATTTTTGGTAATCCAGATGGATGCTGGATCTCAATATCAATACTGTCCCAAGTAGTGACTCTGGGATTTTGAGAAGGTAATTTTCCTTCTTGGCACATTGAAATAGAACTTAACTTTTCTTGTATTACATTGAATTGTTGGAATAACCAATTAGTCTGTTGATCCAAAATCATAAGCAAATTGGAGAGTGAGAATAGACTTGGATGTTACTTCACAGAAAAAGAATAGATGCGGTGAGAAATTCAGAGTTAACTATAAACTATTTCCTACATAAGACCTCACTGGGACTGATTTAAACTTTCCTAGGTGCAACTAAATGCATATCAGAATAGAAACAGAGACTCAGACATGCTCTCCCACTTTTCTCTTACTTTCCTAACTTCTAGTTTACCACGAGGAGAGGAAAAGTAGATTACTTGCTCTGTAAATTCTCTGTTGAAATTTCTATGAATTAGGGCTATAAGTGAATAATGGCTCTTCCTCCAGCTTTCCCCTCTCCTCATACATATACATTCACACTCAAAAACAGCACACTCTTCATGCAAAGATTCCTCTCTTTTCAAATAAAACCAATACATTTTTTTAACATGTCATATGCCGTGGATAACTTGATTATGTCATGCTCCTAAATTCAGCTGTTAATTATTTATTTGAAAGTTCTGGATTGGCTGCCACAATTAGCCTTGACATATTAAATAAATAGTTTTTTATGGTAATTGGGGGTTGATGCTATGCTGCTTAGAATAAGCTCCAGTATTTCTTTCCTGTCTTGGAGCTAACTGCAATTTTTAATTTCATGAAACACTTTAGGAGACCATAAGAAAAAATAATCACATTACAAGTGAGAAGTGTTGAGTAAATTTCTTTTACAAAAAACACGCCAGTTATAAATTTAGCCTTTAATTGATAGCATTACGAAGGGCTGAGATGGAAAACAAACAGTGGGAAACCCAATAATCTGTAATGTCAGGAGTCTGCATGGTCTGCTTGACAGGCAGGGCACAGGCTCTTGAAGAGGTAGAAGCTTCCAGTGGCAAGAGAAAATAACCTTCCAATACTCTGTGCCTGTGGTGGAAAGGTGTCCAGCTGAGGAAACACAAAGAAAGTGATGCTAATTTATTTTTATCACCTTGGCCAAAGGGTTTTCCTGTGCTGCTACTTCCAAAGCAGCAGGGCAGGGCATTGGTTCTCCAGGTTTTCTTCCTGCCAGGCTGCACTCTTTCCATGGACAAGCTGGCCTCTGTGTTTTATCCTTTCTGTTGTTTGCATCCAGCTCTAGGAAGGCAACTGGGGCTTCTCAAATCCCAGTTGAGTGGAGGGAGGAAAAGCCCCAGATGTGGCTGCTCAGGGAAAAAGATCCAGCTCTGCAATATCTTCTGACAGACTGGAAGATGTCCAAGCTGAAAGATTCCCTCTTATTTTGCTCTGGGTGTCCTGTCAGAACAAGGCAGTGGCAGGATTTGGGTTTTTAAATCAAATCTACCCATCCAGGAGCTCATCTGGAATTCCTTCTGCTGTGCCTCTCCTTCCATTACCATGCAGGGAGTCTCTACCCTGAAGGATGCACAAGGAGGATAAAAAGGGCACTTTGAGAGCTCTCCTGTATCTCAGGCTTTTGTACCTCCAGTGCAGGAAGACATTATTGATACATTTTTGTTGACATGATTCTCAGGGAGCTTCAGCCCTCCTGTTCTTCCCATTTTCCCTGGGTTATGTCAACTTCAGAGGCTGCTTCCTTTAAGTTTTGGTATGAATCTGTAACATGGTAATTGTCCATCATGGTGGGCCCTTTCAGTAGCATGTTTGGATCCAGAGAACCCAGACCATGATCTATATGGTTCTGGATTACTCACTGTTTTGAGTAAGAACAGTTTTGTCTTTGGAAGTTCTCCAAGTTCTCCATCTCTAGGAAGCTTCTGGTTCTTCTGTGTGGACATTTCTTGGGCAATTGGCCTAAAGCATCTGAAAAATACTGAGATCTAGTTAAAAGTCCCAGAACAATCCTTTTTATACTGAAAGTCTGTAAGCTGTAGAGAGTTTATGGTATTTCTGCTCTTTTCTGCCTTTAAAAGGCAGCCTTGAGGGAAATGCTGCTCTCTGCTCCCCAGTGCTGGAGGTTTGATGGGTGCACATTTCCAAATGATGGACTTTGTGCAAGGAGATCTGTGTCTCATCACGCTCAGAGACCTGCTCATTACCATACTTCAGTAGCTGACATAAAAGAAGAATTTTTAGCCCTGTCTTCCTCTCATTACTAATCAGAATTCTGTTTAATTTTGCAAAATACTTCGTAATTTCTCTGTACAGCTTAAGTCTCTGACCTTGCTGTCTTTAAATCCAGTATAAATGTATTCTGAGAGGCTGAGAGACAGACTTTTTTCCTGATCCCTCTACAACTCTTCTGCAATGCTGTCTATTAAACCTTTTGTCTTCATCAGGACCTTCTTCAAGAAACAGTATCCATAAGCATATTTTATAAAGAGCAGCTACATTTTGGGGTGGTGTTTTGTGGATGGGTGAGAGGATCTGCATGATGGACTATCTAATATAATATAACATAGAGGAACTATATAAATTCTTACTGAAGGACAAATTAACTTCTGGATTTCCAGAAGGCTTAGAGTTTTATTTTTTTCTTTTTTTTCTTTCTTTTTTTTTTTTTTTTTTTTTTTTTCATTTCCTGAGGAGTTAAGAAGTCTTGAAGGAGAAAATATGGAAATGTGAGTGATGGAGGGAACTGTGCTAGATTTTGCTCCTTTTTCTACCTTTTTGCAGGGATAGTATCTGACCTGGAAGGATTCCTCCTCCTGTAAATCCCTGCTGCACCAGTGATTTGGGACAGCATTTCTATTGCTTAGTCAGTGGAGGGAACAAGAAAAATCAGCTTTTTTTTTCTCTTCAGAACTTCCCAGTCAATTATTGTGACTTCTTACATTGAGTTTCTCATTCTCTGCTCCCTTCACATTCTAAACTGCCCTTTTCAAGGGGATGAACTTCTTTTGAGAGAAATTTGTGAACTGACTGACAGGATGTTGTCTAACACTGAAGGAGATAAGGCTTTTTAGCCTTTATCTTTCCTTTAGGCATCTGTATAAATTCAGACAGTGGTGTTTGATGTCATGATTGGTTGAATTTTAATAGAAGTTTGAATTGAATTTTAATAAGACTTCTATAGTGACAAATGCATAGTTCAGGAAACTGAATTCATCTCTCCATTCACCCAGGGGATGAACTAAGTTCTGCCTGTTGCTCTGGGAATTTGTTCCCTTCCGAAACAAATCAGTGAGTGATTTAAGTTATGTGGTTACTTGTTTCTCTCTTGGAATACTCTTATATATCTATCTGAACTTTGTTTAAACACATAGTGGAAAACATTACTTGTGTGTAGTCCTATGCTAGCAGTAATTATGGGCTATAGTGCAATAATAATATAGTGAACGTCTTACAGAATATATTTTAGGTTTTGGGTTTTGGTTTGTTTTTTTTTTTGGTGTTGCTGTTATTGTACAACTACAAGACTTACTGCAGTAGACATGGCATGCAGAGAAGATACAGTGAATTTATCATCTAAACACCAAAAAAGAGACTCCAGCTGTTGACAGTAAAGAGCAGGGAGGTGACAAAGATGAGCATAATCTGCTCTTTTTTCTGAGTACACACGGCCTGGCACGGGCACTTGGGTGAGACATGCCTGGAACTGCTGCTGTGAGCAGGGACAGCTGTCACAGCACAGCTCTGCAAGACTTTTAGTTTGAATGCAAGGAGGAACTGGAATATGAATGAATTTCGTGAAAAGATGATACAATCTGTCTCCAGTGTCTCACATCTATTATCTTCCCTCTTTTCTGTAAACACTTGAGAATGGATTTTCCAGTGGGCAAATTAAAACCCTGCTGTGACATCTCGTGCTCCTGAGAAACTCCTGTCTCCCTGTGTGATGATTTGGTGCTGTCACTGAGGGGATAATTTTGGATTGTGTGGACTTTATGGCATAAACACAGGCTTCTTTGATGTTGGTCTGATTTTGCTAGAATGTGACTGTATTGGTTGGCTTTAAGAGCATGTCTGAGAGGAAAGTAATCAAAACCTGATAGCAGCAAAAATTAATGAAGTCAGAAGAAAATGCTGTGCCTGTAACTACCCAAAGGGAAAGACAAAAACTGAAATGCAGAATGTTAATGAGGACTGCAGCAATCTCCCTTATTCATTTCTGAGCTGGGCTCTGCAAACTTTTGTGCATTCTGGCATTCTGGACATAACTCCAGTAATTTAAATTAGGTTTTGGGTATCCCCAGGTAGAAAGCTTATTTTAAAAAAAGTATATATGTGAGAATATATATTTTTTTTCCTTTTAAATAGTGGGGTACGGGGTACGGAAGGCAATTTCCAGATAAGGAAGGCAATTTTCTAAACGTAAATGATGGGAGCTTCTTTAGCATGTACAGCTAGATCCTCCAGTGTGTTGTGTTTCCCTTGACCAACAAAATACTAATCTGTAAGTGACAAATGATAAAAACAAGTGAGAATTTTTTGTTCCTCAGGTCTGCCAAAATATTAGCTCTCCTTTTTCTGATAGAGGATTGGTCCTTTGGAGAGAGGGGAGGTCATCAGTATATTTGTGAGGGCTTTCTAAAATCTCTGGTTTCACTTTTCCATCCTCATGTCCTGGTGAGGCAGTCAGGGTTTGATGGGGAGGATTGCCAAAGTTAAGCTGACACTTAACAGTGAGGCAGGGTCTGCTGTGCTTCCACCATCTGTACAAAGAACAGAAATGATGAGCAACTTCACCCAAAAAAAATCCTTTTGATTGCTCAATAGCATAAGCAATATTTTCAGAATGGCTTTGCACATACTGAAATACATCTTGTGTGATGAAAGCCTGGTTTGCTGTAGGAACACATTGTTTTCCAGAGACTCAATCTCATGGATCACTTTTATGGCTTTCCATCTCCGTCCTCCCTCCGTGGTCTAAACAAGGAGTTGTTCCAGCCACAGGCAGTTTGTGCTGCTTCCTCAGGGCCCCCATTCTGGGCATTGCTTTTTACAGGGCTTTATGCTGCACTAAAAATGAAGATTAAATAAACTATCCAGATGGGACTTTAAAGATGTGGAGTGTGGAGATGTTCCATCTACACACTGTGTGAGTGCTTTCTGATGGTCCTGCAGCACTGTAAGGGAATAGCAGTTTTTTTCTGATTCCTTCAACAGAATCACAGAATGGGTTGGAAGGGACATAAAAGCTCATCTTGTTCTAATACCCTGCCAAGGGCAGGGACACCTTCTACTAGACCAGGTTGTTCAAAGCTTTATCCAACCTGGCCTGGAACAGCTGCTGAGGTGCTGCTGGAGGGCTGGGTGTGAAATAGTTTTTTGATACTTCACATACAACTGCGTAGAAGCATCTCAACACTTTCTTACTACAGTTGTTGGACAATGATTTTGATTTGCTTATTTAAAGTCATTGTATTGTCACTACAGAATCTCCAAATGCCCAATTCTGCTCTGACGATCTTGTGTACATCTAAGCTTTAAATGGAGTCTTCAAATGTCACCTTCAAAATGCTTTCTGACTAATAAAAAATTTAAATCTCATGATTGTCATGGAGTTGTATTCTATATTTCTCAGTAGTCAGGTGGCAAAAAGCAAGGGAGCCATGGTGCACTCCAAGAAGACCCTGGTTTGGGTTTGGGGAACCAGGACTCTGGAGCTGAGTACCTGTGTGCATCAGCCATGACATAATTCAAGATATAAATCCAAACTCTAGGCCCATAGATGAGATAATTCACTTTTTCAGTGCAGAATGACCTTCCCATCAAAATATAATACAGCAGTAAAATGTGGTAAAAGTCAGTCCCAGAGAGCAAACCTGAGCCTTATGTTTTGCTAGAAACCTAAATTCTCTAACTCTTCAAAGCCATCCAATTTACATTATAAAATTTCTTAGTCCAAGCAAATGTCTCTTTATACCAGTAGTTTATTGTCCTAAGTGCTAAAAGTTTTGCTTTTACTTGCCAGCACATCAGTACAAGGATAATAACAAAGAATGTCGATTTAATTAATTGTGTGTCAGAGCATATGTTGAAAACCCTAAAATAAATCTGTAGTCTAAGTTCAGACTATTGAAAGTTGTAATTTATACTGTTGAAAGTATGAAATCACGTAGGTGGGGAGAGCTGTAATTTGAAAGCAGAAGATATTTTTATTTTCAAAAGGAAATATAGATTCAGTAACAATGCTAGCATAAAGATGTTAAAATATGTAGAATGGGTATTTTGCTCAAGGAAATAATGCATGTCATGGATTTTAATGTCTTTTGATGAACTATCCTCAGTATTAATAAATACTTGAGCAGTAACTCATAAATAGCATAATATTGATTGAATAACTTAGTAAATGACTTTTTCAGTGATTATCACTGAATCTCTCCGTTCAATTATTTGGTGAGATGTCCTGGGCATTTCCTGTCAGATGCATTCTTCTACCTCTTATTCCAGTGCTGATTTAGAGGAGAATGAAATAATCTTTCACAAGTTTATTTTACAGTCTGGTCTAAGGTTGAGAGCTAAAGCTTAAATTGATAATGTCCAAGTGAATGGAGGCATAAGGTGGAATAAAAAGCTTTACTTGATAGACATATCAAAAAAAGGGAAATGAAGCATGGTTTTAAGCCCAAAAGCTTTCCAGTAAGATCTAGGGAGTCAAGGCTGATCACTGAATGATCACCAGGTGTGGAGGATCATGAGCAAGAAGAGAATTTGCTTTTTCTAACAGCACTGCCTCACCTTAGGCACCTCTTGGGCACTTTCCAGAGAAATACAGATTTCTCTGTATTTATCAGCAAATTGGCTGGGAACTTGCTGGGGCAACACACCAGCTTTAGGCTGAGCTGTGCCTTGGGTTAGAGGGGACACATTGCCAGAAATGCCATGCTGGAGGGGAATTGCAGAGGTCTTGGGATTCGTAACTCTGGTTTGCTTCATGGGCTTGGTGCCCCCAGACCATGAAGTGGAGAAATTGGAGAAATTTACTGTCCTGATGTTTCTAAGTATCCATTTTATGAGTGCAGAGGGTGGTAAATTCTCCCTCTTTGCTTTTCTGCTTCTCCTTCCTGGCTGTCCCAGTGATTTGTGGGAATGAATTATTTTTATTTTTTTTTTAAAAAAGTAATTTTTAACTTGACAGCCTTTCTGTCAAGCACACTTGAGCGGAAGGGACCACACAAGGCAGTTGGTGCTGCTGAACAGATCAGAAAGGATGAAAGTAGAGAATTAGAAACCTTTTCTCTTAAAGACCTTGGGATTTTGCATTGTTGTTTCTCCCAACATTTTATTTTTAAAATAAACTTTCTGACTTGAGCAGTGTTCAGATGTCAAAGCCTGATTTCTGTCCCCTTAAAATGCCCTTAAAATAGTACCCAGTGTTCTGCTTGCCTGTTAATCTTAGCAAATCTTAGGGTTTTCTTCCAAAGAAATGATACATATGAAATGCAGTCTATCTGAATACAGGTAATTTGGTGTCTTTTGCAGAAAATGTAGCACAAAATTTTTAGACAAAAGAGACTTTCAAGTTTTCTGTGTCCCACAGAAGGGGAGGAACTGGGGGAACCATTGTTAGGTGACAAAAGCTTAACAAATTCTCACTGCAGGAAAAATGAGGGTACGAAAGAAAAGGTCATCTATAAGTTTTTGAAAAAGTTGTTTTTCTGTTCATTATAGGTGAATGGGATCAGTGTGTTATTTCATAGTGGTACTGAAAGATGTTCCCAGCCTAATACCTCATTTAATGCTTGATCAGGGCAATGCCTCTCCTCCTGCATTCTGGAATCCCTAATAAAATGTCAGGCTGTGTTCAAAAACTTTAGGGGATTGGCCACTATTGGTTTACTTTAAAATTGTGGGTTTAGTTGCATTAATAATGATATTCTCATTGACAGTATGTACAGCAGTCAATAAAACCCTCACTCGTTTAATTTTCTTTTACTATATAGGAGCCACTTTCCCTACACACTGATAAAAAGCACTCTATAAATATCTCTGGCCTTTGGAAATAAGAGACCCTTTTTTGCACTTTATACATCCTCAAAGTATTTACTGAGGCAGAAGTGCCTCCATTTCAGAGGGTTTTGCTCGTTGCACGTTTCCCTCCCCGTTTAACAAGATATTAAAAAGATATCCTTCGGGGCAGGCAGTGAAATGTAATGGCAGAAAGGTCACCCAAAGAGCATGAAGATGGCCTTTGAAGAGCTATTTCTGCAGGAAATAAGGAAGAGAAAAAATTGCTTTCTAAAGTTTCATTTCAGGAATAACAGGTTTTTTCTCTTCCCCACTTTCCCCCTTGTGAACCCAGCATTGCCAGTTTTCCCCCTGCATGACTGACAACTTTCCTGTTTTAAATTTTTAGGATAATTTTCTTAATATTCTGGATATTTTGTAGGGGGCCCAGAGTGCTACAGTTTAAAGCTGTACCTAGCATCTAATTTTGGGTTGTGCTTCAAAGGCCTGTTTTAGCTTGTGGAAAAATTAATAGGCCTCTGTTTTTTTAAAAATGTTGCTATTTTTTAGAGCTTTGATATAAACTTTCTTGCCTTATCATATTAGTAAGAGGTTGAGTCTTTCTAACTCTGAAATAAAGGAGTGCTGACAAAATCTGTGTGTGTAACTAGGGTCAGCTAGAGTTTTGAGATTGATGGTGGCTGGTTTGTCTTCAAAGATCCTTTCTCCTGAGTAATGAGTATTTGCTCCATGGTGCTGTTAATCTTTTCAGTTTAAATGGAAGTCATCTCACTTCTTTGTCTATGAGTAAAGGAAAGAAAATAGTGCACAGGAGAAGGAACTGCACCATGCTGTTACCCTTTTTTAATTGCTTCAGTTCACCCATGCAATTTAAAGATCTTATTGGTGCTAGAACATCATTTGTTGAGAACTGCATGTCTAGTTCTAGTCTCTAAGTTTTAGAGGAAGTAATTGAAAATGTTAATGTTATTTTTCTTCCTAAATTTCTAGTTCACTTAGATATTGCTGTTAGGGCAATGAGTTATCAGAAATGTCTTTCCACAGATAAAAAAACCAAAGAGTTTCCCTTGTTTGAATTTAAGTTAGATATTAGAAAAAGGTTATTGTTTTCCACCCAGAGGGTGGTTGGGCCCTGGAAAAGGCTCCCCAGGGAAGGGGTCACAACCCAAAGCCTGACAGAACTCAAGGAGTTTGGACAATGCTCTCAGGCACAGGGTGGGATTATTGGGGTGCCCTGTGCAGAGTCACTTCAAACTCAGAATATTCAGGGATTCTGTGAAGCTTTGCAGCCCTGGATACTTTCATAAAATGATAAAGCATGAGGAAAAGAGAGGAATGCAATACCCCAACTAATTAATCACTTAACAAAGTAAATCAATAACAGAACCAAAACTGTTTTGATGTTCCAAACAGATTAGTCAATAAAGCAATGACATTTCTCTGACTCACTGGGTTAAAATTAGTAAAGGAGTTCTGATAGATTAACCAGAAACTTTCTATTTATTTTTTATGCTTTCCTTTTTCCTTCAATTTTCTGCTACCTGTATAGAAATGGGTGTCCTTGTTATTACAAAGAAGCTGTGTTTGTTTCCTTTCTATAGTTTCCAGACTGCCTCTTTAGGAGTTATTTACTAGAGATCCCATGTGGAAAGCCTGTGTATATTGTGCTTTATAGAATACAGCAATTCCAGTTGCTAAATTTGGATCAATGCCTATAGACATTTAGATATGCCTCTTTGCTAAGAACATATCTTTCATTAAAATGAAGCATAATCTATGATCCCAGCATGAAAAGTTTTGCAAATAAATGGTCAACTCTTAGTTCAGCTGCTGCTTCCTTAATTTCAAGTTTTGGGTATGCTGCAAGGCACTAAAACTGTAGGTGTTTCATTTTGCTTTGTTGGGTTTTTTGGTTTATTTATTTATTTTTAAAGATTTCCCTCTAAGAGTTTGTATTTCATACATCATCTTAATGCCCTGGAAACTTTTTTAAAGCTCAGAACAAAATAAGTGTTGTTATACCAGTATATGAGTGACTTTATTATGAATCAAAACAAAAAGTAGTTTTACTTTTACTACCAAATTATTGTTTCAATCAGTATTCATAGGAGAAGAGACACAGACACTCAAATAGCTGCTTTTCCTTTTTTACTGTCCTGATCACCAGAGCTCTGTCAGGGACTATTTCTACAATGATTTTACGTTCCTCCTGAATATTTTAATGGATTTAATCTAACTCTATGTAGTCTAAATTCAGGAATTTTTAAAATAATTTTGCCAGGAGTAAATTCTCTGTTAAACCTTTGTTGAGGTCATTAAGACGTGTTTTTGAGGCAAAATACTAAAAGGAGGATACTATCCCAAGAACATTTTTTTCTTTCCATGCTCTATTGCTCTTAGAGTAAAGCTGTCTCTTTTGTCAAAAGGTTGTTGACTTAGCAAAACATGCAGATGCTTAATTACAATTAAAAGTACAAGCTAGGAAGTTTTCAGCACACTTAGAGCTGTTGTTCCCCAGCCCAGCCCGTAGTGAAACTATTCTCTGGACTAACCAGATAAAACCACTGTGCAGGTTTGTGTCCTTGTGCTGTTCTTCAGGAAGCCTGTTAACTGTGAGCTCTGGAATCTGACACCGTGACCTAGAAAATACCCTGTTCTTTGATCTCTAATTTTTTAACTTGAAAAGCAGGAGTGATTTTCTGCCACTGTTTGGCTGCTGAAGTTGTGCTGCTGCACGATGAGCTCCCCGTGTGCAGCAGGGTGCATAGCAGGGGTGCTGCTTTTCAAAATGATCTACGCATGACACGATGAAATAGAGACACAGCTGCTGTTGTGAAGAACATAATAATTGTCTCTGTGCTTGCTATTGCCCTCTGGATTTTATTTCTTCATTCCCTCAGAGGGAAAACTAGGAACTCAGCCACAGCAGATCAACTGCTTTTGGTCAGCCTGAGATCTCCCGATGGTGTGGAAGCTGAAGGTGCTCTTTCTCTTAACACCAGAAGAAACAGGGATGTCACCTCCTATCTAAAGACCAGTAGGTTTTGGCTTTCCTTCTGTTTCTCCATTTCTGAAGTCCTTAAAGATGTGCCAAGTCTGAGTTGCACCCTTACTTCTCTTTTCTTGAAAAGCAGTGGTGGAATCCTGACTCTCTTGCCTCTTGCCTGCCTTTACCTGTAGCAGATATCATAAAAAAAACCAGAATGGAGATCTAGGTATTGAGCATCATAGAAAACCTTTTTTTGGAAGGGCCTTCTGGAAGCCAACTGCTCAAAGGAGCTGTAACCTCCAAGGTTAGGTCATATTGCATGGATAGCACCAGCATGTTTAGCACATCTCCATGGATAGGGAGATTTCTGCTGGTGTAAATATATTTTTTTCCATATCTCTGACCAAGATTTCCTTCATTAAAACTTTTAATCATTTCCCTTTCTCTCTGCACCTCTGAGAAAATCTTACCCTGCCTTCTGTGTAAGCCCCCTATTCTCAGGGCATTGAGCAGCCCCTGAGCCTCCTCTCCCAGTTTTTTTAGCTTTTCCACATCCATTGTGTACTCCAGCCCCTGGCCATGTGAGTTCATTCCACTTTGTCAACATCTCTCTTGTGCTGGGAGCATTCCAAAACTGTTCACTGTATCCCAGGTGAAGCAGCTGAGCAGAGAACTTGCAGACTGGGCTCTCAGGGCAGCAATCCAACGTGCATTTAGCTGCCTGGACACCTGTCCTGAGATTGTTCCTTCCCAAATGCAGGACTGGCCTTGTGCTGTTCCTGGAAGCCCATTCTTCCAGCTTCTGGATGTCCCTATGAACAGCAAAATCCTCCAGCACCTGGACAGCTCTTCCTCCCCATTTGGGGTCATCTGCAAATTTGCTGAGAGCTCATTGCATCTGATCAGCCAAGTGTAGATGGGAAATGGTTTCAGCTGTGGTACTGACCCCTGAGAAACATCCCTTGGAACCCTGTAAAAGTTCATGCTCAGAAGCACCACTTCTGGTTATGCTCAGTTTCTTTCTATGCAAGGAAAAGGAAAATAGAGGAAACAGAGGCTCTTTCTTACTTGAAATGAGAAAGTCCAATTCTTAATGTCAGATGGGAGCTTTTTGAATGAGAATTTTCTTTGCAGAGTATTATGACAATGTAGTAGAGTGGAATTATTACCTAAAAAAGCAGAAATTGATCATCTTGTAATTTTTGTATGCAGTGTGATAGTCAATTTTGTTCTAATTGGTTTACTATTACTTCTCATCTATTTCAGTTCAGCTGCAAAAAGTCAAAAGTACTGCTGCAGTTATTCTTGACAAAATGTCCTTTCAAAAACCAGCTTACAGCTTCACAGTACCACTGGTATGGAACTGCCAGGACTGGTCCTGGTCTCCATATATTGATGTGTCCTTATGCCTGTGGAAGATGAACACACTGAGCCTCAGATGAGTTTGATTGACAGGAGTTGCATGTGCTTGGTTGAAGGATTTGGGGGAAAAGGAGGAGGAAGTTTTCAGCATGTGGCTGTGGAGAGTGCTACCTCATTCCAGCCTCAGTCCCCTGTGATTCTTTTCACTTAGATCAATTTAATAACCTGACAGATACAAATTTCTTTCCTGTCAGTGTGGCACAGCCAATATGAGAGTGAAGGATCAAGCAGAGCTGGGTTGTGTCTCTGGACTCCTCAGCGCAGGGATGAGGATGGAATACTGGTGGGAAAAGGTCACTGGCTGATCTTTCAGTGCAGCAGGCTGGGTTTGCAGGCTGAACAACATGAAATATCTTCTTTTGATTTGTAAACTGAACGAGCAGAGAATGAGACCCATTGGGGGAATCGCTCTGAGACCACATAATGCCATGGCTGTGCGTGGCTTTCCTACAAAAAGTCAGCGCTTCTCCCTTTCCTTTGTAAGCCTCTTCAAATAGACCAAGACAATTTTTTTCTCCTTCTTAATGACTCCCTAGGCAGCTGAGTCTTGCTGTGTGGTGGAGATTAGAGCTCCCCAGGAGCAATATTTTCCTCTCCTGGGAAAGCACATGTGTGCCAGGGCTGGCTTGGCCCCCTGTGTTTCTGTGGGTGCTGCTGAGTGGCCACGGTCCAGCCTGCAAGCCCAGCATTTGGCTTTGTAATTTTTATTGTTTGAATGCAATCACAGGTGCTGAATGACTGCTTCTGAGGAGTGCAAGAAGATGGTGTTAGCTTTAGCCTGGGCTGGTTAATCATTGATGGACAGGCAATAGCTCCTGGCCCATCTCCTCCTTCCCTCCCCTTGCTTTCATTCCCTCTCTTCCCCACATGAAATTCAATTAATGTGCCACATTATTTCTGGACAAAACCTGATCTTAAAATATGCAAAATAAAGTTCTCAGTTTTATTTCTTCAATCACCTTGGCAGGGGGTATTTTTAGCCCAATTTCCACATGAATATTGTATCATAAAAGGGCTGATTAAAATGAGGTAACATGACAGGGTTGGCTCGTAGTGAATGGATATGTTATTTATCCTGTTGAAAGGACATTACTGTAACCTTCCCTGCAATCCTACAGAGTGGTTCCCAGTAAGTTATGTGTCATCTAACCTTTCCTGAAATTTATTCCTAACAATAGACATGTAGATTATCAATGCAGCAGAAATCTTGTATATTCTTTTCAGATGGGGGGTGACAAGTAAGCAGCCTTTCAAACAAAAATCAAAGGTGTCAATTGATAAAACTGGAGATACATAACTTAGAATTTTGTTTTAATTCTGGATTTCAGCAGAGGAGTAAAAGAAAAGCATTGAAAGAACTTAGCAGGAAAAAAAAAAAAAGCAAGCTTTTTGTTCTCTTTTCAAAGGGTTTTTCCTTCACTTTGAGTAAGGTGTTTAATTTCCAAAGCAGATGCCTGCTACAGTGTGAGCCTATTATTTTAGGAGAAAATTACAGTCTTATCTTTTGTATTGAGGATTTACAATTAACCCCTGAAAAAAGTTTCCTGAGTTAACAATAACATGCCTTTGCTGAAATATTTTTCAGAGGTAGACCTTGAAGCAGTAAACAGAAAACCCCCAAAGGCATCCTTCACACTTGACAGGTGTAAAAACAAAGCTCACAGTGAGCCACCAGTTTGCCCAGCACACCAGTGGCATGGCCCTGCCCCAAATTCAGGGTTTCAGAACTCTGCTGTGTCCCTGGGTGCTCTCAGTGCCACGGGCATCTGCACTGAGGCACAGGGAGGTCCATGATTGCCCATGTCCTGTCCAAGAAACATCAAAGAAATATTGGAATGACAAACTGTGCGTGAAATCTCTTTGCAAAAACCTGGTATCAGAGTTCTTGACCAGTGAATTCTTCTCCTTTAAGGCATCCTGCTTCTCTTATCTCCTTCCTTTTCACAGATCTGGTGACTAGGTCTGAAGGAGAATTGCTGTGGCCATTTTATTCCTAAATATCACAGATGCTACTAAACTTCTTCATTTCTGTACTGGACCCACTAAATTCTGGTTGATGTGCCACAGGATTTTCAGACAAATGCCATAATTTTGCTTTGAATTTTCCATGTCCTTTAAAAGTCAGCCATCCCTATGATTCATCATTAATTTCCCATTCTAATTCCTCTAGGTTTAGCCTCTGCCAGTGGATGTCATGCTGATTTTTCTAGAGTGGAGCACCTTTTCAATGTCAACTAAATGAAGGCAGACTCTAATATCAGTTCCTTGAGCAGCTATGGTGACCCAGGTGATGGCTCATTTTTCTCCATTCTGCCTTTCAGTTTGTGCCCAACAGGTGAAGGCTAGTTGAGAAAAGGACAAAAACATCCTCTGTAATCAGGGGTAAAGGGTTTTGAGAAAAGCCTCAATGTAGTATTTCTTCCTTCAAAACTGTGCCTTTTTTCTTTGCTGGTTGAGAATTTAAAAAAAAAAGGCCAAAGGATATTTGCAGTTCTAATGATTAACAGATACATGGACATTGTGCACTTTCGTTATCAGCTGCTCTTGTGTTAATGATTGATGTAACCAAGGCTGTGCCTTGTTTCTTTAGCTTGGCTGTAAGTTAGGATGGCTGTAGGTAGAGCTAGAGACACACGGGGTTAAGGAAGGAGGATTTCTGTCTGGCACTATAGGCAGGAAGCTGTTTTTTAGCTTTATTTCCTAAGGAAATTGGTATCCGCAATGCTGTCTGTATGCCTGTCCCCAGTAATTTTTCAAGTTAGTGATTGATTTCAACAGTATTTGAAACAGGACAGAAATATCAGAAAGTAATTATGTTCTACAAGTTGGCAGAGGTGAAGATCTCAGTGGGACAGAGAGGATTTCTTGTACCCTTGATGGGGTCACAAGAGACTGGGTGGGAGCCAGGGACAGGATATGGGACAGTAATCACAAGCTTTTGAGGGAAATTGGGCATTTTTTATCCTCCTGCTTCCAGGAAAACATATTCTCTGTGTGTGCGTGGGAGGGCACTGTGCAAGGGCAGAGCTGCTGCTGCACTGGGACACAATTTACTGCAAATTTCTCACTTTCTGCCCTTTCATTCTCTTTTTGTGAAGGAAAAAGTGTTTGGGGGAGAGGATTCATCTGACTCAAGGTCTGCAGCCAGTGAAGCCAGAGCATCCTTGGGCTGCTTGAGGCTGAGGCTGCTGGTCAGGCAGTAACGTGCTGCTACTTTTGGCAGAAATATTTTTGCTCATTTGGTCCAACACACAGGGAAGGGAAGTAGATGCTGAAGAGATGGTTAGGACAAGCTGTTGGTATCTGGTCTTAAATAGGAAACAGTTTCTCCATCCTTGATTTCTTTCTCACTTTATTTGAGCTATATTAAGTGAATGTTATGCACAATCTATTTTCAGAAAGTGGTAATTACATTAAATTTTCTTCTTCTGGTATTCTTTCATTTTGTAATGTATTCAAATGCTGCTAAGATATTGTCCAGACAAGATGATGATAGAATCTGATCATCTGTTACTGTTTACTAATGAAAGCAAAATTGGAAGATTATGTAGCGACTTTGAAAAGGGTACTTTGACAGTTTCTATTTTATTGGACTTGTTCTAGTCTATTATTTAACAAACCACCTCTTTATTGCTTAAAGAAGTGATTGCAGTATTTCACAAGGAACTCATTTGTCTTCAATTTCTATTCACTCGTGCAGTGTTCTTCTGATAGCTTTGTGCTCTGCTTCTCATGCTAAATCCTTTTAAAGCAGTTGCTGGATGAAGCGAATTAATGAAATTTGGCATTCCAGCCTCTTTCACTGCCTGGAAATACAGTGCTCAACACAACTTGGGTCGACCATATGTATTACCACTTCAGCACAGGCTGATGGTAAAACTGGCCACTACTGAGCCTGCAAAACCTTCCTCAAATACCCTTTATTTATATGCATAGATAGCCCTTTTAGAGACACTGAATGAGGCAAATAGTAGAATATCTTTTCAGGACCAAATTGGTTTTGCTCTGGCAATGGCCATAGCCAAATATTTGTACCAGAAGACAAACGTGTATCAGCAATTGTAAATACTTTAAACAGTGGTGGAACATTGCTGCAGGTTTTTTGATCAGAGACAACCATCAGTTTGCTCTCTGGTGCTATAAATTATTCTGACATTTCAAATCTAGTGAGTGAAAACTGTATTAATACACATGAAAATCAGCCCTGGTTTGAAACTCTTGGCAGGGATTTCTGCAGGTTAATTGAATTAGGGTCTGTGTGTGCTGCTTCATCCTATCAATTTTTATCTTTTAGTTTTATTGATAGATCATTTGCTTGTGTAGTCAGGAGAAAATGAGAGTCTAACCAGCTTTCTCAACCTTTTTCTGCTGTTCAATCATCAGTGCTTTTCATTTCTCATCTATAAGGAATTTGATGAAAATCTTTTCCACATTCCTGTAAATACAAACAGGCAACTTCCATTTAGGCTGCAAAGGTTTGTTAGGTCTAGGTTCAACATGCCTACTGTATATCTGGGTGAAAATAAAATATTCTTGTTTTCTGTACACTGAAGGATATTATAAGAATATATATATTAGAATATATATATATATGAATATGTATGTTTTGCAGAGATAAGAAATTCTGGAATTTTATAGTTCTGAATTGCAGGTGCAGCAAATGACTTCTATTTGCTGCACAAGCTGTCAGAGGAACTTTTATAGAGGTTAGGAATGGAAGGTAGAGGGGTAACAGTGGCAGTGTATCCTGTCATTGTCTCTGCAGGACAGCTCTTAAAAAATGATTCTCCTCTGTGTATCTCCTCTATAAGTCTGCACTGAATGAAAAGCAGCCCTGAGCAGAAGTTGGCAGTCGGTGGAACATGAAGAGAGCCAGGTGAAGGGGTCTTTCTTCAACACCTTCTTCATTATGATTGATTTTTCACTTCCCCAGTGAAGTGAGAGAAGTTTCTGCCTCCTGCTCCTCCCTGGCACCAAGAGCCTGGCACGGGCAGGAGGGACCTGCTGCAGGGACAGAGCAGGCTGGGGATGTGACTGGGGATGTATCAGCTGTCACAACCTGACATGGGTGTCCTGAGGAAGCTCAGTGGGGACAGAGCCCTCCCATGGAGCACAAGGGCAGAAACTCACTCCGTGCTCATTTTCAGTACAAACACAGCCCATGAGAGTGAGGCCTCATGATTCTTCTGCCTTTTGGTGTTTTAAGCAGGAGGTGTTAGGAAAGTTTCCACAGGGGGGTCTGGATTGTGGCAGCTAAGTGCTCATAGCAACCTTGCTTTTTGATCCTTTCATATTGTCTCTTCCTATCCTTGGGAAGCAGAGTTCACCCGGCACAGGATTGCTCACCTGTCATAGGGGATGTGAGCTGGGATTAGGTCATTCTGAGCTGGGATTAGATCGCTCTGAGCTGGGATTAAATTGCTCTGAGCTGGGATTAGGTCTTTGTGAGACAGGGTGGCTTTACCTGCTGATGATGCATTGTTGCAATGTCAGTCCTGCTCAGTGCAGGGGTGGGGCTGCAGGTCAGTCTCTGTTTTGGAATCAGCCCTTGACCCACAAGCCTTTGGAATTTTTCACTGTTTGCCCAGAGAGGTGGTGGATGCTCCATCCCTGGAAATATTCAAGATCAGCTTGGATGGAATTGTGAGCAACCTGATCTAGTTGATGTCCCTGATCATTGCAGAGGGGTTTGGACTGGGTAACCTTTAATGGTCTCTTCTAGCCCAAGCAAGTCTACAATTCTTAAACTGCCTTAGAAGTCTTTGCCACCAAGGACCCATTTTATACTCAATACCATGTTTCACTTACCTGGAAGACAAGCCCATTGCAGGAGTATTTAGCAACCTGCTTGCTTTTATTTCTGTTGCTATCTTAATGTTTCTCTTTGCTGTCAGGTCTCTTTTGCAAGCCAAAACCAAAAGTATGTTCAGTTCTGTGCTGTGGTCTGGGGGATTCATAGCTTGGTGTGTTTCAGCAGACAGTATTTGTTCCCTCCCCTCAACTCCCAGCTCTATACACATGGCAGGTCCATTCTGAACTCACAGGTTGTTTAAAGTTGAATACAGAGATGAGGTTGCCCTGCCCTGGTCTGAAGGTGAGCCTGGGAGGGGAGAGTCATACTCCAAGTTATTATCAGCTTCCCAGCCCTTCTGCTGCTCAAGGAATGCAGTGTCTGCAGTGTTGTGATGTTGCTACAGTGCTCAGGAGCAATTCCTGTAGAATAGTGAAAGGCATTTGCAATAAACCCCCAACCATTTACCACACACTTTCTTTGAGGACCTGGGTTGCCACTGGGGTAGTCTCTCTAATGGAACTGGAAAGGTGTCATGCTGCAGTTGTTTTCATATTTGTGTGGCCTCTCTTTATTACTTTACTTTTACTGGGTCCACTATTGTATTTCCCAGTTGGAGCTAAACACTCCTGAGCCCTGGGGATTTTTTGCAATTACTGCCACTGACAGAGCAAACAGGAGTGAGGAATCTGAGCTGTTGCTATAGAGGCTGTATATGACACAATCCCTGTGAAGCACTGGGCATAATAACCATAACATGAAAAATGAGCTATTGATTCTCTGCCCACTTCCAGGGAATGAAAAATTTCCTCCCAGTCTGTAAAGCACTGAGAATATGGTTCTCCTGTGTGCTTGCTGTGAGGTCTGACTCCATTCTGTGGGCACCATTTAGTTTAGGCTAATGAAAAAGTGAGTCTGTGTGAGGAAGAAGCTGGTCACAGGCTTATTTAGTGTCTGTGCAGTGCAATCTGTGCTGTGACTTCATGGCTGTGAGGGGCTGCTTTGACTTTGGGTGGTTACCAGTCCTGCCTTGCATCCCAGGGAGCAGCCAGGGCTGAATCATGAAAAGCATCAAGTGGCAATTTGGCATCCTTACTCATTCTCTATCAACCCCTGTGTAAATATCCTGCTTGATGCAAGCAACGATGTCACAGTTCTGGTGATTTTGGCCTATTCATGCCAGAAATGATCTGGAAAGATCAGGCCCCAATCCTCTGTCTTACATAGAGACAATTTGAATAGTGATCCATCCATCCATCCATCCATCCATCCATCCATCCATCCATCCATCCATCCATCCATCCATCCATCCTCATGAGCTAAAGTACAGCTGTTTTTTCTGATGTGATCAACTTTTCGTTCTTTTCGTTCTCTTTGTTGGGATTTTCAACACTGCTTGGTGCAGGTTGGCTCCAGTCTCTTGGTGGCCTGGGAGATCATGACCCTGCCACAAGGATTGACACCAGTTTTGCTTCCCATGACATCCCTCTCATTGGCTTTAGATCCCAATTTTCAGGGCAGATAGCCCACACAAAGCAATATTAGTTCTTTGTGGGCAACTGAACGAGAAGCACCATGTAGATACCAGCAAAACTTGGCTGCTCGTCTTGCCACATCAGTGCCAGCATTTTCTCTCGTTGGCTCCATGCAGATCTGGGACCTTGTGTTTCATTTGGAATTTTGCTCGGGACTCAACCCAAGGTTGGGAGATGCTGCTGCCAAGTTTTCTCTGGTTTTGTGTCAAGAGCAACTTTGGATTGAAGCTGGAATGGAACCAGGCACGTGACCTAACTCCTCTACTGTCTCCTACATTGAGGAAAGCCAGTCCTGTCTAGCCAAAATGGAGTCAGACAGAGAGTGTTATGGGCTCCTGGTGTAAGATCAAAGTGGCATCCATGGAGGTTTTTGCTCTCCCATTTTCTCTCAGTGTCACAAAAGAAATTTTATGGGACAAACCTTCAAACAAAGGTCATGAATGTTCTTTTTTCCCCTCTCCATTTCTGAAGGAATGGGTTAGAAAATGACTGTCCTTTTTGAGTGTGTGGTTGAAAGAAAAGGATGTGAAAGCAGTGAGTGAAGCTCAGTGGTTGAATTCCAGGTGCCTGGAACTGCTTCATCTCTGCAGTTTTGGGGAGAGGTCCCCAAAAGCAGCAGCTTTGAAATCCTTGAAATATTTCTCTGGGCACTGAGCAAAAGGCTGTCACCTGAGGGTAATATACAAGAAGCCAAGTAAACTGTTTGATGTGTCAGCACTTCTGTTGTTACAAATAATTAATGAGAAAATTGATTTTTGGACCAAATTCCTTCTCTCAAGGAGAAAGATTTTCTCATTAAAGGCATCTTGCTCTGTATTTAGGTATGTGACTGTTTCTCATGTACCAAATAAAAGGAAAGAGGATTGGGATGGCATTTTCAAGCCTGTTTTCAACAAAATCCATAGCATGAAATTCATGGATGTGAGCATGGCTCTGTGTAACCCCACAAACAGTTGGAGGGGCAGGCAAAAGACCTCTCTGTATCTGCAAACACTTTTTTTGTGCCTCACTGTTGCCTCCCTTAGATGTCATCCCTTCATTGGGTCATGCCTGAGTGCTCCTGTGCTGAACATCTCTGCCTTGACACAGAGTCCAGAATCAGAAATCCCCTTCCATGGTCTTCTGCTGGGCTTTGAGGGTAGACCATGGGCATGGCCCATTAGGTTTAGTGCTCCCAGCTGGAGCTCTTGTTGTTTTTGGCCATGCAAAACACCTCTGCTGTTGACAGGGGTTAATTTGCCCAAACTGGGAAGAACCAAGAAAGATGCTTTAGGATTTATTTCTGTTTGGGACAGAGATACAACTTCCACCTATTCATAGTCAACATGCTTTATTTTCAGCATTTGCATGCAGAATGACAAACAGGGAGGGGAGGAAAAAAGACACCTCAAACTCTGTTTTCAAATGTGTAGAGAAATCAGTGCATTTCATGTAGTTTCAGCTCTCATTTCATTGCAGTGTGTGTTTCTGAGCTCAGTGCTGAATCAATCTATTTGCTTTCCATCTTGGGCTGCCTTTCAAGCACTACCTGGCCGATGCTGATCAGCCTGGAGAGATGTGATATGTGACCTACCCTCTCGACTTGCAGCAAATCAGACTCCACACAGTCTATTTATAGAAGTCTGGTTTCTGTGTTAGGCTCCTGGAATTCTGCGTTTGCTTCATCTGGAGTACAACAAAAATATTTTGATTAATTTTAGAGGCAAAGCTCCTTGGAATAAAATTTGCTTTAATAATGGAAGTGCATTAAAAATTTATATGAGAAGCAGGAATTTATGTCTCTCTCGGAGCTGAGATTTAAATACAATCTTACCTGAAACAGACTTTCAAGATTAATAAACAGCAGATTCCCACTAGACATTTGAATCCTGTTGTGGTCTGCATTCCCATCCTATTTAAAAGCCTTTCTGGTAGGAGCTGGCTTCCCCCTCACAGCTTCTCCCTGTTCACTAGCATAACTAAACACACTCCCTCTTAGTGAAGGGAAAGCCTCTTACCTCTCCTAACATATTTCTGACCTCTTCTCCCACTGACCTCTGCTGAGTCTCGCAGTGATGGCCAAACCCAAAGCTGGGCTGGTGCTGGAGCTCCAACAGCACTGCCTGGCATGGAGTGATGCTGTCCCAGCACAGCCCAGAGGAACCTCTGGTGTTTTCCTTTACAAGCCACTTGTGCCTGGTTACCCAGTCTGGACCAGAGCTGCTGGTCCCCAAGCCAGGTTTTTGGGTAGTTTCTTTTTTTAGCAGCTAGATATTTACATTTGCATTATCTCACAAATCTCTCAAAGATTTGTATGTTAGTATTTTGTCCTCCTCTTCAGTGAATTGCGTTTTGCTGATTTTTTGGGCTGTCATCAAAATCCTGTTGAGTTTTATTGTTTGCTCCAAATCATCAGTAGCATCTTCTAAGTTGAATTAATTTACCTTTATTTTTTTAGATTATTCTTCTCCTCAAACTTAAATTCTCAATGGAAATATTGGCTAGATCTGAGGGCTCACCCCCGTGGGTTTCATCTCTTTGAAATATTTTTGGAAAAATAAATTCCATATTTTCAATCATCTTGCACTGAAGCCAGATTTTCCATTATCTTTGAATCACATGCATTACGCACAGATTCAGATCACAAATGGAAAGACAGACAGTGAAGTGCCATGGCACAGGCTGTCACTGCTGTTCTTCCATCCCATCTGAAAGCAGGAAACTCTCTGATTATCAATAATTATTATCTGGATCAGCTCGATTTTGTAGCCCTGTCTCAGCCAGAGTGAGGATTTAAAAGCAGGTAACCTGTAAAAATGTTATATCTGTGACTGTATGAAACAGGCACCCTGAGGTAGAAGGTATTTTTGAATTTGGGTTCAGAAAATGAAAGAAGAGATGATGTCATTTAATTCTTGGGTCTGAACACGAGGCTGAGAATCCTGAGCCTTAAAACTTTGCACCTGGCTTGGTGACTAGGCATTGCAAAAGGTAAATTGTGGTTTTTATAACTTTGTCTTAAAAAAAAAAAAAAAAAGTGTGTGGGCAAAATACACTAATTTACCACTGTGAAGGCATAACATTTTTTAAACTTACTTGTACCCACACAAATTGAAATGGAAACTATTATTTTAACATTAATCATTACCTCTTTTTTTGTTATAACACAAGACACTCTTTCTCAATGAGTGCTGGGCCTAAATCAGATCTCAGTCTTACAAATCAATCTTTTTTTTTTTTCCAACTATCTTTTATTCTAGTTTGCTTCATGTCTTTTGCAACCCTTCCAAAAATCTATTTAGTTTTTGTGTTCTGCTTAATATATTTGCCCAGTATTCAATTTGTCAGAGGTTAAGAACATTCTGATTGAAGTTTCCATCAGTTCAGAAATAGTATCAAAGGCAAAAACTATAAACTAGGGAAATCTAGGGTATTTTTAAATTTAAAAGGCTAATTTAGGCTAAATGGAAAATGGATGTGAACAACTACCCTAGCATTTTCACAATAGCCAACCAGATGCTGTCTGAAAAAGAAATAGCCTTAATATCCTCATTTCTTTTTATGCTAAAACATTGGCAGGTATCGATATAGAAGGCAAACTAACTTATTTGCACTAAATTGGGCAGTTCACACTGTGCAAAAGGCTTTCAGCTGCAGTTGCATAAAACATGGTACAGAGGCCCTTGGATCCTGGAAAGCAATGTGTGAGATTGCCTCCCAACCACAGGTTTGGCAAATTACTGTTTGCCTGTAAATATCACCCACTTCTGAGTTGTTTTTCACTGAGATTTTTCTGCCCAACTCCTTTCACTTCCAGGGGTCAGAGTGGAGTAATTACATCTGAAATTTGAGAGCACAGGACTTGGAGTAAGGAGTGTGGTACTCTGCTCTGAACAGCCTCTCGGGCAACTCATTTGAAGTACAGAGGAAGAAAAATAGGAAACCACCACCAAAAAAAATCCAGGGCTTCCCCTCTGGCTGCCCTGGCAGGCCTGGGACCCTGGCAGGGGTCAGGAACCCCCCTGTACAGAGCCCCCAGAGACACTGTCTGTGATCTCTGTCCATGGAAAAGAGTTTTCAATCTTACACGATGAATTACAAGCTCTGAGTGTTTGATATGAGTAATAATTAAGTGTGGCACGGGTGCAAAAGTAAAATTTTAGGTTTCTAGATTAGGGGTTCAGAGGGGACAAGATGGAGGAAATTGGGTGTGTCATATCCTTTTCCTCCTTCTTCATGCCCTCCATGTTTCACTGTAGTGTTGGCATTTTTCTGTTGGTTTAGGCTGGGGACACGCTGTTTAATGTAGATGATAGATATTGGCACATTATTGTAAATATAGCACAGGTAGTTTCTGGTATATAATGTTTGTAACATCCCAATGAGGGCAGAACCCCACACGCTGCCCTGCAGGACAGAGCTGCGGCAGGGCAGCAGAACATGTTAGAGATAAACAGAATAAACAACCTTGAAACCAGCACAGACGAATTATGGCTTCTTCTTTGGCAACGGGGCAGAAAGACAGAGACTTTAATCTCGGAATCACCAATTCCCACAGATTCCGACAAAAACAAACAAACAAAACCCAACAAACAACCCCCCATAAAATACTGCAGCAAAATGGTTTGAATATTTGCCCAGAGATGAATTTTGGTTTTGCCATGGTAGTTATGATTTGGATGGGAGGAGAACATTTGAGATTGTTAAGATTGGTTAAGACTGTTCTCTTAAAAATGCTGGAGATTTAAATCCTGCATAGAGATGATTGTCATCACAGCAAAGAGGTCTCTCTGAAAGGTTTTCTGTGGAAGTAAGAAACCTTTGGGTACCCAGACTGCTTTTTTTCTGATGTATTTTTAGCACTGATCATTATCTGTTAAGAACAGGAGTGAAACACTGGGTAGGATATGCCAATTTGTTTTTGTTTTATTCTTTATGAATATACCCTGTGTGTGTCTAAAGCTTCCTGCTTAGCTCAGTTAAAGCCCTCTCCAAGGATCAGTCCTTCTCCCATCCCTGACTCTGCTGTAGTCAGTAGTCATCTCATTTAGGGTTTTTTTTTTTCCCATAACATATCCATTCTGAAATACTCATCCTGTTGCTAAGAGCATAGTCTATTATCAAATTCAGTATCTAGACAAGCAGACACAGTGAATGACTGGTCTGATTCAGCTCTGTTAATTCATTAACTACACAGATGTACAGCTGTTGCACAAATATATTATTATTGCAGGTAACACCAGAATTAAGTCTAAAAAAAAGCCATCCCACAGTACTTGGAAGGTTCAATCAATCTATGGAATGAATAGGTTCCATCAATAAATATTTGAGGTCATATTCTGAAACTCTTAATATCAAGAAAATTCACTCTGGTGAACTTCTGGAAAGTTCAGTTGCTTTCTGATATCAGGGTTTTGATCTGATCCCATTTCACAAAGAAAATGATCTTAGATTTAGTTGGCTAGCACAAGTCACAGTAAGGATGATGAGGATTAATTGTCTTGGTGCAAGAGCTTTGTTGATCTGCCAAATGCCTTTGCAAGATGCATCACATAAGACCAAAAAAAGGCACTGGGAAATCAAAAGAGGAAAGAAAAAAGAGCCCACTATGTGGTGTGTGAGTTTTTTGTAGCATGATTTATTTGTCTCTCAGTTTTGTTTCAGGCTCCAGCTTGGGTGACAGAAGCTTTCAGTGAGCCCACATAGGCTGTCTTGACAGAGATGCATGTGGGATCTGTAATGTAGAGCAAGCTGGAAGGAAAGGTGGGTGAGAGTCCAGGGAAATAAGGCAGCTTTTTTTCTTTCTTTCACTTTTCTTGTTTCTTTTTCTTCTTCCTTTTATTTTATAGGAGGTTGTGCATAGCACCACACATTTGCTAAATCATGTATTTTCCCTAAACCATTGAAAGTTTATATCTGCTTGTCCTCATTATGTTTTGGCATTGCTTGCTGCTTAAACAGAAATATAACTTCATGTCACTGATTTCCCTTTAATGACCAATAAGCCATGAATCACCAGCAAGATAAACAAATTCGAAGTGTATTGCCATGCACTGATATTTATCTTTACAGTGGATATGAAGCAAGATGAATTACAGAAACCCCACCTACACTTGTGACACCTTCATATTTCTCAACTGTTCTTATGCCCATGCTATCTGAAAATGGATTTGGCATTAGAAAAACACCTTCAAAATATTGACAACAATAAAAAGGCAGACTACTGAATTACTGTCAAGGTTGTGACTGTAGGAGTTTGTGCATAATTATCTCACTTGTGAAGTATAGGTATAGTTATAGATATTAATCTCCTTTAATTTGAAATGTCTGAAAGTCCAGGCTCTGTCCACTGTCAGTGGAGTGAGATACACAGTCCCAGGCCAGTTCTTCCCAACCTACAAGAGCTGCCCAGGACAGATGGAGTGGAAATACGTTTGGAAGTGTATTTATCTCCATGAACTTAGAGAGGATCTTGCTTTTGCCTGGCTGCAGTCTGAGGAGATGAATCCTATTGATGAGAATGGTTGTGTTTGTTTATATGGCTTTTATGTGGAAGGTTTTGCAATTGCACATGTTTTATGGGACAGGTTAGGTAAAAGTGTGTTGTACCTGACCAGAAAACCCTCCTATGTGGAAGTGCACACAGAGATTCAGCAGAAATGAAGGACAGATCATCAACTCTTTTTGTCACAGCCCACTAAGTGTCACTCAACTACAGTATTACCAGCCTGAAGATGTTAGGGATATATGTTTCAGTCTTCCAGAAATTCAAATGTGGGCTTCAGGCAGAAAAAGAAGCAAGAAAAATCCTGGTGCCCATGCCCATGGGCCATGTTAAATTACTGTGTAGGTGGAGTTCCTTCAGGATATCCCATCCTCCCATCTTCCAGAGAAAGTTGAAAAATCCCAAAGCATGGGAGGCACAGTCTGTGCTCCAGCGTCGCCGTACATTAAAAATAGCAACAGCTGTCTCACATGATGCTCTCCTGGCCCTCATCTTCCTGGTTTTCATTAAAATGCAGAATTTGTTGCTGCTCAGAGTGACACCCCTTCGAGGAGAGGCTGTGGTTGCTCCATGTGGCTTGCTCTTCCTTCTTGATATTCCCATCATGGCTTTGTATTGGTTGAATAAGGTGGGGGGCAATTGAATTGGAATTGTTTGAAGCAAAGGGAAGATTATGATTTTCCACAACAAATGAAAGTCTTGGCATTGTCAGACAATACCTCATCCTGGGTTCTTCTGACAGATTGGCTCGATGATGGCTGATGAGGGCTCTGTGGCCACAGTGGCAGTGAGTCTTTCAGAATTATTGCAAATGAGTTCAATTCCAAATAAAGCAACGGAGACTTTTTTTTTTTTTTTCCTTCTTCTTTCTTTTTTTTTTTTTTAGTGAAACCTCTGTGACTGATGCCACAAACCGGTTTGGCATGACTAAGAATGCACTCTGTCCATTTTCATTCAATAGCTCCTACTCAGCCTCACAATGTCCCTTTAATGAAACCATTTAGGAAAATGATTCTATTTTGCAGTAATACTGGCAGGCCAGGGAAGTTCATGCTTGTAAAGCAAACTGGTTCATACACTGACCAAATCACTTGTGCAATACACTCCTTTAGAAGGCATTTATCACTAAGTGTTTGTTAGCAGAGAGAACCCAAGCTGTTTCTAAACCTTTGCAAATCTAATACTGACGAGGCTCATCCTAGAATATCTTTTTAGGAGGTGAACTCGGGAGCTATTAAGAGGCTAAGGGTATTGTTAGCAGAGAGAAGAAAATAAAATACATGCTGAAAA
Organism: Taeniopygia guttata; assembly: GCF_048771995.1. Lineage (NCBI taxonomy): Eukaryota > Metazoa > Chordata > Aves > Passeriformes > Estrildidae > Taeniopygia > Taeniopygia guttata. The sequence continues at coordinate 147,026,577 of NC_133026.1, read as the reverse complement.
GCAAAAACAATATTAAAGATAGTAGTTCTGCTGTAGGGGCCCCTTTAGGCAATCTGGAGAAGGAGAATAAGGTTTGTATACCCTTATTCTCTCATAGCCTAGAGAAGTCTTCTTGTGCAAAATATTTTTAATCTCATTTTCTATTCCAAGAGTCTGTTTCACAAAGTCATTTTTATGCATCCCAGTATAAACACTGCAGCAGATTTAAGACGGATTTTGTATCTGTCAAAATTAAGTGCATCAGTCTGTGTGCAAGGCTGGGAAATGTTGGGAGGCAATCATAGCAGAAAACAAACTTAAAAAGAAAGGCAAACATCAAGTAAGGAATAGTTTTATTTCTCAGATAAGTGACTTTATTCCCAAGGCTGAGTAGTGACGAAGAGAGAGGTTTTTCAGTGGTTATCACAGACAATGGATGACTGGGCTTTGGGGTTCTTTTCATTTGCTGACTCATTTTCTGGCCTTTAATGAGTCAAACTCTGTGTCATTGTAGTCTGTAAAAATTGGTATAATAAGGATGTGTGTCCAAGAAAGATTCTGGGTTAATTGGCATTGGTAAAATATTCTGATATTTTTGTTTGAAGATACAAAAATGAAAATAGCTTCACTAAGGGAAGCACCAGTGCTTCCCTCTGAACACTTCTGCATGGAACTGCACTCTTGTGGACCTAAGTATTTTGGATTTTCTTTCCTTTCCCTCAGTTTTTATACTTCATGGATTATGCAGAAAGCTGAGTGGTTCCACTACTGCATTCAGCAATTCCACTCAAATCAGACATTTATCTCTTCCCATGTTTCTCTTTCATTCTCAAGCAGGAACACTTTTATATTGAAATCGAAGGTTTATCCTAACTGGGCTTTCTCCTTGACAGTTCCTGTAATTCTGCTTTTGTATATGTTGCTTGTTAAGTCCCTTTCACATGAAGATCTGTGACAAAATTCCATTGATTTTCAGTAGGGCAGGATCAAATTCAATATTAAGAAAACTCCATTTCCTGCTAATAATCTATTTTTGTCTCCAGACAATTTGCAGAGTTGTCTTTAAAACAGATGTCTAAATCTGATTGTCTGCTTGTTTTGTTCTCTCTAAATAACCTGCAAAAAATTGCATTTATAAGGCTCAGTCCTGCAGATTTTTATCAACACTGCTGCTGCTCATTCAAAGGTGACCTTTTTTATAAATCAGGATTTCTTCTTAGAATGAAGACTGGCAGAATCAAGCACTAAAATTCTCACAGCCATTTGTATTTCAGACCAAATTTCATGTCAGTCACCTGACTGTGTTTGCTTTGACTGCAACAAAGCCTGGCAAATAGAAAGCAGATGAAATAGTAGTCAGCTCAACTAAATCAGAAAAGTTTGAAGACATGCTAAAGGGAAAAAAAAAAGTCTTAGGCAAATAGAGATGATGGCTTGAATGAGAGAGCATTTCTGTCCTGTTGGGAGGGCATTTGGATTACGTGGTCAGTAATGCTTTGTGCAGCAGCAGCCCCATTCTGAGCAGCAGTCTGTAAATTGTATTAAATAGAATATGAACAGGATCTACAAATTTTTTTGCAAATGGGGATTGTATCATTTAAATCAAGGGAAGCATTAAGAAGGAGGGATAGAAGCAGAGACATGGTTGTGGTGCAAGTTGCAGGAAAGAGACACAGAAGTGATGAATGTTTCTTGCAGCATCCTTGACGAGATGTTGAGAGGTTCAGGGCTGGGCAAACACAAATCATAGGAGAAAAGCTGGCAGAGATGTGGGGCCATATTCAGACTGTTATTCTATAGGAGTCTATCTTTAGCATCTGAATTTGGGAAAGTGATCAGTGATTCAGGCCACCTACAATCCAGTGCTGCCAGACCAGGCTGGCTGTGTTGTCAATGCAGAAGAGCAGTTGTGATTCCTAAATTAGCTACTGGGAGCAGATTATTCTGAATAAAGCCCTGAATTTAGGAATGGAAGGAAGTTCTTGTATAGTTTAACAAAAAAAGGTTGTTGAAACAGCTGGAGACCCAAAAGCATGGAAGTGTGCACATTGCTTAGCTCTGATTTCCTAATTTAATAGCTGTGGAGGAACATGAGAATCTGGTTAACTTCAAGGTAAAATTTAGGGGAAAAAACATAAGGAGAAAATAGGAAGTAATGGTGCTTTCCCCAGTGCCCATGCATATTTTTGGGCAAGGATTGAGTAATACACAATGGGAAAATCCTGTGTTCAGTCAGAAACTTGTAAAACAGAAGTAAAATGAACTGCAGAAAGAAAGGTCTTCTATTGCAAATGGGATTTTGTTTAGCTGATAATGGTGAAGCCCATGAATATATTTAACAGAACTCATTCACTGTTGCTCTTTATCTTTTTCATATGGTTGCTTGTTGTCAAGGTGGTTTTGCATGGCTTTGCTTTTTTTAGTTGTATGTTGGTTTTAACTCATTGTCATGCTGTAAAATTTCAGCACTAATAATAATTATAGACATGTTTTAATTGTCCCATATGAGCCATTATGCTCACTCATCCTTGTTTGGGTTTTTTCCCCATTTGTTAGTTGGTGTGTGTTGTGCTTTGAGTTGTCTTCAATAATGTCTAACGAATTTCATGGGTGAATAAAAAACTTGTGCAAATAGGAGACAAAGAATAGAGAAAATGGGGATGCTTGAGCTCAGAAGTGTATGAAAAGCTAAGAAAACCAGAATAAAACATGCATTACACAATTCTCTTGCATATCTCTGACAAAGATGATTTTAGCCTCTCAATAAAAAAATAAAAAAAAAAAAAAGAAAGAAAAAAGAATTGGAAGTTTGTGGGTGGTTTTCTAATGGGTTTTAGCTGACTAATACTCTGAGTCTTAAAGAATATGAGCAAAGTACTGTTGTTATCTCTGTTGCAGTTTAACTGTGTAGCTCACTCCCCACTCCACAGGGGGATGGGGAGGAGAGCAGGGAAAGGTAAGATCGATGGGTTGAGATAAAAGCAGTTTAATAATTGAAATAAAGTGAAATATGATAATAAAAATATCAATCCCACCAACAAAACCAGGAATAATTAGAACAATGAAAATGAGAGAGGAATACAATGTAGAAAAGACAAGTGATACATAATACAGAGTCCCAAATCCAGGTGGAAACCTCATGAGATATTTTTTTGTAGTAGGATCTCTGAGGTGAAGCAGATGAATGCTGTCAGTCTCTCGAAACCCCAGAGAGTTTGGCTCAGATGGGCACAAAAAATCTGCCTATTCTGAGTGGTTCAACATAACGAGACTTCTGATTTCCCCTCTGTAAATGGAAGGAGTAAGGTGGGTCAGAAAGCTCTGGACGTGTTCAGCTGTCGGTGAGGAATTTATGACAACAGAGATCTGCCTCGGGGATGTGCCTGTGGACAGATGGTGCCCATACAAGCCTTGACCATCACTCAGCAATTGGCCTGAGCTTCTTTCCAAAAGAGGAAATTGATGAATGGCATTCACAGTGCTGCTGCTGTCACTTACCAGGCAGAAGCCAACCTTGTCAAATAGTGAAACGAAAGAAAGATCAAACAGCTCTCTCTCATTCAGGGTTGTTATCAGGACTGAGGTTGCTGTTAAGAAACCCAAAGGACTTTTGGTATTTTTTTTTACACAGAAGATTTGAGGAGGTTTTGGTGAAAGGTGGTGGTAAATAAAAGACATTTTATGATGGAGTCAGAGCTCAAAAGACTCACTGGAGGTCTGTCGGTCTTCTTCCCATAGCATTTGGGCCAGCAGATCTGCCTGGGAGTGTATAATAGACAATTAATCTCTTCCAAGCAAGCCAAAATTGTCTTTTCTCAACCCAGCTGAGGTAATGGCTGGTATTTCAGGCATCGTTCATGCACTGTGTCGGTGCACATTGTATTAATCATTAAGTGTGGAAATGACCAGTTAAATACATGAAGCATGAAGTGTTCCAGCTTGTGTCCTAACAACTTCCCAACATGGACAGCTAGATCTGTCCCACAGGACTCACTGCCTGACAGTGCTGCTATTTGTGATGCACAGGAACATCTTTCACTTGACATTTTTATTTGCTGACTTTGATCTCAACTTTAGCATTTTGGAGAGTTTGACATTGGAGCTTTTTTTTCTCGACTCAGTCATTATATGAGGAGAAATAACACCAGGAGGTCATAATGTGCTGTTCCATCTGCTCTGTCCTGCCCTATATCCTCATCTGGATTTGCAGATCAGGTCATGGAAATAAATGTTACATGGGAGCCAGGACATAGGAATCACAATAGCAGGTTAGAGCAGTTGTCTGCCCTGTCTGGGATCCTGTCTGGCAGAGTTGGCACCATAGGTTTCAGAAAAAGTGTTCTGGAGAGTAGGACTGTACATGTGTTGGGAAGATGAATGGTAGTTCTGTGCCTGCAAACATCTGTGTTCAGGACATCCTGAAAAGGACAGAAATTACCACAGGCACTGGCTCTGGAATCATTTTGTGAGAGCAAAATGAAAACTAAATGTGTGATCGTTCCTGTCTGGAAAAAAGAGAAAGTGTGCTTGCATTTCTGAATTTCTTTACAATCCCCTTGGAAGAGTGGTAGGCCTATAATCTATAGAGATTATAGCCCCCATAGCCTCCTCTTCACAAAAGAAGCTGATATTGAGTCAATCAACCATAAGAAAAAGAAGCTGTAAGTTATCAGTACCCTTGGAATTACTTTTTCTTTTATAAATGCGAAAGACAGAAGGAGAAGAACAACTACAAATGCTTTGTTTCTGGACTAGTGATGTCAGCATTATAGAACAGAAATCACTCATCTGTCTGCAAACATCGGCTGTTCCATGGGAAGTTCAGATACTGTTCTCTCTAGTGGAGTTTCTAATCAGCACCTCATTTGTAGAGTTTATGTAATGCCTCATTGATCTGCCATAATGGCCCCTTAATGTTTGGAAGTTTGAGTTTTGGTAGATGGGTTTTAAATAATTGCAACATTGCAAACTTAATTGTTTCTCTGTTTCCCACATCACTTTTAAAAAATCATTAAATTATTTCCATTTAATTTTTTACACGGATATTTGTAACAGCTGTTGGTTGCACAGGAAAATAAAGGCACCAAGAAAAATGGATAATGTCAAAGCAATGTAGAAATTTGCAGTATTTCTGATTAAATGTCAATTTTCACTGTCTGGGCCAGAGATGGGATAGGATTTAGCAACCCTATTCCACTACAAGCTAAGCAGGTTTCACTTGATGGTTTTTGTCTTTTTTATCCTTAAAGTTGTATTCTCTCTATTTCCAAATAAAAAAGGATGCTTTCAGCAGTAAATTCAGGAGGTGAGTGCAGCTGGAACAGGCAGCCAGCAGATGAGCAGTTTCTGTGCTTTCCTTTGAGGTCTCCTGGGAACATCTAGGGCTGTCAGAGTCTCCTGGGAGCTCTTCAAGGATTTTTGTGATGCTGGCTTTGGCTGGAAAGGATAACTTCCAGCAGGCTCTAACAGCTTCTTCCAGCCATTCTTGATCAGTGTGCGCTTCGCGTTTCTCCTTTTCCAGCTGACTCCTGGTTGGGGAAATCAAGCACCCTTTCAGCAGGTGCTATGGAGAAGCCCATTTAGCTGCAGGCCTTAAACACAGCTCAGAAGCTGGTTCAGAAGTGGTCCAGAGAGACAGTGGCTGGTTCTTCTCCAAGATGCTGAAGACACAAAAAACTTGAGCTCCCAACAGTACTGAGGGATGTGCTGGGAGTCAGCTAATCAGAGTGGGAAATGAAGATTTCTGTGATGGCAAACTCAGGAACTTGTGACACCTGGCCTCTGGAGGAAGTCTCCTGCTCCACCTGCAGCTCCAGAACAGCTTCTGGGTGTGGATGAGGGTCTGGGAGCTCTGTCCAGTGAAGCATCTGAGCCAGAGCAGGGTGCTGATAGCAGCAGGTGGCTCCCCATGGGGGCTGTAACCCCCATCTCTCAGCCTGAGCACTCTGGAGATGTTTTCTGCTGACCAGGGGCTCAGTCCTAGGGTGTTGTAGAGTGCTGAGGCCTGTCCAGCCACTGGGCAATTGTCCACTCTCAAGTGATCCAGTCAAGGAAACCTGGAGCACAGCAGGTATTTCCAGATGATTTCACAGGCTGTGACTGAGCATATGCAGCCCAGATTTTTGTTTTCTGTTTTCTCCTTAAGTGGGGAGGACCAGAGAAGGAGTGGACAGATTCTGTAGGTCAGCAATGAGGATGTAGCTTCCATGACAATGGGATCTTCTTTGGGAATCAAAGGTGGCTACAGAGAGACAGGATCTGCCTGGCCAAGTGAGGCAAAAAATAGGAACAGGAGTGACAGGGGAGGGTAGCAAGGATCCACAGCAGGTTTTGCACTTTGCATGAGAGTGGAGGGAGAATTGATGGAACTCTGCCTTGAGATGGATGATGGATCAGCTGGGAGCTGCTGGGTCACTCTCAGAGAGCAGAGCAATGCAGCTGGTGCAGTGGTGAACATTTACCACATCCTGACAGTGAAGGAAGGACATGAGACCTTCTTGGGACAGTAGGAAGAAGCCACCCCAGAGAAGGGAATTTTATTAATGTGTATAAATATCTGATGGGAGGATGTAGAGACAGAGCCAGTTTTTTAGTGATATCCAGTGAAAGGACAAGAGGTGGTGGGCACACACTGAAATTCAGGAAATGTCATTTAAACATAAGAAACCTTTTTTTTTTTTTTTTTTTTTTTTAATGAGAGTGTCTGAAAGCTGACGCTGGCTGTCCAGAGAGGTTGTGGACTTACCATCCTTGCAGTTATTCAAACCTGGGAAACTGCTGTGCCTGACCCTGCTTTGAGCACAGGTTGGACTGGGTGATGCTCAGAGGTCCCTACCAGCCTCAGTGATTCCACAGCTCTGTAAGAAAACACATTCCTTTTTTTTCCTGTACATTGTGAAGCAGCACACAGGCATGAGGAACAAGGTTCTTGATTTCTGGGGATGTGCTTGGAGTTTCCATGAAAAGACAACAAGTGGGAAGGATTTGCAGCACAACTTTCCCACGGCATGTTTCCTTGGAGCAAAATGTAAGTTTTCATGAGTGAAATAATCTACCTTGAATCATTTAATTATTGGCAATAAAAGAAACCATAAGACCGACCTGCAAATTACAGGGATGAAAACTAAGTGCAGGTGTAGACTTCACTGAAGCTTTGTTGAAACTCTGTAGGTATTCCAAGTGTATGTTTAAGAATGTCAAATGGATAAATAACAGCTACTGGAGCTATATACTCTTTTTAACTGCAATTACTGTTACATTGCAATCTGCTTTCTGAAAGTATTGGAAATCTTCCAGAGACATAATAGGCCACAGCATTTTGGTACAGTTGGTAGAGATTAAGTGATGTGATGCCCTTGCAGGTGGAGGAAGGAAAACAAGAAGATAATGACCAGGCAGATGCTGGATGGTAAATATCTGGATTTCAGCTCAAACTGGACAAAAGAAAAGACTTCACAGGCTCATAGTCAGGCAATAGTTGGTTTTATTCATAAACCAATATTTTGAAAATATTTTTAGCATTTATTCTGAAAAGAGCAGCAATGAGTAACAAATTCATGTACAAATTGTAGCAAATTGTGTTAGATGTGGGTAGTTTTCTAAGTACTCAATTTCAATCATTCATACATTGTATTAAATTAAACATATTTTATGATAGGTAGGTTTAACACTTGAGGGAATGTTTTAAGGACCATTCAAGTAACACAGAAAAATATGCTGTTTGGTTGAATCAGAAATGGTAGCAAAGGGAAAGTCAGTGTCATGGTAAACTTTTTTAACTGAAGTAAAGCATTTTTTGGACTGAAGGCAGCTGTGGAAACGAAGTTTGCGAATTCATCCAAGTTACCAGCAGTCAGTCAGAGCCTGTTGGCTGGTAGATGAGGCAGCCAGAGACCTGCCCAGAGCAGCTGCAGTGAGCAGAAGTGTTGGCCAGAAGCGTTGCGGAGCTGCCTTGCAGACGAACGGGATCAGTTCTCTCCTGCTGCCCAGGATGTGCAGGATCACCAGTGATGGAGTGATGAGAGATTTTGTGCTGGGTTTTGGCAGGTGCCATTTATGTTCTGCCAGTTTGCAGCAAAGCTACAGCCACTCACCCAGTGAAGGTCGGGTTTGTTCCCTCTTCCTGCAGAGTGCAAATGCCTCAAGGGTGCACAGTGGCTCATCCCCAAAGCCTCTCTCCTACCGCTGGTATCTCCAGTTGCAACATCTGGCCAATGTTGATGTGATGACCAGCAAGGTTTCCTTCTTACCTTGCTTATTTCTCATTGTCCCATTACTCTGTTGCTGACAGAGACTTACCACTTCCTCTTTCCCTCTGGAAGCTCTTTGGCCTTCAACTGGAAGATCATTTCAGGGGCTGCACTCTTCCACCCTCTCTGTTATTTCTCTTCACCTTGACATCAAAATTTCACTTATTTCTCCTTCTCTTCTTGTCAGCTTCATTTCATGAAATGTGCTTTGTGCAGGGCTGTACTGCCTTGTCTCCTTTTTCATGATTCCTAGAAAATCCATTATTATTTATCATTGTGTTGCTTTGAAAGTTAGCTGTGAAAGTAGATACACTACAGCATTTACAGAGACATAGCAAATAATATCCTAAATCTATGCCAGACATCTCTACTGCAGCTCACCTTTCCTGTTGAAGGGGAGAAAAGAATTGTCTATGCCAGTGTGGGAAAAATAAAGTGACTTCAAAGGAGTGATGAGTCTGTTGGTTGCTCTGCTGAAAGGGAATAAACTACGAATGAAATAAAAACAAGCCTCAAAAGGTGTCATTCTTCAGAAAATGGAATAAAATTATTTTTACCTAGCTTTAAGTTCTTTACTTTTTTGAAGTGTGGAACAATTATTTCTTACGTGTGTTGAAAACAAATTTGTTGTTAGAGGCAGTATCAGAGGGGACAGAGCTGAGGAGTTTGGGAGTCCTATTCCCACCCATAGATTTAGTGGTGGTGTAACTGTTAGCAAGTTGTTTTCCCCCTCTGAACCAGTTTCTCATGATCAAGTAGAGCTAATGATCTTTCCTTCATAAAGTTTTTTCAGTCTAATTGGAGATCCAAGCTATGAAATGTACATATCCTGCTGCTATTACACAGCAAAATATTTTGAAGGCTTCTTTTAAAATTTAGGAGAGGACACATCTATGTATATCCAAAGTCATCCTGAAGCATTGCAGGTGGAATATTAAGACCTAAGAATCCAAATAAACCGGGGCTGGTGCCCAATCCACATTTTTATGCTTTATGTGGCTGGTTGTTCATATGTAGAAGAGGATATTTCTTCTATTACCCACCATCCTCTTTTGACTGTGTAGATCTTTTTAAATTGCCAAGAATAGAAATGAGTACATAAATGGATGTATTTCTAAACCACCTTCCTCTCCTTACAGAATGTAAAATGAGGTTATTTCTGCTATGCTATAAAACATGTGTAGTTGCAGTGGCTTTGAGAGGCTTCAGCACCATAAGCTTTACAGTTAGTTTAAGGGATGTGGTTCTGTTACTAGGACACCACAGGATCTACCAAAAAAGAATGAAAAATAGCCCTTTTCTTCCTTTATTTCTCCAAGGCATTGTATTTTATTACAGTACAGAGTGATGTGATCTGATTACTTCAAAGGCAATCTAACTTTGAGCTCCTTGTGTCTGTAACCGTTTGGTCATCCCACGTTGGTCTCTCTGAAGTTCTTGGGTAATGTTTCCATCAGAACTTTTATTCATGGGTTAAGTGTTTTAGGGAGTTCATTCGACTCTGCTGCAGAGGCAGCATTGATAATCTGTTTTCCTTTCTGCCTTGCTGTTTGCCTTCTGAGATAGCTGTATTTTGAGTGAAACTCTGCGTCTAAACAAAGAGCTTGGTCACTGTAAATATATGCAGGAAGAATGAGTTCTGCAAACAATGCAGACGTTGCGTTGAGACCTCTTTTTCTGACCTCTTCCATGGGGAGAGACATAGATGAGTGAAAGTAATAAACTTCTTAGCACATTTACTTTCTGGAGGAGCTGTAGGTCAGCCTGACTAAACCTGTGATTTCTTGGAAAATATGACTAAGGAATAATATTTCAGATGTGTTTGCTGCAAGGGTTGGCATGAGTCTCAGCACTGAAATCAGTGTGTTAATCTCAGTTTAAGCTCTCTGTTGGTATTCAGTGCAGATTTGCTTAGAGTTGTCTTCTGAGAAATGGTTCAAGATCTCAGTCCTTTTTATCCACCTGATGTCTGTACCTGCTTTATTTGTTGTTTAAGCAGAGAGAAGAAGACTTCAGAGTACACAAACACCCCCCTTTGAGAGCTGAGCTTCAAATCCAAATTCACGTCACGCTTCTAGGGCTAATAGGGGTCACATTCCTCCCTGTGATGTTAGGGGGGTTCAAAGCCAAAACTCATTTACAGTTTGAAAACCTATGAATTGTACTGCCTTGGAATATGTTTTCATCTTTCATTACATTTCATCTGTCAAAACATAGAAGTCTCTTACACCATTTTCCAATGTGTAGAACTGTAGATTCAGGACAGAGGACTGTAATCCCACATTGGGATGTTTCTTTGCCAGGATATTCAGTATTTTTTTTTTTTTAATACTTATTATTTATTAAGCAGTTATTTATATTTAAAAATATAAATTCAAATAAATTAAAAATAAAAATAACTATTTATTAAGCAGTTATTAATATTTAAAAAATACTATTCCAAATGATATCTGTGAAGAAGTGAGTCTTGATAGTGTTCTGTGTTCAAAAGTTAAACTAAAAGTTTAAATTCCTAACTGAAACCATGTGATAGACCATTATTATTAGCCAAATAATTTCTGAAAAGGAAGAGAGGGTAAGAGGTAGGTAATCTGGTCATGCTAAAGAATTGTTTATAGTCGTGCTATAAATCTGCCTGCAAGCAAAGGAGTTGTAGAGTTGCCTGTAAGTTGATTCACAGCTTTTAGAGATTGGGCTGGACATGGAGCTTGGGAGGGAAACCTGGTACTGGAAATGGGACTGCTCAGTAAAAGGAACATGGAGGGCATCTGGATAAAATTCTTGTTTACAAATACAGAGGACAGTATTTTACAGAGAGTATTATTTATAAGAATTTGGGTTGAGGGGGAAAAGCATTGTGCTTTACATGAAAGCAGCTGTACCTCCCCAGCCAAATTTCAGACCCTGCCTAAAATGCCTGAAACTGATAGAGCTGCTGAGGAAAAAGAAATCTGTGCTAATTCTAAGATCAGATTAGAAACTTTTGAGTCATACTAGGAACCATACTAAAAAAAACCCTGCTGTTATTGTGCCAAAATGAATTCATTTCAGTGGTGAAAGACAGAACTGGCATCTTTGGTCAATATTTAACAAGGATTATTGAAAAGAAAAATCTCTCTGCTGTCACTCAGACCACTGTATTATCAGAAGAAATTTGTGGTAGCATTCAAAAAGCAAAAATTAACCAAAACACAACTCTCCTTCTGTAGAAATGCAATTTAACATTTATTTAAAAAGTAACTTCACTTGAAGTTGTGAATCTGCAGCCTATCAAGCCTGCCATATAATTTTAAATTTTATAACTCTCATGATTAGAAAATGTCAAGATAATCAAAATATAGGGGAAAATACAGCTGCTACAGTAAATGAATCCTCTGAAAGTACTGAGATTGTGTCATGCTGTAAGCACATAACAATCCTGACTTTTAAAACACTCTTGTCACACAGTGTTTTGCTTATACATTGCTTGAAGATAGTGAGGGTTTGGGTATGATTTCATAGTTGATCTTAAGAGTGAGTTGTTAAATTTACATTTTTCATTTGATACACGGCTCTGATAATGAACCTGCGCTGCAGAGAAAGTGTCAAAAAAGTTTAATTTCTTTTGTGCTCAAACCCTCCTTATAAATCTGCGTGGGTAATAAAATTATAATCACATATTCATGCCTCTTTGCAAAATAAGTGTAATGATACTTTCTATTCCCTCGGCGCCAGCTCTCTCAGGTTCTTCAGGCACTTTATAAACATTAATTAAGATTTGCACCTCTGCATTGCATGAGCACTGCATTGATCAGCTGCATTGTTTTGGAAAGTGTTTGCCATATTTTGATTACTCCAGAGCCACCTGTTAATATTGTACTCATCAGTAAACTGAGGCAGGGCAGTTAAGTTCACATGATAAAATTGCTGCAGATCAGTAATTAGGGCTGGGGCTGCACTTTGGAGCATTTTGCTTTCCAGTTCTCCCTTGTAACCACCAGATTAACTCCTGTGCAGACTTCAAAGTATTTTCAATGATTCAGATTGGTTTCTGTGTTGGAAGAGATTTAATTCATGTCATTAATGGTTGTAGGATTGTCAATGCCTTGTCACCTGCTATATCTTGAGGGCAAGCATGTGACAGTAGGACAGCCATGAACTGAACACCATAAAAGCTCTTATGATCAGCTGTGGTAGGCATTTGTCTGCAAGCATAACCTGTTTTATTATGGTGAGTCCCTGGCTCATTTATGACTAAATGGACTCTTTTTCTGTTGGTCCTTAGATTGCAATGTGCTACTTTTCCCTCATTTTCCAGTCAAAAAACCTTGTACCTTCTCATGAAATCATCTCTTCTCTGCTCTCCTGCCCAAGGTTGTGTTATTAATTCCTGTCCAACTTCCATTTCCTGTCATTTTATGCTGCTTTTCCAGCTGAAAGAAGACAGTGGTCATATCATGTCACAATTATTTTCTTTCGTAATTGCCATGAAGATGCTGAGTGTTTCCTAATTAGATCAGGCAGTGTTCATGGTGAAACCTCAGAGATGCTGTCTGAGGACACGAGTTTCCTTCAGATCTTGGTAATTGAGTTGTACAGTCCATGCTTGTGCAACTCGAGTTTCTCCCTGCAACTCCTGAGGCACAGCAGGGGATATTTTAAGAAAAAGAGCAAAAAAGCTTAATATGAGAAATAATGGGATTTTTTTTTTCTTCACTGTTCTTTACCTATGCCACGGTGTGGAAATCGCCTCTGTACCTTTGTAACTTTATACCTCATCACAGACTCATTTTGCAAGTAGAAGACTGGAGCTTGTTATACTGCTATATAGGTGAGGATCAGCTAAAAAAATTGAAGACAGATTGGTTTCAGGGGCAGATGGATAAAACTTATCCAGGGATTGAAAAACCGTTTGCAAATATACCATTATTTTGATGTGAAATAACTCTACAGAATGTTCCAAATAGTGCCTTATTTTGCTGCTGGAAAGCTGTAAAATTGTAGATCATTACACTGTAGAGGAGATGTTAATACAGGGGAATTTGTGAGCAATATAGAATGGCTGGATACATTCAATGTGCTGCTTGCTTTCATTTTTATTAGTCAAAATGAGCAGGGTAGTCAGCATTTGAGAGCCCTAACAGCCAGGATGTTCCACCCTCAGGATTAGTGTTCATGGCAAATGTTGGAAGCAATGGGAGAAATGGGAAAATTGCCCTTCATCTAACACTGTGGTGGGGGGGAATATTGCCTTAGCCCCTATTCGTGTTAGGAGCATCTCCCTTCCAACTTTTTGTTTGATGGATAGGGATGGGATGTTTATCTGGAGGTAGGAATTGGGGTGCTTGTCCAAGGATAAACCCCCAGGTACCTGGGGGCTGTGACCTGATCCTCCCTTTGGCCACTGATGTGTATTTCCTGTGCCAGTCCAGCACAGTGGCTGCTGGGGCAGGATTAAATAATTCTCTGCACTCTGCAAGCATCATTACAAAACAGATTAGGACGAAGGAAAAGCTTGCTTTATCCAGCTTGAAGTTGAGGTAAATTAAAGGGTTTCTTCCACCCCTCAACTCTAGTAACTCCCTTGAAAATTATAATTTTAATTGTAGATTCTTGGTGGTTCTTTGGGCTGCCCTGTTCAGGGCCAGGAGCTGAACTCTCTAATCCTTGTGGGTCTCTTCCAAGTCAGGATATTCTATAATTTTCTAAAAACAGTTGCATCTTCTTGGCTTCATGTCTTCCATGTAAAACCTACAACAACTGTGCCCAGGCCTTTTTTGGGGAAAAAGGACACATTTTTGCAGCACAATGTTTCCCTGAGCTGTCCCCATTATGTCATGATCAGACCATGTGCAACTTGGCTTATGACTTTTGTTGAGCTTTCACCTTTACATGGCTAAAAATTAACTTGATCCTTAAAATAGTGTAAAAATTTGAAAGTACCAGTTAAAAAGGATTGTGAAGTGTGTGTGCTCTTTTTGTGTTGGCAGGCAAAATGCTGGAGAAAAGGAAGCCATAGGTTAGTCAAGCAAAGGAAATAATTTAGTATTATGTTAATAGCTGTTCCTAATAATAATAATTGTTATTTAGCAGGTGATACTTTTCTGCTACGATTATAAAAAAACCAAACAAAGTCTGGTCTTCTAAGTCTGGAGTGATACTTATGTACCTTTTTCATACCAGTTATTAGACCCTTTATTTGATGAGCTATTTAGTGTAAGTGCTTTGATGTAGCATCTAAAAATTACTTGAATCCTGAGGCACACACAGAACACAGTTATTTTGCTAAGTAGGAGGATAAAAAGGGAACTATCCCCTGGAAAACAGGTAAAAAGACAGAAGGGCATGAGCCATCTGCTTCTCTCTTACCAGTCCTTGTGGTCTAACATTTAATGATACAAAATGCTGCAGAAGGACACCAAGGCAAAGCAGCCTTTCCTTTAGCCAGCAGGTGATGGAAAATGTTGCTGTCATTTCCAGGGCTCGGTGGATTTATTCTGCTCACCAAAATCTCAGCCTGTGTGCAAGATAGGAATGGAGGGAAGCTGGTGCACACTGCTCGAGGAAGAGGCAAACATCAGCAGCACAGCTCTGCTTTGCTCAGGAAGAAATTCAAGGAAATTTCTCCTTCTCACAGAAGTCACTGTGATACATAGGATGGAAGAGCTGAGGTGTATTAGCAGGGCTTTTTTCCCCCACACTATTAACATAAATAATAAACCCTTGACCTGATTCAACCTGGCTTTTCAGCTGAAGAGAAAATAAATATTTGTGAGATTCTAAAATATGTTGTCATAAACAGGTAGTTGTGACTGGTTTCTTCCCAGTGCTTTGTGCTCTCTTTGCCTTTCTCATCTGGTTTTGCAAGTTATTCTCCCTAAAGTCTAAGTCTGTAAGGTCATACACATATTTGAGGCTTTTAAATTCTCACTTTGATATGAAATAGCAATCACTTAACTAGTAATTAATAACCAAAAAACTAGTAAGTCTTCCTGCAGTGTGTGGTAACACAGTGAGTGCAGCTTCTTAAACACAGCCTATGACTCAGGAGGCTATTTGCAAAATCTGAATCAAAAGAGTTATAACTGATATCCAAATTATGCTGGTCAGACCTGGTTTAAGAGTTTGTTGTAAAACTAATTGGCCCTGGATTAAAATTCTGAAAACTATAATTGATCCCTTTGACCTTCCAAAGATTGATGAGAATCCAAATATGTTTGAGGCATATCGTTCAAGCTACAGTCTGCCAGACATATCTTGAGAAGAAAGAAATTTTTGAAGAAGATATTCTGGACTCTGCAGGCTTTTATCATCATGAATAAAAGCTTTTTTTCATTTATTCATGATCTATCAGATCTCTTTCCCTGCAGTTTCCAAGTAGAAGGTGTCGTAATTGTTGCTGTATACACTTCTTTTTCCATACAAACCAGAGTATTGTTATTGAAGTGCTTGCTGTTCATAGTGCCTGAAAACCAAAATAGCAAAGCAATGACCTCTTAAATGAGATGCCAAAGAAGCACAAAGCAAAACACAGAATCACAGAATGGTTTAAATTGGAAGAGACCTCAAAGATCACCTCTTTTCAATCCCCTCACATTAGCAGGGACACCTTTTACTAGACCAGGTTGCTCAGAGCTCCCTCGCTGGCCTTGAACACTTCCCAGGATGGGACCTTTTTTATGGACAGCCTCTGCCAGAGCCTCACCACCCTCACAGTAAAGAATTTCTTCCTATAGCTAATCTAGACCTACTCTTCTTCAGTTTGAAGCCATTCCCCCTTGTCCTGTCACTCCACACCCTTGGAAAAAGTCTCCATTTTTCTTGTAAGGTCCTTTCAGGTACTGAAAGGCCACAATTAGGTAATTCCAGAACCTTCTTTTCCAGGCTGAACAATCCCAATTCTCTCAGCCTTTCCTCATAACAGAGGTGCTCCATCCTCCCTCAACTTTCATTCCAGCAGGTCCAGGTCCTTGCTGTGCTGGGAACCCCCAAGTTCAAGGTGGGGTCCCATGAGAGCAAAGGGCAAAGTCACCCCAATGACAAAGACAGGGACACCTGAGCACAGCCTGGCTTCCTCCTCTGGTTAGCAGAATGAAAATATCCTTTCTGAAATGGTTACACATGGCAGCAAATGTCCCTCATACGAGAGGCCTGAAGAGGCTGCTAATGAAATAAATGAAGGTAATTTAGCAGAGATGAGACACTTTGGTTTTCCCTCGGTGGTTGGCAATGGCTGGTTTTTCCTGCTTTGTTTAAGTTGCTAAGGAACCTTATTTGCTCCTAAATCTATTTTTAATTGACCCCAAAATGAAGAGTTTTGTTACATGAAAATGCTTTCTTGAGTCTAAATATCTGAATCAATGTCATTCAAAGGAACAGAATTCATTCTGGACTGAGCTGTCTGATGTTTTCAAAGCAATTTTTCAGTCCTTCAGAAAAGTGTTTAAAAGTAAAGGCAGACTGTAATACACGAAGCCTGCTAGATATTTTGGAAATTGACTGGGATTTATTAGTTTAAAAAGTTTAGGAACAACTTTAATGTTCTTCCCTGAGGCTCCTATGTTGAAAAAAAGTGAAATTCCTTGTATCTTGAACTAATCCAGGTAAAACCACAAAGAAAACTAAACTAAAAAAAACACACCAAACTGAAGTGAAACTGCTGGTGATCACAGTCATGGTACATGGTCTGACTTTGGGAATATGTATTTAAGTTTATTGTTCCCTTTAAAAATAACTTTCACAAGAATTACAGGTTTGAGATTTTGATGTATTGCTGTTTCATTAAGACCATCTGTCTTCTGATGCCCTGAAATGGAATTTCTTGTAGCACAGTTCCTATCAGAGTTGTGGAATTATTAAAAGTCAAATGTAATCCTTTTTTTAATTTTTTTTTTTTTTTTGCCAGGCAGAGCTGCTTGGCATCAACACTGTTGGTAAACAAACACAATCAAATATTCTTCCAGTACCTCATTCCCATGTGTGTTTGTTGAAACTGCAGCTGAAATGAGATTGGATACAGCAGTTGTACCTGACTGCAGGCAGGCACAGAAATATTTCCCACTCAGCTTGGAGAAAACACAGGCTTGTCAGGCAGCTTAAGTCCTGTCCAGGGTCTTCCCACTGGAGATAAGTTTGCTGAAAGACAAAGTGCATCATTTTTCAAAAAGAAATTAAGTGGGTTTCTGAGAAATAGATTAACACACCTTCGGGTGCTGCTGTATAGTATTTTTAGATATTGTATAAAGGCCAGGAAATTCTAAATTAAAGAAGATAAGCAAGATTCTTCTTGACCTTTTGTCTTAGATCACATCTAATATTGGATTAATTTAAGGTATCCTGTATTCAGGGATGCATTCAGTAATCTAATAGTCCTCCTCCATTTTTAACTGCTCTAATTGTATTTATCTTAAAATTATCTGGCATTCATTGGCTTTTCTGACAATTTTAATTTATTCTAGTGTATTTTTCTAATGTCTTCCTTTGCCAGAGGGTAGAGGAGGAAAGAAATATTAGGATACCAACACCATGTGAGAGTGAAATTACTTTGAGGCCAGAATATGGGCTATAACTAAGAGTAATGGGGTAAAATTAGAACGGGAACATTTAGACTGAGTCTGAAAGAGCCTTGACAATAAGATCTGTGGACTGTGGAGGTATTTTCTGCAGGATATGGTGGAAGTCTCATCATTTTTAAGTTGAAACTAGACAGGATAATTCAGAAGAACTACTGTGCATGGAGCAATCATAGTATTCTTACAGTTGGAGATTACCTGTCTTTTCAATCTCAAATTTGGCTATTTCTCCTCCTTTGCTTTATCGAGCTCAGTCAGTGGGACTGCAAAGAATTCACAGAGAAGAGAGTTTGCTGTATTTGTGTAGAGGATTACCTGAGAAAGCTGCACTGCAAAAGACATCTGTAGCTTTTTCCAGTATATTCGAGAAGCACCAGAGCTCTGACTTTTCTCTATTTCTACCTGCTGGGGAGAGCAGTGCTG
Source organism: Taeniopygia guttata (assembly GCF_048771995.1). Taxonomy (NCBI): domain Eukaryota; kingdom Metazoa; phylum Chordata; class Aves; order Passeriformes; family Estrildidae; genus Taeniopygia; species Taeniopygia guttata. The sequence goes on along the minus strand of NC_133026.1, from coordinate 147,008,375 downwards.
TGCCTGTTCTCTGCCTTGCTCCCTAAAGAACTAATAAGACCAGTTGTTTCCATTGTTAACAAAATTTTCTGAGACAAAATATGCAGAATGCAGGATAAGATATTTCTTTGGATGGCTGTGTTGACAGGAGTTACACGATAAAATTGAATTTTGATTTTTCATTTGAGGTATGTGCCTTTCTCAAGAGCTGGGTTTGATAAGAGGCATTTTAGGAGAAGCTGGAGAGAATTTGAGACCAATTGGTGGAAGGGCAGAGTGTGAGGAAAACCAAGGCCATGGTCATGGATGGAGATGGGGGCACAGCATTACAGACCAAAACAATTCTGTGATCGGCAGTCAGGGCCAGGACCCAAAGACAGGGTCATATGACCAGAATGATGGGGCAGGACATAAAGCCAGGCTATTTTGCCACTTTTGAGTCTTCTTTGAGCCCTTGTGTCGTGATCTCTACTTTTTGGTGTGTTAGGTATGTGATACCTGCTTTCAATAGGGATTCATTCATTCCTGAGACATCTTTTGGGTGCTCCAATTTAACAGACCCATGACAGCAATGCAGAAAAGATAAAGGACAGAAATATAAGAGAAAACAACCAGACAATTAAAATAATTTTTAGTCTTTGGAGAAGAAAAGAATTTTTATCTCCCCCTAACCTGAGTGATCTTTCTGAATCTAATAATCTGATCTAACTCTTTCAGAAGTATTAGGACACACTTCATATAATCACTGTTACCTTCATTGCTCCAGGTCTCTTTCTGCAAGTCAGCAGAGAAGCTGGAAAAGCTGCAATTTTAATACTGGCTCTGCTTATTAGTGGAACAACCTGCAGACAAACTTTGGCTGTTTTATTAATTAACAGCTATATTTTTCTTTCCTGGAAATGTCAACAGAAAGGCCATTCCTGTGACTGCAAAGGACAAATTCTGAGCTCCCAGAACCGAAGATGGCAGGTGGTTTTCCAGGGCTCTCAGTACAGCCTGTGCCATATTTTTGTTCTACTCAGGACTTGGTGAGTGGGCAGTCAAGGAAATGGTGTTTGCTGGCTTTGATGGCATTTTATGCCAAGGCCAAGTAATAAAGAGCCACGCTTGCAAGTGATCCAAGAGAACATTACAGTCCAAAGTTCCAGACAATGCATATTCTCATTACAGGATTCATGTATTTAGGACTATTTTGAGAAGTCTAAGCAAGGTAGATTGCTGCTCAGTATTATTAACAGGCAAATCGCATCACAGAACAAAGATTTGTGTAAATATTTCAGCAGGCTGCAAGAAAATGAACATCACGCCAGTCTCAGAAGGATTTTCCAAAGTGATTCTGCCACAGTTGCTTTCAAATATTTAGATATATTGCTGGGGTTATTGTGAGTCCATGAATTCACAATGCATGAGTAAATATGTGCATGAAATACTCCTGCATTTGCAGGGGAAAGGCTGACTGAGCAAATGAAGCCCATTCTCCATTTTGGTATCAGGGAGAAATATTCCAGGTATTACCACACCTTGTAGTTTTAGGCACAGAAAAGCTGTAACTGGAATAGGAAGGAGTCCTTCTGGACAGGCATAATTCAGAAGAAAATTCTATATTTAGTGAGCTATGGACAGGGATTGGTAAGGAATGTATGAGAACTCCCGAGATCTGAAATGCTACAGTGACTCTCAAATGTGCAGTCAAAGGGCAGAGGAAGTTGCCGTGGTTAAATGTCCCTGGTGTAGCTGTTATGTATAGATAGCTCCCAGCTATTAATCCATTATTAGCTATTATTAATAGTTAATCAATTAGCTATCTTAAAAATGAACCTGATACCTGGAATATGTGATTACTTGTATTTCCCTGTAAACCTAGTGGGTGCATACCTTTCAGCAGGTCCTAATACCAATTTTCAATAAATGCAAATAGCCCAAATGCCAAAGCCATACAGGGTATACAGTCCTGTATATTAATTACAGAATCTTATCATAAATCTGGAAGATTCTTCCTTTCTTGACCATCAAACCATGGTCAGGACAGAAGTTCTCCCCATAGACTCCTATCAGAAAGTATCCTCCTGTATTTTTGACCAGGTTATTTACTGTTTACTCATAGAAGACATAATTATCACTTATATTTTATTAACCAAACTGCACCTTACATTTTAAGAACCATGAGCATGTTTCTGGCTTGAAAGGATGTTTTATTCTTGTGAATTTTTTTCCTCATTCCCACTTCTCTGAACTTTTTTAATCATGTTTTCTCATTAGCGGAGTATACTTGATTAACTCACTTGTTTAATGAGGTGCTTTGGGATGATAAAAACAGCAATCCATTCTGCTGAATGACTTTGAGATGTTAAAAATTAAATAAAACTTCTAAACACCAACAGACCTCCTGCTGGTCTTTACTGGTAGTTGTCTTTGATGTGAGAGAATATTCCATTCCTGTTAGTGCCACACCTTCAAGAAAAATTTATTTTCAGATTGTTGTTAATAGCAAGCATTGACACATTGTGTCAGAAACGGGTTTATTTTCTTAGATAAATACTTAGATTCATTTAAGAGTAGCTCAAGCTTGCCCAATTTTCAAGCAATTTAACAATTTTATTAGTCTTTTATACAGAGAAGATAGTGCTATTTATTTATATTAGATTTCAAAGAAAATAATCAGAGGAAATAAACCTTTGCTCATGCAAAGCATTTTTTTCCTTGAGGCTGCCATGCTCTGGAAGGTAAAAATGGAGCCCAGCTACAAATAGAATTGGGAAAACAAGAGGGTGGATGCTATAGCTGAGTTTTATATCATTCAGGTCATTAAAGACAACTGGAATTGATCTTTCCTGTCAAAGACAATTCTCCTCTATTTTACTGTAATTTTTTGTTGCTTTGTTTTGTGAGTTTGTTGTTCCATATTTGTGAAGGAACCCCAGGAGTAGAGTTAATTTATTGCATTTTATGCAGATAAAAGTCTTGGCTCAGCAATTTTAAGACAGGGAACAAGTTTCTGTTTTCCTGAAAGGTCATGTGTTTGGAGTTCAGTGAGCACAACATCTGGATATGGCTTCAACAGCTGGCAAACTTGTTGGGGAGCATCTGCCTCCTAGTACAGCTACTTTTCATTGAGGCAGATTGAATGTGTCATTTGAAAGGGCTCATTACATACATGGAGATTTCTGGTCATTATGTGACAAAGTGATTATTTAAGGGCACAGATTTTGCCTGTTTTCATGTAGGGCCTCGTGCACTGTGGATACTGTCAGAGGCAAATGCAAGAGACATTAAAAAATTGTCAGGAACAATGTTGATAAAGAGGAAAATAGTGAAGAAAATTTAGGAAATCCCTACATTTGTAGATACTTACTACTGAGCCTCTAAAATGCTTGAACTGAACTTTGTAATTTTGAATAAAATGCTTAATTTAACAGATTATTCTACTCTGATGGATGTTTAGGATTAATGCAATTTTTAAAATGCTTTCACAGTCAAACCTCTCAAGAAGGTGATTAATTCATGAAGGTGACGAAAGGTGAATTCGTTTCATTTGTTTTGATCAGGGATACTCTATTGATCAATTTGATAACTAAATCTAATGAAATCTCACTGTGTTTCTACAATATTAGCATGTAATTCTCTGCTCTTATCACTAGATATGACTCAGTGATACCTTCATGGAAGAAGTAATAACTTGGATTTCACCAATGATCTTCCAAAATTATCATCTTATGCCATTGTTTCTCAAGAAAGGATTTTAAGAGCTTCTTACTGAATGAGGTCAACCAAAAAATGCCTTCAGAGGAAAGGTCTCTGAATGATTTCCTAATAGGTGATTATGTAGCTGTGGATTGTAGGCTGAAACCACAGTACCCTTCCTCCATTCTAGCAATAACATTGAGGCTATGGGTCAGGACATTTTGCTGCCTCATAGTAACATCCTTGCCCATCCTCATTTGTTCTGGGAATTCCATCTTTATTTGAAGAGTGAAGAAAGAGCTCTCTAGATGTGCACAAAGACATACCAGCAGGATGATCTGCTGAGCCTGGAGCCAGCACTTAGTCCCTTGGAGCTCATGGGCTCATGTTGTATTTGATCAGTGAACCTCAAGGAGATTAAGATTTCCAATAAAGCTTCCTAAAGCTCTCAGGTATCTGAATGTGAAGAACTTCTATGAATTGACTGGAGGTTGTTTTCTTCCTACTCCCATCCTGATATTTGACATCCATTTTAAAACCTAAAGCCAGGAAGCTCAGTTTGCATTCTCTGAGTGAGCTCAGTTGTATCCCTGCTTTACAAGTGGGACTGGAATATCTATTCAGGACTTCTGTTGAAAAATGGTTCCGTTCTATTGTCTCTTGTTACTGCTTCCTTGTAGCTGTTTATCCAGTTGTTCTGCTGTGGTCTTGCCACCAAGCATGCTAATGCCATTAATGGAAATGGATGAGAAAACTTCATTTGTTCCAGAGAGTTTTCCAGGAGAGGGCAGCCATAGTTAATTCTGGGTCAGTTCGTGCATTACAATGTGAATATAGATTACTGGCAGCATTTGTCTGCAGCACTCCATCGCCCAGCATGGTTTCTGTGCTTGGTTCTCTTAATTTGTCCTTTTGTTTGGATTGCAAGTGTGTAAAAGATGGACTTTTTCACAAATTAATGCTGGAAAAGACAACCCACATAATAGAGTGGTTAACTCCCAGCGCCATGTACTTGCTGAAATCCAAATGCTCTTGGGAACAGTTTCCATTATATGTCACTGTTTGCTTTATATACTTTCCAAGCAACTAATGAGCTTCTCTTCACTCTCTTACTTCAAAGATATTTTTGGAAAAACATAGGCTAAAGTGTTGCTAGAGACCTGAAAAATTCTGGAAAAAATTTCCCTGGCACTGAAAACTTCTGCTTCTTTTGTTTAGAAAGGATCAGGACAAAATGATCCTCTCTCCTTTCCTCTTTGCATAATGAGGATGCATATAAAGCCTCTCTTGGTATGGATGTAAGGATGATAAGTTAGCATTGAGGGGCATATCCCATATGCACAGTCTGGAGCTGTGCTTCTGCAAACAGCAGCACTGATGTAGATGGCATCAGGAGGCTTTATTTAATACTGCCCTCCCAGGGGCACAACTTCTGGGGCTGGGCTGGCAACCAGGATCCCTGCAAGTACACTCAGGCTTTGTATTAAGACTGCAAGGAAAATTTCCTTTTGATATTATATGAGTAACTTCCTTTCTTAGGTCTGTTCAAACCATCAAAAGCTATTTTTCTTTTATCCTTTTATCCTTTTTTTTTTAAATTTAAATTTAAAAACCCCCAACTCAATATTCCAGCATGGCTAAGTAAAACCATTTGCCAGACCCCTAAGTAATGTAAATCCATGGATTTTTTTTATAAAGTCAAAAATCTGGTCTCAACAGGTGATAGGGCTTGGGAGGATTTTCTGTTCCTGTTTTGTAGGCTGAAACACGATGCATTTCTTTGCACCTCACATGTAAAATCACAGAACGATACGTGACTTCAGAGGTAGACTGAAGAAGCCATAAAGTCTTTCCATACACTGAATTTTGAAGACTTTCACCTTTAGTTTTTTCAACTTTCTTAACTTCCTATACTTTACAATCTCATTTCATTTCCCAGGCATTCTAGTAATGTGTATCAAACATACCCACATAATCTCAAAATACATAAACCAGGGAAAGATTTTGCCAGAGAGGCCTTGTCAGACAGTGCAGGGCTCTTTGCCTGACATGGAGGGTGAGGAATTAGTAATTTCTCATCTCTGTTTCTTTGTGTGTGGGTCTCTAGAAGGTGGAGCAGCCACCATACTGTGTCTGCAGATGAGCTGATAACTCTGGCTGGCCTGTGCACAGAGCCTTGGGAAAATAATTAGAAAAGGGACTTAATCAGCTGCCTCACTACTCTGATTTGCACATAATTGTGTCTGTCTTTTAAAGCCAGAGATAAAAGGACAGAATTTGACACCTGCTCATTGCTCATTTCCCCAGCAGCTCTCCAGGCTGGAGCACAGTTGCAGGGTTTGAGCAAAGAAAAAGGTTTTGGCACCCGGGTTGTCAATGGAAAGGAGAGGGGTTTGCAGGAATGCTTTTCAGCACTTGACAGATGAGGCCCAAGGCATGTCTTGCAGCCTTGGGTATGGAGAGGATTTAATTTTTTACTCTGTCTAGCTGAACTCAGTGTTTCTTTTCTTCTCTTCCCGCAATGTCATATTTGCAGTTTTATTTAAAGACAAAATTTTCATCCTCTGTGCACTCTGTTGTGCTGATCTTTCTTTCCCACAAAATGCAGTGATGGGAAAGAAAGGATTTCTAGGCTCTTACTTTAATTCTTTTCTCAGAGAATTCTCCTTTAAACAGCATTATTTTTATTTCAATTTACTTTTCCTTGTGGTTGGGTTTTCTTTTATCCCTTGTGCACTCTTCCTGCATGTCCTGTGAATCCTCAGGCTTTACATTTGGTTTAGTTTAAGAGTTATTCCTGTAAGGAGCTGGTACCTCAATGAGCCAGCATGGGGATTTTGAAGACTTACAATTAAGATGTTTTTCTCTATCTTCTGGAAGTCACCTTCCCCTCTTAGTTCTTTTTGGTAGTTTATTAGTTAATTTCTGCTTATTGAGAACTCCTTACTTCACTTCCCAGGACAGGTTAACTCCTCCCTAAAATGTTTCAGTGTCCTACATGGAAACCTGGTGCAATGCTCACTTCCTTGCCCCACCAGATTTGAGATGTGAGATACTTAAATAAAGACTTTTTTTAAAAATGTATTTAGGGTTGGGGTTGGGTTTATTTTAATTTAATTGTTTCTGATTCTCTAGCAGTGCCATCTTCACATCCCAGGAAAATAGGTCTGTGTACTTCTAGGTGCCATACAAATTGTTCTGCTAAGCTCTTAGGAGCATGAATATTGTGATCCCTAAGAGCTTATAAGTGTTTGTGCCTGAGTGCTTATAGTCCAGCATTTTATATTTGTATCTATCTATCTATATCCATATCTCTGTCTGTGTCTGTCTATCTAATCTATATCTATCTATCTATCTATCTATATCTATACATCTATATAATCTGTATCTATATCTATGTCTGTATCTATATATGTAGATATAGATATATACACACACATGTAAATATGTGTTATTTATGTTATATATACCATGTAGATATATATGTTGTATGTTATAAAGATATATATGGTGTGTAAAAGAAAAAAGTGAGCAGGGAGGAGGAATAGGAAAAATAATCTAACAGAGTAATGAGAGAGAAGTAGTTTTGCACACAGGTGGTAGCCCTCAGGTAGCAGTGGGCACAGTTTGCCACCTCTGCAGCAATCACCAGGTTTCTGGGTTATTGCTGTGTGACCTCAGCAATGGGTTTCTGCTGGCACAGGAAAAGATGGGTCATTATGTGGGAATTTAGCCTGGGCTGAGCTCTACTGCCATGTCTAGAAATCTGGGAATGAGATCCATGCAAGGTCCATGTGGACATAGCCAGGTCATGGACCTACAGGGTGATACTTGGTTCAAGGGCTTCAGGAGAATAGAAAGTTTGAAGGTCTCAAAAGCAGAGATGAAGTGACTCTAATTTTTAGGGTGTACAATCCAGTTAGATCTCAGAAGAGGGCTTGGCAGTGTAGGCAGAGCAAAAAGGTCAGTTTTGGAGAAGTTCTCTAGAAAACATCATCAGGATTTAATCACAGGCTGTGGAGGCATGAGTCATGAGAGGATATCAAGTCAAAGTGAAAGCTGAGATTGGCAGGAAGGAATCTGATTTTATTTCTGAAATTAAGACAGGTATGAGGAGAAAAGGACTTCATGAAAAATTCAGAAGCGAGGTGTTGAGTATGTTCAGTTTTAGAAGTAGTAAATTATTAACAGAAATATCTCAGAGAAAGGCCAAAAGTAGTTTGGTTTGATGACTCTAGTCTTAAAGATTTCTTTTTTTCTCTAAGCTTGATTGTTATTTGAGTGTTCATATCCAATATAGCAAGGAAAAAAAATGGATTTGTGTCACAGAGTATGACTGTAAACTTCCATCTACACATATCTATTACTGCAGTTCTTTTGTTCGTTAAAATTGGAATTTGAGACGGGTTATAATATAGAAGCAGGATGCAAGTAGAATAAAGATCTCATAGTAGGGTTTAGGGGTTTCCAATTCACATCTGCTTGGATTATTGTCTCATGTCTTAATGCAAAAGTGGACTAATCATACAGAGGGAAAATTGGAAAAAATTAAGACACTCCAGTGGCAAGCGAAACAATTAAGAGTCATCAGACTGAAATATGCTGTGAGTGACATTCAAAGAAACTTCATGGAGAATATGTTCATTTTGGTGGGCACCCCCAGTGTGTGGACATTGGGCACAGGTTGTCTGGTACCCCCAGGTCACCCCTGCCCTGCTCAGAGTGCTGCGGTGGCAGTGGCTGTGCCTGGCCTGGTTTGATACCCTTGTTTAGCTCAGCTCGGTGCATTTCAGTCGTGGCTGGGCTAAAGGAGGCCTGTGAGGCTCAGTGTCCTCCTGCTCATGTTTACACAGGCACTGAAATGTGGTAAATCATCTACCTGCCTGTTAATAGGGGGTTATACATTATCTCGTACCAGGCTGGGGCTGATCTATGAAGACACAAAAATTCTTATGGCCTGGACATCTCATGCAGTGTATCATGGTTATTTTTTAAAGCAAGTATGGAAAATGAGTTACAGACCCACAGTTTTTCTTCAAATAGTCAGTATAACTTTTTTTTTTTACTTACTTAAAACATCTTGCACCAGTGACTCTGTACATCTGAAGATACTGCTGTGTCCTCTCTCTTCTCACCTGCATTTGAGTTGCTTCTGCTTCAGACAGTACCTCACAGATCTCTTCCTACAGGCCACAAAAAACCAATTATACTACACATAGGATTAGTTTAACCAGCAACTTAGAAAAAAAGCCACAAAAACCTCCCTTTTAGGTGTTACCTCTGTAAGAATCCAGAGCACCACTGTGTGCTTGTTGAATGGGTAATGCAGAAAATGCTGTTTCCATTTGACATGGTAGAAGAAAAAGAAAAAAAAATTCCACTTCCATATTGCCTAATTCCATGAGATTTTGGGTCAGTCAGCTGTGTGGCTGAACTCACATCTTAGACTTTACATACACAAAATTGAGTATAGGGGCCTAGTTTTGTGTCTCTGCTGTTAAATAGGCATTACTTCTCTTGTGAGCAGTTGTAGTTCACTGCCATTTCCATGGCAAATGTGCCACAATCACTGCCCTTGTCACTGATTTGTGGAGCAGGTAACACTCCCTGGAGGTCTGCAATCCATCCAGTGTCTAGACTAAACCTGCTTTGAGGTTGAGACATGCTCTCAAAACAGCACAAAGTGCTATAGGCTCCTTTTTTACCATTAATTTTTGCAGCCACAAGTCAGACACTCTGACAAAGTTGGCATGAGGCTTTTCAAAGTCTCTTCTACAGAGGGAGAGGTTTGTCCAACATCCATCACTGCAGAATGGCAGGAAAAAGGGAGAAAATTTAAAGTCTCTTTAAGCAACCAGTGAGGAAAGAGGTGATTTGCTTTCAATAAACTATGGGTTAAGTCACATCGTGGTGTGATTTTTAGGTTTGTCCTGTGCAGAGCCAGAAGTTGGACTCAATGATCCTTGTGTGTTTCCTTCTAATTCAGGGCATTCTATGATTCAGTTCAGTTCCTGCAGAGGTTTTGCACAAAGCTGCCAATATACCTAAACCAGCGTTAAACGATACTTCCTAATAGGTTTTAGTTTTGTTTAAATGTCTTAGAGGGTTTTTTCCCCTCTCATTTTTTTTTTCCTACAGGGCTGGAAAAGAATGTTCTGAAAATAGTCATGACACAGAAAAGCTATAGAAATAAAGTTTTCAATAACTTAAAATAACATGCAAATCCCAGGCTTGTGAGATTTCAAACACAAGACACACACTGTATGCCAGCCTGACCTCCAGGCTGTGTAGCAGATAATAAGAAGAAATTTTGTCAAACCTGCTTGTGATTAGCAGACAAAAAAGGGTTGGCCCACGTTCATAAACGAGACTGTTTAAGAAGGCTGGGGCCATGTCATGGAATATTTTAAGATAAGTCAAAAAGAGCTCAGGCTTACTGGAAAACACAGAGCTTTGAGCATCTTAAAATCTTAGGGATCTGCCCTTGTGCATTTAGATTAGGACTGGGCACAAGCAGTATAAACTCAGAAATTATTTTCACTTGATAGCAAATTGGGCAAAGCACCAAATCACAGGTTATCTTGGCTGCCAGAGGATGAGACAAGCAGGTGCCATCCATGTGCCAGCAGTTTCTTAGGGAAGGAGGAATGTCTGTCATAAAAGGCATGTGTGAAGTAAAATAACTCCCACCAAAACCAGGGAGGTTAAACTGAACTGACACATTTCTGAAATAAATCTGTGGTTAATGTGCATTCAGGTTTTAAGAGCCCAAGTAGAAGCTGGAGGCAGTCAAACCCCAGAGCACGAGTCACGTTCGTGCTTCCCTCCTCAGCCAGCGTGACCCTGTTTTTTGGAGTTAATGGAAGAAGGTTGTACCACATTTAGATGTTCATAGCCAAGATCAAGTAGTGCTAAAACAGAATGCTGGTCACATGTCTTGGAGTTTAAAACTGGACATAAACATTGCACTGATTTGGAGGAAGAAATCTTACTCAGGGCAAATGGCAAGGTTGAGGAATTCTTTTGCAAGCGAGTTCCAGGGGATGCTGCAGCATCCTCAGCCCGTTGCCATCACACAGTTAAGAGCAGACACAGACTGGGAACAATTTGGCAAGAACGATAGTGGGACCAGTTGGGCTCTGTCATCAGCATACTGGGCACTGCAAAAGAGTGATTAAATAGGAAGACACGGGCAATTATCAAACACTAATTGCTCATTGTTGCTAGAACTATATTTTAAGTGTATTTTTCTTTTTAATTACTTTTGGAGCAAAAAAAAAAAAAAGTGTCCTTAATTTAATTCTAAAATGTTTGGGAATGGGAAGTCTGCCAGGAACGGGGCAGCTCAGAGGTCTTGTGAAAGCAATTGCCTCTTTTACCAGTCTATATTCATGTCCAGTTATCCCATCTGCTGCCAGCTTTCCTGTTTTCTGGTTCATGCCCCGATGCTGGCTGAAGGTCTCTGGGTTGTTGGTACTTGCAGGAAGCTGCAATAGTTTATTCATATCCTTTTCTGTATTTTTCATTCATCGCTGTCCAAGGGCCTTGACCCAAAGAGGAGCTGAAATCTTCAGGTCCACAGGGGGTTTGGAGAAGCAGGCTCAGAGAACAAGGACAGTTTTTAGGACAGGAGTAGCAGTGGTTGACAAGGTGAGATATCTGTGTAGTTTGACCCTGTTACAACACAAACATCTGTATACCTCTGTGCTCTGGTGCTACTGACTGCAGGGAAGTTCAGCAGGGGCTGGATTTGCCTCACTATTGTGTCACTACAACAATGAATGAATATGAGGATGTTATTCCAAATTAAGATGTTCAGGTTTGGTGCAGGGAGCAGGTCCAAATCATAGACAGAAGGTTTAATGCAAATAGCTAAGAGGGTCTTGTGCTATGAAATAACCATTCAGCATTTTCCTGATGAAAGTGACAGGGAGCAGTTTTTATATTCATGAAATATCTTTTGTATGGATGTATTCAGCTCTGAAAGTGCTGCAGGACCTCATCATGCACAAATGAATGTAACCAAATCTGCCTCTCTGTGTGCAAATAATTTGCAGGAACAGTTTGGAAAATGAAGGGAAACTGGTCTAAACTAGGGAGAATAAGTGCAAAGAGGAAAAACAGAAACAGTGTTTAGGTTCATTCTTTAGAGGAGACACAGGAAAATCCAGGGATCCTGTTGTCTCAATAGAATGGCACATGTCACCTGTTCCTCTGAGCTGCCCCAAAAACCAGGCTGATAAATCTTTTGCTGACTTGATACAGAGCATGAAGGGAGGGATGGGAAACTTGCTTGTGTGGAGACAGGCAGGAATTGCTCTGCACAGAGAGTTTGCCTGTAGTACAGATTTTTTTCCTTCTTTCTGAGCTTTTCTTGCAGCTGCATAAAATGTAAGATCAGGAATGGAGAGAATTGATTAAGCCTATTTCTGAATAAATGACTTCAAAAAGGATTCCCTTTTCAGTGTTAAGTTCCTTGCAAAGTCCTGAACAAATACTCTTGCAAAAAGAGTTAAGGGGAAAGAAAATAAATATAGAGAAGTTGTTCCAGACACCATGGCTGGCCCTTTCTGTGTTATTTTAAGAATGAAAGCTGGCCTGGGCAAACATTTTAATCAGTATTTTAGATTTTTTGAGCACAGAAAATCGGAATCATTCCATGAGATCTTCATTGCAGCAACTCTAGCATGGGCTCTGGGTCTTTGGCTTTCCTCCATCAAAGTACCTGATGGACATTATCCAGAAGTGTCAGTGATGCTGCTGCTCCTCTCCCACCCCAGGCCATGGCTCTCCTGGTTCACAGACCAAGATGAGTAAAATTAGGTTTTTTTTAATTAACAATTGCAGTGGTTGATTGATAGAGTACCTTAACTATAACAGCAAAGCTAGTAATGACTTGCTTTTCTGGTTTTAAAGATATCTTTTACCTTTTGTGTGAGCAGTATTTATTCATCTGGGCATCTGATGCCTTGTGTTTTGTTGGCCAACTTGTTTGTGCAAAGCCATTCCTCTGTGAGGTGTTTGCCCAAAGTCCTGGGTCAAGTTCCCAGCTGCAGAGAATGGCAGAGGCCAGTGCAAGGGCATCAGCTGGGGATTCCACATCCAGTTTAAAGGGTAATATCCAATAGAAATTTCTCCATCCCTCCCCTGGAAAGATGAGCAAAACTACCCTGCCTTTCTCTGCAGCCTGTTTTTTAAAATCAGCTCAGAAATGAATGAGGAGAGAAAACATTGCTGGAATATGCATTTCTACTGGGATTAAATGTATTTGTATGTGGTTTTCCAAAATTAAACTTTGACAGTGGCAAAGAGTGACTTGGGTGTGAAAATACAATTAGCCATGACTCAGGACTCTTGATATACAGAAGGGCAAATGAGTTGTGAGTTCTTGCATGGGAACTTGACAAAGTGTCAAGAACAATTTACTGTGTGTTAATATGAGCAGAGTAAATAACACAAAATATTATTCTTGTTTGGTGTTCATTTTCAAGTGGCTCCTTTGGGTGATATAGACAGAAGTGCACCTGGCAGGTTATGGTAAATGATGTTTTTCTTGTGGAATAGTCACTGTCTTCCTGATAGTAACATTAATTCCTTTTTCTTGAGAGTTCTGAGGTCCTGAAAGAATGCATTATAAGAATACTGATATATTATTTTTGCATAGTGGTCTCTCACAGACTTCCTGTGGTGGCAATAATCATCACCCATCAGCTGGGCCATTAAGCAGTTTTTTCCATCTTAAAGATGAATTCATGGAGATCCTAAAAGGCTTGGCAAAGGCTGTCAATGAAAAAGCAAGGCTTTCCAATCACCCTTCTCAGTGGTTGTAGCAGCCTCATCCTCCACCTTCCAAAATGTGTTGCGTAACATTTTCTCCCTTGGTACAATAATCACTTGGGAAATGTTCTAGAGAGAAAAGAGAACATGTCCTGTGCCTGTTCATTAATGTGTGGCAGAGACAATGTCTACACTTTTTCCATGGCTGTCAGGAATTGCAGGGTGATTTTGGCACCCAAGGATGCCAACACAAGTGGGCATTGTAGGTAAATGAACATGAAAAAGGGTGGGGAGGACAGCATTCCATTGGCTTATTGCACTACTTCAAAACTGATTTAACTTTTAATTAGAAGGAGTTTGGGAAATAGCTAGGTCTTTATGCTTCCCCCCTTCCCTCTTCTGTCATCCATATTTTATGCTGCCACTTTTAAAATGCAATTTATGTTGGCAGTTGGAATTAAAGTTGGTCCTTCTAATTTCCTGAAGTGCTGTTTCTCTCATATCTGAATCTTCATAGGATGGAGATACAGCCACGACTGATTTCTGTGCTAGTGACTGCACCTTCTGATTCAGAGCTCCTGTACTCCAAAGCCAGTAATGATTCACTCTCACAGCAGTGGTGTGAGCAGTCTCAGCTTTTATGTGCCATCTGTGTGAGTGAGCTGAATCTGCAGAAATGGGACCTTGTGCACATGGCTTTTCCTCTGCTCATGGATGAAAATATTAAAGCAAATCCGTATGGTCCTTGAGATGTTTTCTGTGTCAGGAAGGGAGTAAAGCTGCCTGTCAAACCAAGCTGTTCTCCCTGATGAAAGGGGCTGTTTTTAAACACTCCTTTCCATCGTATTTTGCACGCCAGCCATGTGTGCTCTCTCATCTGACATCTCATTGAGATCCTTGGCTCTGGTACTGCAGGGGGGAAGTGTGTTCTGTGAAGGAAGGAAATAATCTCTCAATATGTACACAAACACACGTGCACACACACACTTTTAAATCAATCTAAAAGAATTGAATTTTTTTGAGGTTTTTTTTTAGGAATGAGAAGAAAAATTAATCTGGTTGAGCCAGATTTAAATTTTTCCCTTTTGTTTGGATTTTCTGTTTTCTCATGAAGATACTAGAAAGAAATGCTCTGAGCTATTATTAGATACAAAGGTAGAGATAGAGGGCAAAGGGTTCATTTACAATTCCTACAGCAGACCATTGAAGCTAAAAGGCAATTGATGAGCAGCTTGAAAATATAGATTCAACCACTAAGCTTAGGGAGTATTTGCAAAGGTTTGGCTGGTCTGGGGATCTAACCCTTTGTACAGCAGTAAAACCCACTGGGTGGAGGAAGCAGAAAACAAGTGGTTTGGGGTTTTTTTTTTTAGTTAATGGAAGGAGTCACCTTGCCGGGAGAAGCTTGGAAACGTGAACTGATATAAAGTAATGAATTGATATAAATGCACTGCTTTAGAAGGAAGAAACTGGACTTCAGCTCTGTGCTAGGAGACAGGGAAGCACAAAGGTTATCCTCAGACACACATTCTTTGTATTTTGGGAAACCCAAGTCAGTTAATCCCTGATAATGGGATGCCATTATAACCACTACTTCACCTCCATGATCTTAGGGCAATACTGCAAGAAGCAGATTGATCACGTTGGGCAGGACAGCCCATGGCATTAGAGTGTGCTGTTGCAGAAGAAATCCAACGCCATAAAGGTTTTCTAGCCCTTCCCTAAGATGCAGTGGTGATTATCAGTTCCTTTCAGAGGATCACAGGGGTTTTCAGGGACCTCTGGAAATCATTTGGTCCTATCCCCATTCAAGCAGGCCACTTGCCATGGGCCATGTGCAGATGGCTTTTGAGTATCTCCAGGGATGGAGACTGCACAACCTCCCTGGGCAGCCTGTGCCAGTGCTGGGTCACCTTCACAGTAAAGAAATTATTTCCTGGTGGTCAGAGGGAAGCTCCTGTGTTTCAGTGTGTGCACATTGATCCTGCCAGTGGGCAGCACTGAGTCAAAGAGCCTGGCTCTGTCCTCTTTGCACCCTCCCTCCAGGTGTTCATCCACACTTTTAAGATCCCCTGAAGTCTTCCCCAGCCTGAGCAGTGCCAGTGCTCATGTCCTGTCCTCATGGGAGAGATGCTCCAGTCCCTTAAGCCTCTTCATGACCCTGCACTGGAGTCTCTCCAGTGTGTCCATGGCTGTCTTGTAATGAGGAGCCAGAACTGGACACAGCACTCCAGGACTCTTCAACAGTGTTCTAATTGTCAAAAGAAAAATAAAAAAATTTTGGAACAGGGGCTGTTCCAACTGGGACACCAACCCTGGTTTTGGAGAGCTTCAGCTTGAGCACTGAAGGGTTTTTTTTGTGCTCTTTTTGCTAAACCTGTTGTATCTGATGCTGCTGCATTTGGGCAGCTTTGGTCAAGGAGAGGTTTTCATCTGGGTACCTAAGCTTTGCTGGCCTGACCTCTGGAGTAAATGTTCCCTTCTGAACTTTTTTCTTCTCTGGCAATAACTTTAGCTTTTGTTTTTTTTATCCAGTGGCTGTGTTGAGGCCTGTTCAGTTTGCCAGGCTAAAGAGCATCACAAGAACATGCATCATTTTGTAATTTTTGTCCAAGGCAACAAAACTAAAGTTTAAAACTAAGTTTAAAAAAATCACTTTGGTGTAATTTCTTTCTTCTGTGAAAACTCCTGAAGTATAAAAATAGTGTCTTTCCTTGAAGAGGGGGTATTACTAAAATTCAATGCAGAGGATTAATGTGAATAATATGATGTATGTCAAAAGGCAAGGAACTGACGAGAAGCAGGAGTGATGGAAATACCTCATGGGCATATGAGATTGTGGGGGTAGGTATTCACACAAAGGATGCTTTCTTACATGTGCCCAGGGCTTTCTCTTATCTCTGAACATGAACCCATAGTGAAATAGAAATGTTCCTGTATTAATAGTGCATTGGAGATAACCCTCATCTGAAAAATACAGTAAAACAGCACAACTGGGAACCCTTTCAGAGCAGGGAATTGGACTGGCAATTTCATAGTGTGTTGGTAATGAAACATTTTGGTTCTGTATAAGCAAATGGGCAAGGTTAATGGACACATTACTCTGGCTGTCATTGTCCCAGCAGTAACCAATTTAGAGGCTTTATATTTTCTGCTGTCCCAGTAAGGGAAAGAAAAGTAGAAAATTAAAAATAGAAATCCCAGAGTGATTTAAAGTGCAAAGAGTGAACAAGCTTGTAGTACTCTGGTATAATTTTAAAATCCCTCTTTTACTTATAATCTGTACTTTAATTTATGTATTACATTGCAAATTCTGGCAATGTCTGTCCTGCTCCAAAAGCTCACCTCTGTACAGAAGGATTTATTCTGGCTGTAACACAGAGCATGAGCCTCCAGCCCTGGATCTCTCTAGCTGTTGTTTGTGTTGATGGTTCCTGTTTGTATTTCCCTTCATCTCATGCTGTTGACTTCCAGAATCATGAAAAATGATCTGTGGTTTTGGCCTTCAAGGGAGGTGGTTAAAAAATATCTCCTGGTGCATGTGCATAAATCATAATTGGGTTTTTTTCATAGCTCTTTCAACAGCTGTGGACAGATATCCATCCCTCATGAGCTGGTTTTTCTCAGGTAGGTGCCCTGCACAACAGCACAGCACCGGGTTTCCTTTTCCAGAATTAACTGTCCCACACTCCTGGCTTAACTGAGGTCACTTTTTTCTTGTTTAGCCTCCTGTCAAAATTAATGCTGTTTCTGAAGCAGGTGTCCAGCCTAATGAAGACTCGTTTCCTTGATTTGCAGACATCCTGGTTGATGGCAAGGTCTGTGACTGCGACGTCGTGGTGACCTGCCAGGTGGGGGACCCTGTCCCCTTGCAGGTGAAGTTGACCAACTGGAGCAAGCACAGCGTGGGGCCCTTTGCTCTGACCATGATGCCCTACCAGGATTACCAGAATGGGGTGCACAACTACGAGCTGCAGGATGCCATCACCTTCGTGGGCTCCAACACCTTCTACATCGACACCGTGAGTTGTTTGATCACAAGTATCAGGATTTTGAATGATGTGCATTTGAAAGGGGCTTCATTACTCTATTGTGCATTTTAAAGCAGATTAATTTTTGGAAAGCCCCATGATTATGGCAGCTATTGCTAACAGTGCTGCTGTGTTCATCTGGAATGGTCTCTCAGAAATGGTTTAAGACTGTAATTTCCTACCATGTAAACCACTAGTAAATTATCAGAGGCAGCAATTTCTGGTCACTCCAGATCTGGCTGAATGTGAATGGGTTACCCTAGATTGAATGTTCAATACCATATTGCCAGTCCCTTGAGTCTCCCGGTGCAGCCTGCAGTAATAGACTTTAAATAACTTTTTTTTTTTCCCTTAGTCCATAAGAAACATTCCCCAGGCTAAGCCAAGGAACTCAGCAAATCAGTTTTAGTCAGGTCCTGAGGAAACACAACAGACTGCAAAAAGAAAATGCTAAGCATTAATGGCCAATCTGATGAGCTTGTTCATTTCCTGGGTGCGTAGCATACTGTTATAAAACCATAAAGAAATGCATAAAATGAGGCAAAAAAAGTGCCCCTTTTTAAAACAATTGAGATTATGATTTTTCTCTCAATTTCTCTAGAAAATTCAAGTCTAGGAGCTTTTCGCTTTTAGGCAAGACACTGAAAATACAGATAACACTACCCTCTCCCACATCCTTCCCTCCCAAAAATACAACAACAAAATACCTGGAATGAAAATTCACAGGCAGTGCTGCAGAATGGAATGAGCAGCATTTCTGGTAACTCATGAAATAAACATGAAGAATGGGGTGAGTGTTTGAGATAGTGCTTAGGACCTTTGTTTAGGTCAGCTCTTCAGATTGGTAATAAAATGTACCTGTCAAAATTAAATATATAAGTGAACCTTAGTTAGAAAGAAATTAAAGGTTAATCACAGAGATAGTCACCATGAATATTTTTCAATTACGCATCACAGAAGAAAATATTTCTAAAAGCTAATGAGCATGAAATATACCATCAGCTTGATTTTTAATGGGGGCTAACTGCATTCTTGTAGCTGAATAATTTAAATATGCCAGCAGAAATCATCCAGGGATGGCTTTCTTTGACTCTGGTTCTGACAATGTGGAGTTTTTAATCAGAGTGGTGGTGTTTGGATGCCCAGCTGCCAAAGGGCCTGACCCTCCAGGCTAATGAGGGAAAAGGGAGATGTCAGTGTGATGTATTCTTACCTTCTGATTGAGTCTCCTATGGGGCAAAAAGTCAGGAGGTCACATCTCTGGTGCCTGCCCAGGCAGGCTTCTCATACGTTACGGTCCCTGCCTTTGCCCCATTGCTCAGTATTTTGACATTTCTCCTGTAAACACAATCCCCAAGAAGTTAAAAATAGAATTGTTTTCTGCTGCTTGTCCTCCTTTCCATACAAAAAGGTGAAATGAACAAAATGTCGACTCTTAGGCAAGAAGTGTTACGTTTCACTGTGCGTAGTGTTGATGCTCCACAGGCTCCTAGGGAAAGTGCTTGGTCATGTTCTTTGGGGCATAGAGCCCTGATTGTGGAAAAGAATCCTTTATGTCTGCCAGAGGCCCTTTCTTCCCTCATAATAACTAATGTAGGAATAGAAAATAGATTTCAAAAAGTTCTACCTGTCTTGGGGGGACAAGGGAAAGCGCTGGTTTGTGCATTTGATGCTTTGGGGAAGAACCACCATGCTCAGAATTGTGCTTATGGTCTGAGTTTGGCCAAAAGTCAGACAGGAGCTGGTTAAAAAATCAAAGAAGCTCATGGCTGGGTGAGATGAAAGACAGAGTTTCTCTTTTATATAAACAAAAATTGAGATACTGGACCAGATTCCCTACTGGTTTTCAACTCAATGCTGCTGTATATGGAAGCTGTTAAAAATGTCCTCACCACTTTTCTAAACTGAGTTCATGGGCACTTGACTATTTTCCTTGTTTAGTAGAAGTGGCTTGAGGTGCTGCCCTTTCCCAGCTGCTTGTGCAAGATGCTTCCCTCTCCCCCAGCAGGCCCATCAGGACAGACACTGAGAGCACTTGTTTTTGAGCAAAGTTGTCCAGTTGAGCAAAAATGACCTTGGTTAGCAGTTTAAGTTAATTGGGCTGACTTCACACTGACACTAGCACAGGGATGCTGACATGATTTATTGCAGGGCTGTGCTGGGTGGGAGGAAGGATGGAGGATCAAGTCTGGCTTGGTGTATCACTGGTGCGTGGTCAAGAACGAGTGGGAGCATCAGGTATTGCAGCAATACTCCTCACAGCCTGAGAATTCACTCTGTTGTCATGCAGGAACTTCATTACGGGGAAAAAAAAACCCCAACAGATCCCTCTGCCTTCCTAAATGTTAGTTTCAGATTAAGTTTTATGCTCAAAAATTCGCTGTTATTTTTGGTTCCAGACTAAAAAGTCTCAAAGCAGTTTCTGCTGCTACCTGGAAGACAGGGGACATACACAGGAATTTTAAGGATGCACATGCTACTTTGCAGCATGAATATAAATTGTTGAAAGGGCAAAAGTCACAAAATTTTGTATTTCCCTTTCTTGTGTCTTGAAGTCCAAATTAGAAGATTTATCTTGGAAGTAATGTAATGATGTTCATTCACCTCTTTGTGCTTTTACCTCAGTTCGATGCAGCAGCCTGGGTTTGTGTCACAAAGTCTCTGCTGGATATGCTACTTCAAAAAGCAAAGTCTTTTCTGGAAAATTTTGAAGGATATTGAGTTATTTCCATGCATTTTAAATTAAGTAAAGTCTGCATTTTTGAGCACAACTTCTAATTTGGCTAACCTTACTTTTGTCTGTATTTGACAGAAAAAGTGACTTTCTCCATTATGACTTAAATATTTGACATTTTTTGTTCAGTGGATGATTTTGAAACATGAGTTAACATGATGGAACTTACCCATTAAAACACAGTGGATTTATTTTTTTTTTTAATCTTGCTTCACAACAAAGAGTTTATCTTTAGCCCTATTATTAAATTTTCCTAGTTCTTACCTCTGGTTTTTGTTGAATAATTAGTTGATCAGACAGAGTTGCTTTTTTGCCAAATTAAAACCTAAAATATTGCCTTCTGTGGAGAATCCTGTAACTCTCAGCAATCCATCCTCTCTTGTTGTCCCTGCTTGTGCCATTACTTATCCTCAAGCAGGATTTTTTCCTGTGTGTGTTATCATGCACAAGCTCAAGCGATTGGTAGTGGGAGATGAGGAGAAATTCATTAGTAGATGGTCATTTTGAATCAACTCAGAAGCCATGGTGAACATTTGCTCACTTCTGGCAGGTCCTCTGTGGCCCATCTGGAACAAATTATTTTTCTTGGCACTGTTTTATTCACACTGTAAACTCTTTGGGGCAGCAAGCAGTAGCTGGCAGCAGCCCTAATCTCCAACTGAGCTCCCTAAGTACTACAGCAGTATAAATAAGTAGTAATTAGTTCTAAGCAATCGCAGTCCCACATGGTAGCCTAAATCAGGGAAGGATTAGGATGCAGCTAGAAACTTAATTTTTCTTCTATCTTGGTGGAACAAAGGAGTAATGTGGACTTTTTTCCTTGATTTTCGATCATTATTTTCCGAGGTACGAGCTGCTCCTCTTTGTTTCCATGAATGGTGGAATTTTAATAACACCTGTTTTAGCTCTGCCCTGACTCAGGAATGTCATCATCCTGATGAATGATTCAACAGACACAGAGGCACAGACCTGGGCAGGGGCACCACCAGAGCTGTGTGCTGCTGGACTGGAGGACAACATGAATTTGGTCTGGGTCAGGCACGAGTCGTGTTCCTCACAGCTGAGCTGGGTCAGGCACTGCAGGCTGTGGGGTGGTGTGTTCTGCCAGCTCCAGAGGTGACCACCTGAATGGCTGAGCAAGTCATCAGAGCTTATGCAGTTTAGAGAACATTTTGCCTCATTCTGCATTTGATCAGGTGTGTCCTTGTGTTGAGCAGCTGGGTTAGATGTGGACATCCACTTTACAGACATTGGGGTGGATTCAGTTCCAGACTGAGACACCTGAATGAGGAAGTGCTGCCAGGGGTGCTGACCCACTAAGCTCCCATGAGTCCATGGAGGTGTGGTCAGCAGCAGGTAGAACCTGGCTCATTAACACAGGGCTGAGATTCACATGTCTAAAAGTAGATGTTTGCCATCACACAGGTGCTGTGGGTATCCTACCAAGCACAGGTGCTGCCAGAAATCCTGAAAGACACCCTGGGCATCTTCCCAGTCCTCTGCAGCTGTCTCAGTGCCTTAGGCCATCACATTGCCTGTGTTTAGGCAACTCTATTCTGGCTCTGCAAAGCTGCCTAGGGAGACCATTCTGTGCCTGCTCCACTGTCTCATTGACTAGGTATCCTCCTTTTGTAGTAGGAGTTTGGATACCTTGGAATCCTAGATGTAGGTTTAACCTCAAAATTAGTCCTATGCCTGGTGTAGCAGCTGGGCTGGATGTGACCCTCTGCTGACCTGACTGCTGCAGCTGAATGTCTGATCTTTTGGGAATCTTTGTGGGCAGCCCCACTGGAGACTCAGCCTTACATTCCAAAGTTGCTTCCTATTTTGAAGGAAACCTCTTGTAACTTCTGCAGAGCCACTTGAGCAAGGTGAAGGTTTCAAGCTCATTTTGCTTCCCTGTTTCTTCTCCCAACCACAAGTGTTGATACAGCGGCGGTGGCACAACAGATGTGGGCAGAGCTCAAACCATGAGTGTGGTGTCTGGTGTTGATGCTGATGAGCCTGAAGCCGCTTTCCTGCTTGCCAAGGGCTCTGAGCTGTGCTGTGACAGACATTCCTTCGTGGTGCAGTGAGATTAGGAAACATGGACCAGGAGCCTGAAACAGCTAAGGGTGCAGAGGAGGCTTCGTTTGCTGTTTGCCTGCACCCACTGCTGGCATTAGTGCCTGCCTCTGCCCTCCTCTGGGTGAAAGTCAATCAGTTCCAGTGAGGCAGAAATCAGGCAGGCAGCCCTGGGAGAAGGGGAAGGAGCAAGAGGGGACATGGCTGGATGTTGTTCTGCGTGTCCAGACGCAGGGCCGGAGGGCAGGAACTCGTACCCAGCGAGGAGGGGAGATGCCAAGGACGGGGTCAGGGAACAGCTGTGGCTGCTCTGATCCTTCACGTGGATGACACAAGGCTGATACAAGTTTGCTGCAGGTCAGCAGAAGGGCTCAGTTCCAAAACCAAAGGGAGCCTGGGCTCTCCAGCTCTGAGGATGTGGCTGCTTGTGAACAGACAGGCCCTTGTGCAGGAGCTGCAATTTAGAGTCATAGAAGCACAGAATGGTTTGGGTTGGAAGGGAACTTAAAGCTCATCTCATTCCAGCCCCCCTGCCATGGGCAGGGACACCTTCTTCTGTCCCAGGTTTCTCCTGGCCTTGAACACTTCCAGGGGTGGGGCATTCACAGATTACCTGGGCAGCCTGTGCCAGAGCCTCACCACCCTCACAGTAAAGAATTTTTTCCATATATGTGTCCTAAATTTCCCCTCTTTAAATTTGATCCCATTACTCTTTGTCCTATCACTACAGATCCTTATGAAGAGCATTTTCCAGCTTCTCTGTATCTCCTTCAAATACTGGAAGGTGCTGTGAGGTCTCCACTCAACCTTCTCTTCTCCAGGCTGAACAACCCCAACTTTCTCAGCCTGTCTTCATAGAAAAGCTGCTCCAGCACCTTTAGCAACTTTGTGACCTTCTCTGGACTTCTTCCAGTTTAGGAAGGTCCAACAAAGCTGACTGATATCCCAGGGGACTATACAGGATGCATGTCTCCTGGCTAAAGAACCCAGCAGTGAAAGTCCAAAAAACAGCTAGAACAGGAGAAAATGGAAACAGCTCATTCCCTTCACTTCCGAAAGCTACAGAGAATCTGCCTTGTGGAAGGTGGTGGCTGCAAGTTTTCAGTTCTCTGAAATACTCTTGAGTTCCCTCCATCCCTGAAACCTTCTGTTGATCATTTGCCTTCCCCCTCTTCCCCACCATGACCTTCCCATCATCCCTGTTCTGGTCTTCCCAAGCAGTGGCAAGTTGTCCTTCAGCAAAGGGTGTCCATGAGCACTTTCCCAGTTCACACCCCATTGTTCACGTCCCAGTTGACCATACAATGAAATTTTTTCTAGTGGGGAACAGCCCTGATCACCTGTCCCAGAGCCTCAACCTTTATTGGGATTTTTCTGCTTGGATGAAGCTGCCTTTTCACAATTTTTGGAAAAATTCCATCCAGTGGAATGGCTTTGTGTTGATTTAGTGTTTTGCATTTGCTGTAACTTTAACTCAGTTCTAGGCATCCTGAAACTGGATTTAACATCTTGTGGAAGCAGATACTAATTCAAACATTATCACATGCTGAACAGTGGTGGGAGTGTTAAAGTTAGAAATTACTGAAGTGCCTTGCTGAAATGATGGACTGAGATATATTATTTGTTGTGAAGATATGGATTGTGGATGGATTTGTGATGAAAGAAGATACATAAATGTAAAAACAGTGTGAACTCTGTATATTTAATTTGGACAAGTAAAATCAGGATGGGTATTGTTTCTGGGAAGTTTCTTGCTAAACTTCATTATTTCAATGATTGTCACCTAAGTTCCTGATTAGAATTTGCAGTCAGATTGTGTCTCAGTAATAAGTGAGAATGAACTTACTTATTGCTAATCTGTTAAATGGCATTTAAACCATGTATTTAACATTAATTCATCAATGTGATTTAAAACTTTAATAGAGATGTTGGTAAATAGAGTCCAAGGAGAGATTTAGGAAGATCTCTACCTTAAAGAATTTGTGTTTTCGAATCAGTGACTCCTAAAGGTTCATTTTCTGTTTTGAGCTCTAGCACAGGTTTACTGCATGAGTGAAAAACAGGATTAATTTCTTAAAGTAATGTTTTTACTAGAATAGGGATGAGATGTTTACTCCTTTTTGTATGAAAGCATTATTAAGATGTGAATCTGGAGTACTCTGAGATCCTTTGAAGGAGCTAATGAATTGCAAACTGCAATCAATTTACTTTGTTGGTGGTTTATTTGTACTGATTTTTGTATTCTCTTTGCCAGGTAAAGCCAACCAAAGACTCTGTGTACTTTGGAGCTCTTCTCTTCCTCTACACGGGTGATTTCTACCTGAATATCAAATTCCATGAAGACAACTGCAGCAGGGAGCTGCCTCTGTCCTGGCTCTGCCTTCCCAGTGTCCACATCCGTGCCACAGAGCCTGTGGCCCCAACCAAGCTGTAAATGCACTTTGTGCTCCTTGATTACCCACAGCACACAGCCATGCTTGGCACATCCTCTGCTTGACCCCAACTTGTTCTGTCCAACCCCAGGACACAGTCTCTGCTTTGGAGGAACAGCTGAATACTTTCTGAATTGGCTGATAGTCATTTGGACAGCTGCTTTAGCTAATTTCTGAGGGAGAGAGAGATTATAACTATGCTGAAGTTTTCCTCTGTTTCCAGAAAGCCTTTGAAACGATATGCATTGTACTTCAATATACTCCATTGATGTCAGTGGTTTGAAAGAGTCTTGAGGGCTGAATTTTGCAATGTGTTTGAAGGTCTTAAATCCTGTTTGAATAATCCTGTTTGATCATTTTTCAATAAGATTTGTGTTATCTGTATGAAATTATTCCTGATTTATGCTGGACCCATGGCATGTTCCCTTGGGATATAGATCTCTGTTAGATTTGTTCACTGGCTTGCTTTTGTTTATTTGTTTGTTGAGAATTCGGTGTCTTTGGTAGCAAATAGCAGTAGTGGTGCTTTTTAGTGTGTTGCTGAAAGTAAGAATAGCCTCCAGTTATTCCCTCCCTCCCCTGAGCCCAGTGCCACTTGCTCCTGGTAAAGTCACTGCCTTTAGTTTGGCAGATCTATGAACTAGAAAGGAGAGAGGGTGAAGAAGAGCAGAAGAGTTTTGTCCTTGAGAGAATAAATAAGCCAACTTTTGGGCTGCCTAAGTCTTGGCTGTGAATTTAGGCTTTCACAGTTCTCTTTTACACTGTCATAGTCACTTGAAACATTTGCAGACTCTTAAAGGTCCACCAGAATTAATGAGATGATCATTAATATAACTTTTTGTGAGTTTTTGCAAACTCTTCTTATCAGATTTTTCATAGTAATATACTGCTTTTTAAATGTATCTCCTTTTTTCATTTTTTTTTTATTTTGGTGTGTTTTCCTAAAGTTTGGAGGTTTTTTAAGTTTAATTATTAGGCAGTTAAGGCCATGGAATTTTTGAATGTGAAAGTAGTTGTTGAATGTACTGATGATTTAGCCTATGTTTCAGAATAATGTTTTTGTATAGTGAAACATGTTTTTACCCCATGTAAAGCAGGGAGATGTCTTAGCTGTATGATTAATACATTATTTCGTGGACCATATGTTTAAAACCTATCTCAGTCTTTTCTCAAATACATAGTGAAATTTGGTGGTAGTATGCTTTGGGGGTGGATACACCAAGATGTGGCAGGGACACTCCAGTTAGCTCTACATTATTTAAATCTACATGCACGACCTCTTTGCAGATTCTTTATTTCTTTAGAATTCATGCAAACACAGGCCCCCACTGAATGCCTGGCCTAACCCTTCCTGCTCAGTTCTGGCTCTCTGCATCATGCCCAGGGGGACTTTTAGATGTGCCTGGTGTTTTCCACAGGAAAGACAGTGCTCCAAACCCCATTCATTGCATGCTTGCAAGTGACTGTTCATCCTAAATATATTCCCAACCAGAGGGAACTGTGGCTGTAGCATGGTAGCTGCATTTCCAGTGTATGCAGGGTATTATCTCTAAAAACCTGCGTGGTGGCAGTGTTATCTATGTCTGTGCTTCAGCTGTGGCTCCAGACTCAGCCTTGAAAGTGGAAGTTTTCAGTCTTGACCTGCTGGAAATCTGAGCCCTGCTGAAGATTTATTTGCAATGATTCACTGCTCTGTCAGTGAGGTCCAGTAACAAAACTGTTCCTTAGACTGGCACTGGCTCTGGGCCTGAGACACCCCTGGAAAAGAGGGTCCCACAGCTGAGCTGAGCCTGTTTTTCTGTGCTGGTGGAGCTTGGCTGACCAGATTGGGCCATGAAGCTGAATTCTCTGTCACTGGATAGGCAACACACAGAAAAATAAGATCCGAGGAGAGCAGGAACTGAAACCAATACATCTTCTCTGTAAAAGCTTGGTTTTGACATGAGTGTCTGTACCATGTTGCACAACACTGTTGCAGTAAAATCCAAATTGGGTTTTATTCAGTGCTCCCAGAAGATTATCTGCAGATTCTAGGAATACACCTAAGGTTTTATAAGGACCACATTGAAATAAAAATATTGTAAAGTAGATGCTGTTGCAGTGAGGATGCTTCAATTTATCCAGCTAAGGGACTGCTCTCTACTTAATTTTTGACAGTGTTCTCTGAGAAGAGAGGGTCTTGTTCTGTGGAGCCTGTCCTGGGATGCAACATTCCTGTGCCTTTTACTTAGAAAGGATCCTTATCTACAGCCCACTGAAGCTGTTGGAATGGGAACAGGCTTTATTATAACAAAAGCTGGCTGCATATTTTCTAGGTATCCAATATGCCATTATAAATCTGCAATATGTGTGCATAAATAGAAGTTCTTATGTGTGATCCGACCCCTAAAGGTCTATCTGTTCCTTATATAGCAGACTTTTCTGTCTCTTGTCAACTTGGACACTTAGTTGCTTTTGGCATTTATGGTATCTTCCCCAATTTTCTCAGACTTCTACTTGTCTTGGTGAGGGAGATGAAACACAAGAAGTTCTTTCTGGGGATCACTTTTAACTTGTCCAGAAGGAAGAAATATAAGGGTTAGTGTAATTTGGAGAAGGGTTGAGGGAAAGGTGCTTAAAATCACTGGGGCTGCTGTCAGGATTGGTCCTTGTACTGCTTAAAGAAGGATGATACCTTGCTTATCTGCTTTCCTTTCTTGGTACTGAAAACTTCTTTTTCTTTCTCTGAAACACCCAGCAATTATTTTGAACATGATGAGCTGAACTGTTCATTGTAAATCTGATACGAACCAGTGGCTGCAATAAATTATTCCTAATTTAAATGGCCATTGCTGAGAGCAGATGTTGATCCCATGTATGAATGCACTGGAGAAGCATAAGTTATGTAACTTTAACTGAATAAATGCTTGTGGCTTGTTATTTATACCTCTGCTAATCTCTTTATTCTGTAGCTCTTGGTTGTGTTGTGTGTTTTGCTGATAATAATGCATATCTCTTGATTCTGTATTGTGTTTCTGAAAGAATGTGCTGGACCCTGGAACTGAAATTTCAACTTCACTCAAACTTTCTCTTCCTAGATGGACTCAGAGGTGGTGAACCCTGTCTGCTCCACTGTGTGGCTCCTGTGTCAGTGCCTATTCACTGTCCACTGAGGAGAGGGAGAGGCACTCACATGAAAGGCAACAAATGGGCAGAAGGTTTAGGTTGGATATTAGGTAAAGATTCTTCACTCTGAGGGTGGCTGGGTGCTGGTACAGGCTCCCCAGGGAAGGGGTCACAGCCCCTGACAGAGCTCAAGAAATGTTTGGACAATGCTCTCAGGCACATGGTGGGACTCATGGGGATGATCCTGTGAAGGGGTGGGAGTTAGATTTGCTGATTCTTGTGGATCCCTTCCAACTTGGTTTAATCTGTGACTCTGTGAAATGCCTCAGTGTCCCAGTGCTGATGTTGGGGGTGGTGAGGCCCTGGCGCAGGTTGCCCAGATGGCTGCCCCACCCCTGGAAACATTCAAAGTTGGGTTAGACAGGGCTCTGAACAGCCTGATCCAGCTGAGGATATCCCTGCTCATTGCTGGAGGATTGGAACTAGACCTGTAAATGTTCCTTGCAGCCCAAAGCATTCTAAGATTCTATCACCCTTTCCATCCTTTAAGAAACAGTTCAAAGGCTGGAAGGAGCATCTTGGAAGACTGCAAGCACTTAAAAACCGTTTGATGCCCAGCCTTGTCTGAACTCCTTCTGTCAGTCCTGGGGCTCCTGTGTTTGGATTCCCAATCTAGAAGCTCTTAAGGTTTCCTTTGTGAGGGCCAGCTGCACCCTCCGTTCCTTGAGTCCTCTGGCTCCCTTCCTGGGTGTGGGCACTTTGTTTGTCCCTGGAGTGGGGCTGTGCATCCGTCCTGCTTCCCTGCACACCCCAGAGCAGTGCTGGCTGCCAGCTCCTGGGATGGAACCAAACCTTCTGCAGCTCAGCTGTGTGGGCACAGGGGGGGTTTGAAGGCTTTCCTACTGGTAGCTGCTTTACAGAGCTTTTCAAACACTCATGTTCTTTTCTTAATACAGAAGACACAAAAGATCTGAACAAAATTTTTGTGTCAAGTGTTCCATGACAGCTGTTTCCTTCTGGGGTTAGGTCAGGGTTCTTGGGTTGTTCAGCATCTCTTTAGCTCTCAGCTTCTCATCTTGCTCTTTCTCACCTCATCCTTCCCACTGACTCTTCCACTCACTGCACTTTTCTGCTTGTCTTTGTTTGGTCCCAACAGAAAGGATCAACTTGTCCCTTTCTTTTTTTTCCTTCCTCTGCATCTCTGTTAGAGCCCTTCTAACACTTGGTTCATATTGGGGAAAAAATTGCTTCAAACCCAAATTCAGCTGTTAAACTGGAGTTTGGTGCTCTCCTTAAATCATCTTGAGCTATTTCCGTTGAAAAGGAACTTGTCTGTTTTGTTACAATCTGGTGTTTCTTGTTGGAAGGATACTTTGGGCCACGATGCATCAATTCCATAACACCAGTGGGTTTTGTGTGTCAATGACATGTCATTTAACATGCATTGCTCACTTCCTGTCCCTGTGTTCCTGATTCAGCAGATATCCAAGCATGTGCCTAATGTTAAACACATCAATAAAAACACATTAATAATGCATTAATAGGCCCTCTTTTGACAGCTCAGTCACACACTCCCAGGGAAATTTGCTAACCCTGTGCCCAGATGTGCAATCTTCATCTGAACCTGCAAATTTGACATGAAGGCCCACATGCCAGTGTGTTGCATGGGCTGTCACCACTGGCTCCCTGGAACCCTGACACAGGGAGAAGGCATCTCACCAAAATCTGCACTGCATTTATACAAGTCTGGGAGTGCAGAGGGTCCTTCCAGGCCAGTATGTGCTCAGTGTGAGGCTATATAAACCACAGAAATGCACCCTGGAGGTGTAAATCAGATGCACAGGCTTGTCTGGGAAGCCACATTGTCCCCAGCACTGTGCACCAGGCAAAGCAGTGCTCAGCCACCTCCTGCTTGCAGCTGCTCTTCCAAGTGTTTCTCCTCCAAGGGCTGGTGCCTGCACATCCTCCCAGCCTCTCCATCTTCACAGTCACAGGAAAACTCCTCAGGAGCTGCTCAGGAATCACTTGGCATAAGGGAAGGCATGTGTTAACAATGAGGCAGCTCAGCACCATTTCTGTGATGGATCCTCTGCGGAGAAGAACTTGTTACAGCCCAGCGTTCTCTGGAGCTGTGGCTGGAGAAGAGCAGTTCCAGCCCCCTTCAGCCTGGATTCAGCTTGAACAAAATAATGTATACACTGCCAGAGAGAAATCAGGCCAACTTTTGAAACAGTTTAACAATGAGCATCTTGTTAATGACTATGAGGATGTCATCACTAATCTATGTCAGAAACTGGGCCCTTCTGCTTTCCAGAGTCTGCCCATGTCCTTACAAACTGCTCCAGGCCGGTGGCTGAAGTGATGCCATGGTCTGATTCAGGCATCTTCTTTCCAGCACCTTTCCCAACAGTTCACATCCAGAGATGCTATTCCCTCCCCATTCCTCTGCCTGAACCACCTCTTTGTGTGGCCACACAAGGCTGAACCCATGCAATGGGTTTGGGTCAAAAAGGGCAAAGAAAAGGCAGGGGAGTGTTTTCCTTTAGTGTGTGCACACGTGAGTGAGTTGATGATGTGAAGCAGCATCATCACACAGGAGGCTGTGAGATTGCAGCGTCCCAGATCAGAACTTTTGGGGCAGAACAGGAGTAAATGAGCAGTGGGAAGAAGGGAGGGGAAAAAATTCAGAGGGAAATGGTACAAGGCTACAAAGAGAGACACCTCCACAAGGTGCCCAAAGTTAACTGAGATGAATCAAGGTGAAACAGGTTATGTAACTGCCACAACATTAAAAATAGGTTATGCTGTATATTAAGATTTCATTTATAAATTGTTTATAAAGCATTCATAAATGTTAGATGTGGTAAGCACGTTATGCACACAAATACTTTGTGTCCCAGCATTATCGATGGCCGTGTCCACGGCAGCTGCAGGTATTATAGATGGGTAAATCACAGCTCTGGAGACCAGCAGTTCAATAGCAATACACAATAAATGATTCATCAATCACCTCAACATGTATCAAGGAATTATATGCTCTTTCTAAATGGAACCTTAATATGAAGTGTGACCTTAGGAACTGTGAAACAGGGAACTGTTGCCCCTTTCAGCTTTTTTTTTTTTTTTTGTTCCTACAGAAACCCCAAACCAAACCAACAAAACACCAACACCAATCCCACCACCACAACCCCTTACCTCCAACTCTCAATTCACCAGTTTAATAATGATTGCTTTTCCTCACCTCTGGCTTGAGAAAGGCCACAGGCTCCTGAGAATTAAAAGGTTTTATGGAACACATACAGCATTTGGATGTGTCTGCCGCAAATGTGTGTGGTGTGTTTTGAGGGCATGGACTCCAGGGATGCAGAAGGATGTCACCCCAGCAGGATGTCACCTTGCCAGCCAGGGTGTCTGCAGATCCCTGGAGAAAGCACAAGTGCAAAGGTAATGTGAATGAAAATTAAGTAAAGAGAAGAACAGAAGAGTCATGAAATAAGACTTGAACATGATAATGTATTAAAATCTCTCATTCCTGTGCAGAGCTGACTCTCACAAGACTCTTTTCACAAGTGGAAGAGAAAGAAGATGCTCCTGTCTTTCCACTCTTGGCTGAAGTCCTGGCTGGGTCTGTGTCTTCACAAGTTTCTTCAGGAGGGCACTGGGACCTGGCCCAGCTCCAGAATATTTGAATTGAGTATCAATATTAGCCACTTGCATGTGGTGTCAGAACAAACCCCATGGATAATGTGCATTTAAATGTCACACAAAAATAAGATAAAATAGGTACAAATGCTTTGGAATATTATTTTCAAAAGAAGTATTGGGTGAATCTGCCAGATTTCCCTTTCATGCAGCTCACCAAATGTTGCTGCTCTTGATTTCAATATGAAATCACATCCTCTAAAGCTTGTCCATGCTGGGGGCTCAGGGTCACACAAGCTCTGTTGAGAGAAACAACAGGAGGGATCAGTGATGTTCTTAACACAACCTCTTTATTAAAAAACACTGGATATGAACAGGAGCCACAAGATCTGTGCTTCTCAAAAAATCTGGGTTGGAAGGAACCTTGAGACACCTTTCACTAGACCAGGTTGCTCAAAGCCCTATCCAGCCTGACCTTCAACATTTCCAGGGATAGAGCATCCACAGCTTCTCTGGGCAGCCTCTGCCAGGGCCTCACCATGCTCACAGTAAAGAATTTTTTCCTAATGAGAAATCTAAACCTATTTTCTGTCAGTTTAAAGCCATTCCCCCTTGTTCTATAAATCCCCATGTCCTGTTCCATCAAACAAGGATGAAGCTAGCAAATGTGTTTAAAAGTTTCAGAGGACCCAGGGACACATCTCTGAACCCCAACTCTGAGCACAGGAGACTCATTTCTTGGAGATGAGACAGACCAAACCCCTTTCCCTCTCCATCCATAATGCAGTTCCATGGGGTTCAGCTTTTTAAACATGGAATTTACAGGCTCTGTGGTACAAACATGAGGACTATGTGTCATTCCCAGTACTTTTTCTTTTCACTACACCCACCGTGGGTCAGGTGCAGGGTGACCTTCTGGGCAAGCAGGGCACCAGGCAGCCTGTCAGCAAGGAGCCACATGATGGGGAAATGCAGCTCTCCTGGGGGGCACCCATGTGAAATGTCCAGGGAAAGAGGAAAACCTGCTCCACTTTATCTCAGCTTTGTGCAAACCTGCCCTGATGAGACCTTCAGCTGAGAGGCTTTTTGAGCTGTTCCTGAATGAGCATGGTCATATTTTCCCTCTCTCTGTTCCCTGCACCCCTGGCTGTGCTGTAGATAAGGCAGCAGTGTTTTGGCAGCTGGGAGGTGACGCTCTATCTGTTTGCACATGCAGGACACTAATGGAAACGTGCCACCCATCACCATCACTGGGGTCAGTTTGCCTCTTCTTGTCATGCTGGGGACATTGGCTGGTTGTTTTGATGGCAATGCAAAGGCACAGACCAGGCAGATGTCAGTTTTCAATACCAAAATATCCCCTGCACCAGTCTTGCTCACATCTCTTTTGCTTGGTTCCAAACATCTTTCTCCCCTAGTTTCTTTAGATTTTTAGTTTCAGGGTATTTTTTTCTGACATCAGATTTATTTATTTCATAGCCCCTCACTGTTCTCAGTGTCTCTTTTCTGCAAGTAGACCATAAAATTTTTCCTGTTCGTTCAAGCCCTGGGTTTCTGGGTTTGGAATGCTCAGAGAGAGTCTTGAGCCCTGTGCTGGGGATGGAATCTTCCCTCTCTGTGTTCAAGTGCATCTCATGCCTTGTCCACCTCCTGCCTTGCTCTGCTGTCTCTTACTGCTCTCTCAGTGCCTGATCCCAAGGTCAGGCACTGAGAGAACACCAAGACTCCTGCCTGTGTGGGCTCTCTCTTCACACCTGGCACATTTGGTTTGAATTAATCCACAACACTCTTGTCCACTGCTGGCTCCCCACCACCACATAGGTAAGACTGGTTCTGGTGGCCTTGGTGCAGTGGAGAGGAGGAAGGAGGGGAGGAGGTTTAGTATCACCTCACAATCTCTTGCCAAATTCTTGTTTTGTTGCTTAGTGACAACATCTTTGTGCTCAGTCCCAGTGCCACACGAGAAATGCTGAAGTGAAGCTGCCATGCAGCAAGTTTAGCTTTGCTAAATGCCACATCTCACCCAGCACTGCTGATGAGGCTCCCAGCTCCTCTTCCAAACCCTTAAGGGCACATCAGGCCCTGGCACTGCAGATGGGCACAGCCACCCCCCAGCTCCATGGCACTCCAAAGCAGTGGTGGCTCTCTGCCATATTCAGAACTTCCCAAATATTGCTTGTGTCCAGGGGAGGGTGGGATGGGATCTGGGAGAAGATTCTTGCTGCCTAGAAGGACAGAGTTCCTCAGACCAGCCCACAGAGCTCAGGAGTGAAAGACAACTGTCTCACACGTGTGTAGAAATGGCTTTGCTTACTTTGACCCAAAGTTTATTTTTATTCCACAGTCTTTCCCAGGAGGAAACACTTCAGCAGCTCTTTTTCTCACTTCCACCTGAAGATAAAAAGGCAACTCCTAACTGTTTTCAAGCTTCTGTCTGGTGGATACTGTAATTCACATTAGTAAAGGAGGCTCAGGAGCTGCAGGCAGTGACAGCCAGAGTGTGCAACAACCCCAACGTGAGCAAGGGAGAGCACGGACCAGGCACCCTCAGCTGCTGCTTGGGGGTCCAACAACAGCAACAGGGGGGAGAGGAGAGGAGAGGAGAGGAGAGGAGAGGAGAGGAGAGGAGAGGAGAGGAGAGGAGAGGAGAGGAGAGGAGAGGAGAGGAGAGGAGAGGAGAGGAGAGGAGAGGAGAGGAGAGGAGAGGAGAGGAGAGGAGAGGAGAGGAGAGGAGAGGAGAGGAGAGGAGAGGAGAGGAGAGGAGAGGAGAGGAGAGGAGAGGAGAGGAGAGGAGAGGAGAGGAGAGGAGAGGAGAGGAGAGGAGAGGAGAGGAGAGGAGAGGAGAGGAGAGGAGAGGAGAGGAGAGGAGAGGAGAGGAGAGGAGAGGAGAGGAGAGGAGAGGAGAGGAGAGGAGAGGAGAGGAGAGGAGAGGAGAGGAGAGGAGAGGAGAGGAGAGGAGAGGAGAGGAGAGGAGAGGAGAGGAGAGGAGAGGAGAGGAGAGGAGAGGAGAGGAGAGGAGAGGAGAGGAGAGGAGAGGAGAGGAGAGGAGAGGAGAGGAGAGGAGAGGAGAGGAGAGGAGAGGAGAGGAGAGGAGAGGAGAGGAGAGGAGAAGAGAGGAGAAGAGAAGAGAAGAGAAGAGAAGAGAAGAGAAGAGAAGAGAAGAGAAGAGAAGAGAAGAGAAGAGAAGAGAAGAGAAGAGAAGAGAAGAGAAGAGAAGAGAAGAGAAGAGAAGAGAAGAGAAGAGAAGAGAAGAGAAGAGAAGAGAGAAGGCTTTTTCAGTTGGAAGGGACCTAAAATGGTCATCCAGTCCAACTGTTGACCACTCCGGGGCTGACCAAAAATTAAAGCAAGTTATTAAGGTCATTATCCAAATCATTCTTAAGTACTGACATGCTCGGGGAACTGACCAGTTCTCTAGGAAGCTGCTTCTAGTGTTTGACCTGACCTCTCAGCAAATAAATATCCCACTCAAGAAAAGTCAAGACATCGTGAATTAGGAACAATCAATCACTCAGAATTGGACCAAAACTAAAAGAGTGGCAAAACTCCCCATCTGTATCAGAGAGAAGAGCTCAGGGACAAAAGCCTGGTTCAATCAAAATGAAGCAACTGCTGGATGAAAATGTGTATTTCATGGGCTGTCTGTGACTGACAATGCACCAAATATATTTTGGACAGTCTGTCTTACTAGTAAACCTTGCCTAATCCATTCAGGGGGCTGGAGAGGCTGTGACAGCTTTGTCTATACCAAAATAATATTCAATTTCTGTCTTGTTTAATATTGTTTCTTACAACAGAGCACAGTCTCAGCTGAAAACTGCATTGCTGTTCTTAGAACAAAAGATTTCTCCTTTTAGGTGGAGTATCCATTTGCATTAGGAATGCCCAGGGGATGTGGATACAAGAACATGCTTTATCCACAGGCAAGGTTGAGCAGGACTCTTGGTAAGCCTCCGCTCCTCTGTCTCAGGAAAAAAAAATTGAAAAACCAAGTCAGGGCTGTAGCAACACAGCTGGACTGTATTTTATCTTCCATGCTGGGCAGCAAACCTGCACCTGCAATGGTGCACAGGAGGGCTGTAACAGCAAGAACATACCTCTGGAATGGATTTAGAGATAATAAGAAATCATCTTAATGCGACCGTTGAATGTACAGGGACCTGGTAATAGTTACCACAGGTACACTTTCATTAACTCCCTTTAATTTAAAAGCTCAGTGTTTGCAAGAATCTTTTACTGGCAAGAAAAAGTGAAATCAAATGAAAAATAATCTTTCTGAAAAGCAGTGCTGCTGTTTTCCCGAGGAGCTGCACAGCACAGCCTGAAATCTTCCCTGCACTGATCCCTCCAGCCAGATCCTGCAGCCTGGGCCACAGGAGCACTGCCAGTCCTGCAGGGCCACCCCAGTGTCACCATTCCCCCCTTATCTCTACAGCAGGGACACCTCATGCTCACTGAGTGCAAACAGGGCTTGGGTGGGACCTTTCCAGTGAGCAAAACACAGATGATAGCACCCACCATGTCACCAGAGCTACACCTTTCCCCTGAGTGTAGACTGTTCCAGGTGAGACTGTTCCAGGTGAGACTGAGCACAGTTCAGGCTTGCAGCAATAATGTTCCTCCACCCAGGAATAACCCATGTTCATATTCATTGAAAAAAATATTTAAAAGTTGATTTAATACCCAAATCTAGTATAGCTCTGCAACAAAATATCTAAATTGTGGAATCAGGATGCAATGTAACTCCCCTGAAAGTTAATGAGGTATTTGATCTACCCAATGCTTTATCGGCTCAAATCAATAAGCACACCATGAAAATTAGGGATTTCAAAACAAAAGCCTGGAGCTGAAACTTGTGATGGCTGAGTCCAGAGGAGACAGAGCATTGCTTCAACACAGGGATGCTCCATTCCCTCCTCCACTCCCTGCAGAGGTTTACACCAACTGCTGTCAGGGAAGGAGGAGCAGAGCTGACCCAGCTACCTGCTGGTTGGCTTTTCAGCATCTTGCTGAGCTCTTCTCCAGTTGCTCTGTGAGAAGAACTGTTCAGCTGTGTGAAAGCCTTCATGCAGATTCAGGCATTTCAGGGTACAAATGTTGGGAAGGCTGTAGGAAATTTTGGCATGGATGTGATGGAGCGTTCCTGTGGCTGCAATAGGAAATGCCTTTATTGGCGGAAGCAGGATGAGGGGTGGGGACACAGAAAGGAAAAATTGTTGGGTTCAGGAAAGGTTTATTGAAGGAAAATAACCCAACCATTAGATGCTATCTGCATTATGAATCATATGCATTTCCAGCTCAGCTTCAGTAGAGCTCCATGTTCCATAGGGGAGTGTGGTGTTTCAGTGAGGTGACCTCTGGGCACAGCTGGGGGGCTTGGGGCTGAATGTGCCAAAATTTATTTACTTTACTTCACCATATCTCCTTGAGACTTCTGTCAGAGGAGAATTATGAGAAAGCATAGCTATGGGGTTAACTTAAAGTTTTTATTAATGATCAAATAATGATCAGATGGAAATTAATTGGTGATTGATTGAAAATCAATTGGTGATTAAGCAATAATTGAATGTTAGTGAAACAGAGATTTAACAAGGAGTTGACAATGATTTGGCAGATATTTAATGGCGATTTTGGTGATTATTTGAATGATAGTTTAGACAGTGATTTGACAATGATTCCAAAAGTGATTTTAAAAGTGGTCAAACACTCTTCTACTTACTTAACTTCAAATACTTAACCTATAGCTGGATGTATGGTGTTTGCATACGATATACTTGTAAGCCCAATGTGAAATATTTATTATCTCCTTCTAGATATCAGGTGTTGGGTAAGGGGTCTCTCAGCCTCAAAAGTAACTGTGAGAAATATCTCTGCCCAAGGGGTAGATCAGTGCTGTGCACTGCCGTGCAGGAGCCAGGGCATCACTGAGCTGGGGCATTTCTGTGCTGTCGTTTCAGGCAGAGGCACAAGAAGTGTGCTTGGTGTCTTATCTCTGTCTCTTTTTTCTTTTATTGACTTACAGGACACAATTCAAAATAACCTGCAAGAAGCTTTGGCTACACTGTGGGCAGTTCACAGAAGGGATATGTCTGGGTCTTGATGTCTTTCAAACTGTTCATTCTTCCCCCCAGCATTCCCACAGGCTGGAAGGACACACAGAAAGTTGGTGTCTTTTCCCACCCCACCACAGGAGTTTGTAGATGCTTCCAGCTGGGGCCACCTGGAAAAAGGGTCCCGGGCTGGGAGTTTTTATGGGATAAACCAGGAATGCAAAAGTACTTCATAGGAGAAGAAAATTTGTATCTATGAGTGTCTTTGGATGTTTTCTCTGTAGTGAATCCAGGGCATCTCCTTGCCCTTGGCTGACCTCCACATCACCACAAGATTGAGGAGAAGTTCACATGGGCTGTGGAATGGGAAATATGGGTTGAGGGACTTCTCTGCATAAGACAGAGCTGAGATC
Organism: Taeniopygia guttata; assembly: GCF_048771995.1. Lineage (NCBI taxonomy): Eukaryota > Metazoa > Chordata > Aves > Passeriformes > Estrildidae > Taeniopygia > Taeniopygia guttata. Next base: position 146,970,467 of record NC_133026.1, on the reverse strand, counting down.
TCTTCCTTCTGAAGGGAAGAAGTTGGAATGAAATTGAATGGCCACTATCCATTGTTGTGTATCAGTTTCCAGGTAATATTCCACTAAGGGTAGAGGTTTAACATCAATGAGGTTGATTGATTGATTGATTGACTGATTGACAGCTAAAGCAATTTTTTATGCTAAAAATGGTGTCTGGAGAAAGCTGGATCACAGAATGAACCTCACAAGGAGGTCAGCACAGTTAGCCTGGTCTTTACTTCACGTACTGGAGCTTTCCCAGGCTACTCCGCCCATGGCAGACTGAAGCACATTGCTCTCTCCTCTCCAGCACTGGTGTTATTTTCTTATCTCTCATTTCTGACTCGTTCACAATCCAGTTGAGCCCACCTTGCCATCTGAGGTGGCAGTGCCCCCTTTGCAGGGTTCCAGGACCCTCTGGGTGCACAGGAGCAAAAGGGGTCCTGTGTGGAGAACTGGCCAAGCTGCAACAGGAGCCCAGGCAGACTTGAGCCAGCACCTGAACAATGGGTGGACATCCAGCTGAGAACCTCTGGCCTGCAGGCTGAGCATGAGAACAGACATCTCCATGAAAACCAGCGCTGAGAACGCTCCAGCCTTAGTGAAACTCATCCCACCACAGGCTGTGACTCCCACAAAGCAGCTCAGCATGTGAAGGGGCTGCTCATCCAAACCCTTCTCCCACAGCCTCTGCTGCTTTGCCCCAGGCTCAGCAGGAGCCTCAGAGCTGTGTGCAAATTAAGGTGCAGTTAAATCCCCCCTCTCTTGCAAGGGGCTCTGCAGGGAGCAGCCACCACAAGGATCTGGGTGTCATGCCCCTACACCCAACTTGTCACCATCCCTGTCCCAGCCTCAGGTGCATATGGAAACCCTCCCTGTCCCTTGGTACATCTGGGAGGACTGGCTGTGTTTCTGCAGGCAAGGAGAGCTGGCAGCCTGTGAAAGGGCCATGCAGGGCTGCATCTCTCTAAATACTGATTTTTGCAGCAAAGGTGCCAGCGCTGCCAGAAACTCCCGCAGGATTCAGACCCATTGAAGGATCACAAGCAGTGCAAGTGTCACTGGGTCCTTCTGTGAAAGCTGGAGGGAGCCTGTCCCCATTCAAGGAGCAGCTGGCACATGGAATTTGTCTGAGCAAGCTGTAAAGGATCTCTGAGCCCTGCAGGGTCTGTGCAGAGCGGCTGGCACGGCTGCCTCAGCAGTGAGTCACACCTGTACTCCACTTTCCAACACAAGGCATTACATGCAAATGTTCTGGGGCGTTTTTGGCAAGCAGCTTCATACTGGTACCCCCTTTGCCTCTTCCCTTAGCTACAGCACCTTGTGTAACTGAGAAATATGGCATATTTATCCCATTCCTCAGGCTGTCTCTATGCTCTTTCACTGTACCTTGGAAACCAAATTTCTATTCTTGCCAACAAATCACTTTCAGATGAATGGGGGAGTATGTGGTAGCTTGGATTTCTTTTAATTTTTTTTTAAGAATTTTTTTTGCAATCTAAGTAAAGACTTTAGGATCTATTTTTAAAGATTATATCCCCCCACTCCACCCACTGTGCTGCAACAACTGAACACTTTGGCTTGATGAGAATATTAGCAAAGCAGTCACAATCTGTAGGGTGCACTTCTTAAAACCACATTGCATAATGGGAAAAGCATAACACAACAAAATGCAGTGGGGGCTGGGGTTTTCTGTAGTATGGGAACTGGAAAGTCATGTCTTCAGCCAGGATTGATCACCAACCTGTTCACAATAACCCACCCCCTGACCTTTCCTGCTTTTGTCTCCCAGACAGAAATCTATTGATTTTAGAGCTATGCTAGAGCGTGGTTAATACAATGTTTTGTGGGAAATGTACCTGCTTAAACAATCCCTTTTTACTCCTTGATATATTTTGGTATTTAAGGAAACCAATAAGTACAGTAATGGCAATGATCTGCCTGTAAGATGATTTGAAAAGTGTGGTTTAACCATTAAAGTCTGGGGCAATTGCATTATCTTTAATGAAATCCTATAGGACTTCAATGAGGGTAATAACTTCAACATGTTTTTATTAGCAGCGTTGCCAATATCTATTCTGAGATCTGCAGTGTTAACAAATCAGACATGATAGAAATATTCCATTTGATTTGGATGAAGGCTACTGTGTTCTAGGGAAAACAGCACTTTCTGGATTTCGTTGGACGTCCTTGGGAATTAGCCACCCACGTGGGGTGTAATGAGTGATTAATGCTGGTCATGTGCTATTTATCCCTTAAAATGTGATCATGAGCTGATTATTTTGTGATTTGATTAAGAAGCTGCATGGACTTAGATTCAAAGGAAAACACATAGGAGAAGGGTTGAAAGACAAAGGTTGCCGCTAGGTGAGGATGTTCCTGGGGCCTTGGTATAACCAAATATCTCTGATTAAGATTCAGCTTTTGCAGTGCTTTAGGCTCCTGTGTGCTTGCATCTATCTTAGAAGAACTGAGCTAAGTCGATGAGGGTGGATGAGTGAATTTGGCCTTATTCTGCAGATCTTAGTGAAGCTAAAAGCAATAATATTGCACTTCAGGCCTCTGGAGCATGTGGGGGAGAAAGGGAAGAAAAGTTAAAGATTTGATATAATATTTAAATTTTGAATGTTCATTGTGAGCTGAGCTCCCATCTTTGAATAACCATTCTTTGGGAGTGCCTTAAGATACAGCAAACAGGAAACCTTGGATGATAATAATGATAAATTAATAGTGTAGTAAATTATTAGTGTCCTGTGGCTTTGTGCTTTGGCATATAATGAAGGACACTGAAAGACAGGTTCATGTGACTATCCCTGCCACTGGGATGGGGTAACAACCACAGCACCACCAAGATGTGGGATGGGTGTTTTCTAGGCCACTTCTTGTTCCTGATTTCCTAAACTAATCTGTGCTGGTCTACAAGAGGGTTGAAGCTATCTGTTTGGGGCAAGGTGAAAAAAAAAAGAAATATGTTTTCTTTTTTAACTACTTTCTTCTTTCTTTAGACATTTTTGGTCTGCTTTTTTTTGTTTTGTTTTTGGTTTTTTTTTTTTTTTTTTGTTTGTTTTGTTTTTTTTGGTAGGTTTTTCTTTTGAAGCTTGAGATGCGACTGTGAAAACTGAGATGCCTTCTCCAGGAGGTGTTGGATATCAGAGTCTAGGAAGAGTCTTGTGAGAAGCAGAAGATGGTTTTGAATGAGCCAGAGGGGAGCCACGAGGTGTATGTCAGCAAATCTGCTGGCCTTCTGCTGGCAATTGCAGGGAGAAGAAGAGGAGGCCGTGTCTGTGTACGAATGCAAAACAGTTGATGTGAGAATTGATGCTTATCCTAATTAACTGAGTGAAAGCAAATTCAATTTGTCTGGCAAATATGTGCATGTTGAATTCAGTTTGCTTTATAATGGTTTGACTTTAACCCTGTTAAGGGACTGTGATCCAGAAGAGAATGCCTGGAAATAAATGAGAGACTTCATCAGTGAGGGATCTATCCCCATCTGAGAAAAACAGGAAGAAATGTAGAATAAAAGATGAGGCAAAGAATTCCCAGTTGTGCTGTGTGGCCACCAGTTTTAAAACAGACTGACTGTCAAGTTTAAAAGATGATCAATGTTTAGAGATCTGCAGACAGTATGTCTTTAGCCCTTTCAGGCTTTGCATGCACTGAAATGAAATCAAAAATTATGTGTTTGGCCTGCTGGCTGGAGGACAGGAGAAAGGGGTTGACAGGCCTTGCAAGTAGCTGCGGTTTTAGCCTGAGAGCTTAAAAGAAGGTGAACTTATTCACACAAAAATCAGCCTTGCATTGAGTCCTGTCATTCACAGTTTCTCTAAAAGCTCTTTGATTCAGAGGCAGTTATTATGTTGTTTTCTAATTTGTTTCTCCTAGAAGTGGTTCCTCTTGTCTTCCTAAGCATTAGTGGAGATTTTCTTTCTGAACCAATGTCTCCATCTGCTTTTTCCATCTTGAATCCCCTCCCCATCACCTCTCCCTTGCCCTCTTTTATGGTTCCTCCTGCCTTCCACTACTTGCCACTTTTTGGATACCTTTCCCTGCTATGGCAGACACACAACACCAGCTAATGCTCTCCCATGGTTCCCACACTCCTTTCCCCCAGGCATCCCCCAAAAACCACTCTCCCAGTCTTCTCCTGCCTCCTCTCAGGTCCTGTGTGCAGTTTTAGACACCACAACATAAGAAAGATACAAAACCATTGAGGAGTGTCCAAAGGAGGGGTAATGAAGATGGTGAAGGGCCTTGAGGGGAAGTTGTGTGAGGAGAAGCTGAGGACACTTGGTCTGATCAGTCTGGAGAGCCGGAGATTGGGGGGAAAACTCACTGCAGTTTCAGCTTCCTTGAGAGGGAAAATGAGGGACAGATGTTGATCTCTTCACTGTGGTGACCAGTGACAGGACTTGAGGACACATCTGGAGCTGTGTCAGGGGGAGTTTAGGTTGGATATTTGAAAATCCAGAGGGTGGTTGGGCACTGGAACAGGTTCAGGGCAGTGGTCACAGCACCAAGCCTGACAGAGCTCAAGGAGTGTTTGAACAACACTCTCAGGTACATGGAGTGATTCTTGGGTTATCCTTTGTAAAGCTGCTCGAGGATTCTTGTGGGTCCCTTCCAATTCAGTCTGTTCTATGATTCCATGATTCCTGGCCATCCCACTGGCATGCTGTCCTCCATTTTCCATTTTTTAAACTCGGGCCATACAGAAATTCTTTCTCTTCTCACAGCATGTCCAATCAGTGACTTCCCTGGATCCTATAGATGATATTAACATTTCTGTCTGGAAGTTTTGTAGGTGCTCTGCCCTCAGACTGCTCCTCCTGGGTCACAGCTGCTTCTTGAATAGCATATATCATGCTGCCCAGCTGGCTGTGAGGGGTGAGGCAGGACTTTTTATCTGCTATGTGTCAGGTCTAAAGCAGCCCTGTTTTCCCACCACTGAGACCCACAACACAGGTGCCACATTTGAGTTTGGCCACCCTCCCCCTCAGACCCTGCCCTTGCCAAAGGACCAGGCAACCACAGTGACACAACTGTTTGCAGTCCCAGCTTTACCTGATGTGTTTTTTACTGAAGATTTTGGGATAAAAGAGAGTTTGTCTCTTTTGATTAGTGGTGGAAAATGCCTAGAAGAGTTTTGCCTGTCATTAAAAAAATAGAAGGCAGAGTTTTTTACTCCCTGGAACCCAAACTAAAGGACAACTTACAAGAAATATCTCAGGAGATGGCCAGCACAACATCCAGAGAAGAAATGAGTTAAATACCTCAAATCAAGGCTGCACTTGGTGTAATGTGGCATGAGTCCACTGAAGTCAAAGGAAGAGCTCAGATTCAAAGCAGCTGAATCTCTTCTGCCCAAGAAATTTCATACAAGCTTTAAATGAGACTGGTTTTGTGGTTTTGCACTCAGGGTCTCTCTCTTTTATTTATTTTTTATTTTTTAATTTTTTTTGCGAAAGAATAGCATGGGAGCTGCTAACAGTGCCAAAGTGAATTCTCATAACAAGGACAGAACCCAGAACAGGCTCAGTTACAACAGGGCTGGGGATTTTTAGGCAATTATTGTATCTTGTGTGAGATCCAGAGGCTTGTGGAGCATCGCATGGGCCTGGGGAGGCTCTGTGGGGAGCAGGATGCGCTGATGCTCTGCTCACTTGGGCTCAGAGGGAGCATGACAGAAGCAGGATTTTCAGCTGCTTGTCCCTTTGAGGCTGCCCCGTGTCACAGAGATGTGCATCAGTGAGCTGCAGTCAGGGATCCAGGAGTGTGCTGGGATCAGTCAAATCCAAAATTGTAACTGAGAAGCAGACAGAGTCTTGCTAGTACTGACTCCTAAATAATAAGGCAGGAGTGAGAGATAGGAAACCAGAGACTCTCATTTATTGTTGCTTAAGAGAGAGGAAGACATGTTCAACATGGACAAATTTGCTTTTTTTTTTTTCTATTATTCTTTTTTTTTTTCTAAGGCTGGAGAAGCTGTTTCAGACTATTTCCCGCAGAACTGCACGATGCTGCAGCGGAGGAGACGGCTGTAATTTCCAGGAAACCCAACTAAAGAATTATTATCGACAAGGCTCTTCTGGCAGACCATTAAAAAACCCAGCAGCCATTTTTTCACTCCTGATATTGTGTGAGATAATGGAGTCAGTGGCTGCACAGACAACTCCTGCCTCATTACTCTGACACCATGGTCAATAGATTCAAGGAAGCAGCAGCTGGAGGTGGGGCCAGAGGGTCTGCAGGGACTGACTGAGGCACAGGGGCCACCCAGGCAAAGCCTGGCTGGAAACTTCTGCCAGCAGATCTGTGTGGGCAGCCAGAGACCAAAACCATGGCAGGGGTGGGTGGTGGTGGGGGTGCACTTAGGGGATAAAAGTGACCCTGGGTCTCTCTGAGATAAGATGATAGATCTGCTTCTTTCCTCCTTTGAGAAACCAGTTTCTAAACCATGACATTTCTTATCCCCTCTAAATGATTGTTGAAACTCTTTGTAGCTCTTCTTGTTACTCTAGCAAATGAAAATCTGTGAAATTTCACATGGCGGCTTAATTTATTTTTTTTTAAAGCATGATTTGTTAATCATGAACAAAACAAAGGCCTCTTTTAATTTTCTAGAAGCAAACTCCAGTAAGAGACTTTGATAGAGGATGTTCCTGTGTAATGACAAGGTTCCTGAGTGATAAGGGGAAGAAAACACAAAACCTGTGGTCCTTTGACCCTAACCCATATCTGACCATGTATATTTGATGCTGCACCAACTGAAATTATAGAAAACTCCCATTTCTTCCAGCTGGGTTAGGTTAAATCCATAAGGAGAATATTTTGGAGGTAGAAGCTTGGTCCTTTCCCTTTGAAGTCTCATTAGGATTCCATCAAAAGGAGTCTGACATGGGCGTTTTTTCTAAGCCACAGGATTTGACACAGTTCAGATCAATAGTGACTGGATCAGTTGCCCTCTCCTGTGTGATCAGAGGGACTCAAGACATGGACAGACAGTCCCAGGGCATCTTACTGCTCAGATGTCCACACCCTCCTAGCCAGAGCCTTTGTTCTAGGCTCAGGGGTGCAATGAAGATGTGGCTGGCCACGCATGCTAAATTATCCTCTCATCCTGTAGGTGATCCAATTAAGCCAAATTTGAAGAGAACCAGAGAACTTCATGCTCTGCCTTGCTGTGCATGAAGTCAGCAACTTACTAATGGACATTGATCTCTAGGGCTGTCAGTCTGTCTAGGGCTGGATGGAAGTTTTCAGACTTTTTTCTCATCACAGCATTAGGTTTCATACTGCAAGCAATAAACTCTGTAGCCTGCAGCTGTGAAAACACTAATTTGAAAGCTTTTCTGTTTAATATTTTTGAGAAGTTGTAGCTCTATTTTTTGATATATATTTGTATTTTTCTCCAAAAACTTCGCAAGTTCTTTCAGTTTATTTTCCCTTTTTTCTGATTTTCTGAACTTTCCTATCAATTAAATATCTTTTTTTCTCCTTTCTTTTATTCCCCCTTCTCTTTTTTCTCTTTCCTCTCCCTTTTGTTGCTAGAGCAACAAAAACCTTCAGAGCAGAGGGGATTTACACAGTAAAGACTGTAAACATACAGTGACACTAAAGTTTTGCCTGTTATTTATGAATATAATATGAACTTTTCTGGATGTCAACAATCTATTTTGGGTGTGTTAATCTAAAACATTGTCTTCCCCCTTTCTAGGACTGTGATTTCCCAGATCTCTTGGCTTCATTCTATGCCTTCAGCCTTGTAAGATCAAAAGAATAGCCCTTGGCTAGGACTGAGTGACATTATCTAGGAAAGGAGCTGTCACCCTTCAGTGGCATGTGCAAGAGTATCTGTCTCCTCTTTCTGTTGTATTTTTTTCTTCACCCTGTTTACTCTCCAGAGATGTCTCTGCTTTATTGGTCCCTACAGCTCCTGAGTCCTGTAGTAGTCAGCAAAGCAAATTTTTCCAGGATAGTTCTCCACCTGAAGTATCAGAGGTACATCAGTACAAAACCTGGCTCTGGGCATAGATGTTTTGAAGGCAACAATGATGTGAAACCTTGAGACGATTTTATCAGCCTGTGTCTTTTGCATTAGTGAAAGATGGTGCAACACCTGCCCTTCTGCTGTTGTGGGAGGTTATGGTTAAACATGAAAATATTGCACTGGGTGAGAAAAAGCCACACTTCCGTCTGAGTTAAACACAGGCTTGGAGAATAATAACAGGAGTTAAAGTGTGACTAAGCACTTCCAAGGGCTGTTATGCTTGACACTGAATGCAACTGGTCATGCCCTTAAAGTCCTTTTTAATATGATTACTGTGTTCCTCATTATTCAGAGATCTAGAAAAGCAAAAATTGTTATATTCTTACAAAGGTAAGCAGCTGCTCAGGTATGTCCTTATTCTTCCTGCACCAGGACCCCTGACGAGCCCTCTCTGTCATGACCAGGTAGGATCCATGAGGTTTAATTCAAGATTCTTTCTCACTGAGTATTTTATAATGAACCATGGCTCATCCAAGCCCTTAGCTTTGTGTATAATTACATCTGAAGTCAGAAGCTGATGCTTTCTCTGTGTTACAGAAGACACACTGGTGCCACAGGCACTGCAGAGCAGCAGCTGGGGAACTTCCAGCACCAATCCTGAGTGGCATGGTGTGGTCACTGCTGTCCAGGACAGGGTACAGTCCACAGGAAGCAGTGCTGGATCTGCCTCTGCTATTAATGAACAAAAAGAAATCCCTCTCCTGTCTGAGGCAATGCTGAGCCCGAGAATGAGCCATACAGGAAAGTTGATTTTAATTTCCTTTTCAATCCCCATGTTCAAATCTCCATGACTGTGATTCATTACTGCAAAATGACTCTGTTCTACCTTTGTATGTTGTAACTAGATTAATACAACCATTTCACATATATTGGTGATGATGGCCAGTGCTCAGCACACCTGGGATTGAATTAAAAGCTGCTGGGGCTGAGGGAATGAGTCACAGGTACAGGCTGAGCTCGGGAGCCAACGTTTGGAGCTGTGGCTGAGAAACAATTCCTGTGGATGAAGGAAGTGTGAGGCTCTGCACGGAGCTGGGTGGTGACCTCAGCCTCGCCCCATTTTTACATTGCAAAAAGGAGTTACTGGGTCAACACTGGCACATTCAAGGGCCTGGGAGCCATCCCATGAGGGAATACTGGGAATACTGACTCCTCCCATCCTTTGCCAAGCTTTCTGGAAAGGATAAATACATTTGAGATTAGATGCATGGAAAGGTTTGAAGGAGTATCTGTAGCTGCCACAGTCATTCATGAAGGTTTTGTCTCCACCTGAATTCTTCTTCCAGTGCAGGTGCTGCTGTGGGTACCACCAGGGAGATGGTGAGAACAAGATCTGCGTGAAAATACAGGGTCAAACCAGCCACAGAACCATGCTATGTGCTGAGTTGGAAGGGACCCACAAAGACCATCAAGTGCAAACCCTGGTTCTGCAGAAGACAACTCCAAAAATTGCACCAAGTGCATGAAACTGAATTTCCTTTGGAAGAGTAAAAGAGCTGGGAAACAGAGTTTGTCATGATTGTCTGAGATTAACTAAAGCAATTAAGAGAAGGTTATTTCACCTACCCTGGATAAAGCAAGAAGCACCCTCCTAAATTTCTAAACACTGAGTTACAGTGCTGGTAGGATTCATGTTTTCTCTGTTATTTGGCACAGGTCCAACATTATTTGCAAACCACAAGCGACAGAAATCACTGTGACTTTTTAAATTAATTAGCTCCTTTTTTTTTTTAAATTTTTTTTTTTTTTGTTAAACAGATTAGGCTGCTTTTGAATACAATGAATTCAGGTTCATTTTCAGCTTGTATAATGGGAGCTTAAGCTATCACTAACGTCTTTGAATCTTCAGAAATAAGAATAAAACATGACCCTTCATGTCCTCTATGGCTCAAACTGAATTGAAGTAGATGATTATTTAAGGTTCAGAGCAGGTTAGATATCTCCTGTGTTTTACTGTCAAGTCTCTCTCTCTCTCTCTCTCTCTCTCTCCATCTCTTTTGTACTTTTTCTTCCTCTGCACTCTGGCCAAGTCCTGGAAAAAAAAACAAAAGACATGCCAAAAATAAAACAAAAAGCTTGGATTATATAGGTTCTTATCCAAAACATGGTGAGCGTACCAGAATTCAGCAGGAAAAGATATTCTCAGAGGCCAAGTGATCTGGATAGTCAACAAAGCTTAGGAATTACTTAGTGACTAATGTTTATTGTCACTATGGAATTTGTTTGTTTGTTTAAAGCTGAAGTGTTTGGTGCTGCCTGGACTGGGCTTGTGATTGTTAATAAGCAGATAAAATTTTCAGCAGAGAAACACTGAAAAAAAATCAATACTGTGGGGTGGCCCTATCCATCTATGAGGGATACAGTCTACAGATTTGAACCTGCTGTGGAATGTTACCATTCCAGCACAATTATTAGCTTTATAACAAATTTTTCTTGCTGTCACTGGGAACCTTTGCTATTTGGGATCAATCTGTACCAACTTCTAAAATCTCTTTGGCTACCAGTTGTTTCTACTGGTATTTTCTAATTCCTCGGTGCAGAACTGGTGTTGAAAACATTTTATTCCAGACTCAGCCATCACAGACCAAGACACACAGACTAAGACACAGCCTTTTTTTTGCAGTAAAGGCTGGAGCATTTTCTACTGTTGCATGTAACTAGAAGTCACTCTGTCTGTTTTTTTATGTGGCAGAAAATCAATGCCATAATAGCTATTCCTTTTTGGCAAGAGACTGATAGCATTGGCCAGCACCCAGAATAATGCAAGCTGGAGATATAGAGCTCTGCCAATGTACCTTAAATCTCCTGACCTTCAGCATCTCAAGATTTCCAGCCCTGAGAGGAGAGCTTTCGGGAGAAGAGATTGATAATTCTGCCTGGCTGCGAGACAGTGTCCAAGACAGAAGCTCCAGTGGGAAACTGAAAACCTCCTCTGTGTTGCTGCTTCTTTCACAGTAAGGTAAATAATGGCTGATGCCACTGAAGCCAAGGGAACTGATTGCTGAAACTAGGGCTAAAGACAGCAAAATCAGTCCTCCCAGGCACGTCCTGGCTCCAGGACTGGCTGCGCTGGGTTTGCTCACAAATGTCTGTTGGATGAAGTTTGGATGTGCTTGGGGTGACTGTTCTGCCCCTCAGATCAGCTGGGTTTTGGGAGGGACTCCTTGTGGATGCTGATGTGCTCATCCCCTGGGGACCCCCACTTTGGGTCAGGCTGGCTCCCAGTCTCGGGCACTCTCTGACCCTTGCAGGCTGTCACAAACTGCAGCTGCAGCTCAGCATCTCTTGGCTTCTGGGAGTGCCATGGTGCTGCTGTTACCCTGATTACCCTGCAGGGCTGCTGATGTGCCAAGGTAAACTCTCCCTGCTCCTCAGACACCAGCATTTCACTTCTTGCTGAGTGGGAGGGTTTGGTTCCCTACTCAGAGCACGGCTCTGGGAGTCAAAAGTGCTGACATCTCAGTCTGCCCTGAGCAATGACTTCACTGCGTGACCTTGTCCCAGATGCTCTGCCTCCATTTTTCCTTCTGTAGAAATGGGTTTGTGAACTTTGGGATCCACCTTTGCAGGACTGTTTGCTAACATGGAGGAATATTTCCCATTTACTGCTAGCTTGACTTGCTTCATGATCTAGACTGGGCTGCTGGATGTAATGATGCAAAACAAACGTTGCCTGGAGCTGATCCCCATAATATAATTCCACCATGAAATGTGGCTTCTGAAGAGATAGCAAATGAAGCATTCTTATTCATGGTTATATCTTTTCACTCCTTCCAGGTTTAAGCTTGCAGTCCTGTTGTCTACAAATGGCTGCTGCTCTACTCCTTCAGGTATTACTTCATCTGAGAAAATTCCTTCCAGGGGTTATTTTTTTGTTCATCTGCACAATCTTTTTCTTTATAGTGAATCAAACCACCCTGCCACATGCAAACAGACTGATGAGGAGTGAAGAGGTGATGTTATTGCACAGGTCTTAGATCAAGTGCATCCATTATTACTGTTGAATATAATCTTCTGCATAGTCAAACTGTTGAATTTTGCCAAGAGATTTTCGCATGCTTGTGTATTTTTGTATAAATAATATTTATTTAACTTGCTTTTCTGTTCTGAAAAAAAAAACCCCAGCATCAAGCAATGTCTCTTCAGACACAAGTGTCAGGAAAAAAGGAGAATCAAGAGTTAAACTAAACTGGAAAGTGACAGCAGTACCAGATGCATTGACACTAATGTGCCTCTTTAAAGTTCATGCCTAAAGGCTTTGTGTGCAATGATAAATATATTTGTTTTGGTTGCTGGAGGTGCCCTTAAATTATTGAAAGACAAAACAGAAAAGGGGCTTTTCATTTTCTAGCACCATTAACTTGTTTCACTGGCCATGAGAGACTCAAAAAAGGGTTCAGTATTGAAATATCAAGGCTCAGACAGCCCTAAATTCACTTATAATTTTCAACTTTCTGTTGTATTTCATGTTCCTATCTGTCTAGGCCCTGTTAACAGTGTTGCTTAATCATAAACCCTACAACCTCTGGCTGCTGCAAAAGTCTTTTATAATAAAAGAGGGAAAATAGGGCATTTTCAATATTTCTTTCTATTGATTTTGTGTATGGGAGAGAAGAGAAAGGGAAAGAAAAAATACACCATTGTGATAATATAATAATGCAGTACTGGTACAATTTTAGCTAAAAAGAAAAATGTCGAAGGGGAAAAACTTCTGGCTCTATAAAGTTCTTTGACATAGCCAAGGACATATTTAGGGCTAAACTTTTTAAAGTGGAAATTCACTTCCATCATGTGATACCTTTCATCTATTCAGGCTGCATTTTAGCTGGTGTTGTCTGTTCATTTAACCTGTTGCTCCCTCTGTAGCTTTCCCCATCACAGAGTTCTTTAAAAAGGCAAGACCTCATCTAGAGCTTGTGGAGCTCCATAATTACATCGGGGTTTTTTGAAAAGAAACCATTTGGTTTCATGCTGCAGCTCCTCTTGGCATTCCTCTGGGTACACTGGGCTTGTGGCTCGGCTCATTCAGGTCGTGGTCAGTGTGCTGAATATGTCTGTCAGCCCTGTTTGTCCTGCACCTCTGTCCACTTCCACCCAGGTACAGACTAAATGTTGGTAAGCAGATATCAAGCTTTGGGTCTCTCAGTTCTAAAAATAGTAGCTTTTTGGGAAAAAAAAAAAAAAAAAGTTGCTATATCCATTAACTACCATGGAGAGCATCATTATGTACAACATTATGAGACACATAACAGCTTCCCAGGCTCAGTTAGTAATTGTCTCAAGGTCCTTGGCTGTTTCTTACAGCAACATCCTGACTGATGCAAAAAAAAAAAGGGACAATGCCAAGACATGCCCTTGTGGAGGGAGAGCAAGTAAATCAGATGCATCTGCTCTCATGACTTCTGTGCAATGAAGAGGGATGGATCTGTGCAACCAAATGCCACACAGACTGACACAGAGGACTCTGTGTATCCCTGCAGTCCTTCAGATTTTGATGTCAGGCCCTGCCTACCCATCCTGGAATGAGAAGATCTTTCAGAGCTAAATAAAACTAAAGACAGTGGTTCCCTAAGTGGGTTCAACTTGTAATTAAAGTGTCCCACAAACTTTCAAGAAGACGGCTTTTCCATAGAAAAATAATTTGTTTATTTTTTAATTAAAGAATTATAAAATTATATTTTATAATATTAATAGAATAAAATTTATAAAATATGCTATTAAAATTATATTTTAAACAAAATATATTTGTTTATTTTTTAAAGCTATGTTCTGTCTGACTGAGGGAGGTTCTTATGTAATAACATATGGTGATCTTTATCCCATTAAATACATAATAAAAATATCTCCCTTGTTAGTGGTTTGCACAGCATACAGTGTTTTTAGATACCAAATCCCATTAATTTCACATGTAGTGGAAGAACAATTTAAAGGTGCTGTGAAAGAAAACCTGGGTAATCAAACATAAACACACTTGGATGCAATTAGAGCAGCAAATGATTGTGTACAGTAAATCTGTGTTTAACCTAAGCCATGTAATCACCTTCTGAACCCTTTCCAGTATCTTATTATTAACCTCTTGTCTATGGAAAAACCCCTCTCAAAATGAAGGAGCAAATGGGAGCAGTTTTAATGGGAGGCTTTAGATCTTAGCTGGGCCTTTATTGTGTAGTCAGAGTTCACAGTGCAGCCCATAAGGCTTCCCAACACTGCCACTTCTGTATTACTCTTCTTTTTGAAAGTTTTGCCAGATTTTCATGCAGCCGTGGAATAGCTTTAATTGCCATAACTGAAATATTGTGTCTGCCTATTTATGAGATATGTCTTTCTGGGTTATTTTGTTATTGTTGTTGTTGTTTTTAATTATTATTTTGTTGGTTGGGTTTTCAAAAATATTATTTATTTTCCCAAAAACCTGTGCCTTAATTTTAGCAAAAATTATTTGTCTGTAAGATACAAGGAGGAAATGGAAAAACTGCTTTTTTGCCCAGTTTCCTGGGATTTGTTGGGAAGCGGAGCACCCAGATGTTCCACAGCAGACATGATGTCCCCCTTGTGCCAGGAATGTGCCTTCTGCTATTGCTATTAAAATTAATCTCCATTAATTTTAATTATTAGCTGCTGAAATGTGTTTGCACATCCTCATGAGGGATGTGTTAGAGTCTGCCTGCTACGATACCACCCACCCTCAGCGTGTTCCTCTCTTGCACTGGGTGTAAAATCCCATAAAAACCATGTGGCTAAATATGTTAATCTGCATTTCAGCCATTCCATCCCCACCTGAGCAAGCCCCTTATCCTCTGAAGGTAGTGCAGAGCTGTCCCATATGGTCACTGGAGATCTGGACATAATAAATATCCTGAAGCCTGAGCTCTCCAGGTCAAACACTTGAGTGCAAACATCTACACTGTGAACAGGAAAACTTAGTGGAAATTAATTTTGTCAGAATTTTGTAACTGATTAGTCCAGGACTGGAGGGATTGAGCAGGAATTTGTCCTGGGAATCTGTCATGATGAAATATTTAGAAGGAGAAATTTCTTGCCTGAACATTTGTTTAGCATCACTTCTGTGTGGAATTTTGGACATTATTTCTTCCCAAATTAACTCAAGCTACTAGGGACTTCAGGCCAATTCCAACTTTTTTAATGGAATGAGCAAAAGAAGACAGAAATTGCAAATCTCCGAAAGCATCAAGTTAGCCAGATGAAGTGAAATGCCAGTGGAAAATTTTTATTGTGCAAGAATAAAGAGAAAAATAGACAGTGCTATATAAACCTAAACCTTTAAACAAGGACACATATTTCTTCAATAGAAAAATAAATCTGTGATAGATAAAAATTATTTCTCTCAAAAAAAGAAAGTATTTAAAAAAACAAGCTAAGAGTTAAAATATTTTGAGAATACTTGTAGAAATTGTTTCTAGGGGGAAATATAAGGCTTAGAGTCACATAAACTTAGGTGGGATTGCCTATGGTTACAATACATGTCTAAATGGAATATGACAACCGAATTCAAGTATCAGTTTATATTGTGACTCTGCACTTCCCAGCTTCAAGTTCTGCTGATCCTCTGAACCACTAGGTTTGTTAAATTGACTTGGATGTGCCTTATTAACAGCAGACAAGCCTGCAGGTAGCCATTCTCTGCATATGCCCTGACCTTCCCTAGCCCATCTGCTTTCAGGGTGGGCATTACCCACTGCTCAAAAGGCTGAATTGGCACTCCAGAGGTAATCGGTGAAGCACCAACTGTGCCTCAAGACTCTACATTATCCTTTCTCCCAAGCCTGCTAAATTACGTTCAGTTCCTTCCCCAGTTCTGTGTGAGCTGCAGAAAGAATTAAGCATGAGGATGATCATCTCTTCTGCAACAGGCAGGGAAAGCAAGAACTGCTAGGTGCTGTTTCTTTAGAGGTGGACATACTCCTACCCCCTCAGCACAAGAAATAACTGTTATTGGATATTCCACTCCAAAATCCAATGAAAGAGCAAAGGACAGTCAACCCACAGAGATACTTCCTAAAGATCTGCTAAGACAACAATAAAAAATGGGCAGTTCTGTGAGTTTGTGAGAGGCTGAGGATGCAGATCCATAACCAGCAAATTCCCTGGTCTCCTGACACATGGCTTGTGCTCCCCTGTTCTCTTGGTTTTCATCACTGCATTTCAGTGCTGGGGGACCTGGGCTCTCAATGAGCAGCATCTGCAGAGCAGGGAGAGCCTGGGAGAAGAGAGCTCTGCTGACAGACAGTGGTGCTGACCAAATTGGCAACCTCTGCTGCAGCCTCTGTGAACTGCTCATCCAGAAACCTCTCAGCTGTTTGTTCGCTGCTGTGCTTGGGAACATGACAATCCCTGGTGCTGCTGGAGAGTGTTTACTGCTGCAACCCTTAATTGGGTGCAGCATGGCTCTGCTGCGTGTTCCACCAGCCCTGACTGCAAAAGGGAGCAGGGCAACCAAGGGGAAGGGCTTTGCTCCTGCTTCCTTTTCCCATTGGGATGGAGGGAAGGAGGGAAACAGTCTTCAGTTGTGAATAAATGCTGGGCTTCGCCAATCCCTTCAATAACTCCACGGTTTGCCCCCAAAAAACAAATGAAAAGGCTTGACTTAGGATTCAGTAGCACTGGCCAGTTCCAGGCATTTCCAGCAGCCTCAACAAGTTCATCATAGCTTTATAATGTTTGTCATTTGAATGTTGCTGCTTGTCACGATGCAAACAATCATCATGGCTTTGAGAGTTTGTGCAGGATGTCAAGGAAGGAAGGGAAAATATCTCCTCACGCATTTTATTTCAAGGTCCTTTCATCCATGGCGTTGTAAGCTTGGAAGCTTGAGGAAGAATTAAGACTGAAATGAACTGCTGCAGATGGTGAAAGGTCTCATTTGTTGATCACCACGAGTGAAGGATGTGTCTCAGAGTTCTGCTCTTCTCTACTACACTTGCCTGCTCTCAGGTTCACAGGTAGAGGTGAAGACTCTTCATTTTTGAAAGCTGAAAAAAATAAGCTGAGGGGTTTCAGGGGAAGAAGAGTAATAGTTTTGACATTATTTCTCCACAGGAAGACTTTGCAACCTGATTTAAATACAAAACTCAGTAAGCAGAATGAAGAATAGGAGGAGGTGTGCTCAGAATTCGTGGTCAGTTAGTTTGGTGTTTGTGTGTGTGTCTGCGTGTTTGTGCTATTCCTTCTTTTCCATCCATGAAACAGACATCCAAAACAAATGACTTGGCTAGCCCAGGCTATATTCTTCATGCCATTTGAAAAGGGAAAAGTGTTGTCCATGTCCAGAACAAGATAGTTCATTTGAAAGTAAAAATAACTGATTTTGTTTATCCACAGGGAACAGAAGTTATCTTAAAGTGTATCCTCTTCTCTAGCAGCCTAGATCTTGTTCCTTTATCTACCATTTGATCTTTCCTGTAGCTCTTTCTACTATTTTCCTCACTTTCACACTCTAAACTTTTCTTCATTACTTCACTATCTCTCCCTATATCTCCTTTATCCTATTTTTTTCCCCAATAGCAACATCCTTCCCTAGCTCCTCTCACATGTTTTTCAGAGTTCACAAGACTCCACAATCCTCACACCACCATGTCCTCACTGGTATTTTCTGACAGGAATTTTTTGCAGGTCAATATAAAGACCATTGGGAGCTACCAATGACCTTATAGGTGTAAGCAGGTGTGTTTTCTTGGGAAATGTAATTCAGATCCAAACTGCAAGCATAGCAATAAAATAATAAGCAACCCAGCCTGGATATGTGACATCCACACAGTACAACGTGTCTGTAGACTGATCTCATAGATTACCATTTGTGGCTCAAGTGCCTGAGGTTGTTCAGCTCTTCTGGTTCAGTTTAATCTAAAATGAAATAAATTTCAGGTCCAATTCCATTCTGTGTAGGGAAGTGCAGCAAGTGTGACTGAGAAATTAATTTCCAAGGCAAATCCTGATCTGCACTACAACTCTAATGTGGACAAATCCAGTATGTCCATCTTTACAAGTCTAGTAGAAAGGTGATAATCTCCAGTTATTTTACTATAAAAGGCATTGTAAAATGTGTTACGGGTAAGTCCTGAAGGTTTCAAGGAGCTGTAATTGCTGGAGTACATATTTTAAAACTATAAAACAGGTTCTCTTGCCAGTACATCAGGAAGAGATCTCTTCTGTTTTGAAATTCAGGTGCCTTGTGGCCTGATGTTTCCCACTTAGATAAACTTCTTGTGATTGGTCTTATGAAACTTGATACAGTTCAGCTCAAGAGATGCTCCAGACTTTCCAAACCTGCAGCCAGATAAGTTTCCAGATATGGGCTGTTGGTCCCAGTTGCTTGGTTTTTAGGGCAGAAGCAGCCAAACAGAGCTACCAAGGACATTTGCTGAGCTCTCGGCTTCTCTTTAGCTACCTACCCTTATTCTGGTGGGGGGACACAACCTAGTGCTCTCCTCTGTCTCTCCTCTTGGTAAGCTCTGCCTTGTGAATAGTCTAAAGACCAGGATCCAGAAGTAAACTGGGAGCTAAGTTATCTTCTGATGGCTCATCGACCCACCACTGACCCACGTGTGAAAGGGAATTTTTGGAGCAGAAAATTAGAAATTGAGATGTTATACGATTTTTTTTGTATTAAATATCTATAGGGCAGGGGAGAAAAACACCTTAGAAGTAATGATACTGTAATGGCAGATGTTTTACTTTTTATTAGCTTTTCTAATGGCTTTTGTTTGTCCAAAGTTTGTCCTAGTCTGTTTAAAATCTTAAAGAGCAACACAATAATTCTGCACTGATCTGTTGTTGGTGAGTGGCTAAATGTAATTCCAATAAGTTTTTCCAGGCCAATATATAAATGATATTTAACATATAAATGATAATCCAACATATAAATGATATTGATGCATTTTTTGGAAAAAAAATGTAAACCTTTTTTTCTGCAGCCAAAAATATCTCTCTCAGAAGATTTGCAGAGATGTTACCTTGAGAATGAGGAAAAGCTTGACCTAACCAACTTGGCTTTATCCTAGAATGTTCAATACCCGTGAGGAGAAGGGGTTCTCTCTAGCTGGGTGGGAAATTGCAGCTCTGAAGAAAGTCACTGCATCACTTCTTTTCCCTACCATTTCAATTTGGCAGAAAAGATCTGCATAATTACTAAACCTCACAGCCACCAATGTACCCATAGGGTTATTTTGCAACCTAGGAAGTCCAGTTAGGTGGAAGATATTCCTTTGATTTATGACCCTGAGGTAGTCAGCTCATAAATTAATGTTTGCATTGGGAGCTTCAAGTTGCCTTTTGCATCTGAAGGCTGTGGGTAGCAGAGAGTGACAGGAAGACATCAGACTAAGACGCATAAAACATACTGAAATTATGTTTATTTTCTGTGTTTCAAGTGAGAAGGCATTTCACTATGAGTGTTATACTGTGGCTCTTTAAATGCTTTCTTATTTGCAGACATGACTTGGAAATTATTGAAAGCAAGACTTCTGGGTGACAGGAGTGGGCGAGGAGAGGTAAACATGAAGAACAATTCAGTCAGACACAGAAAGTCTTAGATCATTTAAGTAATTGGGCAAAAAGGTGACAAATCCAGTTCAATGCAGATAAATGTAGAATAATGAGTCTTGGAGCAAAGAAAATAAAGACAGAAAATGTTGAGCAGGAGACTGCAGCACCTTACTGACTGGCAAAGAGATTGGGACAGCGAGGGGAGAGAAATCTCCCTAATGATTGGGATATAACTGCTCGTGAATGGGTGGAATTCAGTGGAATAAGAAAAAGGTCAAGAATTTAATTTTTCATAGACATAGAACTCTTTTAGGTTATCTTGTCCATCCTCTTGCATCAGCTGAGAGACATTTCTTTCGGCAAAGAACCCTATTTTGTTGAATTATGAGGATTGTCAAGGTGATTTATAGGATAGATTTAGTTAGTATGAACATTTTTGCTAGCCAACACAAAAACCAGAATGTTTTGGATGAGATTCTGACTTCCCTGACACAGATGTAAATAAAACCACCTGTAAAATCTTCAGCAGACTCTCTCATGCTCTATAGAAGTAAATGCACACTTATTCTTGCAGCTGGAATTTTACTGCAGGGATTTGCAATACTGGGGTTTTAGCTGCAGCTGAAACAATGCACAGTCCAGTGGAGATGGGTTTTTCTCCAGGGAAATTTATCAGACCTTTGAAGCCCAAGCTGACTTAACGCTGTTGACTGCAATGCTACTTCACCTCTTCCATTGCTGCTGCCTGGTGATTCAGTTCAGAAGTTGATCTGAATAAAAGGTTATCTGCTCTCTCAGCAGACTCACTGATTTCAGAAGGTACTATTGGACAGTGAAGAGTTGGAGTTGACTCTTGCAGTAAATATATAAACATGGAAGGCAAAATTCCAAGCCCAAAATTATGAGCTTCAAATCCCATGTTCAACTCACCCTAAAAGCGCACACATCTATCAGTGGCTATTTTACAGCAATGTTTTCCAGGTCCTGCTCTGCTGCTGGAATCTCACCAAAGTCCATCCGGGATCCAGATCTGGTTGTGATCTTCCTCCAAGGGCTTATCACACACTTTACATTTAACAGGCACAGAGGCAGTGAGAGGAGCCCAGACCTCCTCTTTCCTCATGAAATGAGAGCAGACCAGTCCTCTTGTGCTTTTACACAGCAGGCCAATAAAGACTGTGCCTCCTCTTCTTTTGACAATAGGGGTGAAGACTTCTCCTTCTGAAGCTTGAAATTACAGACATGACACAAAGGGCAAGATGCATCTTGCTTTGAGGAAAACACTGATCCCAACACCTCTGTTAAAGGGCATGACATGTGTGAGAGCTCCAGCTTTGCTCTAAAATGGAAAGAGCCCCCTGTCCATGGCTTTTGGATGATGGACTATGTTGCTTCTTCACGGAGGGTTGGGGGGCTTCAAGGCTTTCAGTTCTGGGAAGACAGAAGAACCCCTCACCACCATGTGCTGAGTGAAGAACCAAAAAAAACCAAGGAAACAGTGCTGTCTGTTGGATATGGGATCCTAAAAATCAGGCAGGTATTTTGTTGCCTGAATTTTCATGAAAAATCCTGAGATTCACAAGTGACTTTAGTGCAAAACTAACAGGACAATCTAATCAGAGCACTGTCATTTTGTTAATTCAGCCTTGGAGAAACTTACCTCTAGGTAAGAAATAGCTGTAATATCCTTTTTTCATGTCAATGAGGTGCATATTCATCTGCACCATTTGCCTCTGCCAGTTCTTATTTCCAAACCTTGCTGAGGCACCAGAAATTGCTTATGCTGTTAAGCACCAGCAATTTAAGAATGCTAGCACTCCGCTAGAATTTGAGATGTTAATTAAAAATTTGATTTTGCAACCTCTAGGGTTTTTTTTTGGTTTTTTTTTTGGTTTTTTTTTTGGTTTTTTTTTTTTTTGTCTTCTTTTTGCATCAGTCTGTGCTGTACTTCTGAGGGGGTAAAGCTGAGGCTGGGTGAGGTAGAAATAAGCAGTGCACAGTGGGGTGGAAACAGGATGTCTGTGCTACACACATCACACTGTGGTGGGCTCAAATCAGTTCCCTTTGTGTCAACAGGACCATTTTGACAATGATTATCAAATAGATGGACATGAAAATGGAAAAGAGAAGATGCAGAAACATGGCAAACCTTTGATCCTCTTCAAGGTTTTCCATTACAAAAGTATTTCTGTATTTATATCACTGTCTGTGAAACATACCCTCACACAAACAGCATGTATACAGAGCCCTTCCCCATTTCCCAGGGCCAGGATAATGATAAATGCATTAAAATTTCTGTTTCTGAGAGCTTGCCCTTGAGAGCTGCTGTGACCCACCCCTGAAGGCAAGGGCAAACCAGGTTCTTGTTAATAGGTCCCTTGAGGTGGATTAGAGTGAAAAAACACTGAATGATTGGTGCTTGTAAGTATATGTATGTAGGGTTTATTTCAGAACAATTTGGTTGCAATAAAAATCAGTTATGTACTATTTTGTTGTTATTATCTATAGTAATGTAGAAATATAAAAGCATAAAAATATCTCTTTAAGAAATGTATAAGGAATAGGAGCATCTCACTACCCATGGACCTCACAACGAGATTTGGTTGTTGCAGTTTCAGTGCCTGTTGGTCAAAGTGATGGTCACAGTCTCGATCTGTCAGGGGTGGATTAAACCAAGGGAACACTGAAGTTCCATGGGTTATAAACACTCAAGTTCAGGAAGGAATATCCAGGAATGCAGAGAATGCCAACTGGATGATGTAATGCTGTGGATCAGGGAACAATCTGTGAGTCTTTGAGGTCCCTGACACCCTCCAAGGTGCCACAGCTGCCTCTCAAGTCAGCAGAGTTGGAGGCAATGGTGGCCCATCAGAAGGGAGGAGAACCTTCAGGCTGGATGGAAGCTTTCACAGCTGAGCCATTTGTGTAAGGAATTTGGCATGATAAAAAGCATGTCCACCTTGAAGGATCTGCCTCTTATCAGCCTCTTCCCTTACCTTGCTCAACACCCAGCTGTAGCCTGAGGTGGGGCTGTGTCCTCTGCACCTGGGTGGTTACTTCGTACTTCATTAGCAACCCCCTAATTGAGTGAGCCATCAGCATTCCAGTATTTCTCAGGAGCCTCCAAAGCACCTGGGAGAGATTTTCAATTCTTTTTTTTAAGACACATGCTCTTTCAGTAAAATGTGTTGTTCAGGAGGAATCAGTAGACTCTCTGAAATGACCTGCAACTCTGATATTTTTGGAAAAATAATTTTATTTCTAATGAGTTACTGTCTTTCTTGGGCAGTGCCAACAAAATTCTATTTTATTTATTATTCTCATTTAGTTTCCAAGCTGGAGTTACTGTCAGTATCTACTAAAGCTGCTAATAAGCCTTTACAACAATTTTCTTCCTTCTGAGGCGTTGTTTGCAAGGCCTTTGAAAAGTGTGACATCACACTGGCTTTTCAACATATAAATGAAATATTTTTTGGTGCTCTTTGATCTGCTATAGCTTCCAAATGCCTTTATATTTTTATCAAATGGATGCCAGTGTTCAGCCACATGATTATCAGGTATTCATTTAACCTTTTTGACACTCCAAAATGTCAAATGCTTCACAAATGCCTTTTTGAATACAAAAGGCTACAGAAGTTTCTTCTGAATTCTGACATGTCTTAACAACTCTGAGTTTCTGTTGTTTTAAATGCTATTTATGGCTTTAAAATTAAATCCTACCCTGCTTAGTACTAGTCATAGAATCATATAATAATTGAATTGTTTGGGTTGGTATGGACATTAATGATCACCCATTTCCTACCCCCATGCCATAGAACACCTTCCACTAAACCAGGTTGCTCAGAGCCCCATCCAACCTGGCCTTGAACACTTCTAGGGATGAGGCACCTACAGCTTTTCTGGGCACCCTGTGCCAGGGCCTCATCATCCTCTGGGTAAAGAATTTCTTCCTGAAATCGAATCTAAATCTACTGTCTTTAGTATGAAGCCACTTCCCCTTGTCCTGTCACTGCATGGCCTGGTAAAAAATCTCTCCCCATCTTTTCTTTCAGCTCCTTTCATGTACTGAAGCCTGAAATTAGGTCACCCTGAAAGCTTCTGTTCCAGGCTGAACAATCCCAACTCAACCAGTCGTTCCTCATGGCAGAGCTGCTCCATCCCTCTGATCATCCTGGTGGCCTCCACTGGACTTGCTTCAACAACTTCGTGTCCTGACAGGAGACATGAACCGGCTGTGAACCTTGGGTTTTTATGGGTATAGGAAATAACCTGATCTGATGAACAAAATGGAGCAATTCTCCATGAGGTTGTTGTTATTTACCATCTTGTCCATCAGTTAACCCTTTCTGCAGTGCTGCAGATAATGTTCCCCCTTTCAGAGGCAAGGTCCCAACACAAATATAATCTCCAGAGCATGGTGATATTCACATAGTCACATCAAGATCACATCCCACCAGCTCAGACCCTGTCAGTTGAGAAAGAAATTCCACATCTGAAGTACACAATAGGATCTTCCTAAAAAAAGAAAAAAAAAAAGAAAAAAAAAAAAAAGGTCTGATATATGTCTCTGTAGGATGATATACTGTGCTGAGGGAGCAGGACCAAAATGGAATTGAATACACAGGGATACACAAGATAGCGATATCTGCAAGATGGGTGTGTGTCATGTGGCATATTTTACTGCAAACAAAAAATTAATCTCCAGCAAGTAACTACTGTAGTTACAGTAACTACTGCACAGGAAAAATTGTGTCCTTTCACTTTGATTTTTTCAGTCAAGACTGGCTATCTTTCTAAAAAGTATTCTTATTTCAAAGAGAAAGAAGAAATTCAATGCAGTGTTTGCTGGATGGAAATTATAATAGCTGGTTACAGTCCCTCAACTTGAGGGACTAACCCTCAACTTGAGTTGAGAGGGTTACAGCCCTCTCAACTTGAAATTCCTGTGTGAGGTCCTGGTTTCACTAGAACAGATGGATATGAGATTTTGCCACATCAAGTGATGCCTTGTACATCCAGAAGATATAGAGGCACATATCTGCATTTTAGATTAAACCAAAATTTGAAACACAGTTAATTTGGTTTTTATGACTCAGTGCAGGGAGAAGTCCAGAATCAGCTGTAAGAGGCAAGTACAACCAGTATTTGATGGAAAGTTGTCTGCTATCATCCCAGATGGATAAAGATAGAAGTTGCTGAAATGCTGGAGTTGAGTCAGAAAGGCCAGAGGATAACATCCATGGGACTTGCTTCTGAACCTTGATAACAGGCTCAGAGTAGGACTCCAAGAAGAGCTGTTGTAGAGGAGGATCAACGTGGGCTGATTTTTGAAAAAAAATGGGCTGAGATCAGCTGCACCTCTGCTTTTAGTGTCAAAGCAAACCTCAGTCTGGGACTGTGGTAGGACATTATCATGCATCAGCATCTTTACAGTCATGGAAATTGCTGTAGGCTTGAAGGAGAGTGAATGAAATGTGCTACAAATTTAGTCTGTGTATCTGTATGTATATATATATATATATATAAATATAAATATAAATATAAAATTTGGGTTGTATTGACTATCTATTGTGTTAAACCCTGAATATGAAATGAATGTTACACGGGGCATTCAGACTTTTGGCACCTGTCTCATAGAAGAGTGCATGGTGCTCCAGTGAAAATGGGAGTTAGATGGGAGGTAAATTCAGCAAAGGAGACCTGAATTCTCCTACAAGCTTTGTTCAGACAACCTGACCTATGGAAACACCTCGGACAAAGTGAGTGCAAGTCTGTGCCCATCATCTTTGCAATCAATAAAATGGGGACAGAGCACCACGCTCAGTGAATGTAGTGAACTCCACTGTGACCAAACCTTGATGTCAGACTCAGAAGGGATTTATGGTGCATGGCCTTAAGGATGAGCAAAGGACACGCTACTCACTCCAAAAAAGGATTAGAACCTTCTTGTGCCTTTTACTTCTCCAGCAGGACACTGCCATTGGTGAAGCCTCTGATTAAGAAGCAGTACTTGAGAGATAACAAATTTTCAGTGATTACCATGGGAACCACAAATGATTTCATAAGGATGGAGAAATTATAAAAAGTTCTAATTGAGAGAGAGGATAAGGCTTAAAACAGTTTCTATGGAAACCAGAGGTGGCATCCAAAAAAAGTGTGTGTACTAATCTGATAGTCTGATTGGCAGGTAATTGGTGCAGTGCTGGAGTGAGGAAGCCTTGGGATGTGAGATGAAATGTCCATCACACAAACAGCTAAAACAAACAGCCTTCTGAAGAAGAGCTGGAGCTTCAAACTCTTTCCCTCCCAGTAGAATAGACTCATCACTCAATGGTGATTCATTTTCATTCTTGTCCCTGTACTAAGTGCATTTTTTTTTAATTACAGTATGAAAAACTTCAACAGAGCTGATGGATGGAGCTGCTCCCTCACCTTACCCAAACACTAGAAGTCATGAAGGTGCATTTATGCAGACATGACCTCCAGTCTGTTTCTTTTCTCAGGCAGAAGAGGGAAGTGAACACAGACTTCCAGACTTCCAGTAAGCTCTTTGAATAGCTAGATGAGATACTTGCCTGAGCTTTCCAGGACTTCAGTTTCTCCCGGATGACTGGCTAATATCCAGCCAAGCTCATTTCACAGAATTCAGAATTTCTGCAATAATTTTACTTGTCAGATCCCAGTGGAAATTCCAAGGACACAAAGTCCAATATCACCTGTGAAGGAACTTCCAGGCATACATTAAACCAGATAACCAAGTATTTCTATCTACCAGAATTATTTGGTTTTAGGGCAAGTGGACAACTCTTGTCAGGTGTTTTGTGGAAGACATGGGATGAACAAATCCAATCTTTGCTCTCTTTCACAGGGCTGCAGCCCAAGTACATTATGATATCTTTCAGTTTGATGCCTAAAGAAGGAAAATATTACTGCTGTCAATAAATTAGATAAATAACAGGCCTTGGCCAGCCGCAAGTTGCTGAAGTCCTCAGCAAATTCTTTGCCAGCTCAGGGGCTTGGAAGACACAGATTTTTTTCTCCAATATTCTCTGAGCTCACCAAATTGATTTCTCCATTCATCAGATGCAGACAGAAAACCTCACATTTAGAAATAGACAAACCCCACAAAACAGAAATATTTTGCGGATCTGAGGTATTTTGAAAGATGATAAGCCTTTCTGTTGAAAGATTAGAAGGCTGGTCTGCAATCTCTGTGACACTGAGATTCATGGCTCCCCAGTGTTATCCAAAATCATGATTTAAATGAAATATTGAAAATTATTAGGGGGAAAAAAACCATCTTTTCACTTAGAAAATGTGCATTTAGAGAACTTTGCCCATTTCCTGATCACAGAACTACCAGTGCCAGCATGATCTAGGCTGGAGCCATCTGCAGAATGGCCTCACTCCCCACGGTCGGTGGCAAATTCATCTCCATAGTGGCTGCCATGCCATAACCTCTGCATACTCCAGCAAAAACTGGATTTGAAGAACAGTACACAAAGATAATCAAGGAGATCAGGAAGAATTCTAGTTCCACTTTTGTTCTGCCAGTTTAGATGAAGTCTGGGTCAAGCACTGGTCTGTTTTGTATATAGGACTAAGGTTAGGTGAGTCTTATACATAACACACGTCTGCAAAACTTTGAAATGTCTGCCTGGGCAAGAAGCTTAAGATGTAACCTTTCAAGAATTCTATCTTTATAGCGTGATAAAAAAAAAAAATGTTTTCCATAGACTGAAGGGCTCGGAGATGCTCTGGAGAGATGGGTGACATGCATTTAAAGAAGGCTCAAAATTAACCACATTAATAGTTGTCATGTAACTGAAGGGGCTCTCAGGTGGTCACCTTGCTTTGTGGTTCACTGAATCCATCACTGCTTATACCACATCTTCTTTTTAGTAATATTTGACAGAAAAAAAAAAGGGCAGTGAACTAAACAGAGTGGCTGAAGAAAATAACAGATGTAGCTCAGTTCAAGAGCATCCAGAGTTCCATTCTGCTCACTCAGCCTGGGTAGTGTTACTGTTGGTTTTTTTCCTCACAAAAATTCTATATTTTTGAATTTTCACATATGTTTTCATTCCCACTGCTGCCATTGGGCAGGGAGACAGAGAAACAAGCTTGACCTTGTTATATTTCTGGTTGGTTGCTTGCACATCTGCTTTTTCTGATTCTTTCATGGATGATGTTGGTCTGTGCCCTCTCTGTTATGTACCATACAGAATTCTGGCAACTGAATCATTAATCCATATTTCATTTATTTAATTTAGTTTATTTTCATTTCAGGTCTTGCAAGTGCACTTCTCAGAAATGCATGTCTATGTGGTGGATGGTATGCAATAACCTGATTTATACATATGTTCAATAGAGAGAAATAATATAAGTTTCTGGTTCATACAGTTGAAAATTTCTCTGTGTGTTTTGTAGGTGGTATTCATCCTTTCCATTATAACATGCCAGTAAGTTTAAAGCCTTTCTGTGAAGCAGCACCTCTGGAAGCTTTCACTTTTTTCTATGCAAAGAAAATATCCCACTAACTACAGATATCAGAGTTCTGTAGATGCAAAAAGGCAGCAATCCTCCACCATTGTGAACAGAAGACACAATTTACCTCCTTCAGCAGCTAAAGAGGACTAGCAGAAAAGCTGGAGAAGGATTTTTGAGAAGGGCTTGCAGTGACAGGACAATGGCTTTAAACTAAAAAAGGGGAAGGTTTAGATTAGGAAGAAATTCTTTGCTGTGAAGGTGGTGAGGCCCTGGCACAGGTTTCCCAGAGAAGCTGTGGCTACCCCATCCCTGGAAGTGTTCAAGGCCAGGGGACTATGAGAAACCTGGGATAGTGGAAGGTATCCCTGCCCATGGCAAGGGGGTTGGAACTGGATGATCTTTTAACACTCTTTCTAACCCAGACCATTCAGTGATTCTATGATTATCTAACCCAGACCATTCAGTGATTCTATGATTATGGGGGATCAACCTGCAGGAATAACCACTGGGTCGCGATTAGGATAACTAAGTGAAGGAAAGTTTGCAGGGCTTAGACAAAAAGAGATACAGAGCGTGTGCAGAGCAGTTGATTATTTCACTTAGAAGCAACATTTTGAGAGTAGAGGAAAACTTTGCATGAAAACATAATTGCACTGCTCTACAAGGTCAAAAATACAAATCATGTGTTGGAAAAAGGAGCTGACATCCTAAAAGAGAACTTCATTGTACTGGTGTGACCCCACATTATTTAAATCCTGATGACTGTATGGGGTTGTGTCTCATCTATCTCAAAAAGGTACAGTAGGCCTAAATTTCTTGGAAAGGGTGACACAGCAAGGGATAAATGTGTGAGGCATGATTAAAAGACTAAGAATCTTCTCCCTTAAAAGTGAACAGCAGAGGAGGAATTTTAAAGAGGTCTTTTAAAACCTGAGTGGTATGGAGAAAATTATAGTTTATTTCATGCTCTCTTTCAATACCAGAACTAGGGGATAATAATGAAACTACCAGGCTACAAGTTCAGAGCCAAAAACAAGAGGGTACTGTCCCTTGTGCAATATATAATTAGGCTGTGAAATTTCTTCCCATGGGATGCTGTTATAAGTTTATGTGGGTTCAAGAAACCACAATGTGTGATTAGGCAGATTCATAGAAGAAAACATGCTAAGGACTATTAAATGCACACACACAATGCCTGTTGAGGAATTCCTGGATGAAAAGTCACAGAAGATGGGTAAACGTCAGCACATGCTGACTCAGTTCTTTCTTAGGAATCCTCTTCTGTCCAGTGTCTGGAATGGTATAATGTGCAGAAGAAAATTTGGGTCTCACCTGCAAAAGCTGCTGCCTTCTGAAAAGAAATGGACTTGTGCAGGGATCTAGCTGTGAGAGAGACGGGCTAAAAATGGAATGTGAAGCAGAAGGTACTAACATGGGATAACAATGATCCACTGATGAGAAATGCAGTTCAGGAGTACCAGATCAGCTCTCAGAGTACTGCTTACTTCTGCTTGAGCTGGAAATCATAGAAACTGCGCTGTGAGTCCCTCAGAATTCTTGGCAGAATTGTGAATACACAGTCCAATAGATTAATGCTTTGCTGCAATTTTTGGAGCTCAGCTAAAGACATATTCAAAGACCCTGATGTTCAGATCGTGAGTGAATGATGAGAGAGAGAGGGAGAGTTCTCTGCTCCATAATGTCATGAAGCTCAGGAATAACGAGGAACCAGCAAGGAAATTCTCTTGAAAATAGCTCACATCCAGATGTTTGTCTGATCCATATATCCAATGAAGAAATTTTATTGAGTGTCTTCTTTTTTAACTGTATTTTGAGTTCTCCTTTAAATCACAGTGCAACCTATGTGTCCCAGAGTAAAACTTCATTTTCTGCCAACATCAAAATCATAGAATCAAGGTTTGGAGGAAGGCAGAGTGAGGCAAAGTCCTCATGTATCTTGGCTTAGATAGAACAGATGCTCTTAAAGTGCAAATACAAACTTGTTTATAGTTTTTGTCTGACCTTAGTTGTTATTTAGGCCTTAATGACCTAATGATGCCATTATAAATATTTGTCCAGACTTAAGTGAAAAGCAAATGATTTAGCTTTTTATTTAAAAAAAATAAAAGGCAAACACATGTGTCCACAATCAAAGCAATGATAAATCAAATTTTAAATTAAACCATGCCAGTTCCATTTGCCAACATGCTAGCAGTTATTTGAGAGTGAATTCAAAGTGCATGTTCTTGAAGATTGCTTACAGTGATCTGCTTGCAGAGTTTGCAAATACAATGATTTCCTCATTTGTTGAGTGACAGCTAACATAGTAGCCTGGCTAATATACATCAGCCTTCCTTTCTCCAAGCTCTGAGGTAGGGTAACGCTAATGGAGGATATAGAACAGACAGTTTTGGGAGAGCAAATTGCCATCAATAATTTCTCTGCTAATCGTTCCTTTCTCTTTTTTTTTCTTTTCTATACAAATTGTCGATTAATAGGTTATGACTAAAATTATGTGCTGAAGCGGAACAATTTCTGCCACTGTGTCTATCATGAACTCTTTTCTATGAATGTATGATTGACTAAGGTCAAGCAGCTTTGCCTACACACATATGTTATGTGCATTGTTTCTTTTCCATCATTGGTTGGCAGGAAATCTAAGAGTAAAATCTTCTGGAAAAACAGCTCTGAACCCAAATTCTGAGTCTGTCTGCTGATTGATTCAATTATATTTTGTTGTCTAAGCTTTTTGAAGTGCATTAAATGTTGCCTTCCAAAAGACATCATTCACAAGGAACTTGGTAACTCCTAATCTCAAAGACTGAAGAAAATAATGAGCTCAAATATAGAAGCCTTCAGATCCATCTTCCATGCCATTTAAAATTAGTATTGCTCTTTGCCTAAACACTCTGGACAATAAATTTTTCTTGTGAATATATTTTAGAATCAGAGTTTACTGTATATTAGGAAGTATCTCTGGAGGCCTCCAGGTCAACCTCCTGCTCTATGCTCTAAGACTCATTTTATATCTGGGTCAGTTTGCTTGTGGGTTCCCTCTAAGAATGGAGAAATCACAGCCTGCCTGGACAACCCGTTCCAGTGCTTAGCTGGAACATTGTGAAAAAGGCTTTCTTGCAAATAGCAGAATTTTTTCTTACTGCAACCTGTGTCTGATGCTTCTCATCTTTTCACTCTGCAGCCCTGAAAAGAATCTGTCTCTATCCTTTCTATAAGGATACACCAGAAGTTAATGAAGTCTTTGGCCTCAATAAGAGCAAATATGAAATACTGGAAGCAATACCTGTCTGGATAAAATTATGTCAGAATGAGAGCTACTTACAAAATTAATCATTGGAATATTATCCTAGCTTCCAATGGCAAAATTCATCAGCACAGATGCCATTGTGATAGGACACATGAAAACATAAAGGTAAAGAGTAAACAGACTTATTTAATGCATGGTATAGTTTTGTCTCTAAAGCTTCTTCTTGCAGCAAAGTTCTTCTCCTCTCCAAAATGCCACTACTGTGTGCACATGCAATCCTCACAGGACCTGTCTCAAATATCCTTGACTTTCTATGACTTCCAATACTACCATGGCATTAAAAGATTCCCATATAGACCATCACAGACAAAGAAGCAAAAACCCACGCTGTCCCACTGAAACTGCAGTGCCTTTGTTCTGTGGGAAGCAAATCTTCTCCACAGGCCATAGCACAGGCAATGTGATAACAGGATAATTTCAGAGTGGTTTACTCTAGTCCCTACAATGCTTGTAATTGCCAAGGAGGATTTTTCAGATGAGATTAGCATAGACTTTGGGGATATAGAGTTACAGAGTTATGGGCTCTAATGGTGCCAGTGGTGCAGAGCACTCTGCCTGCTGGCTAACACTGGAGCCCTGAGGGACAGGGGTTGCTGATGCTGCTGTAGGGCACTGGGGTGGTAGTTTTCCATCCTCCTGAAGGCAGCTGAACACCAAATTTAGCTGTCCAAGGGACTTCTCAGCCCTCTGTCCCAGCTTCCCTTTCCCACACTGGGAACAGCAAGACCTCAATTTCATCATTAATATTCAGACTTGTTGGTGTAAAATTAGTTTTACACTTTATGGGCAATACTCAGAAAAGGACACTGAATGTCTCAGAAAGTACACTCAGCTCAGTTATTGCTATCAGTACTGAGATGTTAATTTCTGAAAAAAGAAGGATCAAGTGATTAATTTCTGCATAGGCAAATATTAAAAAACCCTGTTAAATACCAAAGCCCTTATTCTCCTGTGTGTGCTAACCTAGCCCTTCAAGGAAAATTTTGGCACACGTGTGTCCCTAATCAGACCCATTCTCATTAGAGTACAGCTGTTCTAGCATCTTTCTGTAACCCTCATGGATCTCTCCAAGGCACTGAGTCAATAAGTGATTTTAAATGAACTGCTCTATCCAGATCATGCATTACGGGTCTGTGATGTGTCTCACAGGAAAAAAGGAGGCCACAAGCAGAGCAGTGCTGGGTGCTGGCCCTTCATGGACAGTGGGATCTCCATTACTGACCTTGAATCTCTTTCAACCAGCACTGTGAGCAGAAAAAGGGCCACCACATGGACCAGGGGGGATGGAAGGTGGGTTAAAGCAATCTTGGTTCATATCAGTTGTGGTGAATTCAGGCATCTGGAACAAGTGCTAACAAAAATTGTGTTATGTTGTTGAATGGAAGCACTGGAATACTTGATACTGAACTCCAGCAACCAGTGTAAAGCATTCTCTTCTGGCTCAGTGGTGACAAATTATTTCAGTAAGGTTCAGAGCTAACTGGTAACTATTCCAGCTGGCATGTGTTAAGTGCTAGGCACCTTCATTGCACTGCATGCTGATGTTAAATTATACTAAAAGAGGGGCTCTGTTAGCAGTCTG
The DNA here is from genome assembly GCF_048771995.1 of Taeniopygia guttata. Lineage (NCBI taxonomy): Eukaryota > Metazoa > Chordata > Aves > Passeriformes > Estrildidae > Taeniopygia > Taeniopygia guttata. Next base: position 146,937,518 of record NC_133026.1, on the reverse strand, counting down.
ACCATGGACTTTAATGAAATAGCTAATTTGATCATTGTAATTATGAGTTGAGGCAAAGCAAGAGCATAAATGTTAAAATATCATTTCATGTCAGTAGAGAGAAAAGTTGACATTTACTTTAACTAAGGACTAGATTGCTGAGAATGAAGGGAGAGATAATGAGCAAATGCAAAGGAAAATAGGAATGAAAAGGTGAGACAATCTGAAAGCTGACAAGACACTAGAAGGACATGACCTGGAGCTAGAAAGGGCTGGAAAAACCTTCAGGCTGGAAGAACATTAAAAGTTTAGTGAAAAGGTTCCATGTGCTTTTTTTTAGTCAGGAAGAATCTCGGTGCTGAAAAATGGAGCCTCTATTTCCTGCAGTTCTGAAACAAAGCATTGGATATCATATAAACAACAATATCTCTGGATTCTCTTCTGAATGGAATTATTTCTGCATTTGTAAAGCTAAATTTGATCAAATTCCTACAGGAAGAGAAGCAGGCACACAGACTGTCTTTTTGTTGGTTGGTTTGTATAAATAAATAAAGCCATATTTTCACTGTGACAGGCAAACAGCTACAATAGGCTTCCAACACTGTTAGCAGAGAACAGGTTTCTAAGAGAGAAAGGAAAATAAGATTACACAGTCCCTTTAATACCAGAGGCAGGGCAGAATTTCCAAAGCACTGCAATTGCAAACCACTGTGTCACCGAAGTACCTCCTCCTCCACAGGCTGAGCTCTTTGTCTGCTTTAGCCCTTTATGGGGTGTGTGAACTTTAAATGAATCATCTTAATTCCCTAAGTGAACCTGTGACATAGAAATTTTACCACTGGTCTCACTGAAGGTCAAAATGTTGGTGCCCAGACTTGGCAGGGGTGTCAACCACTCCCTGTTTGGTGCCCATTTAGAGCTTGGATGGACATGGGGCTGTGAGAAGCCTGGCTGTGTTTGGAGGTGGATGAACTTCTGCTTTATAAACCATATGATAGAATCATATTTTCCAATATTTTTTTTTCTTTTCAACCATTTTTTGTATTTATCATGAAGTAATTTGACTGCAGTGAGCTGTGTCAACACCTTTACCCAAAAGCTGAGAGGTGCAAGTCATCATAAGAGCTGGGGCCTGGTGTTGCCATTCCATAGACAGACCTAACATGGGTCTGGGAAGGTTTCTGTTAATCAGCACCCTCATCAGGAGATCCTCAATGGTATCTGTCGGGAATTCAGAGCTGGAGGAAAGTTTCTTCATCAGAAATTTCTCATGAGAACACGTTTCCTTATAAAAGAAATTCCCTATTTCTAATAAATTTACTAGCAATATTGCAAGAATAGTTGCTTCACATTAAGAATTTTTGTTCTTCCCAATCCAGCAGAGAGAAATCCCCCAAGATCTTACATTCTAGAGGACTGCTTTGCTCTTCCATTAAAGGTATATAATATCTGACAATTTCAGTGGTTTATTGTCTGTGTAATTGGATGCAGTGAATGGATTGGGTCAAGTCCCCAGCAGGTGTAAATGACACTGTTGCCAGCTTTGAAGCTGCATTTCCCCACTTCTGTCAGCTAAACATTTTGGTTTGGCTTTGAGTTTATCATGTAGTGGTTTGAAATCTTGTTTGTGTAGGCCTGAATGGGGAAGAGTCTAAAGGAAATCTGGTTCCCATAAGTGCTGGAGAGGTACTCCAGGGAGCAGATTTGGCCTTTGTGTCTGCATTGCTTTTGGTTGAGGTTTCTGATCTGCACAGGTTTCCTGTGGGCAATGCTGTAATTTCTCTTAAGATGCAGTTTCCTGTCTGTAAGACGAAGGCAGTAATTCAGCACTGAATTTCTCCTCAGTCAAGTGATGCAAGGAGAAATCCATTAATGCAAGGCATTTGGGTAATAGGGTAATGGCAAATGTGAGCATCATGAATACCTGGATTTAGTCCTGCAGAGATGTACTATTATATTTATAGGGAGATAAGAGCCATGCTTTTCTATCTGTTACTGAACCATTTGACATTCTGTGTTGAAAAAGCACAAATATCCTAATTGCAGTTCCACAGAAGAATCATGTGGATATAAAGAATGGAAAATTGAAAAGTGCTGTTTTAACTTCTGTTGTCATTTGTTCTGCCAAGCTATGTGAAGGTTTTGAAAAATAAAAGTGCTATTTTGTGGCTCCTGCTCTCCCTCTGTAATCATCCCCTCGCTCTTCTCTAAAGCATCATGACAGTGTGTCAGTTAAGAGTGATCTTACATAGAATTAAATTCTCCCTCTCTCCTTAGATCCCCTAGATTCAGCTCCAGGTCAGGCCTGGAGCTTCTACTCTATTCCTTAACTGCAGAAGTTGTGCTAGGATGTATTTAACGACATATTCATAATAGATGCTTTGGGCTAAATCCTAAATGTATTTTCATGCATTCTTGGTCTCTGCTCATGCAAACTGCCAGTGAAACCAGTCATTTCCACCAAACCCAGGCTTTGATTTTCCAGGCTTCAAGACACACAGAAAGTCAAGCCCTGAGTCAGGTTGTAAAGTTCTTCTTCCCATAAGTGAAGAGGCTGTAGCCCAGAGGAGTGCAGGAGCTGTCCCCTGCTGCAGAGCCAGAACACGGACCTCTGCTGGCACCCCACAAAGGCTGTCCCGAGCTGTTGTGTCATGACAGAAGTGGGGATTTGTGTGAGCTGGTGGCATCAGGGGTCAGCAGGCAAACTGCATCCAGGCAAGTGAGAAGCATGGAAAGAGGCATGGAGTCAGGAGAGGAAGAGCAAGATAAACAGAGTACGAGGGCCAGAGTAACTGCGAGGTGGGAGGAGAAGCTGAACGATGGCGGAGGATGTGATAACAGATGAGGCTGCTATAAGAAGCCTTAACTATTAGTAGTGTACCAGTCTTCTGTTTTACTTAGCAGTGTGCTGGAAATTGTGATGAATTCAATCTTGTGTAGCCTGTGGAGGGATGGTGCTGTGTACATTTGAAATGCAGAATGTGCCACGGTCTGGAGCGTACCTCAGCCCCAGTTTTATCTTGCACACCTGACACTTGCTGCAGTAGGAAGTGAAGTGCAGTTTATTTCACAATATATGAAAAACATTCAATCATGTGCCCTGCTGTCTCATCCTCTTCTGTGCTAAGAGGATGAGATTGATAGTAAGTGGTCTTATGAAGCTATCAAGCAGCTTCATATTCAGAGCTCAGATTTCTGCCTTTTCAGTCTGCCCAAAAAAGGCCTTTGCAAGATTTTCCAATTTCCCCAATGGGTCTTTTCAATGTGCCAGAAATTATTTAACCTTGCCAAGGCATGATCTTCAGAGAAAACCAAAAATTCCCAAGCTCCTCCTTCCCCATCTCCTTTTCATAACTCAGCAGGCCAGAAATATCATTTGCCATTGTCTCATAAACTTTTGACCTGCAACTCTTGTGGGTTATTTCTTGTGTCTTTAGAGCAGGTTCAGTGAGGAAGAGCCCAGCAGTGCCCTGAGCACACACTGGAGAACCAGGGCCAGCACCAGTCAGGCTGTTTGGCCACCACTAACCACAAGCTTTTCACTAGCCAAGCAACATTGCTCCAGGGTGTGAGGAGGTGTGAGCAGACACTGTGTGGCTCAGCTGGCACCAAGTCCTAAAAGCAGTGTGGCTATCCAGCAGAAGCTGTGTCTGCAGTCAGACAGCTTGCTTTGCTGGTGGGGAAAAGCTCCTAAGCTTATGCAAAGCTCTGCTTTGCAGGCAGGCGTCTGCAGACACTTGCAAAGATGCTTTTCCACTATAGTTTAGCAGTAGAGAAATGAATCCACTACAGACATAAAATTAATCTCAGGGAATGTCTGTTTAAACAGCAAATTTCCCTCCTAAACTGTCTTTTCAGGAGAATGGCTGGGAGGTGTTCTAACTTTAATGCCCCTCAGATACTGGCACACACAAGAGTTCTTCAGCTGCACTAAGTCAGAGTGGGAACAAAAAACTGAAGAGCTGGTGGAGATCTGACCCTTTATTTTCTTCTCACATATCTTCTCTTGACATCCAAGCATAGGCAAAAGTCTCTGCAGTGTGATGTTCATGCAAGAAAAAAGCCTTAGCAAGAGATGTGCTCAGAAATCTTCAAGGCACACAGTTCAGGACAGAGTTTGAGCCTGAGAGTCCACTTTATTATGCCAGTATCATGCCAGTGATAACTTCACTGGACATAATGTGCCTTTCCCAAAAATCCCCTGGGTTTGGAACATTGCATGACAGACTGCCTGTCCCCCTGAGGAAAATAAAATGCGGGTGCTATCTGTTCCCTCCTCTACTTTGTTGCCTTCAAGAAAAAATGCCAAGAGGATTCATCCAGAGTCTCCAGACAGCTGGAAAAACTGCAGACACAGCTGAAGTGGACATTGATAAACATTTTCTGAGTTCTGACCACAATTTTTTTCTGCCCAGTGTCAAATGACTGATTGTACCATCTCCCTCCTAGCCCCACACCCTCAGCATCCAATTTTTCTGTTCACTTCCCTCCTCAGTCTCCCACATCTTCATTCCAGTCTGCTTTTCCCCCCATCTAGGTTAGATTCCCTGTATGATGACCTTTGCTGTCATTCTTTTCACTCTTTTTGTGCATTCTGCCTTTATCACTGACCTTTTTTGTCTTGCACATCTATAGTGTGAGCCATCAGTGGCAGCCATCCCTCTTCTTGACTGGTCCTTCAGGATGGACTTACAGAGCCTGGCTGGCAGTTGAGCATCTCTTAACCTTCTAGTAAGCACAGTTTTTAAAGTTCTACTTCAGTGACTTAAATGCATTACACAGAATCACAGAATCACCAAATCCCAGAATGGGTCAGGCTGGAAGGGACCACAGTGGATCATCTGGTCCAGCCTCCCTGCTCAAGCAAGGCCATCCTAAAGCACAGGCAAAGGATTGTGTCCAGAGAGTTCTGGAATATCCTCTGAGGGAGACCCCACACCCTCCCTGGGCAATCTGTTCAGTGCTTGGTCACTGCACAGGAAATAAATTATTCCTGATGTCCAGGTGGAACTTCCTGAGCATCAGTTCCTGCCTTTCCTCTTGTCCCTTTGCTGGGCACATGGAGCAGAGCTTGGCCCTGCTCTGAGCCCTCCCTGCAGACACTGACAGACAGGGATGAGGTCCCCTCTCAGTTGTATCTTCTTGAGGCTGAACAGCCCTGACTCCCTCAGCCTTTCCTCGTAAGAGAGTAATCATATTTTGTTGTTCTCCAGTGGCCCAGATCCAGGAGCTCCATGTCTCTCTTGTCCTGAGGAGCCCATAACTGGACACAGCACTCTGAATGTGCCTCACTAGGGCTGACTAGAGGGACAGGATCACTTCCTTGACCTGCTGGCAATGCTTTTCCCAATGTACCCCAGGATTCCATGGGCTTTCTTGGCCACAAGGGCCCTGTGGCTCAGGGACAGCTGATGTCCACCAGGACCCCCAGGTCCTTCTCTGCAGAGTGGCTTTCCATCAGATCAGCTCTCAGCCTGTGCTGATTATTCCTTCCCAGGTGCAGGATCCATTTACCTCTGTTGAATTTCAGACAGCTCTTCCCTGCCCATCTCTCCCACCTGATGAGGTCTTTCTGCATGGCTGCACAGCTCTCTGGGTGTTGGCCACTGCTCCCAGCTTTGTGTCATCAGCAAACCTGCTGAGGAGGCATCTGCCCCTTATCCAAGTATTTTAGGTTTAAGTTAAAAAATACCAGGCCCAGTATTAGAGCCTGGGGGTATTGTTGATTGTCAGAAAAAACATGGGTCTCAGGATGATGAGATGTGGCACTATGAAGATATAAAGGCAGCAGTACCGTGCTAAGATGTCAACTTTTGTAGCCAAGAGACACAAAACCACAGAAATTCTTGCTGTGTTGTGAGCAGCCACAAGGAAGAAATTCTGTCCCAAAGCAATGCTCTGTAATAATCAGGATATAGCAATCTGCATTTGGTTCATGCTCTGCCACTAATTCATTTGTTGGGCTTGTAACAATATATAGCAGCATACAACAATGCTGTGCTTCAGAGCAACCATCTGCAAACTGAGTGGAGTACTTACTGAATCACAGGCATGTTGTGAGGCTTCATCCATCAATTGTGGTTTTAAAAGGAATCTCAACTCCTGGCCCAAAAGTGTAAATCATCATAATTTATATGCTTGTTAGAATTTTTTTATACAGGACTTCTTTTTCTATTCTTTTCTCATAACAAATATATACCAGGTCAATTCTCAGTGGGTTATTCCTGATTTAAATGTGTGTAAGAGAGCTAATAAGCAAATCTCTCATCTTCAGACAGAGAAAGGCTCTTAATAATGTAGCCATTTACACACCCTCAAGAATGGAAGGTGCTTTAAAGCTTTGCTTGACTTCAACAGCAGGAAAATATGCACAACATCAATCCTTTTTAAAGCATATTGTGTGTTTACAAGCTGTCTTGAGCACTGAAATTGGTTTTAGATCTGTGCAGTTATTAAAGGTTCACTTTCCTTCCCTCCTCCAGTTTCAAACTAAGTGATAATATGAGGTGGTGGGAAATTGTCTCCATGAGCTGGTACTGCCTTTTTGTCCTGACTCTGAGTTTCTCAGGAAAGGTTTCCACTGCAGTAAATATCCTGCTTGATCTCTACCAGTAACACTATAATCTTCCTTTCAAAGAAACAGTTCTGCTTTTTGTGTATATACAGGTTGGAATTTATTTTGGAAAATATCCGTAAGAAACCCTGGCACAGCTAAATGTAATTGAATTAGCTGAGGTTTAAGCTGCTGCTATGGTCTTACTTCCATTTCAACACAGTCACATACAGTAATAACAATATTTAGCACCAGCTTTTTAATTGCTAGTCAGTCCAACTACTGTTTGAATTTGTAGAGATAAAGCTGGCACTTCCAGCACGTCTGTGGAGGTGAGGGAAGAACCTTTTCTTCCACTTGCTTTACAACAGATTGGCTTTGTTGGCCTTAAGGCATCCAAGGTAGAGTTCAAAGTAGCATCCACAGTTGGAGTATTCAGGGATTGGGTTGGAATATTCAGGCCATGGACCACTGAGGCAGCTTGGCAAGAGCTGCAAGTGGAGGCAGAGGGACGCCCCACCAGGTGCCATGGAAGATTGTGTCAGATCTAGGCTAAGATTACTCAGCTGGGTACCCCAACTTCCACAGGCTTTCTGTGCAGCTTTGGTGAAACTCTCAGCTCCCTACCTCAACAATGGTATATGCAGGAGGAAAACGTTGGTTGGGAAAAGTGTTTCCATTACTGGGAGGCAGTCAGGTCATAAACGATGGGAATAGAGGCCAGAAAAAATATGTTAGAACAAAATGCACTGTGGAAATTATGGAGGTAACTGAAGGGTGAGTGCATTCATGTGTCCTCAAATAGGAAAAAAAAAAATAGAAGGAGGTGTGGAAGACCCCACTCAATCTCTTCCAAATAAAAAGGATAAGTACACATCAACCATTTATTCCAAGGAGATAAAAGCTGGACTCTGCTGCACAAACAATCAAGAGAGAGAAGTAAAATAAACCATAAAATTTCATTCACGTTCATTCAGCATTGTCCTAAATATTCTAAACAATTTTTTTTCTGGACAGAAAAGGACAATTCCACAGCAAATATACATGACAGATCCTATTTTGCCTTTACTGTGGCATTCCATTAGTAACAGTTGCAGCTTATTGCACTAGCTAGCAAGCCCCCTCCACAACTGCTTTCCTTCTTCAGTGGTGACTTTAATGAAATGCACATTTTCCACCAATTCATTCAGAAATAGTTGCACCAAAATACAGTACCCGTTGCTGCAGGAAGATGTCTCTCCCAGAGCTCTGCATCTTTGCAGCTCAGTTACCTCTGGTGACAACGGTGAGGGCTGTACCTGTTCAGGGATCTTCCTTTTTACCTTGCCAGGGTTTTCCTCAAAGACTTATTCTCCATTAGGGGCAGGTTTGGTATGGGAATTATTCATTTAAAGTATGCATTAAATATCACATTGAGGCATCAGCTGCAGTAAATGCAAAAGTGACAGTCACACTTGTGAGCATTTGGTAATCTACAAATAGACCTGGAAGTCACAGTGGCTCAGGAAACTTAGATGGAGTCGATTTAGTAACAAATGCATCCATACTCAACACCTTTGCTGCATTAATTTCTCCAAGCAGCTCACTCCTCTATAGTGTGCCTACAAGACGTGCATACATTACCGTCAGTGACTGATGCTGTCCCCGTGGCTGCTCATGTTTAATGAAAGCTTTGTGCCTATATATAAATTCTGTGCTTGAGTGAAATATCTTCCAAATCCCTCACAGCAGTTCTGGAAGAGACCTTTGGCTTGCAGACTGAGAAGTGAACTCACCCTTTCTGCCACACACAGGCTCTGCAGAATAAAAATGATACATGAGGATAAAAATAGAACAGAAGAGACTATTTAGGTTGGACCAGATGCTCACATTCCTGCCACCTAGGTGGATTTAATATTAGTGAATTCCCTGTGAAAATAAACTAGTGTGGGAAAAATACGAAGCGTAGGTCTGATTCTTTTTTTTTTCTCCCACGTGTGAAGTTGCTCCACACAAGCACCCTCTCCCTAAGTCAATGAGACTCTTCGTGCATGTTTTCTGTCACTGCTGATTACTTTCAAGAGGACTGTCATATTGCAGGCACAGGGGGGATGGAGGCAGGAATTAAAGCACCAGTCCCCTGTTGCACCTCCCTCTGCACAAACACTGCCTGGCGAAAGGAACGCTGTTGGATCATGTGAGTCCTGCCCGAGTGTATCCAACAGAGGTTTCCCTCCTTTGAACATCAATGGGAGGAAGGTACAAAGAATAAAACGAGAGCTGCACAGGGAAGGTTCCCTCCTCCATCATTTTCCCGAGCTACTGCTCTAAGGACACAGGTGCATTCACCCAGTAACCTGAGCTCAGCTTCCTCTCGCTCTCAGCTGACTGAGTCCATGGTCCACAAACACTTCAGTGACTGTGCAAATGCACACAGCTGGTGGAAGCAAAGGACACGGAGAGAGCCTGTGAAACTAAAGGGAAGTCTGACTCCTTACAATCCAGTCACTAATACTTGTCATCATTATCTTTGTATTCCTGATAACAGCCCAATCCAAAGGCCACCAGAACTGATAGATATGGCTATGACAGGATTTGAATCAGGCACTGCATTTTTAACTGAGCCACTTCCCAGTTCTTAAATGTGCAATGTTTACTTTACTGCTGCAGCTGCATTGTAAAGGACAGACTTCATTCATGAGCAGATGATTTAATGAATGAATTTTGTAGATTGCAGGGAAGAATTTTTATGGGGGACCTCTGGTGAGTCTTAATGACTGAAATTGCAGTGTCCTTCTTATATATTGCCAGTCTCATTAGATCTTGGAATCGCTACGGATTTGCAGCCCTCCTCTCATGTGAACAGCATGGCAAAACTATTCCTTGTGTGTGACCACCTTCCGTGAATTATCACTTAAAACAACATCCACAGCAAAATTCAACACAGTGACTCTTTTATAGTAGTAATTCAAAGAAATCCCCCAAAGGGCCAGAGACATTTTAAAGGGCAAAGTGAGCCAGGGCTACACCTCTGCCGTGCTCACCTGCACACATGGACACTCTTCCTCTTATATAATGGAGATGGGAGAGCCACATGGAGATGTCATTTTATGGTTCTGCACTTGGAAAAGTGGCAAAAAATAGGGCTACCTTTTTGAACTTCAAAGTCTTTACCAAGCCCTGATGGCATGGAAAAATTGCAGTGTGTTCTCTGTTCCAGCCTGGGGCCTGGGGACCGCTGAAGGAAGCTTGGACAAAACAGAAAATGGGAGCACTCTTCCTGCTCTGAATAACAGATCCATTGATCCATTCATCTTTGGGAAGGATGAGAATTTTTCATAGAATCATAGAATGGTTTGGGTTGGAAGGCCACATTGAAGATCATCTTATTACAACCCACTTGACATGGGCAGGGACATCTTCATGAGACCAGGGTGCTCAGAGCTTCATCCAACCTGCCCTTCGCTTGAATTTTTGCTGAGGAGACATAAAGTTTCAGCTGGATTCAGGAAAAGGGAGGACAACTGCTTGGGAGAATGATCTGTCATGAGTCAATGGATAGAACAACTAAATGAGAACTCAGAAAATCCACTGACTTAAGGCAGTCTGAGGTTGGGAGAGTATTTAAGGAGATAAAAAAGAACTGCACATACTTGATCCATTTGTGTTTCTCCCTTGTGCCTTTACAGTCTCTATGGATGAGGGGCCTTTGGGCTCAATGAACCTTGGCCTGAATCAGAACTGCTGTTCTGATCATCTTCATGCCACCATTTTCTGAGAAAGAAAATGGTTTCTTAATAACATGTGTTGAAAAATAAACAGGTTAGGTATTTTTTCTAGTACTGATCATATTTTTCTGTTATTTTTCTTGTTGTGGGGGCTTTTTTCTTTTTCTGGTTTTTGTGACTCCTGTGATTAATCTGGAAGATGGTTCATGGATTGGCAGCTCTCAGCCTGTTCTTGCAGAGAGACAATTAGATTTCTCTCAAGGAGAACCTCAGTCAGGTCCAAAGGATGGAGAGGAGAGCAACTCCCAATCCAAGTGCCTTGAGGCTGGCTCTTACCTTTGCTACAGAGTGAACTCAAGGTAAAACAGAAGAGAGGCTGTGACACAACAGCACTCATATCCTCTTACCTAAAACGTGGGAAATTTAAAATTCCACTTGGCTTTTTGTGGAGACAGTAGATGCAACTTTGGGATAGCAGAGGTGTCAGCAGCCAGGCCATCCACTGCACGTCTCAGAGCTGTCTTCCAACCTGTGTTCTCTCCCACAAATTAGACTTAACCCAAGAAGAGCTAAGTTATGTGTTGTCCCTTTGAGTTAACTTTCTTTTTGGTGGCTAAACAGAGTTTACTCCTTTAGTAGCTCCATCTACAGCAGAATAAAAGACTTTTTTCAAAATTTTTAAATCTTATGGAGAAAACTATTGTCCAGAATTTTTTAGTCACTTCTGTCTATATAAAAGAAAAGCTCTTCACTCACCACCTACCCTCCTAAATCTTTTCCTGCCAGAGATATTTTCTAGATCCTTTAGAATTTCCTTTTCTTTCAGTCATGCTGTACACCCCAGGTCCAAATCCTGCACTCAATCTACAAATGAACTTTCTATTCCTGGGCGTGTCTCTGCCTCTCACTTGACTGAAACCTGCCACTTCAGCAGAGTCTGTAAGCTGAGCCATAGACCATCCTGCCCAACATCAATCCTTCTCCCTTGGAGTTTGCCTGACAGCTCTATGTAGATGGAAGGATTGAAGGACACTCCCCTTTGCAAGTTATTTCCTCTGTGGCTTAAATATGTATATGATGTTGAGTCTGGATAAGCAAAGACTGGCCCTCAGAATGGTGGGTACTTCCTTGGTAACAGGATCAGCAAAAAAAGAAGAAGTATGGAAGTAAATAGATGTTAAAAAAAAAATATTATTACTTTTCTCTAAGCAATGTTGAAACATTCGTGAGTACACAGAACAGCATGCATTTTCTGTTCCAAAACCCCAGTAAAATGTCAATATTCAAATATTTCTCCAGAAAGCACGACACCAGTCAGCATCTTGTCACTGTCACCTGACCAAAGGGAGGCTCTGAGCTCCTGGCTGTGCCTGTACCCCCACAATGTCACACTGCTCTGTGCCCTAAGTCCCACGGAGCCCTCATCCCTTCCCAGCTGCCCACAGGCCCCACTTTGGCCTCATGTTAACCATCACTTTCAGCTAAAGGTTAATTACTCCAGGGGACATTTCCATCCAAGCTGTTGCCTGCAGGTTGCAGTCTCTGCCTGAGTCCTATTTTTAGACCATCTCCTTCCTTGCTATTGATCCCAGTCACCCTCTGTTAATTAGATACACACAAACACACAGCATTTGCAACTCATTTATCAATTCTGTTCAGCACCTCCCTCCCCTGAGGTGTAATTTGGAGCCCTCCTTGAATCATGCTATTGATATTTCCCAGCAACTTTGCTATAGGATTCTGTGTGTTGCAAACTATTTATAGATTCCTCTTCTCCTGCTCTCCCTTGAGGAATCAGAAATGGGCAAAGGTAATCAGACTTCTATATTTAAGGAGTTGATCAAAACCAGATATTTCCTCTTTTCTCCACCTTTCCCCTCCTTCCCTTTGTTGCTGATCTGTACACACTTCTTTTGGCAGGTGAGACCTTGCTCCATGATGTGCTGTAACAATTCTGGTAACTCTCAGGTGATGTGATTCAGAATTTGCCCTGGGTGAACTCTTGTTTGCTGAATTGATGAAATGAATTCTTCCTCCTCCCTGCATCCAGGAGTCTCCCAAAGGGCCCTGTGACCAGTTTCATCCACTCAGCTTGGGGTGCACATTTCAGAGGGCTACAGTCTTGGAGATTGACTTCTGATCCGATTCACCTAAAAGGCACTACACTCTCATATCTCAGAAAGGGTATCCAAAGACTTTAGACAATGTATAGCCAGGAGTGAGACAGACAGAGTTGCTTTTATGGATGGAGAATTACAGTAATGAATCCTGTGGTCCTAAGATTTGAGAAAGACCTAAACCAAGGGAAAGTAACCTGAGGCTCAGAGAAATCAGGACCAGATCAGCCTTCATTGGGTAAGGCTGAAAAGCTCTAATGCAGGAGGATGACTACAATTAATGAGTGAGGCAACACCAGCAGGGTCAGCTTGGTCTCAGGAAGGACAAAAAAGCAGCCTCAGGCTCCTGTGGCAACACCTGCTGCTGGAAACCTGGTGAATGAGAGGCAGGATGTGGCCAGAGGACCTGAGGGATTGCAGCCTCCACAGGGTGGTGACTCAGGAGCCATGGGGCTGGAGATGGACATGTGGAGCCAGGCTGGCTCCTCTGAACCATTGGGAACATTTTGCTGTGTGTATGTAGGTTGTATGCAATGAGCATAGAATCACGTAGTGTTTTCAGTTGGAAGGAACATTAAACATCATCCAGTTCCCCCCCGTGACACGGGGCTGAGTGCATGCCTGTGTTTTGGGGGATACGCTGAGGCTGGGGAAGGGGCTTTGCTGTGTGGAGGGCCGTCGTGTGGGCAGATTTTGGAGTGTGTGATGCTGTGGCACATTTGGATGGGGACCTTGAGGGAGTTTTGATGTGTGGGGCTGTGGTATGTGTGGCTGTGGTGTGCCAAGGTCAATGTGTGTGTGGGATGCCACAGAGTGGAACTGTGATGTGTGGATTTCTGTGTGCGTGGAGTAATAGCACAGGATGTGCAGGTGTGGTGAGTGACTGTGGTGTGTGTGACTGTGGGGTGTGACGCTTGGGGTGTGTAGGGCTGTGCCAGTATGTGTATGGGGGCCATGGTGTGTGATACTCGAGGTGTGTAGGGCTGTGCAGGTGTGTGCATGGGGGCCATGGTGTGTGATGTTCAGGATGTGTAGGGCTGTGCAGGTGTGTGCATGGGGGCCATGATGTGTGATGTTCAAGGTGTGTAGGGCTGTGCAGGTGTGTTTATGGGGGCCATGGTGTGTGATGTTCAAGATGTGTAGGGCTGTGCAGGTGTGTGCATAGGGGCCATGGTGTGTGATATTCAGGGTGTGTAGGGCTGTGCAGGTGTGTGCATGGGGGCCATGGTGTGTGATGTTCAGGGTGTGTAGGGCTGTGCAGGTGTGTGCATGGGGGCCATAGTGTGTGACACTTGGGGTGTGTAGGGCTGTGCCAGTGTGTGTATGTGGGCCATGGTGTGTGACACTCGGGGTGTGTAGGGCTGTGCAGGTGTGTGCATAGAGGCCAGGGTGTGTGATGTTCAGGGTGTGTAGGGCTGTGTGTGTGTGTGTGTTCGGTGGAGTGCAACGCGGGATGTGCAGGGCGATGGTGTGTGAAGCTCGGGGTGTGCAGGGCTCTGCCTGTGTGTGTCGGTGGCGGTCTGTGGAGGGGCGGCGGTGCGCGGAGCCGCGGTGGAGCTGTGCGTGGGGCGTCCCCCGGGGCGGCAGAGGTGGCACAAACCCGCCCGGCCGCTACGCGCGGCTCGGCTCGAGGGTGCGACCGGCTCCGGCTCCGGGCTGTCCCCGCCGGGACGGCACAAGCCCGCCCCACCACCACCCAGCCCCGCTCGGCGGCCGGGGCGTGGCCGGGCCCGGGGAAGGGGGGCGGGAGCCGCAGCCGCACCGGGGGAGCTCCGCGGCCGCTCCCTGCCGGGGCGGCGCCGAGGGGGTTAAGGCGCTCCCCGCGGTGGGCCGGGGCGGGCTCCGCATCCCGCATCCCGCCTCCCGCCTCCCGCGCCGGAGCGGGCACGGGCACACATACACACACACACCCGCACACACCCGCACACACGCCCGCACACACACGCGCAGGCGATGGCTGCGGGGCGCGGGCTCGCTTCTCCCCGAGATGATGTCAAGAGCCCGGGAGAAGGAGGAGGAGGACGGTTGCTCTTTTTCTTAACGGCTTTGTTCTAAAACCATCCTAAATAAAGCAGCCCCGGCCCCGACCGCCGGGGTAGCAGCCGTGAAAGTACCCTTTCATTTTTCCCTCTTTTTTTTTTTTCCTTTTTTTTTTTTTTTTGGTCTTATTTTTCTTCTCGCCTCCGTCTTTGTGTCTGCCTGGGGCCGAGCTGCCCTCACGCGCTCCCGGGGGAAGCCGCCGGCGATTCTCCTCTCCTCCCGGCAGCCCGCGGCCGGAGCCAGCGCCCGCTGCTGTCCCGCCCCGCCGCTGCCCCGGGCAGGTGCTCGGTCCGCGGCCGCCGCCGCCGCCGCCTCCCCGCCCGCCGGCCGGGGCGGCTCCGCGCCGCTCCTCCCGCTCGCGGAGCGCCGGCTCCCCGCCGCCAGGGCCACGCCGCCGGCCCGGCGCCCCCGCCTCCCGCCCGAGCGGCGGCGCGGCCCGGCGCGCCCGGGGATGCTGCCCCCGGCCCCGCGCCCGCCGCCTGACACCGCCGCCGCCGCCCTCGCCGCGCCGGACGCCGCTCCGCTGCCCACGCCGCGGCCACCTGCAGCAGCAGCAGCAGCAGCAGCAGCAGCACCACAGGCAGCAGCTGCCCGGCTCCCCGCCGCCTTCCGCGCACCGCGGCGGAAGGAATAGAGCGCCCAGCCCGTCCCGACCCTCCCGGCCGGCGCTCCCGCAGGCAGCCGGGGCCGGGGCGGGTCGGGTCCCCGACGGCCGGAGCCCGGGAGCCCTCCTCCCCTCACCCCGCACCTCCTCCGCGGATGGGCGCGCTGCCGCCGCCCGGCTCCCCCCGGCCCCGCCGCTCCGCCTGAAGAAACTTGGGACGGCGGCGGCCTCCGCCTCCCCGCCGCGCCCCGCCCGGGCTGCGGGCGACCCTTCCCCGCGCCGCCGCGCCAACTTCGCGGGGGGACCCGCCCGCCGCAGGACTCCGTGCCGGGGCCGCCGGCCCCTCGGCGGGGACCCCCTGCCCCTGGCCTCGGTGCTGGGGAGGAGCGGGGGGTGCCCTGGATGGCCCTGCGCACTGGGACGGCTTGGTTTGGGCAGGTCCTGCGCAGAGTTTCCCGCCTTCAGGGCACCTGGTCCCGGCGCTCCAGCAGCCTCCTGTGCCTCTCTTCTTCCCAGGAGCCCGAGCAGGCGGGCGGGGAGCGACCGCCGCCGCAGCACAAGCTGCCCCGGAGCAGCGGCAGCGGCGGCGGGCGCCGCCGGCCCCCCCGGCAGCTGCTCCCCTGCTGTAGCTGCTGCGGCCTGTCGGAACCCCGGGCGGCCAGGGGGGGACATGGTCCCCTCACTCGCCCCTTGCTGGCGGCCATGAAGAGGCAGAACGTGCGGACCCTGTCCCTCATCATCTGCACGTTCACCTACCTGCTGGTCGGGGCTGCCGTCTTTGATGCCCTGGAGTCCGACAACGAGATGCGGGAGGAGGAGAAACTCAAAGCCGAGGAGATCCGGCTCAAAGGAAAGTACAACATCACCAGCGAGGACTACCGGCAGCTGGAGTTGGTGATCATGCAGTCCGAGCCGCACCGCGCCGGAGTCCAGTGGAAATTCGCCGGCTCCTTCTACTTTGCCATCACGGTCATCACGACCATCGGTGAGTGACTCCCCTCGGGGAGGCCCTGTGGGGCCAGGGCTGGGGCCGGGGCAGAAACTTCCCGGGCTGGAAAAAAGGGAGAGGGGCAGGGAGGCTGTAGCATGCAAAGGTGTCTGTGCTGGACGAGTCTTTCTTCCCTCCCGTTTTACGTAATTTAATGCTCTTCTTGGGCACTTGTTGGACTTGATCGTGTCCTGCACCTCTTCTCCTGGAGATGGATTCTCCGTCTCTTGTGTGTGACTGGAGAAGAGTGGGGCTGGTTTGGCTAGGGGCATTGGCACTGGCCAGGTGGCTACCATGGTGCTGTGGCTTGCATGGAGAGGAAGAGGGAGGAAGAGGGAAGAGGCAGAGTGAGACTCCTGGGGTTCCCCTCAGGAAGAAGGCCCTGTTGTTGCACTCCTTCTTCCACCTTAAGAGACACAGGGAAAGCTTAGGCAAAAAGCATCTGGAGGAGAATGAAAATGATGAGGGCATGGGAACTAGATCAGCTGGGAAAGCCCTTAATGTAGCCAGGCATGGATAGACCTGCTTTTGCAAACTTTGTTTTGGAGTTGGCAAGGGCAGTGGTGGTGGTTCCTACAGCTGTGCTCAAACCCTGGGCAGTGACAATGTGTTCCTGGAGTTTTTATTGCAACTGGAGCATCTGATGTGACAACAGGTCACAGTCTGCATTTCCCCTTTGTGGGCACGTAGTCTGACAGGCAAAATTATGCCCGCTGTCACATCCATGCTGCCCAGCTTCCCAGATGTGCTGCTTCCCAGGACAGTTAAGGGGCAGTCAGTGGACACAGCCACAGGCTGTCATTTTGTACTTCCCTGCTTCCCGCAGCTAAAGGCGAGAATTTGTCACAAAGTTTGCTTTTCTGCCATAAAAATAAATATCACGGTGATTAGAGGCTGTGGAGTGCACACAGAACTGTGCTACAACTCTGGCTTTGGCTGGATGAGCAGGTTTACTCATGCTGGTTTTGTGTTCTTTAAGGTGGGTTTACTAAGGCAGTTAATAATGTTTTTCTCCCAGAACTTCTAATATCTGTGGAGGTCTGAAAAGACCCCTCTAACTCAGTGGCTGTTTGATAGTGCATTATACATAACAGGACATGAAATTAGCTCTCTTATTAATACAGAAGGACTTGGTCTTTTTGCCATGTAGGGATTGTTACAAGAATTTTTCACACGGTCACCGGAAGATACTGAGTTTTCAGCAGAACGTGCTGCCCACTGCCCTTTGAAAAGTGTCTGCTTATGTTTGTATTTGACTATATTCTATCTGGGACAGTAAAAAATTTCCTTTGAAAGACCATCTGACAGTATAAAACCTATTAGCCCTTACAAAGATAAGATGTTTAAGGGTTAATTTCCTCTACCTTTCTGTTATTAGATATATTAATACAAATGCATATATTAACAGGTTATAGAATATAAAGTAGAATGCAACTTTGGCTGATGATTTATATTTCCCGCCGTTCATTACAATGTCAGAACTTTCCTCCTTTGACCACTGAATCTCTCTTCCTCAGCCTGTCTCTTGCCACTTGTGTGTGCTAAGTGAACACTGCTCTGTTGTGCTCCTCTGTGTTACAACAAGTCTTCCACACACATGCCAGTGTACTCATGGTGCCCTGTACTCCTGCCTAGGGGCTGCCTGCAATACTTGCTGCATTCTTAAGCTCTCCTGGTGACAGATAGAAAGGGCTTTTTGATGGTATTGTACCCATAAACGAGTACAACCTGCATGGGAAGTTGGAGCATTTCTTCTTCAGAGGGCTGGGATTTCTTTAGGAAGCATGCAGAGGATAAAATGCATTTCTGTAGGCAGAGGTGCTTTGGGATGTATGAATTGTTTAAATTTAAAAATGTGTATAGCAACAGGGAACCACTGGGAGGAAGACTGATAATAAAGAATGGTGCAGAAAGTTACAGACATTCTATAACAATTGTTCACTTGGGAAGCTGTGCTCTGAGAGGATATCTGATCCATCTTTCAAAAGTTTATTAATAGTTGCTCTCTGCATCTTGCCAAATGAAATTCTATTTTTTGTACCATCTCTTCAGTACTAAAGTGGCTTCATGATGTTATCTGATCTACTGCTAGTCTGTAAAAGTAAGCATGGAAGATTTTTCTTTAATTTCGCATTTATCCTAAACTAATTTGTCTCACAGATCGAAAAAACCTCAAAAAACGACTTCATTTAAGTTCTTAGAAAAATAAGAGTTTTTATCTATGTTTTCTTGTATAGGAAAGTGATCTAAAATGTTTATATTAATATTTTGTGCTGGTTATTTATTTTCAAATCTCTGTGTATGCTCTCATATACGTCTTTCTCCCTCTAAAACCTTCTGGACTTCCAGAAGCACATACAGTGGGGTGTGCATTGGTGAACCTGCTGTACTCAGTGCGTACTCCTGCAAAAGTGTGTCTTAAATATCATTGCAGGCTGGCCTTTAAAAGAGAATGAACAAAGACCTTGCCTAATCTGGAAGGGTACCTCTATCTCCACAAAACATCCCTTCAGACAAAACAGTGATAGGAATCGGCGGACCACAAAGTCGAGCAATATGCATATGGTTGCAGACTAATTTATGTCTAACTTAATTGTACTCTGTGATACTGCCAGGCTAGCAACATGTCTGGAGCGATTACCTCTTTGCTGTGCTGATTTCAACTACTGTGGCTTTAATTTAATCAAAGGTGTTTATGGTTGGCTATGGCCCATCAGTAGCCGGGAAGAGGCTGGCGCTTCCCTTCTAGTGCCGGGGACAGGTCCAACAGTGTCCCCAGACCATGGAACAGGTGCCCCGTTGCCCCTGAGACGTGGGGCTGAAGGGACAGCTCTGAACTCCGGCACTGTCCCCAGTCTGTGGTGCTGAAGGGACAGCTCTGAACTCCGGCACTGTCCCCAGTCTGTGGTGCTGAAGGGACAGCTCTGGTGCTGAAGGGACAACACCGGCAGTGTCCCCAGTCTGTGGTGCTGAAGGGACAGCTCTGGTGCTGAAAGGACAACTCCGGCAGTGTCCCCAGTCTGTGGTGCTGAAGGGACAGCTCTGGTGCTGAAGTTACAGCTCTGGCAATGTCCCCAGTCCGTGGTGCTGAAGGGACAGCTCTGGTGCTGAAGTTACAGCTCTGGCAATGTCCCCAGTCTGTGGTTCTAGGGGGACAGCTCTGGTAGTGTCCCCAGTCCATCATTCTGGAGGGACAGCTCCGGCAGTGTCCCCAGTCTGTGGTGCTGAAGGGACAGCTCTGGTGCTGAAGGGACAACACCGGCAGTGTCCCCAGTCCGTGGTGCTGAAGGGACAGCTCTGGTGCTGAAGTTACAGCTCCAGCAATGTCCCCAGTCTGTGGTTCTAGGGGGACAACTCCGGCAGTGTCCCCAGTCCATCATTCTGGAGGGACAGTTCCAGCAGTGTCCCCAGTCTGTGGTTCTGGAGGGACAGCTCCAGCAATGTCCCCAGTCCATCATTCTGGAGGGACAGCCCCGGCAGTGTCCCCAGTCCATCATTCTGGAGGGACAGCTCCAGCAGAGCCCTTGGGCTGTGCTGCTGACAGTTCAGCTCCCGTCTGTTGCGCAACTCCGGACTCCCCTCCTCGGGCAAGCTCTGCAGCTTGTTGTTTCCCGAGGAAATGAATCATTAAAGATCTGCTTGGAAGGGACCATGAAAACCTGAAAATCTCCTGTGTGAGGCAAAGCACCAAGATTTGGTCAAGTCTCTTATTTCCTCTAATTCTATGGTATTTAGGTTTTATTGGCGGGTGGTTGGGGGTTGTTGCTCACTTGTTAAGCTGAGCATTAAATAAAAAAGTGAGAGCCAATCAAGTATATGGAAACAAGTGTTCTTTTTTTTTTTTTTTTAACCTGGGGCAAAACATGTGTTTCTATTCCTCAGGTGCAATGTTCCTGTTCTTTCTTTCTTTCCTTTTCTTTTTTATTTTTCTTTTAAACCAACATCACAATGGAAGAGTTGACAACAGCAGATGCTACAACACTTGATGAGTCTGCTCTTAAAATCAATTAGCAGAAAATCCTTTCCCCCTCCCGTTCTTCTCCTCCAGCTTCTAGAAAGTTTTGGCTATGCTTGAATTGTGTAAAAGTTTTTAGGTGATTAAAAAAACCAGCTAATAAGCTTTTCTTGGCTCTCACCAGGTGCTGCATTCATTTCAGGATTGTTCTTGTTTCAGGGTGAGCTAGTATGAATTCCTATCCATTTCCACTCACACAGTCAAAATGATGAAAAACGGTGGTTTAATGAAGTTCTTCATACAGCTATTTGTCTTTTACAAGATATGCTGTAGAATATGCCACAGAGTTCATCAAAAGGCTTGATACTATGAATGAAAACACAACCTTCCAAAAATAAAGGGTTATTTGTAGGATTTCTAGCAAGTTTTAATGCCCTTTTCTATAGGTCATTAAACTGCTTCTCTGTAGCAGGTGTCAGCACTGTCAAAATGTGTTATTGGTATGATATCGCTTTATCATTTAGGCCTTAAAGGGTGATAGTTGTACTTGATTTAACATCACCAAACTCTAGTAAACACTCAATATTTCTGGAGGCTTGTGCAGAACGTAAAGAACTGAAAGCTGCTTGTGTCACCCTAAAATGAACTGAAACAGCGAACAGATTGAAAATTTTTATTAATTTATTTTTTCCTGAGAAGTGACTGTAAGGGGAACAAAATTAAGGAAGTCTATGCTGTGAATTATGAGTCTCTTTTCCTAGCTTTTAGGCCTTTGTTTTCAGAACCTACTATAAGCAGTGAGTGAACTATTCAGATAAAATACTTTTAAAAAGAATGTCATGCAATACCTGTAATGGTGAATGGAACATCCACCTACTGACAGCTGGTTGGCTGCTGAGTAGCCAAACACTCAGGAGCTGTCTGCATCCAGATGAGGACATTTCATACTTCTGGCAGATGGTGTCCTGACAGGGAGTTTGAACCTGCATTAATGAACTAAGCAAACACATGCTTAAATCCATTTTGGGATAGTGGTTGAGTCTCTGTGTTCTTTCTCTGCATCATTTTACCCTTCCATAAAATGTGTGTAAAAACACCAACTTGGTAGGACAGTGATGTCTCTAATTTGGGTTAGAAAAAGATTGAAGTGTTCTCACAAGTGAATTATTTTGTCCATTGCTCCTCTTTTAATACTGACCTCTGGTATTTTGAGTCTGCTGTTGTTTTTTGATGGATGGTAATATTTCGAGCCATTCCATTGAAAAGGTTTGAGTAGGGAATCGTGGCAGATGGACAGCCTGCCATGGAAAGGAAGAAAAGAAAGGAAGAATATAGGGCATGTAAGGGAAGCGATTAAGAGTAAAGACACAAATGTTTTGGTCAATTAACTGTGGCACTCATAACTTGTCAAGACCATGAAGGTCATATCTTGTTAAAAAACCAAACAAGCACAGAGTAGATTAAGCCAATCAATTATTAATGAATTCAGGTGAAAGCAGAGGGCAAGATTTTCTGGTGAGACAAATGCTTGTAGATACATTGAAGTACATTCATGCCACCTGAAGCTTTAGTGGAGAATACTGGACCTGAGTATCTGCTGGTGGTATCTCCAAAGCAAGAAGGAGGTCTGCTACAGTGAACCCCATGAAGATGGACTGTGTGTAGGATTTTTCTCCCCTGCAAAACTAGAATAGTCTGGAAGATTGTTTCACACTATATTCTTTGTCTGATGAAAATTAGGAAAAAATCCAGAATAGTGTTCTGCCAACAAAGGAGACTTTGAGGCTACTTTGCTCATTTTTGTGGATAAAGTTCTTGAGTTCTTGAAAACTGGTTTTGCAATGATACCTCAGATTCCTGCCAGAGGCACTTTGGCAAAAGCTTTTTAAAAATCACTGATAAACTAGTAAACATTACAGCTCAGAATTATGTTGAGCTGTAACTTCCCACAGTATGGCTTATTGGCAGTGTAAACATAATAGTAAGAGTTGGAAAACAGTTTTGGGGAAATGTTGAGAAACCTCTGGCCACTGAGCTAGGTGTAGGTGTCTGAAGATTTCTTTAATGTAAAAACACTGGAGGAATTAGTCTCTTGTAGTTTTTTAGGATTTGGTGCTCTTTCACTTCCTCCTAAATACTCAAAACTTCTTTCTTTACCTGAAGCAAGTGAGATTTAGATGAACCATGAAGAAAACTCTTCCCTGCCCATCAGGATGTTGTGTGCAGGTAGAGACTGCCTAAGGAGACTGCTTTAAAAAGAGATAACACAAAAATTTCCCAGGAATGAATAAGTTGCATCTCCTTGTGCCTTTGGGAAAGAAAATGGACTGGCTGACCTCTTGAAGTCTTTATCAGCCATATGTTCTATGATTTTCTGAATCGTCCTTTTTTCCCCTACTTTTTGAGACCTAGTAGTTCTTGGGTTAACTTTTTTTTCTTGAGAAAAAAACCCAAAGGTATTTGAAATTCTTTTTCCACTTTATGATCACTTTTTTTGCTTATTGATGATTTTTCTAGCCAGTAAACCCATGATTTTTCTAGCCAGTAAACCCACATGACCCTTGCAAGTGTCAGAATAGAAATATCTGTGTTTGCCCCCAGTCAAGGTTAGAAACTAGACATGTTGGTAAGTGTTTTGGGAAAGAAGTTAACTGAAGGAGAAGATGATCCTGCTGATAAAAGGATGGCAAGCAGAGGTTCACAGGGCAGAACTGGAAGTTAAAGAGGTATTTTTGACTAAGAATAACGAAAGAAATTTAGCTGTTGGCAGTGGGCTTATGCCTGCTTCAAATAAAAATAATAAAAACATTTTGCTTTTTCTTGGGACAGCTTCACAACTATGAGGCTTGACCAAAGGAAAACTGATTAATGGAGAGCTTCCCTGTTGGGCACCATGAGTTTTGGGACAGATGTTGTTGGTCTGGCATGAAGGAAAGCTGAGAATGCTGTTGTGTTTCCTCGAATGCCATGTGAGCTGAGGTGTTCAGTTCCTTCGGTGTTGGAGCATATAACCCCAAAAATGCTGAAATCCTTTCTCATGGCTTTGAGCTGGAGCTGCACAGAACTTTATATTCAGAATGCTGTACTGACATTAGGTGATTCATCTTCACAACACTTCTGTGTAAAAATTATCCTCAGTTTAGAAACAAGAGGAGAAAATTACTTTCTGAAGATTCAGGTTGGGAGCTATTTCTAATTGCCAAACTGCTCACTTCTCTCTCTTTTGGACAACATGGCATGAGTTTACAGCCAGATTGAACAGTGGAGATGAACCAAAGGCAGAGATCCATAAGGAGTTCAAGGTGATACTGGCAAACTCCTGCAGCTTAGGTCTTCTGACATGCAGTAATAGCAGAACCTGGAGCTTTATTTCATGCAGGTTCATGTGCTATTCTGGCTAATTATCTCTGGTATTACTGTATGTCGTCTGTCAAAGGCTCTTTAGGCTATCAGGTATATACTTGCTATGGATTTTACTGAAGGTCCTTGGCTGGATATAGTTAGAGGTCACATGAAAGATCCCCTTCCCTTCTAACAGACATTAGCAAGGACGTTTACTGGTGATGCAGAACTAACAGGACCTTGATGCCTGTAAGTCAAACTAAGAGGTTATTGTGGACTTGCAACAGATTTTTGCTGTGTGTAGCAGGCCTATTCTCCTCTTTTTGGATAATTTGGATGAAGCTGTGGACTCCTTCAACAATTTCACCCATGGGCATTGCTGCAATGCAAATTAGTTATAATTTGTTATTTTCTCAGGATTATAGTCCCTGGAATCTGCTGAATTTAGGTAGATTACCATGCTACCTATACCCACCAAGTATCTCTGACTTAATTAGCTACAACTAAAATTGATATTGTTGCTGTTGTAGCTAGAGCACTTCCTTTGATTAAAGTGAGAGTGTCTATGGACACCTCCTCTATAAAAGAATATTTGGCAAAAACAAAAAAAAAAAAAAAGGAAAAAAGAAGACGGAAAACCCCAAACCCAGAAATAAAGGCCTGATCCAAGGTTTATTATAAGTAACACAGAAAACATTTTGAGTCACAGTTGTTTTGGATCAGGCCATTATTTGACAAGAATTCTCCAATGCAAGGAGCTACATTCTATAGCAAACCAGCTTATGGAAAATATATTTTAAAACAGTTTAGAGATTTACTTATTTTTAATAATGAAGTTGACCTTGACATTTATACTGATTCTTGTATTTTTAATTGAAAGTGAAAAGCTGAACTTACATGCCTACTGCATACCTCAAACTTGAGCAAAGAGAAACCTTGAGGAAGAATGTTGATGTTTTGATTCTAGTTTTTTTTGTTGGTGTGTGGTTCTTTTCTTGCTGTTTGTGTGTTTTCCTTACTTTTATGACTCCCAAACAGTTAACAACTTCTTCTGGTCTATCATCTTCTGATCCACTGAGATGCTTCTTTTTTCCTTAAGTGTAATGTGCAGTTATATTTTTTCTGTTTCAGGGGAAGAACCCCTGAAATTTCTTAGCAGTTCTTTTCTTTTTAAGGAGTGCAATGACTTTTTTTATTAATACCTGGCCAATTGCCACAGGAGGCTTAGGCAGTTATCAGTTGGTTAAAGGGTTCAATATCCTCTTTAACTGCTTTCATTATGGAGGTGATTAGGGCATGCCAGTGAAAGGAATCTCTCTATTAAGGGCTCATGTATTTGTTACTTATTAGGATGATTAGGAGGGAGCAAACTGCTTTGTCCTTTCAATTCCCTGCACCAGAAAGAAAAAAGAGCTTCAGAGAAAAGCAAGGCAAGAAGTGAGGTTAAAATGTGTCTGATGGGAAGCTGATTGTCTCCTTGCTTTCCCATCATAGAAGAGGACCTTCCTTCTCAGGCAGAAAAAATTCACAGAGAGCTTGAGGGCACAGATTGATGAATGAAATCTGCTGCAGCTCTCTCTAATTGTGTAGTGCAGGAGATTAGCTCTGAGGAAATGCTCATAGAATCCCAATTTAGGGATATTCTTGACATATTGAAGGGAAGGTAGAAATAAAGAGATCCACTCCCAAGGCAATTGGCAATGTCAGCAATTTCAGCTACCATTAACTCATTGCAGGGTGTTTTGGGTGGAGATAGAATATTTTATTTCTTCCACCCTCTTTTCTTTTGATGTCCTCTGGAGAGGATGACCTCCTCCTATGTTTAAACCAACACAGGCTATGGGAACTGTGTCAGAAATTAAATGTTGTAACAGCCTAAACTACTTGAGTGTTGATTTGTCACTGCTGCATTTCACATTCATAAGGACCTTCTCAGGACCAAGCACAGTAGGAAAAGGTGTCAAATATTCCTGTTTCAAAGGTATATATCTCCACTACTTGAACTAATGAACAGTTGCTGTTAGTTGTTAGTAGTTTGAAATGTTATGGTGAAACAAGACTGACTTCACTTTGTGCAAACAGTGTTTGCAGCAGTAATAATTTCTAAAAAATCTGCAGTTTGGTGCTTAATTTAACTTAACTTGGCGTTGGATACATACAAAATACTGTACTGCAGTAAAATGAATTCCAGCACCAAGAAGGACGTGGAGCCCTGACCATAAGGCTCTGCATGCAGGCTGTGTCATGTAAGATACTGCATCAAGAGTATTTAAAAACAGTTCATGAAATGAAGATGATTGAACTCTCCATTACAATCTTGCATCAGAAAAATATCTCATACTTGTAGAGGTGATTTGAAGTCTCAATGCTTGCTCACATTTTTTTCTGGCCTTTGGGGACTTCTTGGGCTTCCAGAGTAAACCATGAATTTTAGAAGAGTTCCTTACAGAACAAAACATATTGTATTTTCTGCTGAGAACTAGAACAGTAAAAGGATGCTCTTTCAGCATTATTCAGGATCATCACATATACTAAGCTTTCAAAAAAAAAAAAAAGCCAAAAAAAAGACTGCCAAAGAGGAAAAAAACCCTATATTTTGGGATGTGGTAGTCTGGAGACCAATATTTGGGGAGTGAAAGTCTTTTCCAACATTTAAAGTTATCCACCCACCATGAGTTTGATATGTCTTCTACAAAAGTTCCTGATCTACTCTTTGTTTGCTTGTGGACACCAAATATGTCTTTTTTCTTTGGTTTGTGTGGGGTCTCTTCTCTTCTCTTCTCTTCTCTTCTCTTCTCTTCTCTTCTCTTCTCTTCTCTTCTCTTCTCTTCTCTTCTCTTCTCTTCTCTTCTCTTCTCTTCTCTTCTCTTCTCTTCTCTTCTCTTCTCTTCTCTTCTCTTCTCTTCTCTTCTCTTCTCTTCTCTTCTCTTCTCTTCTCTTCTCTTCTCTTTCTCTTCTCTTCTCTTCTCTTCATTTTATTTCAGTACTACTTAAAAGTGTTAGAAATAACATAGGGTTGGTTCTAGGCAACTGATAGTTAAAACAGCAACACTGGATCTGTGCCATTGGAAGCACCAGGAAATCCCAGTGATTTGACCTGAACTCTTCAGTTGACATTTCAAGTGATATGTTGATAATTCAATGATCTTCCCAACCTGTCTACTTTGGAGTTTCTCCCCTGTTTTGCTGTTGCATGTGGGAATGAAGATCCCAAGAAGAGGAAGGAGGTGCTTGCTGTTCAATCTGTACTGATGCCCTATCAGCTTTTTCATTCACTTCTGGTATTTTTCTCTGACAAACAATAAATTATTATCCAGTCTTTTGGCAACAAAGGCTTAATCTCTTAAAACACATCCTGCCTAGTAGTAAAACGCCTGTTACTTAAAGGGCACTTTTGAAAAGAATTAGTACTTCAGCAGCAATGTGTTTGCCTTAATGAGTGCACTCTGGCAGTCAGAGGAAAGAGCATGAGCTGATACCTAGAGATGTAGGCTAACACAGGCAAATTAGCAGTGCTACAAGTCAGTTACTGACTGTACTGCCCATCTAAGAGGTTTACTTTTATGACTGAAAAGCACTAGGTACTATTTAGAACGGCTTACTTTTTCTTTTCTCCCCAGATATCCACCCCCTTTTATATCTTCTTTCAGAAGGTCTTGTACCACTCCTGTACTTGTAATACTTTATGCTGTGTGGGTTGCATTCAGGTCTGGTTTGACTTGCTGGACTGGCACCAGAGACAATTTTTATAAAGTCTCAGACTTGCTTCATTGCTGTTGCTGTCTGATGTTTGAAATCAGTATCCTTATGATGTTGGTATGCTGCTGGCATTTTGGTGTAACACAGATTTGTTTTTAAAGGTTTGAGGAGGTTTTAATTTTCCCAAGATGGATCACACACAGTAAAGGCTGGTGGTATTGAAGAGGAGGAGGCATGGGATGCAAGCTTGGCTCTGAGTATCCAGCAATAGCTGTCATGGTGAAAGTTGGTGGCTCTTGGGCATGTGTGGTCCTGAACTGGATAGCGAGACAGAACCTGACTGCATGTGGGGTGTTGAGGAGTTAAAAATTATTTCCGTGGTCTCTTTGACAAGAATCTAGCCTGTGGAGCATTTCAAATCTGATCAAAACTCCAAGTCTGTTCCTGAAGACCTTGAGTGTGGCACAGTGAATAAGGAGAAATATTAACAGCGAGGAAGCATTACAGTGGCGACAGACAAAAAAGACCTTTCTAGCAGTGATATTTGTGAAACAGAAATGTGTTGATGGGGTTGCCCTGGGCTCTTCTTTGCTAGGTCTTGCAGAACAGGATGGACAAGCATCTGTCAGGAATGACCCTTGCATTCTGTCCTGCCTTGCGGCAAGGTATGGACTGGCCTCCTTGTCCTGCATTTTTAATGGTTCCCTACACACACAGGCTGTTTGAAGTTTGCCTTGGATCTTGCTTGGGATCTTTCTACGTTTATCTTGTCTTTTTTTTTTTTTTTTTTTTTGAAGGTTTGGGCTTCCCTGAGGGACTATCAGTGCATTCTACAATTCTGTCTCCAGCTGAATATCAGGATAAGAATCAAACCTCTTTTCTAAAAGCAACTGCTCAGTGTTAGCAGTGTCACCAGCTTTTTATGGCTGCTGTTTGAACAGCCCTACCAGTGGCTGTTGCAGGGAAAAGCAAACATGCTGCCTATCTTTAAAAAAGGGACAGGAGAGAACATGGGCAGTTAATGCTCAGTCAGCCTAAATTTGATCTTCAGAAAGATATTTGACCAAGCTGTTAATCAGTATGAAAGTACCTAGGGGATAACAAGGGACAAGCTGGAACAACCCCAAGTTTTTCTCGAGTAACTCACACTGGACTTCTCTGGGTTGTTTTTATTTCAGCTGATAGCTGATGGAGGGGGAACCAGTTGTTTGTGACATTTATTACATATGTGGTATGATAATAACACTAGGTTCTCATAACTGCAGTAGAAAATCCTAGACTGGGTTGAGCTGCAAGGTGGGTGCAAAATCTGGATGGACACACATGGTGGACCAGAGGCTGGGCAGTAACTGGGCTTATCACATGTGTGAAAAACACATACGCTATGCAGGTGTAAATGGGGCAGAAAATACAAACCCACAGATCTGCTAAATCTGCCACCAGATAATTTCACAATAGGATAAAAATGCAGAAATATTTATCACTGTTTTTCTGTCAGATTGGATGGACATAACATATGCAGTCATACAGGGGTCTGTCCTGTGGCTGGTACTGTTCAAGTTTCCCATTAATGGCTTGTCTGGTAGAACAGAGAGTACACACATTAATTGTGAGGCGTGGCCAGCACTGCAAGGGAAGGAGCAGAATACAAAATGATTTTTAGATTGGAGAAATGGTCTGGAATCAATATGATGAAATTCAATAAAGTCAAGTGCACAGAATTACACCGAAGAAGAAAATATCAAAGACACATAAAAAAAATAAAATATAAACTGACTAGATGCAAATAATACAACATCATGCTGATAAAGTGGTAAGGCTTCAGCCTGGAAACTGAGTCCAATTTTGGGCACACAGTATTTTAAGGAAGGATGAGAAAAATTAAAATGCTGGAAGAAAAATTAACCTGTATTTAGTGTGAAGTGGACAGAGATTGTTTAGCCTATAAGAAATACATGAAGGAGGGGAATAATAACAGCTTCAAACATGGGAAAGGTTGTTGTAAAGAGGACATTGATAATTTTTTTCTGCATACATACCCAGATTGATCCTCAGCTGTGAAAACAGCTGTAACATGATCTGTAAGGAACTCCCTGAGTGCCAGTAGTGGGATATTTGTCAGAAGTGGTTAAACAATTGTCCAAAACACACGGGTTTGGTATACTTCAGCCTGCCTCAGTTTTGAAAGGGCTCAGTTACCTTTTGAGGTCCTTCCAGCTGTGTGTTCCCTCCAGGAGCTGCCTGCTGAGTTGAGTAACCCCTAAGTGATGGACTGAGGATCTGAGCATCCTGCAACAGGTCAAATGGTTTATTGAGGTTTTTCCCAACCCTCAGCTTCTGGGATTATGCACTCAATGGATGTTTCTAAATGCTGTGCTGAATGTACAGCGACGTTTATGGCCTGACAGTGGACTTTGTGATGGTCAAGGCTGAATTTGGCTTTAAGAGAGCTGTTCTGCTAGAAAAGGCATCAATATTCATCTTGCAGCCCCTGCTCACTTGGCATTTTGGGTTGAATATTCTGTAATGCTGAAACAAAGAGGTTCCTCCTCTTTCCCTAAATCCCATGCATACAAACTAGAAATTTCCATGGCACAGACAATCATCCAATCTGTTATCTTGGCAGACACCAATGCCTTTCTACTTTGGAGGAAGGAAATCTATCCCATAATACACCTGTGCAATATATGGCAATGGCGATTTTGTTGCTAACCCCCGCAGCAATCAGTTTATGCCCTCAAGCATGAGATTTGATTATCCTTGTCATTATCTAAGCTACAAATGTTATTAGCAGCCATAAAATTGTCCATTAAAGTGAGAGGAATTACTTGCCTTCACCAGGGGGAGAACAGATAATTTACCACACAGATTTCAGCCCAAATGCACTTTTTTTCCCCCAGAAGAACCCTCTAAGCCTTTGTACAGCCTCCATTTTTGCATTTCAAAATCTGTTTCCCCCTCCTTGGCCTTCAAGTCTGGGTCTTTTACCATAAGAGTGGCATAGATACCTGCTGTTGAGATAACCTCAGAGATAATGACCACGTATTTCTTCTATCTTCCACAGCTTGGAATGAATGCTTTCCTAGTTCTGGAAGTGCAGATGCCCAAACTTTTGTTGGGTTCCATATTTTCTAGACTTCAGCACTGGGCTGAACTTCATTTACACAGAAGCATTCTGGATGTCTTGGGCTGACTTGGCACTCATGGACTGACTGTGCACCACTGGGTGGGTGTAGGATCAGTTGATTTGCTCCTAGCAGGGCCATTTTCATAGGTTTTCTTGATCCTGCAAAATTGGGTTTTTGTGAGAGGAAGAAGTGATGTATCACAGGGGCCAAGAAAAGATGCTGTGTCTGAGTGGGTGAGATCCAGGGTAGTGTCTGAAAAATTTCTTTGTCTTCCCTGGGACTGGCTGATTCATCCCCTTCCCACCACCCTGTTAATTCCTGTTCATATATCAGTTCACCGTAAAGCTGCTTTTTTATTCTCATGTGGTATTGTGTTCCCACCCCCTTCCAACAACAGAGAGTGGGAGAGAACACCCACAGCTTTCCCAACAGACAAAAAATGGTGGATCCTGACAGACTGGAACAGATTCCAATCAGTTTTTCTCTGTAAACCCTGCAAAACTTGGTTGTTTTGGTGTATTTGTTGACTTTAAATGAAGATAAATGTGTGCAGAATGTGGTCTGGAGAGCCTGTATTTTGAAGGAAGCATCTCCTCCTACTCACCCAACAAATTTACACACACATGGTGGAGCATCGATATTAGCTCCTGTAGCAAATGGAAAATATGTCAGTAGCCCGAAAGGAATAGAAAATGTTCTCAAACAGGGCTTAAAAAAGTAAACAAAGATCATATAACCAACAAAATCAATACAGTTCCATATTAGCCATTACAGATATCGCTGTCTTTGTCTGCATCATACTGTGCACATTTCAGTGCTGTGGAAAATGTAGAAGCCAGGGAACCTAATTTCAGAACTTGGAGATGGTGTATTGAAGGAAAGGCCTGGAATAGAATGCCTGGAAGAAATTTGTGTTAAATCAGAAAATATTTTCCCCTTGAACCCAAAAGAGCATTAAAATAGTCAAAGACATGTAAATATATATACAAAATCAATATATATTAATTGGTTTTACAATGTTAATAGAAAAAAACTCCTTGAAAACTCCTTTTTTTGGGTCATTTCCACTAACTTAAAGAAATTACTTTGTGAGAACTAATGTTAGCTTCAGGATGTCCAAGAGGAGGGGACAGCATTTCAGCTTTCTTAATTCTAAAAGCTTTGTCTTCCTTAGCTGCTCTTCTGCTTGGAGGGAGTCCGAGAGAGAGAATTATCCTAGTGCTTTCCAGCCTTTGCCTCACGGCCTTCCTTTGCTTTTCATGTCTTCCAAAACAATCAGTAGTATTTAAGCTATTCTTGTGGGCTTCCCTATTGAATTCCTTCAAGCCAAGCTGCTGTTAGCATTCCCTCTCCTCCTGTTCCCTTGAGAACTTGGTACTCTTATTTATCCAGGAAGCAAGAGTGGAGCCTGCAGACTAAGCAGGTGGTTGATGCTCTTCCTAACCAGAAGAGCACATCTCAGTAGAAGCTGTGTGAGATTTAACAGGAGGAAATGCTCCTGTGACCCAGTGTCATTCTTTGGTTGCCTGTCTAATACACTGAATATTGAGGGAACATCCTGTGTCTTTTGGATGGTGACTTTTGCTTCCATTCACAGTGCAGAGCTCTTTGGCAAGGAGGGGCTGGCAAGATTTCCTGCACAGGACATTGGTAGAGACTTTGAAGAAGAAGAAGAAGCTGGAAACAACTATTAGGACAAAATGGACCATTGCTTGGAATCCTACACTCAGGTGATTTCCTGAAAAAGAAATGTTTGGTTTTGGTGGTCTTTGGTCTTCTGGAGTTTTAGTGCCATGCATCAGCAAAGATGTGCTGAGTGTGCTGGAGAGCCACAGGAGCTGTGCCTCCCTGTGTTTGCTTTTCCTCTAGAAAGATAACATTACTTGAAATACAGATTGATAGATGGATATATAATTTATTTTCTTTTAATGTGATGTGCTCCAACCCTTGAACAAGTGTCTATAGGCCCTCAGGGAGGTTCACAGCCTTTCACCCTGAAGGGGATACAGAGGGTTCTTGTCTCTCCTCTGCCTTCTGTTCCAGCTCCCTGCAGTGCTTGATGTTGATCTCACTGCTCAGAGTGCCTGCAGCATGCACAAGACCCAGGGGCCTGGGTTTCTTGTCTCTTTAATGGCATTCTATGGGCTTGTGTTCAGAGAGGGAGACAGAAAGATCAAAGGCTGTGCAAGTGCGCTGTGCTTGATTTTGCTTACACCAATACAAATCGATTGACTTCACCGAGTTATGAGGGATTTACAGCTAGGGGAGAACAGATTCTGACCTAATGGCTCCAAAAGAGGCTTTTCTTGGATGAGCAATGTAATTAGAGCACTGGAACAGACAGATTTTGTGACTCATCTGTGGGTCTGCAGTCTTTTCTTTGCTTCTAGTAGGGTGTTCACTAATGTCACCACACTTTCATTTCACCCGTGGGCTGATCTAATGAAGGACCAACCTTTGCTTGAACAGAGGTCTCTGTTCAGCTGCAAAGCATCCTCCAATCTTCATGTCACTGTGAAGACTTCAAGCTCAGAACCAGACACTGGGGTAGTGGAAAATTTTCACTCTCTTCCTTTGTTGTACTGAAGCAGAGGATTAAAATAAAGAAAAAACAAAGCAGGGGCCAGGGAGAATGGGCTGGTGACTGAGTTCACTTGCCAATCTGAAACATGTGTCCTAGCAAGGGGAAAAATCATGTGCCAAGATCAACCTGCTCTATATATCCAGCTGGACAACAGTACATTAAATCAGTTGCTGCTTTTCATAGATGCTTTTCAGAGCTGGATGGAGGTCTAGGGATGAAGTATTTTTGTTAGAAGATGCCACTTCACTGAGACTGCAAGATACTCATTTGGGAAAATTGGTTGAGAATGTTTCCTAAGTTTGGGAGTGAGGAGGTAGTCATGGATAGTGTACATGGACTTGGCTTGGATTTGGGAGGACTGGAGCTGAGCACAGTCACAAGGCTCAGGCCTCCAGGTGTCTGGGGGCTGTGTTGGGCACAAGGGCCTGGCAGAGAGATGACAGCACTTGGGATATGGAGGTGGTGCAGTTTTGGCTGCTGGTTCTCTTTTGGTCTTAGTGCAACAGGAATTGGAGTCAGGGACCAGCTGCTGCATGGGGGCAACATGGCTGGTGGCCATGACCATGACAGCAGTAATGGCAGGGTGTGTCAGGGCAGAAGCTGTCACCCTGCTATGTGTGTAGTGCCACCTCTTTCTCACCCACCACTCGTTTCATCCGAGCTCAAGCTGTGAGACCCCTTCAACACAGTATTTCAGGAAAGGGTAGGGAAGCAGTGGTCCAATGGACTGGAGTTAAGCATGGGTTGGGAGAGGTGAGACAGTCACACCAAATCTGGCATCACTGATGGTTCCTTCAAAAAGTTTGGGAGCCACTGATATGGGGAACTCAGTGCAGGCACCCCCACCTTACATGCAACCATGTCCTTTGTGTCTGTGTGCTCTCTTCTAAAGCCTTCCAGGTCCAGAGTGCATCTGCACTCCAAAATCTCAACATGCTGCAGCCATTCCTCTGCTAGATGTAGCCCTCTGAAGTGGGCTGCTGCTGGTGTGGTTCACATTCAGCACAGACTGTAAGACCCACCTGGGAAGAAGGTGAACTTCTACGTGCTGAATCATGTGCCTCACCACTTGGCAGTGACAGTAGCACAGCTATATGTGCAATTGGATTTGATGTCAGTTTTCTTCTGATTTGCCACTCATTGGAACTGAGAGCCAGTCATGATGATTGGTCCTGTCCTTGGATTCAAGCCCTGCTGCACTGGGCTCCCTACCAGCATGAAATACAGAGTAATTTCAAAAAAGTGTCTAGAAGACCACAGAACTAAAGCTCCATTTTCAAAAGTAGCTCTTGCACTTAGGAGGCTGCTTTCCAAGCCGAGGAACCTCATACCTGCCAAATATGGGTTTAGAAAACACATTGGTTGGAGTGTGAAGTCATTGAAGAACATGAGAAAAACATGTCTTTCAGGACAGTTTATAAAAAAAGGAGTCAGGTACTAGTAACCCCTAATCCTTTGGTAATCCACTTCTTCAGCTATTTGTCACACAAACATTCCTGGGAAGATTTTTGTCTTCTGTTACACCTGAGGAAGTAAGTCAGCTTGTGGAGTATTAATGAAAGCTGCTGTCTCTTGTACGTAGACATTGAAACTGCTCTTTCTGCCTGCTGACTCATGAGGTACCAATTCACATTGATTTTCACTTGATGAATACCTGTAAAACACAGGAGTAAGTCTATGCTTTAGAAAAACTTGTTACTTTGAGACAGGTCACAAATGAGTGTAACAAGTAGTAGGATGAAGGGAGAGGAAAATAATAACAGTTATATTCTGCTAATTGCTCTTAGTTGCCACCATCGCTGATCAGATGAAGAATTTATCCCAAGAAAGATACTGGGCTTGTGGGTTAGTTCAGGGACATGTTTTGCATCCAAGATGCTGTGAGGAAAAATGCCTGGAGACATGTTTTGAAGAAACCAAAAAATTGTAGTCACAGCTGGCACAAATGACATTGCAGATGGGAAAGTGGGTGATGAGAAAGAGAACTGGGGAAGATGGGACAGGGTTGTGTGGCCATGAAAAGCTTGGAGATGTAGGAAAAGGAGAAGTTAGTAGAGAGGAAAGGGGCAAGTTCTTGAGGTTTTGTGCTGCTCAGAATACAAGTCTTGGCCTTGGTTTGCTTTTTATAAAGTTTTTCCAAGATATTCCCCCCTGAACGGAGTAGCCTGCAGGTATAGATCATCCCAGCTTATGCAAGTGCAGTTTAGAACAGTCACAACTTGATTGACCTTCCCTGCTGGTAGTAATTGGACTTGGCTGAGGGTTTTCTTTATGTCATGTATGATTGTAGGGATATGGATGCAGGATGCACTGTCCTTTCTGAAAGAGTCTGAAGCTATGTATTTTATTTTTTAAGTCTCCAGAGATAAGCACTACCACAAGTCACCAGGCTATTTGCACTGCACTGCTTCTGTATTATGGCCTCATACAACATAAGAGGTTCACACAGCTCACAGAGTTCCAATACAGGCAGGATCAAAGCATCCCAGCAGTGTTTTGCCTGAACCTACAGGTTTTGTGTGCTCTCTGCACTGGTTTTAGCATCAGCCTCATTAGTAGCACAGCTTTTTTTAATGATTACTGACGCTTTAGCAAACTTCGGGGTTAAAACTCTGATGAGAGAGTCATAAAACTCTTTGTGCTGTTCTGACCTGTAGAGGTATTTGGCTTTGGGAACAGTTATGCCTCAGCAAGATTAGATAATATGGAAATGGTAGACCTATGTCATTAAAGCCATTGATCAATAATCTGCAATACTAATTTTCCAGCCTCAGAGGTTTCTTAATGACTTCACCTGAATTTGTGGCCACTTCCAGCTCTGGGTATTTTGAAACAGACCTCTAAGGAGGGAAGCTGCTGCAACGTGTGGCAGACGTGCTGATGCTTCTATCTTCAGCCTGGGGCAGGGCCACACAAACCTTTCTGGAGCTGTTCTCTAGGTTAAACCACGCTCGGGGAGCACTGAATATTGTCACTATTTCTTGTGTGACCGGAGGGAGCTGAATTACCCTGGGGTGGAAGGAACCAGCCAAATCCGCTCTGGCGGCCGCACCGCCCCGGAGAAGAATTTTGATGGTGAGCACACAACTCCGAAGTGCCTGTGATGTTCAGCTGCCGTCAGTGCAGTGCTGAGGCAGACGTGCTGCCTCTCCCTGGATTGTGTATTTTGAGCACGTTTCAGTAGTGCTCTAAGTTAACATTTTTTTTTTCTCTTCCTCTACAGTGCCAGTCATTGCCTTTTTTTCATTTTAGTGATTAATTGCTCTAAATACTCCTGCTCCTGGACTGCAGGAGTACAATATCTGTGCTGTATTTCATCTGAACTTGCTATGCAAGTACAGGCGAACTTGGGGGAGTGCACACACCCACGTCTTGCTAGGTAGAGATGGTTGCCAAAAGGACACCAAGTAAAAGAACAGTTCGTTCTTAAACAAGGGTAAAATCTAATAAGAGAAAAAAAAATTACTTACTGGAATATTCAGTGCCTTTCCCCTCCCCCCAGTTTCAAAATTTACAGCTAGTACAACCCCTGACTAGAGCAGTGATTTAAATATATATAGGCATCTGTGCTTCTAAGAAAAGGAAGTGTGTCTGTTTGGGGAGCTGTGTGGAATGAGTTGGTGGATCTCAGTCCAACTTCTGGCAGACAGGTTTTCACATTGCTCAAAGTCACCCTCTCACCCAGCCCCCCTCCAGGGCTCGTGCCAAGGGCTTTTTATCTATTCCTCATATGATCCCACCTGCCTTAGCATCTTCTGCAGAGATGGAGAGTTCCTCATGCTCCATCGAGTGCCTTCTGGGCTGGGCACTGTCAGCCCTGCAGGTGGAGGGTAGGGTTGGCTGTGCTCTTGATTCTCCCCAGTGTAGCTGCTCCTTTGCATCTCACTCCACGTGATCCCCATGTGTTAGACACTTTTAGCCATCCACATGACTGGTTTTGCCTGGCATGTGGCATCATCTTTTCATCGTGCTGAAAAGAGGCCAGCTAGAAGGCACAGCAGTGTCTCCTGACAGGACCATGGCATGGCTGCTGTCCTGGATGTGCTGACACACACCTCTCCTGGGGCTGCTCTGCCAAATGTATCAGGACCCTGGAATTCATCTGGGGTGTTGCAGCACAATGCTTCTTCACCTTTTCTATACCTGGCTCTGTTTTGTTACAGGCAAAAAGCTTCAGGGCTTGCAACAAATTTAGCAGCTCAAAAATAGATGGTTAATTTGTACTGCCTGGACTTTACAATTTCCTTTTCAGCTCCTGGGTGGAAAATCCATGGCTTGCTGCTGGCCCCTTTCACCTGCTTTTAGGATGTGCATTGCCAGGATCCTCAATCTGGTCCTGTTTATGTTCTGCCTTCCAAACCTCACAGTGTGAGTTACTTACAAAGCTTTAGCTATGCCTGTGTGTATTCAGCTACTTCAAGGATCCTCTTTGCCCCTTGAAAAGCACAACAGCCTTTTATGATGGCAGCCACAACTCTTCAGGCTGAAAGCTTTTACCTTGACTCAAAAAGTTAAAGAGGAAATGTTAATTGCTTTGGTGGCGTTATTTTTGCAAAAGGCACACCAGGTTGACTGGCTTGGAAAGATGAGTCCTGTTGCTGGTAAGGGAGAGAACAATCTCTGTGAGTCCGTGAAAAGTCTGCAGTGCCTAAGGCAAACTCAGAAGTGGAATAGAACTACCTCAGTGCTTGTCTTCCTTGTTGCCTTTGTCTGGAGACGGCGGAGCTGACTGGCATCTCAGGGCTGCGTTGCTTCTGCAGTGATTTGTCACAGGCTCTGTGCTGCTGCCTGTGCTGCTTTTCCCTGTTGTGGCACATGGCCAGCTGCAATGGAAATGTGAAGGGAAAAGGGAAAAGAGACTTTTTAGGGAACACATTAGTTACAGGACTTCCCGAGAACATGGGCAAGGTGTGTGATTGCTCTTCTCCTAGACTTGGAGATGCTGTGGGTGGAACAGCACAATCAAATTCAATATTCATTCAGCCCTGGGGGTTGAGTAGGTCTGGAACAGGTGGCACAAGTCTCTGGGAGCCTGGGTCCAGAACTGGGGCATAATACCCCAGGAAAAGGAGGGTGTTCCCAACAAGTTCCCTTTCCCAGCTCCCATCTGCCATGAAGACAAATCAACGTGTCCTTGCAGTTGCTGGTTTGAGTTGTAGGTGATGTGTCCCCATGTTTAGGGCTGCTTTCTTTCCTGCTCAAGCAAGCTTATCTACACTCTTCTGGTGCCTTTGCTGTTTAATTTCTTTTTCCTTGAATTTTTGTGAATTTTTGAGCTCTTCCAGTCACAACAGCTGCAGTTTGGCATGTGTGCAGAGCCAAGCCAACACTCTTTTTTCAACTCAACACTTAACACACATTAGGCATCCCCAGGATCATAAATAGAGGTTACTTGGAGCAGGAGAAGGTGGGAAATGAACACTTAATCTCTGTTTGCTGTTAAAAATGAGCCATTCTATCAGCAAGGATCCAGCAAGAGAGAGGAGAAGGGAGGGAGCAAGGATGCTGTAGAATGGTGATCAGATGAGGAGGAAGCCTTTCATGGTTTTTGTACCCTGAAATAGTTCTCAATTTTTAAATTTGAATAAAATCCTGTGATAGCCATGACAACCACATATTTCAAGCCCCTGAGAAAAGGTTTTGAGTTTTACTCTGTAAGCTTGACAAAAATATGTACATTTTTGTACCTGGTACCACAGGACCCTTAATTTGAGTTTCCTACAAGTGATATAGTTATTTGTGCCTTCTTCTCCCCCTGCATGTGCAGTCTGCTCTCAGAATGAATCCTTTCCTTGTCTTTCGCTGCATTTTTGGAGCATGTAATATATAGAAGCTTGGCTGGGGATTTAGAAGCCCAACTCAAATCCAGTGAACTAATGTATTATTTCGATTTCTGTATGCACCTGTTACTGTTCTCCAAATTCCTGGATGTTTTCTTTTTTTTTTTTTCTTTTACAAATTCGTTCTCATTTTCCCCAAAGAGGTTTTAATGGGAAAGAGAGAATTAAGGTAGACAGCCTGTAAAAATCCAGACACTTAAGAAAGAGCAGCAACCTAAATTATCATCTCAAGTTATTGCCCTGCTGTGTTAGTGCTTACACTACAAAGTGCTTTGAGCTGTGAGCAAGCAGCTGGTCTGGAATAGTGCAGCTGATTTCTGGGGCAGGTAGAGCCAGAAATGCCCCAATATGTGCTAGGCAGTAATGGGGGTCTTTTGTATGCTGGCTTGTGGTTCGGGGATAAAACAGCATAAAAATCATCCTACTTAACAAAGCATGAAGGAAAGAATCTGTAGTTTGTAGAGTAGGAGATAGAGTGGTCTGAGCCAGTCTTGGAAAAAATGTAGCCTTGTGGTCTGCAGGCTGTTTTTTCTTGCTGCAGCACTCACTAACAGACTCATTCTCCATGCATAACTCTGTTTGTTTTTTTTTTTTTGTTTTTTTTTTTTTTTAATTATATCTCAAGCCAACTGCTCCCCTTCTAACCCTCCAAACCCTCCACCATCCCAATCTGCTTGTTTGACCCTTAGCCTATGTTGCATGAATTTCATAGAATTTCTACCTGGGCTCTCCTGCTGAAGGGTTAATACAGCACATAGTGGGTGAATAGTGGTGGCTATAAATAAGTGCCACTTACTGCTTGCTTGAACTATTCAGTAGCCTCTAAAATTGGCCAGTAGCCTGAGATATTCATGATATTCCCAGAAAAACTTGGGCTTCAGGTTTCACAGACGACTGAGAGTATCTAATCCTAACATATGAGAATGCTTTTCCTGCCCTGTGACTTTTTATTCCTGAGTAATGAAGACCTGTTTTCCTAAAGCAGTGCTTTAATAGGACTGTGGCAGAATGTGGCTGCTTGAGTTTAACAGCACAGTTGTGATGGTGTTTGCATGAGTTTCTTTTGGTTTTCATGTCAGTCTCTTTTTCTGGCATGGTCCTTCTTTGTACCTGTCATTGTTCCAAAGAGAACAGGAGTGGATGGACCAGTCTGGTAGTAAAGACAGACTTGGGTGAGATTCATGTTATCACTCTGCTAATGGCTCAGTAAGATGCAAAGTGAGGAACAAGTTCAAGGGATAGGGAAGGAAATAGTATTTTTGGAAGCTTGATGGTGGGATCAAGTCCTTTGTGAATGGAACACAATCTAATGTTGGTGCTTTTCAGCCTGACATTTCATCCTGGTCCAAAGGAATGCTCTATGACAAAAATGGTGTGTTCCCAAGCAGGGGAGGCAAGGACTGAACTCAGAGTTTAACTAAAAAATACTGTGAAATGGCTGCATATTTAATATCTGTCCTTGTTGCTGCAAGGGAATCCAGCTGTGTATCCTGTGTGTCTCCCAGCTGAAGCAGCAACTCTTTCTAGAGCTAAAGTTAAGTACAAACCCAGCGCAGTCAATTTTGTTCCCAAAATGAGTGAAGGCTCCTTAATATGTGCCTGAAAATGCAATGGGAATTCAGAAGTGCACCCTGAGTTCTTCATTATTTGGTAAAATCTAAGCAGGCAGAGAGAAAGAGAAAAGAGTGAATGCCTTGTACAGCTCAAGTGATGGAAACAGGTCTGTCCCTACAAATTTGCTTTCGATGTGTGTAGGCAGAACAATGACTGCTCCTGGAAGAGTTGTTACTGCTGGGCAGCCCCAGAAGGTAATCTGAATATGTCACATTATTACATAGGTTTGAGGAAGTCACCTTTTAGGGCCTCTTGTAAGCCAGGGCAATCCTGAAAAGAGCGTAAGAAATTGTTTTAAAAGCTGTGGATCAGTGGCAGGGATCCTGGATACTGGTGGAGGCAGCTGGCAGGTGGGACCTGATGAGCAGATGAGAACTCCCCCAGAACATACCCATGGCTATTGAAGTAGGAACTTCATTACAAAATACTTCAGGGAGCCAAGTACTCTGTTTCAGCCAGTGTGAAGTAATTTAATGCATTTTCCAATATTCTGTGAGCAGGAATAATGTCACTGTAGTGCTTTTTCTTTTATCCCTGATATTCATCACAAAGATGAAATCAATGATGTTGTGACTCAGCCAACTTGAACGAGTCTGACAGTTCGTCTCTCTGATGGGTTGGGACCAGGTTATGATATGGAGTCATTTACTCTTAGTTGGCTTTCAAGACATAAGGACTCCAGAAATGTCCCTGGTGATGTAGGGATGAGGGCACTCAGCAAAAGCTGGTGCTTCTCTAACTGACCAAAAAAAAAAAAAAAACCAGCCGTGAGAAGCTCCTTATTCCTGGTAGAAACATAACACCGACACAAAGAAGGTGGAGTGGGAAAAGTGCCTCATTCCAAAATGTGTTTATCCATGATAAAGTGCTTCTCTAAAAGGCATCTTGGGACTCCAAGTTTATTCCCTCTCAATGACTTCTAGAGGCTGGGTTTGCTCTGTTTTCAAGTCAACAGAAGTGATGCTATTTTTCCCTACTGCCAACCACATAAACTTAGCTGGGTTCTGGAAATAAAGCAGTGCTTTCTCCTTCACAACTGTTGCCTCCAGTAATATCCTGCAATCAGCACATGGGAAGCATCTTTATTGGTGATACGTGAGCCAGATTAGATTCCAGTTCATTCCCCCCCACCCCAGTGACCTTACTCTGCTAAGGATAGTAAAAACCTGTCCCTCTGAACAAAATCAGAATGAATTTCCACCTTGAGAAAAGGATAGTTTTTTACTTTGACATGGTGGTAACTGTTGGCTTACCTGCTTTTTCCTGGTTCCTGCACTCATATTTAAAGATCACTGTGGTGGGTCATCAATGCTGATGCATCTGTGCCTATTTTGTGGTGAAAAAGAAGGCAAGCTCCTGTTTGTATGTCTGTAGGTATTCCTTTCTTTGGAGGGTTGTCTGGAATTCCCACTCGTATGATACAGAATCTTTAGGCTGGGAAGTGCTGTGTCCTGAAGGCAGCAGCTCAGAGAGTGATTCTCAAAGGTGAGCATGCAAGGGTGGCATTAGATTTCCATTTGTGCCTCTGAGATCTTGGGTGGATATTGGGGTCATTAACAGTCTCATGGAGAGGAGAAGAATGATTTCTTAGGGTTGTTTCTGATGCAGTTCTAAATCCATTTTGTGCTTCTGAGTCCAATTGCTCCTGATTTTGCTCTGTTTTGGTTCGAGTGAGCTCCTTATGTAGAACCACAGAACAGCTTAAGATGGAAGGTCCCTCTGTTGGGCATCAGTGCAAGCCACTCCTCCAATTAGCCCAAATCCTGAGTTAGGTTGGAGCCTTATCTAGTTGTCTTTTGAACATCTCCAAGGCAGATTTTTACCCAGCTGAGATGGCACAGCTTCTCTGCCCCTGTCAAATGTTTGTCGTAAAGATTTTGATCCTTAAACTTGAGTTTCTCTGTCTGTAATTTGTCACCACTGCACCTCTGGGTACACATCTCTCCCTTCTCCTTACCTGCCCCTTATGCTTTCAGTAATGCAACTGGTGTGGTCAGCCTTAGTTGTTGCAAGAGCACGCTGCTGGCTCCTCTTCAGCTTGCTGTCCACCAGAACCCCAGATCCTTTTCTGCAAAGCTGCCTCCTAACCAGCCATGATAGTTTTCAGACCCCTAACGACTGTCTCCAGCCCTTTCCCTTCCAGAGGATCATAAGGGCAGGAGAAATGGACTGTGAATCCATCTGGATGAATATTAAAATAAAGGAATGAAAAGCCCCCAGTGAGGGTTCTGTTACTGATGCTTTCTTTTGTAGCTGGAGTGATGTTTTTTTTTTCCTCCCTTAGTGTAGAGCTACTGAAAAATTGCACAGTATCAGTTGTAACAGCAGCATTATAATTTGCAAACATGCTATGTTAAGCAGCGAGTGTGAAGCTGCATGCTGGAGTCTGAAGGTTCCTCTGCTGATTCCGGCTGAATCCTCGCAGATGTCAGACTGTTCTTACAATCTACGTTTTCATTGAATTAAATCCTTGCTTTTCCTGGGAAAGATCGCTTTCCTCGACATACTGTTCCACTGATGCATAAACCCAGAGTTGGGAGGCAGCTCCTAATTTTTATCTGGCCTTCTGTATTTCATAAATTCCATCAGTTCTTGGGAGTTTTACTGTCTCAAGTAAAGTGTTTGCATGTTTCCAACATTTAGAGGCTGCTGTAAAGTCCTCAGCATAGGTTATATTTAGTCCAAAAATATGTGTAATTGGCTGATTTAATCTCCCCTTGTTAGCTGGTTCTTTCCAACGCTGAAATAATTTCTCATGCCTTTCTTTAGAGTTCCTTATCTCATTCAATTTGTTATCCTCCCTTTTTGGGCCAGGGAGTACTCTGGATAAACAATCACAAGTGAGAATTTAGCCTCTCTTTTTTTTTCACCAGGTCATTCATGCTGGTTATATTTCATCAGTGATTTAAGTTTTTAATTTTGCCTTTCCTGATGAAAGTGTGAGTGCAAGAGTGGTGCAATTACATCAGAAAGTGCCACAGTGAATGGAGGGCTTCGGGAACCAAAAGCCACGTCTGTATCTGAGGCTGTAGTGCAGGAGGGACATACTGGCCTGTAACCTCCTGTTTTCCTCTGCTTTTTGGGAAGCATGGATCTCCCCAAACTCAGTTTAACTAGCATCAAGGACCATCAGAGTTAAATCCCACAGACTGGCAAGGATTTTGGGGATAGGAGGGTCACAGGTTTACCTCCTCCCTTCTGTGAGGGGATGCTTCATGCATATTCCCTGTTGACTTTTCTGAGCAAGAGGTGTTCAAGGAACTTTGTGTCACCGAGGCAAAGGAACACATTCCTCTAGTCCTGAGTGACAATACTGATGGAATTAGATGGGATGGGTGCCGAGTGATGAGGGAAGAAGATTTTGAGATTGATTAATTCAGAAGCCGTTCAAAATTCCTGAGGCGGTGAGAGATGACACAGGAGCTGATGGATAATGTGCCATCAACTTCAGTATCACTGCTGGTACTCATGGCAGTGCTTGGGATGCCTTGAGGTGCATTGGGGTGCCCTGGGGTGCCTTAGTCCCCTTGTGCATGATCTCAATCACAGGCACAGCTGGTACAACCCAAAAGAGACCCTGTTGTTGAGAGCAGCATTGTAGGGGTTGAATGGTGTTTGCTTAGCCTTCCTTTTTCTATTCTTTCAAGCAAGCTGACAAAACGCTGTCGAGCAGATACCTGCGTTTGCAAACTGCATTTCCAGGGGAAGAGGATGCTTTCTTTTATCGAGCCAGAGGGAAAGGGGCAGCAGGTTCCCCTCCTTTCCCAATTTCCCGGGGGGAACCGCGGTTCCCGAGCTCCCCCCAGAGGCTCTCCGGCATCCGCGCCCTGCCCGCGCCTCTCACAGCATCTTTTCTTACCTTTTCCTCCTCTTTTCCCTCTCTTTCCCTCCCCAGTAAAGCCATAGGTAAGTAAAGATTCTCTGATCTTCAGCACAAATGTGCCCCCTTCTCCGTTTCCCCTCTCTATGGTTGCTTTGTAGAGTATTTTTGGTAGATTATTTTGGGTTTTATTTGCAGAATAAGGTGTCCATTACCACCTGCAACGCAAAAAAAAAAAAAAAAAAAAAAAACAACCCTGCAGCGCCAGGTACTCGCTGTGAAACAGTGGTTAAACCTGTTGTGGACTCTGGGATAACAGGAAAAAAACCCCAAACAAACAAAAAGAGGAAAGGAAACAAAACGCCTCAAACTGCGTCTTAAACAATTTTATCTGCTTTATTTTTGGTGTCGGCTTTTTTAGGAGAAGCTTCAGGTTAAAAGAGATTTGCCAGTGGCTGAGAGTGGCTGAGACACTTGTCATTTAGGCTGCCTGGTTCAGT
Organism: Taeniopygia guttata; assembly: GCF_048771995.1. Taxonomy (NCBI): domain Eukaryota; kingdom Metazoa; phylum Chordata; class Aves; order Passeriformes; family Estrildidae; genus Taeniopygia; species Taeniopygia guttata. The sequence goes on along the minus strand of NC_133026.1, from coordinate 146,893,048 downwards.
ACAAGCCATGACTGAAGGGAGGGTATAGAAGGCAGGAGGGACACTTGTGCTTAATCCTTTTGTGCATCCTCCTGTTGGATGTTCCTATTAGCTCTGGATTCCTGGCCAAACCAAACTCCCAGTTCTTGGGAGTGCATTCTCATGTTTCTAGGTAACGCTTATTTCTGGCTGGGTTGTTAGGATTTCTGCAGGTTTGAGGGATGTGATTGATTAAGCCTGTGTTTTTCTTCTGGATTTGCTGGGGAATTTTGGATCAATTCCTCCTACCATCCCACTCCTCTTCCCTTCTTCCCCAAAAGGGTGGGTTATTTTGATAAAGAAAAACGAGCTGCAGAGAATAGCAACATCACTTACACTGCGGTGTGGGGATTGTGGGGTCAGCCTTGAGGGTTTTTTTGGGCAACCCAGTGGGTGCTGTGGAGGAGAGGGATGACACAGCCACTAAACTGGTGTTTTGTAGGTCTTCAAATTACACGTTTCGTGTGAAGGATTATAGGAGGAGGAGCTAATCCATTGTCAGAACTCATCTCCCAAGCCTGTGTTACTGTGTTTGGTGAATATTTAGAGTGACATTTAGGTGGTGTCACTGGCCCTGCTGAGATGAAGGAGAAAACAGAAATCTCTATGTTGTCAGCAAGGCCTTGGCCAAGCCCTGGTATGTCAGTGAGCAGACAGCAAAGTGCAGCTGAGGAGCTGTGGGGGTGTCAATTTATTTGTAAAGAGCTCCCATTTCAGAATGGTGGCATTTTCCTTTCTCAGCTTCTATTTGCTTTGCCGTAGACACAGTCTTTCCTCCTTTTTAATGTGCTGTGTATTCAGCTGGGACATGCACAGACTGATGGATGCTCTATTGGATTTGTTTTTGGCACCTGGGCTAGATTTTTACAATGGACTGTGTACTTACCAAGCTTTATTTTCTTGTATTTCCCTCTCCATTTTATGCAGTCTGACTGTGCCTTTCCTGCTTGAGCAAAGGTTTGAAATTTCTCACCCAGTATGGTTTAAGTCACTTAAATGCTTTCAATGGGCAGGGAGTAGCATTTGGGGTGGTTTCTTCTTGTCCAGTGGAGTTTCTTCACTTGATAGTAAATTGATTTAATCTAAATTTGAGGCAGAGTGGGAGCCAGTGTGAGACCATCTGGGGAGTCTGAGTTCAAGCTGTGATGAGCAACCCTGTCAGTGAAAATGTTCTCAGGACTCTTGCATGTTCCATGTGGCAAGCAGATATTTTCTGGTGGAGCTCCATGCTGTGCGTGCCACCCAAGGCAAATCTCCAAGATGCTCTCGGGAGGTTCTCCATCAGCATGAGAGGCACATTATGTTTTCCCAATCAGTGGGAGTTATGTTGGAATTTTGAGTGCTGGAGCCTGTTCTTCAGTCACTACTTTTGATGTCAGTTCAGCCCCCTGAAGGCTGTGCCCTGGGGTCACTGCAGCTACTGGACAGCAGAATAATGCTGGTGGACATCAGAGAGGCTTTGACATCTGTTGCAGAAAAATATCTACTGGAGCAGAACAGATCTGAAATTGGCTGGTCTGGCATTTCTTATCCCCCTCCTTCTCTGTAACCATGGAGCTCAGTGGGGATGGAGTTGGAGTGCCTTGCTTTTTCTTCTTTAAAGAATATTTTCTAAATTTTTGGCAAATGATAAAAAATTAACAGACTTTCAGGCAGTGATGTGTGAAATAAATAGGTTGTGGTGACGACATCCATGTATCATAATCAGCAATGCGGTGTTAGATTAAAAGGACAATGATACCAAGTAAAACCTTTCCAGTATACATGGATCTCATTCATGATAATATATTACCTTCAAAAAGTGCTTTTTATTAGCCAGTATCTAGTTAAACTTGGCCTGTGTAATGACTATGAAAAAAAACTCCCAACTCTTGTACCTCATTGATTGTGTAAGTACAAAGCACATTTTATTCTGGTTAAAAAATGTTTAATAAAACAGGGTAAGAAAACGATGCTTTAGTACTTTTCATCTCAAACACTGTAAAAAGCATAAAACACTGTGAAAAATACATGTTTTAGATAGATACACTGCTTCTAACTCAAGGAGGTTTTAGTATAAGAATCATGAGAAAATATATGTTGAAGTATTTCTTTTAAGTATGTAGTAAAAAAGTGTTCAAAATGACCAAAGAATTCCACAGGAATTATGCAGAATTAAGTCTCTATTGATATTTTGTTAAGATAATGATTTTTTTTTTTCTTTACAGACAATAAGGTTTCAATAAAAGAAAGCAAAATTGAAGCACAACAGTGACATTCACATTCTGATGGAATTGACTTAAATAATCAATTCCCTTGTCTGAATCATTCAGTTTTTCATCAACAGATTCATTTCTCTTCTTTTTCTCCTTTGATTTGACTATTCAGAAGTGCTGCTACTTTATCATAATCATAAGAGACCATTTTTAGTATTTTCAGGAAAATAATGTTTGGTGGGAAGAGGAAATTAAATAGTGAATACTAGCAAAGACAAACAAAGAGCTTTGATATTTTTCTTTTTTTTCTTTCTTTCTAGTAAGGGTGCTACTACAATGGTAGGTGAAAATTATGATATGTTTGAAATTGAAATCAATCTTGCAGTTTGCTTTTTCAATTAGGAGTATCAGTGAGTCATGCTCTAACTCCCACCCCAAGTTCTCAGTAGGAACCAGTCCCACACACGGGATCAGTAGTCCTAGGAGGACCTGCACTGACACAGAATCTTAGAATAAGATTATTAAGTCTTAGAATAAACTCAAGACTCAGTTATGAAAGGACTCATAAAGGCCATTGATTCCAACTCCTTGCTCCTCTCAGGACAATCAAAAACTGAACCATATGAGGAAAGATAATTTTCCAGACACTCCTTGAACTCTGACATGTTGGTGTCATGACCATTTCCCTGGGAAGCCTGTTCCATGACTGACCACCCTGTCCATGAAGAACTCCCAGGACTCAGTGCTGACTCACATTCAATTTGCCACCAGCCCAAATCTCTTTCTGCAGAGCCGCTCCCCAGCTCCCTAATTTATATTTACAATAATAATGACTTCTTACACAAATGGGTGAGTAATTCATTGTTACCTTATCATCTTCATTTTTGGCACTTCCTGCCAAGCTCAGGAAGCCTCACGGGTGTTACAGCTGCATCCCCTGGAGTCCTCTCTCAGGACTGGAGGACTAGGAAAGGACACTGGGGGCAGCCAGAGCAGCTCTGTGCTCCAGTAAATCTGCCCCTCCCTATAAAAAGAGCCTCCTGCACCTGCAGCAAAATTAAAACTTGTTCTCAAAAGCTGAAGGAGGAGGTTTCTCCTGGAAGCCATGTGAGAAGTCAGAACTGCCAGAGTAGCTGCACTGATGTTATCCTGTCTTTATCTTTCTCTCTATAAACATTTAGAGGGACAGGCAAACCTTTCTGAAAGGTCAGACTCTGACCTCACAGTCTGGTTCAGTGGGTGTAATCATTTTAGTTTAGCTCCTTCTTTCCTTTGTTTTGTTGGGTCATTCCAGACAACTGGCTTAAAACTGCTGCCAGTTGCCTTCTCTAATTGTGGCAGTACCCACTGGCTGCCTTCCTGAATCCTTGGTGAGGATTGTTAATGATTGTTAACGCTGGGAGTGAAGAAATACCTCCAGAAGTGCTAGCTGTTAACTCAAGTAATGAAATGCTGTTGTGTGCACAATAATTGTGCACAATAATTTTGCATAAGTATGAATTGGCCAGTGGCAAAATCAGCGGATGTTCAGAACAATTCACTCCAAGGCCCTACTTAGCTGGGTTTATCAACCATTGAATTATGAGCCTGGGGTATTGTTAAGTGTTGCACAGTGAAGGCATTATATCTGCACCAGCAAAGCCTCTGTTAGCAAGGCAGGCAGGGTGTGATGCTGTGAGCTGCAGCCAAGCCCAATTACCACGCGAGAACGCCTCTCCTGTTAGGAGCCTGCCAACCATTGCTTTTGCATATTAAAGATATTTATTCTATTTAAGTGGCTTTGCCATCACGTCTCCAGCTCCCATTCCTCTGGCTGCATGGCTGTAAGCAGTGTCAGGCATGGGCAGAGGTTGTTCCAGCTTGAAGGTGGGATTAATTGTCCTTTGAAGACAGGGCAGGGGTTTGGGATTTGGGGTTTTGACTGTCTTCAGGGGTTTAGTGTACTCAGCAGCACCAGCCACCTCTGTCATTTGCATGGGGTAAGAGTAGCAAGGTTGGTCTGTCGCCTTTTCGCCCAAAACTTTCCTCCTCACTCCCATCTTGCCCCAGCTTTCTGCACGGGGCTCTTTGGAAGAGCTCCAGCTTGGCTCCTGACCAGAGGAACCTGCAGTCGGGTTTCTCTGTACCAGCCTTTTGCAGCCACTGTGAGGTGACCCCTGTGATGGGGCTTCTCAGTCTCAGCCCTCTGGCTGCTGCTACAAAAGAGGGATTAGGCCCACAGCTGATCCCTCCGGTAATCTGGGGAACATGGTCTGTTCTTTCAAGAACAGTTGCTGTAAAGATTTTAAGGATGTTGTCACAGCTACACTCGCGGGCAAATGGAGCAGTTCATCTGCTTCAGGCTGTGAAGATTTAATTGAGCTCCAAGGGAAGGCTTGAAGCTGAATTAAATCTTTTGCTGATGGAGAACAAGGTCTGTCATAAAGAAATTCTCCTGATCCTTGTCTTCCCTGAGTGCTGCCATACCAACCCAGGACCAGCTCTGAGACAGTCCAGAGCAGAGCTGGTGCTGAGAAAGGGGCTGTTTACCCTCCTGGAGTTACTTCCTACAACCAAATAAATTATTTTATTCTCTGTTCAGCATGTGTAAAAGATATCCAGAGAAACTGAATGACATTTTTTAATTGCTGACACTCTGTAACTAGAGATTGTGAGATTTGCAGACTCTCCGTTGAAATGTCATAATAAGATTATTCCCTGTAATCGTGTAAGAAGAAATAGCATGTGTGAGAGGAGACAGACCAGGAGAGAATAGTTTATCTGCTTTCCTTAATAATGTAAGTATGACACGTATATTAATTTTGGAGCAGACTGTGGAGATCTGTAGTGGGACCTTACGTTTTTTACTTCTGGATTTTACTCTTGGATAAATAAATACTCAAGTTCTAGCACATTATGAGTCTCAGACCATTATTTCAGTCTCCTTACTGCCAGAGGTACCTGGTTAGTCCATCTCTGTAAGGATTGCACTTGGAGATCCTAAGGCACAAATCTTGTGCCAGTTGCTTGGAGTCTATTCCCCTGGATTTCTGCTCAGTAAACACCTCTTAAAATGACTTTTAAAAAACACCTTCAGCCTTGTGTTTCTGTTGGTAAGTCTGACAAAGACATCCTCAGCAGCCAGGAGTCCACTGTGGGATTCTCTGGAGATAGACAGATTTACTCCTGAGCCTCAGAGACCCCACAATATCTTTAAGAATATGTCAGGAATTGCTTCCATGGAAGGAAATATTTATGCAGACTGTCATCTGCTGCCTTGGGTTTTTCTGTGCTTTTTGGACAGGAGAATTTGGGTTATTCTGAGAAACAGTGTTTTTATTTAGGATCTGTAATGTTTTCACATGAAAAAAGAAATACTGAAAATCTCTTAGAACACCAGGAGGGTCAGATGTCTGGGTAAGGGGTAGAACTACAGGATATTAGTGGGCCTCAAACTTCTGAGAATATGAAAAGTGTAACATTTTTTTACTTAGGAGAGGTGCTTGCTGAGAAGATATTTCTGCAATGACACAAGTATTTTCATGGATTTTACAAGAATTCAGAGGGATCTCCTGCTATCAGATCAGTTTATTAACATACCCCCAAACATCATTGTTCTAGACTTCATGTACTTTTCACAAATCCTCCCTTTTGTAATGTGCCTGAACACATTTTTATTCAGATGTAACCAGCCTGGGACCAACACTAAGGTGTCAGACATGTTTAAACTAGAGAAGAGTTATTGCTGAATTCAACCTTGAACTGCCTGGGGTTACAGGAAAGGACAGAGGAAGCCATGAATTATGGAGAAATAGATGTGAGGTGAGTGACAGGTAATATTCTTGGAGGCTTTAGGATTCCAGGAAAAAGGGAAATGTGAAATGCATGGTGAGGCAAAGTAAGAGACCCTTCAGAGACACTAATAAATCTGATGGGTGTTGATTAGTGCAATGCTTGTGAGCAGCTTCCCATCTTTTGTGCAATCAAGGGAGAACTCTTTCTGAGTCAGTGCATGGTAACCTGGTTCTCATCTTGTACCATGATTTTCACAGGCACAAAAGGTGGTATAAATCACAGAGCTGATTTGTTTTAATAGCATTTTACTAATGTTCTGGACAGGAAAACGAGAAAGCAAACACCATGGCAGCTATACTGGTTTTGGTCCTCTGACTGGGATTTCATTGCACAGTCCTAGGTCTTAATTCTTTTGCCTTTCACTCACATAACAAAATGAGAGGAGTCTAAAGCAGACATAGCTTCATCCATACCAAAACTTGAACCAAATCCAGTGCAAAAATGAACAGACTGATATCTGTGACTGAAGCTTGTGGATGCCTCACCCCTTCCTATGCTGGAACAGCTCTGGGAAGGTTTTGCCTCTCCCGTAGGAGGCCCGGTCTCCTCTTGTGCTGTAATTCCTCCTGGTGCTTTAGATATGCCATTGAGTAACTGCATGGAGATGATTGCTGGAGCTGAGGCTCTCTGTGACCTTGCTGAGATTAATCCTCATGTGTGCTAACATGGAAACAGCATCCAGTCCATATGTTCAGCCTTGCCTGTGGCTCTGGGCAGTGCCTTGAGTGGGTTCAGTATTAAAGTCATAACTCTGCCTCCTCGAGTGGAGGGAAGCTTGCCAGGACTGGAGGGGGAAATGTTAGCTGATGCTCCTGAAAGCAAGGACAGTCGTGGTTTTTCCTCCTCCCACATAGGCTAGAGACTTGGAGAACCTTAGGACTTTTCTGTTTATCTTTGTTTAACAAGCATAGAGAAAGATTGATTTTGATTTAAATGTCAGATGACAGAATTATAGACTTGCTAGTGTCTTGGGTTTTGCCTTTTATTTAAAAGAAGCATCTGTGCAAGAATTGGTACCCGCATCAAAGCCAAGGTCTCAGCCAGCAAAATTAAAGTGAGTCTAAGAAACTGGTAAATGCAAAGCACAAAGATGCCTGAATCTGCCTCAGAAACTTCAACTTGGAGCTGCAGGATGGGGGCAAGAGAATTTTCTAATCCTCTGACTCACATACCAAATTGTTCTGCAAAGCCTGTGAGCCACAGGATGGAACATTGTCTCTAAGAGATGAAGGGATGGGAAGATTTAGGAATATTTTACAGTGGGAGATGATGCTAGTTTCCTAGGGGTCAGTTGCTTATTTAGCCCTGCTTGGTAATCAAACGGGGCTGGTCTTGAGTTGGGGGAAGTTTCAGGGGTCCTGTGTCTGTTTTTGGTTTCCCTGGTACAGAAGAAGCACAGACATACTGGAGAGAGTCCAGAGAAGGACCACAATTGTGATTAAGGCACTGGAGCTTCTCTCCTATGAGAAGACTGAGAAAGCTGGGAGCTCAAGGGGAGTTTCATCAAGGTGTATAAACACAGCAAGGGAGGATACAGAGATAACAGAGTCAGGCTCTTTTCAGTGGTTCCCAGTGACAGGACCATGGGAGGGTCTATCTGAACATCAGGAAATACCTTTTTTACTGTGATGCTGACAAAGGGCTGCCTTGGCGATGTTCAAAAGCCATTGGACTTGGCAGCTGGCTCTGGGTGGTCCTGGGAGGGAGGGGAGGCAGGATGACCTGCAGAGGTCCTTTCCCACCTCCACCATTCTATGATTCTTTGTAAAACTAAGGGTTCAGTTTACCAAAAGGAATTACATCTATCTAACTACAGGTGTGTATGACCACGCCAATATTGTCCTGTACAAGAAGTCTCTGGTAGAGGATAACTCAGGTTCCAGAGCTCCACATGGAAACATGAAGCTAGTCCAGGCTACAAGATGAGGATGTGCAGGCTGGGGATGAGCTACAGGCTCTCTGAAGTGATGTTTCACTGTGCTTTGCTCCTGTAAATGGGTTTTGACAGAGGAAGTTTCCTGCAATGAGGGAACCTGGCAGCACCTCAGGTTGGGTAGTAGCAATGTCCTCATCCGAGGGACAGACTCTCAACCTCCATCCCATGTGGACTTGCTTGGAGCTTTGCAGTGTACCCAAAATAGCAGCACAACATGTCTGACTCATTTGCTGCACCACTGAAACACTGTGCAGCGTTGCAGTTGACCCAGCAGTGGCGTAATAATATCTGCCATTCTAGTGATGTCTCCTGGAGAGATCTGAACTGCTGACACCATGTAGTGCAGTGGAATAAGGGGAAATGAGTTTTGATGGGAGGGAGGGTGACAGTAAAGACAAAAGTCCCTTCTAGTCAAGAGGTTAATGCAGGCCAGGCCAGTGAAGTGTTGCTGGTGGAGGTGCTGATAGGTCATGGAAAATTTACAAGCTGACATCCTGAGCCGCTGTCAGACTGCAAAACATAGACCTCAGTCCTCTAGGCCTGCCATGCCATGGCCAGGCAGGGGACACTGAGTCTCTGCAGAAGATGAGACTGTGTGCTGATGGTCAGTCAGCTTTCCCTGCAGTGTTCTTTTAGGATCTGCTGATCTCTGCACACACTCGGTGTCATCCCGAACGTGGCTGGGTGTCGGATGTGTTTGCTCTGAAAACGCAGAGCTGAGGCCTCACTGGAGGGTTGGCAGGAGGCTGGGGGCTGGTTGGTCTCTGTGCTGAGCTGTGGGCTTCACTGGAAACATGAAGAACACATCTAATCTTAAAAGGTCCTTAATCTGTCCAATTTCACATCAGGTACGGGTCTCTTTGGCATAGCAATGACCTTATAACTGTTCAGCATTTCATTCTCTTCATTGATGCTTTTCCTTCATAAAATTGCTGAGTTTGCTTCTTTTTGTTTGAAGGAAGGGAATGTTCTAGCTCTTCTCCATTAGGTGAATACTAACCTAAAGAGTTCAGAAATTCCTGTGAAGATACAGGTTTTATACCATGTGTCTTCTCTAAGCCCTGCACAATGTGCCCAGTGGAAAACTGGAAGTCTCCTCAGATCCAAAGAGGAAAGACCGGTTGTAGCACCAAGCTAAAACTTATCTCAGCTGTGTCTTCCTCTCACTTCCTACCCTGACTTGCCCTGATGTTTGTAGAGATGCTTTTCTACCCCTCCAAAGCAGCTCACTGCCTTCCCCGGTGCAAGAAGGTCTGGTTGCCTGGTGTTTATAGAAATTGGAAGTCCTCCAGGGAAAAGTTGCGTGCTGTTTCACTCCTTTAACAACCCACCATCCTATGTGAGCTGTAACCCCCATGACAGCCATATTTCACTCTTATTTTAAACCTAATCTGATATAAATTTGCTTATACAAAAGCAGAGAGAGAGACATGAGGAGAGCTGACCCCCTCACATACCTGCTTAGATTTCCAGTTTGAAGACAGTGTAAGTAAGTAAAGAGTAAAACCTGAGCAGGGTCTTCAGAGCTTGGCCCCTGGGCAGCCCTTTTCTCCCTGATAAAATGAAAGTAGCAGCAATGGAGGTTCCTTGTCCCACATCTCTGGGCCCACCTTTTCCTGTGCTCTTGGAGACACAGGTTGTTTTCACCTCTCTGGGATCCAGCCCTCTCCACCATGTACTGTCTCACGTGTGCATCACAAGCTGGGACACAAAAAGCCAAATCCAGACAATGCTTTGGGGCCAAAGCTGGCAACTTAAAGTTGTCAGTGCTGAGAATTTGGTGTCCTTCAACTGTGTGCAAGGCACTAGCACTGGAGATTTGGGCCATGCTACCTGACAGAAGGGTAAATGGGTGAAAATTATACAGCCCAAGCCAGCTGGGGTCTGATTAGTGGTCTACAACCCTCAGAATGGTCAGGCAGCTGTTTGTCTTATGAAAGATGGAGCATCTGCTTGCAAGGTAAAACAGACAGCAAGTTGTGAGATATCCAGCTGAAAATTCTCCTAACACCTGCTGATTGAGTATTGGCTAATAAAAGCTTGGATTGTCTGGCTCCTGTTGAAATGTGCCACCAGAAACCTCAAAGACTTTACTACTAGAAGTCAGGGGAAAACTTGGGTGCATAAAATGGCAATAAATCAGAGCCTGAAAGGTTTTTACATTTAATGGGGCAGTGAACATCAGGCAAACAGGATCAAGTATTTCTCCTTCTTCCATATTTCTTTCTCTCCCCTACTCCCTTCAGCTTTTGTGCTTTGTCATAAGGGAGTACTGAGGGAGGCTGCACAACATCACTTTTCCTAAGATGAAGTCCCTAACTGTTGTGTTTTGTTCCATTCTGCAGCCACAAAATTTACGATAACAATAAATCGAAGGTGGTAATGTGCTCCCCAATTTATCGGTGAATTCATGTATAAAAATGCATGTGAAATACAACCCTCCTGCTGCTGACTTGGAGTGTTATTGCAAGGCAGCCAGGAACAACAGATCCCTTTTCCATTGCAGTGGGGACCCCTCCTAGGGGCTTCATTCATGCAGAGGTGATCAGGCTTCTCATAAAAAAGCCTGATCACCTCTCATGTCTCTTCTTCCAAGAGAAGCCTTCAAATTAATTTCCTGCTTGGGTTAATAAACACTTGATTCATTTCCTTCTTCCCAGTCACAGACTGGTTGTGGTGACACTAAATACTAGACAGTCAAGGTGAAAGGGAGGCGATCATGGGCAGTACACAGACTGCAGAGGAGCTCAATCACTTGTTTGCATCAATCTTCACTCCAAAGCTGTGTTCATGCTGGAAAGGGTTTGGGCGACAGGATGAGAAGAGATGTGTGGGAGGGAATCCCTTTCCTCTCCTGAGTTTTAATTTCTGAGTGTCATTGAACTATTCCCACAAGCAGAGCTCTGTGAGGCAGAGTGTTTCTGACACAGTGTCTCCCCTGTGAGTGCATCACATCAGAGCAGCTAAAAGACTTTCCTGACACTGGGGCTGTAAGTAATCCAGGATCCCATTTTGGAGAATTTTTCCTTCTTTGCTCATGCTTTGCCAATAGGATAATTAGAGGGGGAAGACAACAGAGAGACTGAGAAAGGGAGCCAAAATCAATATGGCACTGGAACAAACTGGGATTTTAAGGCTGCTGCTCAGTAGGGAGCACATGATGGGCACTTCTCGCTTGTACCCTGGTGAAGTTGGCTGGGTGCAGCTTTGGTTCCTAAGGACCAGGTCCCAGAAAAGAGGCACAGATCAGGGCAGTGGGGAAAATTGAGGGTTCTGGAAGAGCTGAGCCATTCAGTATCACATGGAAAATGCACAACCATGCATCAAAGGCAGCTGGAAAAACAGAATAATGCTGCAGTTAAAATACTGGGCTTGGATTTTTGTGACTGAGCTCTGATTTCACTATGCTTTGCTTGGTTCACTTAATGTTGTTTGCAAGTATGCTGAGAGCCCCAAAGGATTTGGGAAGATATCTTCCAGTCTTCAATTTATCAGTTTAACTTATTTTCAATCAATTTATCATTGATCAATGATTTTCCACTGCAGTTAGTTGCTTCTCTGATAAAGCTGTTACAAAAGACTGTGGACACTGGGAACCAACTAGGAACCAACCATTAAAAGTAAAGAGTAAAAGGAAATTATTTGCAAATGTCTCTAAGTCTATTTGCCAAGTGCTTATAAAAAAATCAATACATTTAAAGAAAATCAGGATGATTCCCAAACATTCTGCTAACCAAAATTGGGCTTTATTCATAATAAATACTATTTATGATGAATAATTTGACTAGGAAGAACTGGAGAGAGGCCAGTGTATCCATCTATTTAATATGAACTATGGGTGATCCAAAGAATCATAGACTTCTCAGTCTTTTTTCAGCTGCTGAAAGAATAACTGAGAAATTAATTAAAGAACAGGCAGTAAAACACCAGGGCAAATATAAGCTGAAAGTAGCAAAACTCCATGGATTTAAAGGGTAAAATCACACTTTCTTTCATTCCCATTTCCTGGTCAAGGTAGGGATTACTCCTTTCACTGGCATTTCTGTATCTACTAAGATCATGAACAGAGATGTGGGCTTTCACTTGGTGTAAGCAGAGCTTAGCACATTGCCACCTAATCTTTGGTGATGTCTTAGAAGGCAGCAGCACCTGAATGCAAATAATGTTACATGTCTGATGTTAGTAACCCCTCCATTTCTTTGGGAAGATTAAGAGCAGAGCAGATAATGGATGACTGGCAAATACAGTTAATTTAGATTTTCAAGATGCTTTTGAAAAAAAATGCATTACAAGAAGCTATTAATGGGATTTGGTGAGTATAGAGGAGGAAGGCAGGCAGAGGCATAGCTTCAGCCGTGGTGAAGAGGAGGGACAGAAAGACAAGGGCCAAGAGTTCAATTCTCAGCATGGGAAGAGGTTAATAACAAGTTCCACCCAGAATCAGGTTCATGAAGATTTGTGAGGAATAAAAGCAACTCCATAAAAGCCTAATAAACCATTAAAATTGCCAATGTGAATTTCAGTATAACCAAGCAGAAGGCAGTGCTGCTCAAAAGGACTGATTTAAAGGGTCCGTACACGCTGATGATTTTTGCATTCAATTTAACCCTCTAGACATAGGGACATAATTGCTAGCAACTGAAAGAAGGGATTGAGGCAGCACACAGCAGGGCTTGCAACAGTGAAAAGCCTGCTCAGCTGAGTTAAGGAATGGGTGGAGGAAGCTGTGTCCAATAATAATGATGTGTCTAATAATAATCCGATGAACTAATGCTTCATCTGTGCCACCTGCTGTATCGAGTCTGATCACCCTTTTGTTGAGAAAAAGAATGGTAGAATCAAAGAATCATGAAATTGTTAAGGCTGGAAAAGACCTTTGAGAGCACTGAGTCCAACCGTTAACCCAGAAATGCCAAGTCCCAATGCCAAACTATGCCCCCAAGTGCCACATCTACATGTCTTTTAATTGCCTCCAGGCATGGTGACTCAACCACTGCCCTGGGCAGCCTCTTCCAATGCCTGACCACCCTTTCAGTGAAGAAATGTTTCCTAATACCCAACCTAAACCTTCCCTGGCAATGCTTGAGACTGCGTCCTCTTGTCCTGACACTTGTTAGGTAGAAGAAGAGACCAACCTCCAGCTACAACCTCCTGTCAGAGAGTTGTAGAGAGTCAGAAGGTCCTTCCTGAACCTCCTTTACTCCAGGTGGAGCAACCCCATCTCCCTCAGCTGCTCCTCATCAGCCTTGTGCTCCAGACCCTTCCCAGCCCTGTTCCCTTCTCTGGACACGCTCCAGCACCTCAATGTCCTTCTTGTTGTGAGGTGCCCAAAACTGAAGGAAGAATTTGAGGTGTGGCCTCCCCAGTCCCTGCGCAGAGGGACAATCCCTGCCCTGGTCCTGCTGCCCACACTAGTGCTGGCACAGAAGGCCAGGATGCCACCAGCCTTCTTACTCACCTGGGCAACAGCCTGGGCTCACATTTGGCCACTGTTGGCCAGCACCCCAAGGCCTTTCCTGCCGGGAACATTTCCACCCCATCTGCCCCAGCCTGGGGCACTGCAGGGGCTTCTTGGGACACGAGGGCAGGACCCAGGCCTGGCTCTTCTTGAGCTTCACCCCGCTGGCCTCACACCAGCTAGCCAGCCTGTCCCCATTCCCCTGCAGATCCCTCCTACCCTCCAGCACATTGACACTCCTGTCCAGCTGGGTGCCATCTGTGAGCTTACTGAAAGTGCCCTTGATCCCCTAGTCCAGATCTCCAATAACAACAATAAACAAGACTGGTCCCAGTACTGAGCTCTGGGAGCAGGAAGCAGCAGTGAGTGGCTGCCAACTGGGTGTAGCACCATTCACCACCATTCTCTGGGCTTAACCACCCAGCCAGTTTTTTACCCACTGAAGACCACGTCCATCCAAGCTGTGGGAATTCGGTTTCTGCAGGACTATGCTGTGGGAAACGGTGTCAAAGGCTTTACTGAAGTCCAGGAAGACACATCCACAGCCCTTCCCTCAGCCACCAGGCGGTCACTTGATCATAGAAGGAGATCAGGTTGGTCAAGCAGGACCTGCCTTCCATTGAGCCATGCTGGCCTGATCACCTGGTTGTCCTGTACATGTCACATGATGGAACTCCAGATGGACTTTTCCATAATCTTCCCTGGCACTGAAGTCAGGTTGACAAGCCTGGAGGTTCCCTGGATCCTGCTTCTGCCCCTTGTCATAAATGGGCACAACATTTGCTAACCTCCACCCAAATGGGATCTCTCCAGTTAGCCAGGATTGCTGCTAAATGATTAAAAGGGATTGGTAGTATAAACAGGAGAAAAATTACAGTGATCAGCAACATGTAGATTTTCTTTACAGGCTTGAGGGAAAATGTTGCAATTTAATCCTCAGGGAAAGAAGATAAGTTAGACCTGACATATTTTCTAGGGTTAATACTCAAAGAGAAGAACTTGTCTGCCACTTTCTGGTTTTGCTTTTTGTATTTTAATCCTTTTTATGAAGTAATGAGTACAGAAAACTACAAAGACAGTAAAAGGCAGTTTGTTTCACAGAACTGTTCAGAAGCTCCATGACAGAGGCTGTATTTTAAGTTTGTGGACCTCAGTGAGGGAAGTATTTTTTGGTAGCAGCTGTATACTTTCATAATGTATGCCTATATATAATAATATAACATATATATGTATTTTTTAAAATTTAAGGACTTAGTACTTTCAGGATCTAGAATTTTAGTACTTGAAAGGAAAGGAAATGTCTTGGGCTGTGAACATTCAAGCTACAAACTGATCTCAAATTGGGAATGGAAAGGGATGTCATGCCGTGGAAATACCACACTGCTCATGAGTGCTGCTCTGCACAAATTCATTTTCACTCTGCAGTGATTGTAACATGGGTTGTCTCCTTCCAAACTGCACAGGGTTCAGATTTGTTGGCAGTTTGGGGCTCTAGGTCAGGCTGTCTTGAATTTGCCCAGTGTGGTGTCCCAGACCAATCTGAAATGCTTGGGCAGGGCTGTGAGGCTTTGCCTGTCTGTGACTGTAGTTTTCATTCAGTGTGAACCATTTGAAGCTGGGAATGAACACATGGGCAGGTCTGTTTATCTCATCTTTCGGGCAGAAAAACTTCAGATTTTTTGTAAATCTTTTTTTTTTTTTTTTTAAGAACAGCAAAGTGAAATCCCTGCAAAGCTGAAGAATGCCATGAGAAATTGCCCGTGACCTGGCACTCCTGGGTGTGGTGACAAAGGCTGGGATGTTGCTGCCCACACACATGGTGGTCTGGGAGAAGCAGCAAGCTCCAGGCAGCTGTGAGGTGCTGCTGCTGTGAGAGAGATGTCAGGGCCCTGTGCCTTCAGTGGGGATCAGTTGCTGGAGAACTGAACACGTGCTCTCTATTTTTCTCTTTTTTGCTGAAGTCACTTGATGTGCATGTTAAGATGTGACGACCTGAGGCACCTGATCTGCCTGTTTTCCCATCATGGTGATTGCTGGCCTAGCCCTACAGTAACTGGAGTCCTCCAGCTGGAGCTGAGAAGTCACCTGCTGTCTTCTTGCCTTACCTCCTTTTTCCACAGCACTCTTAATGGCAGAGGTAGCAAACAGGACAAAAAAGAGCTATCTGGATGCTAAATAAGCACCTAAGACACTGATCAAATGTGACACAGGGATCACATCTCCCCTTTACTTGAGAAGGCAGGAAAGTGCTCCAGCCTTCAATTGTCACTGGGGATCTGAAGCACAGAAAATTTCCTGGTCACACCATGAAGAAATTCAATGGCAGCAGCTGATTCCAGCTTTCCTGGAGTCCAGCCCCAGCTGTAAAGCAATAACCTGACCCTTCCAAGAGGCTTTTTTTTTTTTTTCCCTCCTGCCTGTTTGCCACTTTGTCTCCTTGTGTCATGCTTAGAATTAACATCCACACATGCTGTGGACAGGTCAGGTGTTTTTGGGGTGCTCTGTAGGGAACAAACCTTACTTCAGGGCTTTTATGCAAATTCATGCCAGCAATGATCCAAAAATAGTAATCCTTAATCATGGTTAATTTCTAAAATGAATCAAGCACATTCTTTTCCAGTGAACGTTTCTCTTAATAATGATAAGGACTTTCTAATGTCCCTAAATATGTTTTTAAAAGGCATCAGTCTCTCCTTTTAATAAAACCACTTTGGAAATATTGTGTGCAATTTGAAAACCTTAGGAAAAAAGGAGAATCTGGCTGAAGGCAGTCACTGCTCTTCAGCCTTAATCACATCAAGGTGGTTTTTGTCTGCAGATTTCACTGGTGGGTGTGGATGTATGGCTCAGACCTTTCCTTAGGCATGCACTGACTTCATAAGCTGTAATGACCATGTCAGTGACCCACATGACCCACAGATGATGGGCCACTGGGGGATTTTGAGCATTTTGAAACTACACCTCTGCTATTCACTCTGCTGCACCTTTGGGGGGATTCTGGGGCCGCCAGAGTTGTCCAGGACGCCGTGAATTTGTGCCCACCACAGAGCACCCTGGAGACACCTTGGGCAGGGACTTTCAGCATACCCCTGGCCTTTGAGCTACTCTGAAGGACAACTCTAAACTGCAGGAATTTGTGCAAAACCAGAAAGCCAGGGAGGTTGTGCTGGACCACATTGCCTTGCAGAGGTATTGCTTTGCCAGTTGGGCATAAAGCTTCTGTGGGCCTACTAAATAAGCCTAGAAGAAAAAGGAGGAGCAGAGTCTGTCCTAGAGGCACTGTGTAGTCAGTGGAGGGATCCAGGAAATATCAGGCTGGAGATGTTTGCCTCAAAGTGCTTGGACTCTGAGAGGAGGCATAACTGAGCCAGACCAGAGAGACAAGAGCAGTCTCACGTGTGCCACATGTGCATGTGCCCTAACTGCCAGGAATGTAAAACTTTCAACTTATATTGGTCTTTCCTTAGCATCTCCTAGTCTTCCATTCTGCCAATCTAGAGATAAAAAAAAAACCCATTGATTGTTTTCTTAGAGTGCTGACATTGGGAATGCTCAGTTCTATTTCAGGAGGGCGCAGTTGCCCTCAGGAGTTCCTGGCATTTTGATTCATACTTATCCCATAGGATACCCTGACCACCTGTGCAGTAGTTATTTTACCAGCTTATGTCTGGTAAGTCAGAAGTAGGAAGGTGTGGAATTGCCAAGAGAAAACCTTTATTCCTTCTTGGAATGCGTTTCACCAGGAATTGAAAGCCTGTCCCAATGTGCAGTGCCCTAGACCCAGGGCCAAGGATGCAAAACTTCCTGCTCCTGCAGCATGATTATAAATATCCAGCATGAGCAACTGATTCTGACTTTTCCTTCAGTTTCCAAGGTTTTCCCATGGACAGAAGCAAGATCCCTCCAAGGCAATGCAGCATTAGGGTCGAACTCTTGCTCTGTGGTATTGTACAGTTCTCTCTTGCATTTACAAGGATATCAACGGGGGGGGGGGGGGGGCACGGCCTCGTGTTGCAGACCCATAACTGAGAGTTAGAGCTTCCCTTTGTGCCTCTGCTGAAGGGCAAGGAAGTTTCATGGAGATATGAAGAGAAAGCTCCTTGTCTGAAAAGCTGATCTAGATAGACACCATTCAAAAGCAAGGGGTGTGAGGCAAGTGAACATCCAAACCAAGACCTGAATTTGGAAATTCACTGCTCTTCTAGCCTGTCCAGTATTGGTTGGATGTGGTCTCAGTGCTTGCATCCCTGGAGCTGGTAGTTTTTAATATATAAAATATAGGAAAGCTTACATAGCTTTAGCTTTTAATATATAGCTTTTTTATAGCTTTAGCTTTTAGCTTTTAGCTAAAGCTAGCTTAAAAAATGTATATGCCTGTGCTTAAAGGTGAGGGAAAGGTAAGTAGGTTATGGCAAAATCATGTGGTATGATTGACTTGTTTTTATAAACATATTTGTTTACTTATCCTCTTAAAAGCGTGGGTGCTAGAACAGAGGAACTGTGGTGCATCTTGTAGCAGGAAAAGGGATGGAGGCAGGCAGGCAGAAATATTTGATGGAGGTGTGGAAATGTTTTAAACTGGATTTATCTCAGGTGATGTGACATGAAACTGCCGCCTTCAACACCAGTGTACCAGGATGGTTGTCCTCCTTCCCCATATCCCTTGGGACAACCCAACTGATGTTGCAGTGGTTTGCTGCAGCTAAACAGCAGCAGCTCCTTGGCTTTCCATGTGCTGCTTCATGCTGCACTGAACCTGTAGATCATTCTTGTTCTTGTCTCTGTCCTCTTGTGGCTCAGTTCCCCTTGCCTTGTATTGCTGTCCTTGGGGTTCATGTGGGTTCTCTGCCTGGGTCTTCTCTCTACCTGTTTCCTCCCTGCCTTTGACAAAGAGAACCTTTAACTAGCAGAGTTGGTGGAGTAGTTTGACTGAAAATTATCCTTTGATAATTCTAATATGGATGTCATGCAAATCCAAGGTGGTTCTACAGAATGAAAGCGACAGCAACACTTTGCGGGAGCCATGGGTTTTGTACTGCATGGGGCTTAGAGTTGCAGAAGGTAAATGTCTGCTGAGGAATTCTTTGTATCCCATAATCTAAATTTCATTCTGTACATGCCTTCTTACAGATAAATTGTTCTGCAAACACTATAGAGATCTGTAATGTATTAAAATTGGATTTAGGTTAGCATCCTCCCACCTGGAAATCCAGGTGCTTTATTTATCATTACTTGAGCTCTCCAGAGTTTGGAGACAACCATAAAGCTTCTGTGAACATCCTTAAATAGCTGTTTTGCATGTATAAATGCTGCTCCTAATTTCCAGAGCAAGTGATATATATTGCTGTGCATAGCTCTTTCTTTCCCTGCGTATTAATTACCCTATTCTTCTGCTGAGCACAGCAGCAGTAGTGGCAGGGTTTGTGTTACATACTTCTGTCTGGTCAAATTCCCCTTCTCCATTTAGTAGAAGGTGCAAGTGGGCAAGAGAGAAGAAATGCAGGAAGGAAACAGTGTGTGGAAAATATAAAAAACAATAATCAATGGTCGTAGTCATTGGAGGTGTCCAGATAAGGTGGTGGAGGGGTAACATCACAATGTATCTATGTTCTTGTAATCCTCAGTGTTATCCTAGCAGCTCTCATCACAGGGAAATAATTTCCCTGGTGTGGAGTAGAGCAATTATTTTTAAGGCCACGCTAAAATCGAAGCTCTGTTTTCAGCTGGCGTGGGGTGGCGTAACTGCGTGACCTCAGCCGAGCTCAGAGGATTCACTGCAGCCAAAGTCCTGCTTTATGATCCTACTGCCATCAGATTGGTTCTAGATGGTGAATACAGGGTGCTGCAGCCAAAGAGACATTTGAAGGGGAGCATGGATAGCACAAAACTCACTCACACTGCTATGGTGCTGGGATTTAGCCAGCAGATGCTTATAAACAGGGTGGATGGCCCCTAGCTGCAGCTTTCCCCTTAATCCACACAGCACTGCTTCTCCCAGGAACCTCCTGAGCCTTGGGGTCAGTGCTGCTTCTGGGGAAGAAAAGCTGACAATTAAGGGGCTTGGCTGCCTGGTGTCCTTTTCTGGTTTACGTGTTGGCAGGCTAATTGCAAAGTTGTCATCTTGGGGGAGAAAAAGGTAGAAAAGATAAATGGGGAAAGGCTGATTGGATTTTCCTCTGAGCCTGAGGAGGTGCATAGTTGGAGTGTGGAGTTTATTGAGAAATGGAGGCCTAACCCAGTGGCTTTGGAAATTATTAAGAAGCCTCCAACTGGCTTCAGTGTCTCTTTGTTCTAAGCAAACAGAAGATTGTGGAAATAGGAAAACAAAATTACAGCAAAGCTGCAGAATGCACATTTATCCTGGGCTCTGTGGACATGCAATTACCTGTCTAGGCTGGTGGAGAGACAAAACAGTGATGTTTCTCTTAAGGGAAATGACTTAAACAAACAGACAAACAAGCCAACCCAAATAATGCATTCAGGGGAATTGCATGGAGGAGTCTGCAAAGGAGGAGGATTAAAGGTTTGGTTCTGCCTGTTGCAGTCCTACCCAAACCTGAGTTTAAAAGCAATGTGAAATAGTACAAGGAGTGGAGGAGGCAGCCCCAGTTCTACAAGGAGATGGTAGATTCATTAGCCAAAAGGTAAAGGAGAATAAATAAAAAAACAAATAAAAACTTCCTAGTGTAGAGTCAAAAAAATGAGACTTGTTAGAACTGTATAGAAGGGAGAAGACCCAAGTTGGCAATAAATTAAAAACAAACAGGTTGTCTTGGGAGTCTTCAATCTATCTGGTTCTCTGTGAATGTATCTTATACCTGGTGCATTCTGTAACTACAGTAGAAAATCAGAATGGTCCATGATGTACATGAGGGTGTTGCTTTGCATATGTATTCCTGAACAATGCCTGGTTACTATGGTGATAGGCACTATAGAAAGTGTTCATATGGAATCCTTGACAATTTGCAATCCAGTGGGGAGAGTGATGGTCTGAGAGGATGTCTCTGCCAGATGGAGAGCCTCCAGAAATCACCTCTACAGGGCCTAATGGGTCTTCACTGGAAACCTTTGATTCAAAGGCTGAATTGACATATTTTGAGGGAAATAAAATGAGCTCTACACACCCAGCCTCTGTAGCTTTGCTGGCTAGACATTGACTCAGAAATTTATGGACACACCTGCATAAATACACTGGATTTTGCATTTAGTGAGGCCCACAAGGTATTTGAACTCATATCTGCTTTCAAGCAGCTAATTCCATATGTAGGTGATATTAAGAATCTTGAAGAACCAATGAACTGGGGTGAGACTCGTGAAATCAGAGTAATGGAGGCTTGAAGGGACCTTGGGAGACCACCTAGTCCCAGCTCAAGCAGGGTCAGCTAGAAAGTGGTACCTGAGTGCCACATCCAGGTGGAAATTAAATATCTCCAAGGAAGGAGAGTCTCTGAGCAACTTGTACTAGGAGTGACCATTCTCATAGTAGATAAGTTCTTTGTGTTAAAATGGCATTTCCTGTATATCACTTTGTGCCCCTTGCCCTCTGAGTGGGAACCACTGAGAAGAATCTGTCTTTGTCTTCTTTACATTCTCCTGTCAAATATTGATACACATAGATAAGATTCTTCCTGCCCTTCTCTTCTTGAAAGCTGAACAGTCCCAGGCTCTTCTGTGCCTGATACTCCCATCCTTTATGGCCCTTTGCTGGACTCACTCCAGTCTTCCCATGTCTCGCTGGTATTGTGGAGCCCAGCCTTGGAGAGCTTGGCCACAGGCATTGTCCTTTGGACACCATCCACATTGTGCATCAGAAAATGATCAGAGGAGGCAGGATCCAGACCTGTGTGTCCCAGCTCTCGGCTCTGACAGCCAGACCATGCTTTCTAGCCAGGCTCAGAGATGGTTCCCTTCTCTGGCTTCTCTTCCTTGCTGCAGTGAAAGCCTGGTTGGAATGATTATCAGAAGTGGAGAAGTTGATGAGTCACTGTCGTGTAGAGCAGTGCAATTTTGTGTGGAGCACTGCGCTCATCTGCCCACCCATCTCGGGTGAAGATTTATTTATGGTGCTCTCTGAAGTGATACTGTAATATCCTTTCCTAGCCCACATTCCCGCTGATGCCTGCTCACTATGAGATTTTTTTTTTTCCCTCCCCCCAATGTATTAAATAAGATTATAGTGTATTGAGGTTGAAGGGAGCAGGATATTATTAGGATTTTTATCATCAAATTACTACTTTAGACAATTTGGAAGTCTCTTATCAGTCATGTAGAGCACAATGTACTGGACTTGGCCTTGACATCCTCTCTCAGCATCAAGGCAAGATTCAGTGATCACCCAGAGGTTACCCAGGGTAAAGGTGAAAAACATTTTGGTGTGAACAGCTGTTCCTGGTGCTGGCTGCTTTACTCTCAGGGAGGGTTCAGGGACATTGCATTTGTCTCAGTGAAGCATTTCCCCTGCTTGCTAAGTTGTGCTTCACTAATGTACTCATCTGCCAGGAGGCTTTTTTCAGTTTATGCCCATTCCAAAAAGGAGAGTACATTTCCCCACTCCTCCCCACCTCCTTGCTCTGCCCAGGGAGGGCTCCAGGGGCATTTGATGCCTGCAGGGAAATGTGACTCCTTTGCCATCTTTGTCTTCCATGCAGTGTGAGATAAGTGATCTGTTGAGGGGGTCTAGGGGAGGTAGAGCTGCTCATCCACCACTTTCTCCTCCTCTGTTGCAGGCATGGAAGTGGTCAAGTCATATTTAATTTTGGTATGAAATTAGATTGGGTTTAGAGGCAAATTCATTGGGTTGCCTGGCAGGGAACCTGGATCCTGGATTACTCTCAGCACTGATAAGTTTAAGTTGCTAAGTGCACGTTATAAAATAGTACCTTCTCTGTTTCAAAAGTTAAATATCTCTATTTTTGATAATTTATAAATTTCATTCTATACTTCTATTCTAATAAAACAATAATATTTGATAAAATCAACGGTGATAGAAATGCAACCATGAGTTTTGGATTCCCAAATGCTGATATGTTTGTGTCCTGAGAACTGCTCAAAGGTGGCAAAAAAAAAAAAAAAAAAAAAGACAAAGACTGTTTCTTTTCCCTGGTCAAAGCCAAGCACAGATCTCCTTATGCACTGCATAGAGCAGTGCTTAGAGCAGCTGCTTCTGGTTTTTGCTTTGATGACATCCCTGGAAGTGTCCAAGGCCAGGCTGGATGGGGTTCTGAGCAACCTAGTGGAAGATGTCCCTGCCCTTGGCAGGTGTGTTGGAACTAAATCATCTTTAATGACCTTCCAACCCCAAACCATTCTATAGTTATACAGTGGGCTGGTATGATACTCCTTCCTTCTGCTGAAATACTAAATTTAGACTTTTTATTTTGACTCATGACACCCTTCAACCAGTTTTGAGAGACTGTTCAATCTAACACTCAAAAATTAACTCCGAGGGCAGCAGTGAAGTGGTTAACAAGAAGGGCAGTGGAGCACAGTGATGGAGAGGAAAGGGAGATGAGAAAGGATTATCCAGGACAAGTTTGTGTTTGCCGCAGGGGGATGAGTCAGTGGTGACGATGGCTAATGTAGATTTTGAGATGTGAGGGATTTTTTTCCAAGTGAGATTTCCAATGGAAAATACGGTTTTAAATGTGGATTAATGTGAAATGATACAACAGGGACAGTAAAGTGCATATGTTAAACTGGACAGCTCTGTAGCAGCCACCCGGCGAAAGGATTGATGGGTTATTTATTGCAGATTATATGACAGGGAAAGAAATCTGGCTCATCAGAGGTCAGGGGAATTAAATGTTGTCCTCTTGTCATGGTAGGTGCTGAAATCGATCTGTTACCTCCCGTTACATCTTTTGATAGGCATGAAGAACAGCTTGTTGCTCAGTGGATGAGGTCAGGTTTGAAGTGTTATAGCTGACTAATTTCTAGGCCAGCAATAACATTTCTGGTTATGAATCTATCATAAAATCATAGAATGGTTTGGGTTGGAAAGGACCTTAAAGATCTTCTAGTTTCAACCCCCTGCCATGAGCAGGGACACCTTCCACTAGACCAGGAAGGTGTTTTCTCAGAGCCCTATCCAACCTGGCCCTTGGATACTTCAAGGAATGGGGCATCCACAACTCAATTTTGGGGCATAAAATGCTTTCTCCATAGATAATGAAAAACAGCTTACCAGATAGAATATTGATTACCCATTATGGAAGTGTTTTTACATACAGACAGTTTCTCAGTACTATCAGATAATGGTGCTACTACAAGCATGTTAATGAAGAAGACCTGCCTCTTTTTTCCCCTGTTTTGTGCAAAATTTTGACTTCTATAGGTTTCAGGAGAGGTCACCCAGTTTACAACCTAGGGAAGCTTATCCTCCTTACATGTCATTTACTGTGCTAATATGTGAATACTGTGTCTCTACTTCCTTTTGAACATGTGACAGCACTTATCAAAGTCCAAAAACATGTGATGGGAATGTGTTAGCCCAGGCAGGTTAAGTCCTGTGCTTAACATTCAGTCAGCAGTACTGCTCCCCAAACCCTTCTTATGCATTTAATGATGGAGCTGTTCAAGGCCAGGCTAATAAGGAGTGGATCACCTTGGTTTAGTGGAAGGTGTCCCTGCCCATGGCATGGGAATTAGAACAAGATGATCTTTAAAGCCCTTTCCAACCCAAATCTGTGAATCTGTGATTCTGTAATGAAAGTTCACACACAGTGCTGTTGGTGACTGATTTGGCTGGACCAAGTTTTCTAAAAAAGGAAAATGTATTTCCTCCTCAGAAAACAGTAGTCATTTCTTTACTCATCAGCCAACATCTGTCAGTGTTTGCCAGGCACATTTTATGTGTTTTAATCCAAAGCACGCCATGCTCTAGCACCCACAAAGCCCCAGGCCTAAAGGGCCCAGGTTTATCCCTGTGGCTTTTGGAGACCATTGCTAAACAAATGACTAAAAGTGACAGCAATTATGCCATGGCCCTCCGTGGCTGTTGATGCCAATATTTAGCAGATTTTGGCAAGAATGCTGAACATTGAAGGTTTTGTCTTGTGGCTACCACCTTGATGTGGTACGTGGCACAGATAGTGCTAACAGGTACCTAAGCAGATAGAGCTGGAGAGAGGTGACTACAGCTTTTCCTGTGTAGAGGCAGAGTAGAAATCCAAACCTACCTTATGGTAACATGCAGCTAAGTTTTTTGGGGGGACTTTATGTGTAAAGTGATTGCTTTTCACTGGAGAGACATTACTTCTGTTATAAAGAACCTGGTGGCTGGTACCTGACAACAGGGTTCATTGCATTGGCTTAGAAAAATACTGCTTGTATATCAGCAAAGATTAAGGACCTGAATCTGTTCCCACCAAGACAGCTGTGAGGTTACCAAGCAAAGAGCACTCAGCATTACGAAATGATTTGGTAAATCTGAGATCAGCAATCACTGAGAGCAGCCTAAAGAGCAGCACAGAGGAGGCAAGCTGAGTACAAGCTGGATAGATGCTGTTGCTTTGTGCAAGAGAAAGTCATCTGGAGTCAGGACATGGGCAAAAAGCAAGGCTAACCAGCTTAGTAGACAAATAGGCTGTGGCTGAACCAAAGGAAATGCTTGTGTGATTTAAATGCCAGCAAAATTGTCAGATTGGGTTCTGCTCCTGACTCTGCCAGAGGCTCTCAGACTCCTTCATTCACTGACAGTGCTCCCCCCTACACAGCTTGTTCCTGCTTCAGAGCTGCTGAGGTACAGGGGTGGCTGTATGGGCAGCAAAATATTTTACTGTAGACTTTGAGCTCATTGCAACACCAGTCATGTCTTTGTTGAGAGAAGGATGCTGGTGGCGAGGCTGGTTCCTACAGTATCTATAGCTATTTATAGCGTATATATGTATATATATGTGTTTACATAGCTATGAATGTAGGTATGTATATATGTGTAGCTGTAAGGTTGTCATCTTTGGTTAGCACAGACTTGGAAGTGCTTTTTTGGAGCTAGTAGAGGAGGCTGGAACAGGAATGTAGCTGTAGCCTGATCTTCCTCACCCTGATCTCTCCTGGTGTCTGGCTGGCCATGGAGAGAACATGGGGGAAGCTGCACCAGGGTCTCCAACAGGCTAAATCAAAAGCTCAGAGTGCCTGCTTTGTAAAAGCAAACTGTTGTAAACAAGGAGTTGGTGATCTTTGGGTAGAGGAATCAGCCCATCCAGCAGAATGGTGGTCCTTTTGAAGTCATCTGGAACGTGACACACCCCTATTGGGAAAATAGATCGATCTGTTAGATCAATAGATCAATCAAGAGATGGATCAATAGATCAATCTGTCAGATGTACTCAAAAGGCTATATTTGCCTCAAGGTTTTATGCCAAAGTGTCTTAGTCAGTGTTCTGCATGTGAGGAGATTCAGGATTTGCCTGTTCAAGCCCAGTAGCCGATACAGCTCAGGGGCACAGGGGCTAGAACTGGTCCTTTGGAAGGGGCCAGTTTTCCTGCAGCACCTTGGAGGGGCTGAAACCTTTTGGACAATTACCTCAGGAATATCAAAGTCACTTGTGCTTGTCTTGTGTGCACAGAAAGCACTCTAGGAGAACACAGCTTGCTATGAAAAGGGGAAGGAAAGGGAGGGACAGATGGGAAAGAAAGAGGCGGGAGTGAGAAAATGGATAAGGGCAAATGCAGGCCAGACTTGGAATCAGTGGTGGCCTAACCTGCCAGCCAGAACATACCAGGAAGAAGCAGAGATGATACTCAGCCATCAAAACATCCTTGCTATTCCTTGCCAGACATTTTTCTCTGCAAATACAAATAAGAAATTGACTGATTTAATGTCATCCCAGGAGCCTTCAGCACAGCATCATCAGCATGGCATGACAGAGGCTGACCTTCCTACCCTGAGTCAGACTTTGTCCTCGCTTGGTTTGGAGCCCCTCTCTGAGATAGGCCAGAGAAGATCAGACTGCCAGGAGCCAGAGAGTGAAGGGCTCGACAGGCTGTGACAGCCGTGTCCTGCATGGCCAGGAGCAGCAAGGAATGTGACACGGCCCTCCAGATGAAACACTAGAAAATGTGAGAGCACTGTCCCTAATTTGTCAGTTGGGAAGAGCTCTGGTGATGTGAGGAATGGGAGGTGACACCCTGTGGCACAGCCACTGTTAGGGGCTCATCCCTGACCTGCATCAGTGGGTGGTTATTTCCTACTGATCCCCTTGCCCACAGAGGCACCTGATCGATCTGCTAAATATGCTGAATTATCTGTTTGCCTGTAACAGCCAGTGAAATAGTAATTTTGGCAAAGAACAGGTTTTCAAGAAATCAATTACCTAAAATTCAATCTCCAGCTGGGTAAAGTCCTACAGATTCCAGTATAGTGTTTATGGTGCCTAATGTATTTCTTGTGTTACGAATTGCTCTCTCCTCATTTTTATTATGACCACTTTCAACAAATGCAGCAAGGAACGCCCTTTAAAACCCTCTCAGTCAGCTCTTCCCCATGCACCTTTCAAAAATGGGCAATGAGGCCACTGATCTCTACCTTGTTACATCCAGAGATCATAAGATGAGACTTGTGCTTAAGTGGATTATGTAGTTTTGCTCAGTGGCTTCATGTGGAGAGCAGAGACTGTGAGCCAGGATTTCTGGTTCCCTGCACTGCCTGTTGGCAATGGCTGGGCACTTCCACAGTGTGTGGCATGGCCACCTGTTTCATTATTTGGTAGGAAACTGGGGCTTCCTTTGAATGCACCTTCCTAGGGGACTGTCCTGGATCCCTCCCACAGAGCTGGATTATTTCCTGTTTATTCCTTTCCTTTCATTATATGATTTAGATTTAAACTCTGCAGAATGCAAATGGAAAGGTGATACATAGATGAATTTAGAGGTTCCAGCTTGTATGTGAATCCCCCTGGACTCTTGGCATGACTTCCAGCTATGCTGTAGGTGCTGGGAAAGAAGTAGATGGCTTCAGCCCAGGATATAAAATGTGCTACACTCCCTGCAGGCACAAGCAGAATGGGGAGATGAAACCACCAGTACAGGCACTGGGAATAAAAAAGGATGAGACTGAAGGTATTGTATCCTATTAAGAAAGGGAGTTCCTCATTTATAGTTCTAGTGAAGGCAGATATTTAGACCTTCTTTTGTCATTAGCATAAAAAAAACCCTGGAATTGCAGGAAATACCAGGAAATGCACAAAAAACCCAGCTGGAAGGCACTGTAAAATACTGGTTAGGGATTACTGGAGATGCTGGAGAGCATCTCCAAGGGATGAGCTAAAGGGCTTGTGCTATCTAGCTACAAAAAGTTAAATTTTGTGTAAAAACCAAACAAAGGGGAGAATGATTTGGCTTAGCAGTAATGGGGGTGGGGAGGAGAATTATGGAAGATTTCAAACAAAACCAGGCTGAGTACAGGAGAAATCTGCAGTCAGGTGTGTTA
This sequence comes from Taeniopygia guttata, assembly GCF_048771995.1. Lineage (NCBI taxonomy): Eukaryota > Metazoa > Chordata > Aves > Passeriformes > Estrildidae > Taeniopygia > Taeniopygia guttata. The sequence goes on along the minus strand of NC_133026.1, from coordinate 146,865,179 downwards.
TTTGGGACAATAAACTCACATGAAGATGTGTGGCACTTGGTTGGCAGTTTGTGACTAGGTAAGTGCACGGAAGGGGTGAGGGCAAATGGACATCTGGAGAAAGAAATCTGTGTGAGCAAGTCAGGTGGGATATGAATGCATGTGAAGCTCTGTTTTGAGGACCCCTGGGTATTTTGTCCATAAATAATATGGACAGAGGAACTGGGAGAATCTAGTGGGATGGCTTTCCAAGCAGCTATCACAAGGAAGAGTCTTATGAGAAAAATCACAAATTTAACTGAGCATTTTTTATGTCTAGTGCTTGCTGTTCAGAGATCCTACAACTATTTTCACTAACTGATGGACAGACACTACTCTTCTTAATTTATAGAGACAATAAAGGGAAGATTTGGAAAGGCAAGACTCTCTGTAGTCAGTTTGTCAGTGATTGACTTGAAATAAATTATTCTTATAATTCGGCTTTTGTCTGAAGTGTACCATCTCTGAAGCTCATATATACATATGCAATTTATATACTTTTCTTTTTTATCCTTTTCCAATGAGTACTGGAACCTGCTGTACCCAAAGTACTGGGAAGTGCTGGGAAGCTGTCTCATGGTTCGGGGTCTCTGTCTCCATCTGAATCACAAGAGATATTGTACCTATCAAATTTACTTCACAGCTTTGGAGATTTTTCGCAATTTTTCGAAAATATTTGACATTGTAATTGTTCTTCAGACCCAAATGAAGAAATGTCTAAGGTCTCTTTACAGTCACTTCAGCAACTCCAACCGAACAGCAGATTTCTTGGCTTCTTATGGTGCCTGTTAAAATCAGTATGAAGGAGTTGCTGTATTCTAAATTTACAGAAAGCCACAAGTTCATGTGTTCATTCATTTATTTTTCATTCATGCACTGAGAAGGAGTCAGCCAACAGCTGTTGCACCAGGATTCAGGGACTGAGAGAATGGCAGCAAATCAGGGATTACAAATAAGTCCCTTGTGAACAAGAAGCAAAATTTCCAGGTGAACAAGTCAGAGACAGAAATATCTGTAACTGTTAGAAGTTAGTTCCTAACTAAGAAGTTGGTTTCATGAAGAGTTAGCCTGGACCTCCAGAAAAATTTCCAGAGAAACAAAACCATTTTAAATCTGCAAATCTTGGAGTAGCTGTGAATTTGTCCTGAGATGGATAGGTCTGGTGGTGACAAGAGACATTACATTTTCTTTTCTTTACTCTCTCGATTTGATGTGCCTATTTATTCTTAGCCACAGTAATTTTCCCAATCTCTCTAACGCCCCAGGATCCATTTCTGCTCATTCTTCATTCTGTATTTATTTAACATATGCAAGAAGAAGTTGGTTGATGAAACATACTACTGAACTGAATGCGGCCATCAGAGGAACAAATGCATTTATTTTTCTCCATAATGACAATTCAGATAAGTAGGCAATGACTCTTGGAGGATTTTGCATTGAGATCATGGAGTTACAGGCAGTTCTCCTTCTATAGCTGCACTCAAAGCCTCATCCTTGGTCCTAAGCATGGAATTGCAGTGATTGATGTTGAAAGGAACCCCAGTGGTATCATCTGGTTCAACCTCCCTGCTCAAGTGGGGTCTTCTTGGAGCACTTTGCACGGTGAGGGACACTGGTGTGTGACATTCATGAGCTTTGTCCTCTTGGTGCTGATGGCACTGAGATGCACTTGGGAATTGGAACCAAGCATGGACTTGATGTTCAGAGGTCCCACGTTGGTTCCCAGACCCACAAGTCAGTAGAAAAGCACCTTCCAAACACCACACCTAAACCTGAACTGAAGCCAAGTCCTTCCTCTCCATCTGGGTGGAGCTGATTGATGACTTCAAAGGAGGAGGTATCTGTCTTCCATAAAGCCCAGGGTTGAGCACAAAAGTCTCCAAATTAGCAGCTGGAGAGCCAGGGCCCCAGGTCCATGAGGATACAAAGGTGCTAGTGTGATGCTGGTGTGAAGATAGGCTTTGTCAGACATCCAGTAGCAGCCTCCATCAGCCACCTGCTGCAGAGGGGGGTTTAGTGGTTGGTGTTGTGGCCACCAGAGCAGAGTTTAGCCAGCTACACAAGGTGAAGTTAAAGAAAAGCTACATAATGTTAAGACTCTGTACACCTGGCTGTTGAAGAGGCTCTGTAACACACATCTGTATGTCTCCAGACCTGTATATGGCTGAATCTGACATCCTTTACTGCTCAGCTTAACCTACAGACTTTGCAGGAACAAATATCTTAGGCATGCAAGGAGCAAGATCTCCTTCCTGTCTGAGATGGGATTTTTTCCTAATTTGGTTAAAGCCAGTTGCCCGTGCTTCCTGATAAGCTGAATAACTGCAGTTGGGATCATCTTCATGGAAATTTCCATGTGCCCCTTGCAGAGAAGCCAATAACCAGCTGTCAAGCAGTGAACCTCAGCCCAAACAGGATGGCTGTTAGATGGGTGTGGAGGGAATGATGACTCCACATCCATATCCGACTCCTGCTCTGTGTGGTGGCAGGGTTGTGGGGATGCATGAGTGCTGGGGCTGCTGTGGAGTGGCTGCCCTACCTATGCAAGAAACTTCCAAGTGGAGAAATGGGAACTGCTGCTGTCAGATTGCCCATTAATTCAGCCCAATTGTGGATAGAGAGGACCTCTGCTTCCTTTGGTCCTCATCCCTTTCAGTGCAGAGGTGGAATGAAATGTTGTGATCAGTCCTGGCATATTGTAGCTTTTATTTTTTTTTTTTTTTTTTTCTTTTTTTTTTTTTTTTCCTGTGTCCAGCAGTCTCCAAAGCTGGTCTTTCCTCCTTCAGTCCCTAGAGTCCCCTCAGGGTGAGCTTTGCTTTTGTTATCAGCTTCTCAGCAGTAAAATGTGTTTTAGAACTTTGTTCTTTCCTTGAAACACGGGATGGTGTCTCCTCTTTGCTTTCTGCTGCTCAGGGAGTAGTAGAGGTGGTGGACTTGGAATATTTACAGCAGAAGTTTACAGGTATTTAATCTGTAGCTTGAGATAAGTAATATATGTCATTCAGGAGTGTAGAGAGTTGTTTTGTTACTATTTTATTAAAAGTGAATTTTTTGGTAAAGGGGATTCTTAGCCAATAATCAAGTAAGAAGCAGCACATCATTAGAAAAACAATAAAGGATCAGACTAATGACTCTTAGGGCCTCATTTGCTCTCCAGTTAATTAAACAGACAACACAGATGCTACTGCTGTTAATAATATCATTCAATTACTGTGCTGCTAAGTATTATGATCCCCAGGAAACCATTACCCAGTGCTGATTGAGAAGAGAAACTGTGAAGGGCTACTTAGGGGACAATAAACCATGTCTCTGTTGAAAAGGGGGCTGGAAGCAGAGTTTTCTGGAGACAAAAGGTGCTCAAGTACGAGAAGGTGCAAGGTTGTTTGAGGTGATGGAGGAGAGGAAGAGGAATCTGAAAAGTTACATTCCTACCCCAGGTGTGCTGATGAAACTTGGAGCAGCCAGCTGGGGGTCACTGGAAGGCATTTTGTGAAGAAATAGCTGGGGAGGAAGGTTTTTTGTTTGCAGAGAGTGTGTGCTTATAGCAACCAGGAGATGGATGGGAAATAAAAGAGAATTGGAAATGGAAATGAATGCACCTCAACACCCTAGAGTGTACTAAACATCTCTCCAAGGGGAACAGGGAATATCATAAAAGGCTCATTGAGCAGTGCAGGTAAGAGATTCACTTCTCTGATATTTCCACTCCTCTACTTCGAAGGTAAGTGAAAAATCCAAGGCTGGCAGGAGGAGACCTCATCTCAGCCACTGGGATTTTATCAAACTCAGCTTTCCCATCCAGGCAGTGCAGTGACAGGGACTATTAAACTGAAGGAGCACAGCCCAGCGTGGTCCCAGGTGGTTTCCATTCATGGCACATGCCTGCTTCCATCATCATCCCAGGAGGGTGAAGCACAAAGCTGTGAGAGAGCAGAGGATGGATGTTGAAAAAAACCTGGGCCTTCCCCAGAGTCCTGATGTCTCTTTGCACCATTTCCCCAGTGCCAATCCATTGTGTATCCCTCATTTTCCCCACAAGGGATAGAGGGTACTCATTTGTTTTCTTTTTTTTTTTTTTCTTCCTATATTTTTTCTTCTGTGTTTGCTCATGCAAAAGGAGCTTTTGTAGTATTTATATATACTGTGGTAGCACCTGGAGACCCTGACCAAGATGTAGGGAATCTTGTATGCTGTGATGCTCAAACTGACAATTATCAGTCTGGGATTAATGGTTTGTGTGCTTAGTGCATTCAGATAATCTCTGATCCCCAGGAAAAGCCTTGGGTCGTGGCCATAATAAAGTAATATGAAGATATGTGTTGGAAAATGCTTGGCAGTAGTAGTTCTGTGTAAGAAAACCTCTCCTGCATATCTGTCTTGATATTTCAAGCACAAGGAGGAGTTAGGTCTGTGTCAGGCTTCTTTGTGTGCTCTCAGGGTAAGAGTGTGGGTCTGGGTGTTTGGGGTGCTCCATCTGTAAGGAGGTGTTGCAGTGACAGGGCTGCACTGCCCCATGGTGACGCCAAGCTGCATTCATTACACCTGGCATTGCAGAGGGATCCTTCAGTGAACTCTGCTGGAGCACTGTGCCAAGAGCAGGGTTTCAATTTGCAAATTAAATGCTAAAAAAAAGAATTTATATTTGTGTGTGGATTCCCCCATGATACAAAATGATTCAACCTCAAACCAGTAAGAAGGGAGTCATACTTGATTTTGAAAGATGCTCAGGGGAATGTGGTTTATTTTCTTTAAATCTCAAAAAAAAAAAAAAAAAACAAAACCAAAAAACACTTACGTAATTTTTAACCAAACATGCATTTATTCATTCAGGTTCTCCTTTATCACTAGATGAATAGAATCATAGAGTCATTTAAGTTGGAAAAGACCTCTACCATCATCCAGTCTGTTAACTGAACACTGTCAAGTCCCAACGCCAAACCATACCCCCAAGTGCCACATCTACATGTCTTTTAATTACCTCCAGGCATGGTGACTCAACCACTGCCCTGGGAAGCCTCTTCCAATGCCTGACCACCCTTTCAGTGAAGAAATGTTTCCTAATACCCAACCTAAACCTTCCCTGGCAATGCTTGAGACTGTGTCCTCTTGTCCTGACACTTGTTAGGTGGAAGAAGAGACCAACCTCCAGCTACAGCCTCCTGTCAGAGAGTTGTAGAGAGTCAGAAGGTCCTTCCTGAACCTCTTTTACTCCAGGTGGAGCAACCCCATCTTCCTCAGCTGCTCCTCATCAGCCTTGTGCTCCAGATCCTTCCCAGCTCTGTTCCCTTTTCTGGACACGCTCCAGCACCTCAATGTCCTTCTTGTTGTGAGGTGCCCAAAACTGAAGGAAGAATTTGAGGTGTGGCCTCCCCAGTGCCCTGTGCAGAGGGACAATCCCTGCCCTGGTCCTGCTGGCCACACTAGTGCTGGCACAGAAGGCCAGGATGCCACCAGCCTTCTTACTCACCTGGGCAACAGCCTGGGCTCACATTTGGCCACTGTTGGCCAGCACCCCAGGGCCTTTCCTGCTGGGCACATTTCCACCCACTCTGCCCCAGCCTGGGGCACAGCAGGGGCTTCTTGTAACTGAAGTGCAGGACCTGGCATTGGCCCTGTTGAACCTTGTCATGGTTCAACCCCATCTGGCAACGAAGGACCACACAGGTGCTCATTAACCCCTTCTCCTGCCACCCCGGTGGGGAGGAGAATCAAGTTAAAAAGGTAAACCTCATGGGTTGAGATAATAACACTTCAGTAGTTGAAACAAAATAAAACATAATAATTGCACAAAACATAAGAACAACTACAATAATAATAAAAATTGTAATGAAGTTGTAATTATTACAAATGTAATTGTAATGAAATGAAGAGGAAGAGAGAAATAGCACTCAATATAAATAAGTGATGCACAACAACATTGCTCATCACCCACTGAGTGATGCCCAGCCAGTGCCTGAGCAGCAACCAGTGCCTCACAGCCAATATTCCCCAATTAATAAACTGGGCATGATGTTCTGTGGTGTGGAATATTCCTCTGTCCAGTTCAGGTCACCTGTCCTGATTATGGTCCCTCCCAGCTTCTTGTGCACCTGCTCCTGGCAGAGCAAGACACACTGAAAAGTCCTTGACGTGGGACAAACACTGTTTAACAGCAACTGAAATATCAGCGTGTTATAAACATTATTCTTGTACTAAATCCAAAACACAGCACTGTCCCAGCTATTAGAAAGAAAATGAACTCTATCCCAGCTGAAACAAGGACAGAACCTCATCCTGTTGGCCTTGACCCATTGATCCAGCCCATCCAGATCCCTCTACAGATCCTTCCTACCCTCCAGCACATCAACACTCCTGCCCAGTGGGGTTTCATCTGCAAACCTACTGAGGGTACACTCCATCTCCTTGTCCAGATCACTGATAAAGATATTAAACAGGACTGACCCCAGTTCTGAGCCTTGAGGAACCCCACTAGTGACCAGATTCCAACTGGATGTGATTTCATTCACCACTGCTCTCTGGGCCCAGCCATCTGGTCAATTTTTTACCCAGAAAAGAGCACACTTGTCCAAGCTGTGATATACTATGCCCAAATATATATAATACATTATCTATTATATATAATTGATGTGATATGCTGTACATTATATGTATATAATATATCTGAAATACTATAATGTAATATTCCCCAAAAATTTCAAATGGCTTTAGTCCCACAGATACCTGCACTCCCCCCTCAAATTCCGAATGCAGAGACTGTTCTGCTTCCAGGAAGTTTCATCATGACAAGGCAATTGGCATCTCAGCACTTCTGCCATGAACAATGTACAAAATTTGGAATACACCAGGATCTGAGAGCTGGGGTATAACAGGACCACAAAGACTGAGGCTGACCCAAGGCTGGTGGTGTTGCAGGGTGCATGTTCCTTGGGCCAAGGCAGTGGCCAAGGTCAGCGCAGTGTGAGACTGCATCTCTCAGGATGCGTCCTAACGCTGATCAAACTCAGGCAGAGAGAAGTTTAGACAGGAGGAGGCACTGCAATAGTGTCAAAGGACATTTGGACTCAGTTCTGTGCTTAAAACATGGTAAAATTGGACTAATTGCAATCATGAGGATTAAATGCAAGAACAGCCCAGGCCCTTGCAATTGCCAGTGCCGAGAAGGGAGATTTACTGTGAATGAAATCCTTTGGGATGCTTTGATATAAGCAAAGCATCTCCTTGTTTCCACACAATTTGTCATTTTGTGGGAATCTCCTGGAAAGGGGGTAGCAGCCCCCCAAAGATACCTCCTGTATGGGCAGGGGTGTTTGGTGACCAGGCAAACTTCCCCAGTGCTCCAACTTCTCTTTTTGGTTGTATCAGCCACAGACCCTTCCTTTACTGCACAAGTATTCATGGCTTCCTATCTGGCTCATCTCATCCCTGGCATCCTGCTTTTGTCCCAGTAATGGAAATATTAATTAAAATCAGCCCCACTGTGAGTAACTCCACATGTGCTTGCAGGGATGGGACCTCTTTCCTGCAAGGCTTTAGCACTTCTGTCAGTTGCCCAACCACTGTCCCTTGTCTGAGCCTGCTGAGATCTGAGATTCCTCATTTTCATGAGGGATTCCCTGTGGAGCATGTTAATTAATCTCACTGAAGTACAATAAGAAACACCTGCAATTTTCTTTCTTTCCTTCTTTCTCTTTCTTTTCTTTCTTTCTTTCTTTCTTTCTTTCTTTCTTTCTTTCTTTCTTTCTTTCTTTCTTTCTTTCTTTCTTTCTTTCTTTCTTTCTTTCTTTCTTTCTTTCTTTCTTTCTTTCTTTCTTTCTTTCTTTCTTTCTTTCTTTCTTTCTTTTCTTTCTTTCTTTCTTTCTTTCTTTCTTTCTTTCTTTCTTTCTTTCTTTCTTTCTTTCTTTCTTTCTTTCTTTCTTTCTTTCTTTCTTTCTTTCTCTCTTCCTCTCTTCCTCTCTTCCTCTCTTCCTCTCTTCCTCTCTTTCATTTCTTCTTTGTTTTCTTCTTTCATAGGGATATTTAGGTTATACATTTGAGAACATGGGGAGTCTTTCAGGACTTTTTACCAGTTTCCAGCAATAATTAAATTTCTTTCTGCTGGAAACAAGAACAACTCTTTATTCTAATGTAAAGCTCATACTCATCCTACCCTTGTCACCCAGAGGCTTTCTTTCCTTACATATCTAAAGAGCCCTCTTCCGTTGTTTTAATGTTTCTTGGACCATTGTCATATTATTCCTACATATAAAGACTTGGACATGGATTTGTTGATTTATCCTTTTCCCACTCCTCTTAAATGTCTCTGACAATTATTTCCTTGCAATAAGTATTACTGTAATCTTGCAATAACTTGCAAGATGTATTGCAATAAGCATTATTATACTCTAATCTTGGTATTCTTTGTGAATTTGTCATGGAGAAATCTCAAGCTCCTTTGTTACCATCTCTGCATTCTTAAACCAAGTGACTCAGTTACTAATCCCTTTAATTCTTCATCCTTGTGCTTCAGAAATTAAGGACTCTGATACCTGGTTTTACTTATCCTTCCTGTAATTTCAACAATAGTAGTGAACATCTGATCAAACAGTTTTCCATAATGTCCTCTCTGTTGATCTAAGCCAAGTATAAAATAAAATTGCTTTTTGCTGGTTCTGGTGCTATTTTAGGGGGAAAATATGTATTGCCTATTACATCTAGAAAGTGCTGAGCTAAAGTATCACTCATAACAGTAATTCTTCAATTGCCATCTAGAAAAACACAAAATGACACATTTTCCAGAATTAATCTTCTGAATGTCTTCCAAGAGATCTCATGTCATGTCTGGATCGAGTGGCAGAGATCTGCAATGACTTCCTGGAAAAGGAATTATATTCAGATGGATCCTGTTATGTGCATGGTCTCATCTTTTAAATCCATATGAGGTTTATTCACCTGTGTTATTCACCTGCTCTGCAGCTTTGTGGTTATTGCCTTTATTTCCCTCTCAGATCATATCCCTCAACCCTGTGTACTGACCATGTCATGTTCCTGTTATCACAAAAATACTCTTTGACATCTGGTACCCAGAATTCTTGTTCTTCCAAGAATCCGCATTGCATATCTGCCATCTTAAGTGGGCAAGGTTCCCTCATCTTTTTTATTTCCTTCTTACTTTCCTTTTTTTTTTTCTCTTTCTTCATATCCTCCTTTCTCTTTCTCCCCTCTTTGCTCTGCCCATTTAATCTCTTTTTTATCCCCTCTTTGCTCTGCCCATTTAATCTCTTTTTTATACCCTTTCCCATCTCATTTTGCTCTTTCCCCAGCCTCCTTTCCCTTTTTCCTCTCTCACTGTGAAAAAACTTCCATGTTTTTATAACTCCATTTGTGCTTCTCTTGCTACTCTACATTAGCCTGCAAAAGAGTAGCAGGGAATCATGCTTTAAAGGCATTTAACCTCTTCTGTCTATACAATATGGAGCACTCTTGAACACAGTGATTCTGTCCCTGCTCATGTCCTGGTGCCTCAGCAAGAGATGATGTGCACAGCCTGGGAAATGGAGGACAGTGTCTAAGAGCTGGTGAGGAACAGGGCACAGGAAGAGGCTGGAAGATATTGAGGGTGGAAAGGGGTAATAAGCAAAGAAAGTTAAGAAATTTTGGGGGGAACCATGAGGGTCAGGATGGGGTAAGAAGAGCCATTTGGGCACCCAGATGGTGCTGGGGATAGTGCCATGGCCAAGACAGTCCTGTGCTCAATTGCATTCCTAATGGGAATTGGTGGAGTTGGGCTCTTCTCCCACGCAGCCAGCAATAGGACAAGGAAAAGTTGTTTCAAGTTGTACCAGGGGAGGTTTAAGTTGGATATTTGTGTAAATATCTTCACTGAAAGAGTGGTTAAGGAGTGGAACCAGCTGTCCAGGGGAGTGGTGGAGTCACCATTCCTGGAAGTGTTCAAAAAACAAATAGATGTGTCACTTGTGATAGGGTTTAGGACTTGATCTTTTCCAAGATCAGCTATCTTTTGATTCTGCATGCAAGGCAAGGGAAGGAAAGTGGGCAGAAAGTGAAGAGGAACCAGTGTAGGAAGTAATGGAATGGGAAAGGACCAAGAGTTGTAATATGCACAGAATGGGCATGAGATGAAGGAGGAGCCCCCCTGACTTCCCTGTGTGTCTCTCTCACCATGGAAAGCCACTGTTCTCCCCCCAGGTCCCACTTGGTCTCTGGAGATGCTGGCACCTTTCCCTGCCTGCTGCACCTCCCTCCAACAGCAGCAAAGTGCCAGAGTCAGCTGCTGGCAAACTGCTTTGGTTTAATAACAAAACAACAACAAAAAATTTATATACATAAGAAAAGGAAAATGAAGCAATGATGGGTTGGGCAATTAAACTAAAAGCATTTTAGAGTGTAATCCAGCTCTCTCTATCAATAATTCAGGAGGCCAAGATCAGTCTAATTGATTGAACACCTTCTACAGTAGTCAGCCACTAATAAGACAAATGAAATGTCTTTTTTATTGTCAAATCTCCATCTCACATTTGCTCAGGCAAAATCCTGCAGGGCATTTCATTTGAGAAGCTTGGGTATTTTTTTCTCTTGATGGAGATAAATTGAAGGCCAGCATCTGTTTTTAAAGAGCAGTAAATTAAGCCTGTCTGCTCCTTTGGCCATGGGTGGGTGGAGAAACAGAGCTGTGCTGAGCAGGATTCACACGTAAACCTTGTGTGGGTTGTCAGAAGTTGAACCTGGTTCCCAGAGGATGTGTTTTCAGTGTGTAATGATTTGAGTGCCTGGGACACTTGGCCTTGACTCCAAAGGACTGCAGATCCTACCCTAAAGCTGGTGTCTTTCACCTCCTTGCCTCTAAAGAACTTCATTAGGATCCCTGTTTCCCTGATGGTGATACTACTGGTTGATTTTTGACATGGCACAAGTGTTTAGAAAGTGCTGAGCAATTGTTTAACTTTTCTAATTTACATGAACCAACCCCGTCGCAGGTTCTGGGGGAAAAAATACAGGAGTAGAAACTGGTTTGTGTTTTATAACTTTCCTCCACAATCATGCCAAATGCAATGATTAGGGGGACATCCGTGAAGACAAAGTAGGGCATGCCCAGCAAATTTGCTTGATTTTGTTTCCTTTGGACTGTATCACAGCATGAGGGGTGGTTGTCCCTGCAGGATGGAGCTTGTGGACACAGAGCATTGCCCATCTCTAATCAAAAGCTGATATCAAGAAGGGGTAAAACTTGAGCTACCACTGATGCACATACAAGTGCCTGTCTGCAGGGTGTAAATCTGTGTGTGAGAAGGCTTCTTTAAGCTCCGATACTCACCAGTTATTCTAAAATATCCTCTTTTGCACAGAGGCTCTAGTACTGGATTTTTCGCCAATATAAATCAAAGTAGCTCCTCAGGGCATTCTGCTGACTTATATGAGCCAAAGATCCTGCCCTGGGGTGAAGAAAGAGCTCTGATTATGGTGTATGTGTGTGTATTTAATTAGGGAGGACTTCAAGCTGTGTCTGTGCTCTGGAGTCCCCACTGAGTTAACCCAGCATGGCACAAGTAACCTTGTGAACAAACCCAAAATCTGGAGGTCTGGTAATGACTTTCCTCATTTGCTATTATGATATGTGCTTCCTAACAGCCTAGATTAGTAGGGAGGGAAGGAAGCAAAGTGCCTGAGAGGTTTTGTTTTGCCTGTATTGCCTTTGAAATATTATATAATGTGTTTGAATGCTTGATCTAACCAAGAAGTAGTTGTTTTACTTCCTAATCTAATAACTTCCTGATGTCTGTCTCCTCTTAGCTTTGCTGTAGCTTGACTGCACAAATACCATTTAATTGCATTCTTGTGGAAGCTAAAGGCCAGCAGCTTTGCCAAGAAGGGCTAATTTCATAATGCCCCATCCCAGAATTAACTTGACGGCTGAGATAAAGCTGATGGTTTATAGTTGGCAATTATCATCAGAGGAGAACTGTTGCATAGGGTGGTCACAGGTTATGGAGTTCTCTTAAATATTGTGCATTGCCTTTGGAAGCAGGTGTTTGCTGTAGTTAGACAGAGGAGAATGAAAAAGGGGCAGATGGGAATGAAAGTAAGTCGGTGACAGAGGAGGAAAACAGAACCAAAAAAAGGTGATAACAGCAAATGAAAACAAGTAGGGTGAAGGCATGAGAACAACAATGGAGTGATCTATTGGTGGAGCAGGCAAGGAAGAGGAATGGATATGACCAACAAAATGGGTGAAGTGTGAAAATGAAATTGAAAGGAACTGATGGGATAATCAGGATAATGAGTACAGAAGTCTTGAGATTCAGTGCAGTCAAAGACTTTTTTGATGTTGTTGTTTTGAAGGAAATGTTCAGCTTCTGTCTTTAGGCCATGTCCTTGTCTACCTGGTAAGTAAAGCATCTTGGTTACCCAGTAGCTGTGTTGGTGCTTTCTGGAGTCTTCTCCCTGGGACAGGTTATTTGAAGCTGAGAGCTGGTCCTCTGCAGAGATAAATGAAACCTTGCCAGGTTTATAATAATGCTGCGGCTGCTGCTGCTACACAGCCGGGGAGTCAGAGGTTTTCAGGACTCAGGAACAGCTTCAGACTCAGTGTGAGCACTTGAAGCTGCTGACAACAACTCTATCAAACTGTTTATGGCTTTGCAAGGCAAATTGAAACCCATCAATGAATGAGGTAGCAAGTCTGAAAGTGAAGTTGTTACTTCCAAGAGTTGCAAGCAATCAACCAAGCAAATATAAAATAGCTATTGATCTGTATTTGGTTTATGTGGAAAGGTTTTGGCTGCAGGGGTGGCTTCTGTGAGAAAACACGGGGGGCTGTCCCCATGTTGGACAGAGTTGGCTCCAGAGCTCTAACATGGAACCCCCCATGGCCAAAGCTGAGCCCATCAGTGATGCTGCTGACATCTCCTCGATATAAGAAAGGGTAAAAAATGTCAGCCACCGTCTGTGAGAGAGGAGTGAGAATATGAGAGAGGAGCAACTCTGCAGACACAAAGGTCAGTGCAGAAGGATGGAGAGGAGGTGCTCCAGGTCCTGGAACTGAGATTCCCCTGGTGCAGACCATGGATGTACATGGAGGAGCAGAGATCCACCTGCAGCCCTTGGAGAACCACCCCAGAGCAGATAACCCACGCTGAAGGCTTTGGAGGACTCTGTGCTGGAGCAGAAGTATTTCCCTGAAGGAAGCTGTAGCCCTTGGCAGGCACACACAGGAGCAGGAATTGCTGGCAGGAATGGCATGGAAAGGAGCCCAGCTGGAGCAGGTTTGCTGGCAGGACCTGTGGCCCATGGGGGACCCACATTGGAGCAGTCTGTTCCTGAAGGACTGTGCCTTGTGGAAAGCACCCACATTGTAGCAGTTCTTGAGCTGCAGCCCAGATAAAGGACCATGCTGGAGCAGTTCGGTAAGGACCATATCCCATGGGAGGGACCCTGTGCTAGGGCAAGAGTGTAAACAAGAAGGAGTGGCAGGGACAAAGTGTTATGGACTGACCCCCAGTCAACAACCCCCAGTGACAACCCCCAGTCCCTCCTGTCAAACTGGGATAGGAGGAGAGAGAAGAGTTGAGAAGGAAGGACTGAAGTTGAGAATGGGAAGAAGGAAGAAATAAGGATATGGTGGTTTTGGATTTGCCTTTTTTCTCACTGACCTTGCCAGAGTGTAAATGAAAACAAATGAAATTACTCTTCCCCAAGCTGAGCATGTTTTGCCCATGAATGTAACTGTTGATCAATCAACTTCTCCTCACAAGCCACAGATTTTTCAATCCTACTTTTTCCCCCTATTCTTTTGAGGAGAAGTGAGAAAGCAACTTAGTGGCCAGCCAAGGTCAACCCACTGCATAATAATATATATTGATTCCCAGAAATGCGCAGTTGAGGAAACTTGACTTCCACAAAATGGTTCTAATAAACTTACAGATAGTCCAAAATTGAGCATGTGTTTGCAGCTCAAATCCCAAACTGACAAGAGTGAGATGGTAAATAAATCCCACTGTAAATAAAGGCCCCTTGAAAATGCAAGGGGCAAGTAGAGGGACATTATGTCTTTTAGGTCTCCAGTAGACCCTCAGCAGTGCTGCTCCTTATTTATATAACCTTCACAGCCCGCAAATGAGACTGAAATAGAGACTTAAATCACAACAAGTACGGTTCTGGAGAATGGTTTAGTCAAAGAAGTTTTAAATAGGACAAGAGGGAATGGCTTTAAACTGGAAGAGGGTAGATTAGAGTAGATATTAATAAAAAAGTTTTCACTGTGAGAATGGTGAGGGACTGGAAGAGGTTGCCCAGACAAGCTGTGGATGCCCATCCCTGGAAGTGTTGAAGGCCAGGTTTGATAGGGTCCTGTGGAACTTGATCTAGGTTGGGGGAAGGTGTCCCTGACCATGGCAGGGGGTTGGAACAAGATGATCTTTAAAGTCCCTTCCCACCCAAACCATCTGTGATTTTATGAAATAACCCTTCTAAGTGTTTTTTCTCTCATTTTGCATAGACTAATAACTTCTCTCATTGCAAAACCCTTATTTGTGGGGATATGAAACTCTTAGAGTGATCTGTATTCTTCATGACCAAGCCTTCTCCCTCTCTGGTATCCATGCTTGGAAAGTGCAGATGGCAATTCTGTGTGTCAGAGCAGAATTGTGAATAGTTAGGGACCATCTCATGTGTCATTTATATAGCCCCTGTCACTGCAGGGGCTTGGATCACAATGGAAGTTCTCAGGTATAAAAACTGTGCAAATGATGTTTATCACTGCTCAGAAATCTTCCGTGAAGTACTTTGTCGGTCTGATTTATTAAGCCACCTTGTATGGAGGAGTTCAGCAATGAAATAAAATAAAAAACACTGGTTATGATATTAAAATAATATAGTAGGTAATTGTTTTCCACCCAGCAGAAGATAAATGGTGAGAGGTATGAAGAACTTTTTCTAAGTGACTTCCCATATCTTCCCACTCAGTTTGACTATTCCCATTGGCTGGGAATAGAAAACTGAAGTGATGGATGGCTCTGATTATGCCTAGTCAGGTGCATTAAATGGTGTCTCACTCTACTGCCTCCCGTAGTCTCACCGCTTGCTGTGCTTATCAGGGCTGGTGGGGAAAATGTAGATGTCTGCAAACAACAAAGAAGTAAAAGGGGAGGTGAAAGAGCTCAGACTGGTCTCAGCAAAAGGTTTTTCTGGGCACTGGAAAAGTGTTGAGGAGTTTGAACACATCCACTTTTAGAATAACTAATTGGGATATGTCTGTCAGCTTCAGGACTCTGTATTGCACATGAACCCCGTCCTGCTTTTCATGGGTCATTTCATGGGAGAGATGCTTGCAGGATATGGAAAGTTTCTTTTTAGCATCCATCTGTTTAATGCTACATGGAGCTTAGCTCACTTAGCTCATGCTTGCCTCTGGTTAAATCATGAAGTCATGTGTATTTGAGTTACAGTGCTGTGAGTTCACAGACACCAAAAAATTTACTCTATTTTCATCACTGTAAGACAAAATAAGATCCTATGGATTTCTAGCTACAAACCAAGGACAGGTAGGTTTGAGATGCAGTATTTCATTTCAGGTTTTGTGTCAGTGCTATATACAAGAGCTGTCTAAAGTTGTATGAAATGCAATTTGAAGTCTGTACAAATGCAGCATTGAATTTCTGTGTCTCTGTATCTAAATTTGGGTTGTTGATGTCCAAGAAAATTGAATTCAAGCTGAGAAGGTGCAAAATGCTATCAAAGTGACCCTGTCTAATGCAACAGACTAGCTGTGACTGGTTTATTCCTCCTTGGAAAAAACAAATAAGCAAACGAGGCTGGTGAGATATGGCTCATCTTTATTAGTCTGTAGGAACGGCAAACTGGGTGGATTGCTGTTTGAGCTGAAAACTTTCATGAGAAGAATCAGACCTTAAACAAGTTTGGATTGAAACAGGAAAGCTTTTAGCTGTAAGAGTAATGAGTTTAGGGACAGCCTTACAGCTTGATTAGTGGAGATGGGAGGCCTAACTGAGGTGTACATCTGTCTTTGTAGGAAGGAGATTTTCAGTGCACAATGAGCTCAAGTTCTGGGTTTAGTATCTCTTAGGCTCAATTTCCTGACTTTAGTTGGGCAGTTTCTGATGCCTGCAACAGCATCCCATGAGAACTGCTTTTGGCTTTGTCTTGCTGGGGAAAGATACCAAGGTCTCTATGCTCCTGGTGTGTCCTTGCTTCTGTGAGATCAAAGCTGCTATCAGAAAAATGTATGAGGTTGCTTCATTTCAAAGTGCCAGCCCAGTGAGTTAGGCTGGTGTAATTACCCTGATACAGCAATTCCAGCAAATCTTCCCATAGCCAAAGCTGAACGACGTTGCAAAACTTTGACCTTCATGTTTTAGCTCACCTCTTCTCTCTCTAATGTACAAGAGCAGATGAGTCTCAAAGTTAGTACTGGCTCAGTGGAAAGCTGGACTGCTGGACAGGACAGTACCACTGGACAATATATTTCCATTAACTTTCTTGGTTTCAGCTTCAAAAATGCTTTCTCAATCAGAATTGAACTTCTTCCTTCACAGAAGTTTTGATTAAATTATTTCAGTTTTTCAAAAATAACTGACAGAACAGACTTTAAAATTTGTTGGGGATAATTGAGGCATCTCTCTCTTTGCTTGTATTTTCAAGCTAACTTTTTTTTGGGGAGAAGAATAGCAAGAGAGAAAAAAAGCCAAACAAAACATGTACCTTGGTAAAAGAAATGGAACCCAAAGCGTTTGAGCATTATTTTTTCTTTATTTTTAATGAAATCCACATAGTGCTTTCAATGAAATCTATCTATAAATCCAATTGAATCACTTCTCAGCCTATCTGTGATGTAATGGGGAAAATTACAACAGATTCCACTGACTTTTGCTGTTAGATCATTAAAGCCAGGTTTCAATTAATAAAACTGCTGCAAAATAAGAGTGTCTGCAGGGAATATAATCTTGCCAAAACTGTAGCCAGACAGATTCAGAAGATATGTTTGGGGACGCTTTTCTTCAGAGAAGGGGACAGAGAATGCTGTAACTGATGTAAAGATGTCTATGATTGCAAAGTTCTAGAAGCAGGAAAACTTGTGTCACTCTGGCTAATTTCTTATTGTGGTCATTAAGGAACAGAGAATCACAAGCAAAGGAGAGGAAAGAAGAATTTTTGGTTCTTTCAGGCTCAGCTGTTCATCTGCCGACACAGAGACTTTTTGTATCTGGCAGTGTCAGACTGAGAGCTGAGAGCAGGATCCTGTTAACCCTGCTGAGACTCAGACCTGGTAGTTTGAAAAGAACTAATTCTTTGAATAAAGTGGAATCAGAGGTTTCTCATGCCTTTTTTTTTTTTTTTTTTTTTTTTTTAAACACAACATAGAAGAAACCCATTACTTTTTAGTCTTTTGTTAAGATATGATTCCTTATGCTTCTTCCCAATGTATTTCCCCTGGATCCCTTAGAGTGATGTTTGGGTCATCCTCCCAGCTCTGCAGGTGGTGAGTCCTTCATCTTCCCCCTCATGGAGAAGACTCAGATCATTGCCAATAAACTGTGAGCAACAAAAATCAGTTACAGAAAACCATTAACATTTCCCAAGAAGTCAATTTATATAGGCGAATAAGGTAAAAATGCTTATTGCAATCACATCCATAGAGTGCAAAAAGCCTTTGTGATGTAAAGAAATGACACCATCAAGTAAAGTTTGCTATACAGTGATGGTCAGTCATATTTACTTATGCAAAAAGGATAATATTTTGCAGTCCAGGGAACTGATAACCCTGATACCACAGTTCTGCAGCTAGAAAGGCTATGCACAGCTCTAGCAAAGATCCTGAACGTTTTTGAAGAGCAAGAATGGTTGCAGACAAATACAATAAAAGTTATCATATAAGGAGCTGCTTCTAAAGGGAAAAAATATTAATCATATATATATATATACACACACGTATGTTATATGTTGTAGAATGCCTCTTGTTTTTCTTGCTGCAGGACTCTGACTCCAAGAGCTCTGTTCATAACTCATATTAACTATGGAATGAAGCTGTGACTTCCTCCAAAAAGTATGAAGGAGTGAGCAATGATGGAGAGAAATGGGGCTACAAAAGAACAATATCATAAAAGGCAGCATAGAACAAGAAAAGAACAGGCTGTACATCAAAAAAGAACTTCCTAATAGCTGGATCTACTGGACAGGGCAACAGTTTCCTAAGGGAGAGAGCAGAAACCCTGTTATTTCAATCATTTAAACAAAACTGGACAAAGCCCTGGAGAATATATTGTAAGGAAGAATCATATGCCATCCCCTGGGAATGGATAACATGACCTGATAAAGTCTTTTCCTAGTGGTTACAACAATTCTCTTCAGATTGAGAACTTGTTCTGGGCATGATTTGTATTGGGACTAGATATGATGTGAGCCTCAGGTCAGTCCTCTGATTGATTCAGAGAACCAAACAGAGAGGAGGAAGGGGAGAAAAAGAGTGCGGGGACAGTCAAAAATAGAGCTCATGGGAAAATATTGACTCAGAAGTCAACTGTCAACTGCTGCCCAGCTGGAAATCCAGCACAGAGCTGCTGTTGATTTTGGGAGGAGTCAGGAATGGTACAGCAGACACAAATCTGGTATACCAGAATCATTGCTGCTTAAATGGCTGCCTCCTCACAGAACTGCACAGGAACCTCTTCTCTCTTTCCAGCCTCTTTTCCGAAGCAGAGGATATTTTAGGGATGAGCTGAGATACTGTTCTATCTGTTACAAAATGAACTGGAGAGTGTTGGCATCTTTGATTTCTTGGGAGGTGGTAAACCAGGTGGAAATTACCTCAACTGCTCTGTTACCTTATTCAAAAGAATTGCTAGAGACTGCAGACATCTCCTATCTAAGAAGTACAAATAGACGCTAAGTGCAACAAGAGGAGGTTTGAGATAATCAGATCTTCTGTGTCAAGTAGATGAGCAAGAAGATTATGATTTCATGGGGCCATAAGAAGTTTTCCACTTTGTCTTACATACTTTTTTTAGTAAACTCCTTTATAGTGTAAATTTTGAACAGAAAAAAGTGGGAAATATTCATATTCAAAGGTAAAACAATAACACAAGCAAACAGATGTCTCAAATATTTGTGTTTTTTTTTAAAGGAACATCTTCCAAATTTTGTCTTTTGCGAGAAACAAGATGTTCCTTGATGGGCAGCAGTAGTCAAGTCTGGTTTCCTGTAAACTCAAAAATATCCCCAGTTCTCTTGAACCCTGACTTGTATCTTCATCCTTGCAGGCAGATTTCCATCGTAGGCTGTTTTATAAGGTGATGGAGACATTCCTGCATTCTCTCCCATGCCTCTACATCTGACCCCACCTTGCAGGACCTCCAGCTCCTGTTTCTTTGCAGTAACTGGCCAGAGAAGGAGCTGATCCCAGCTGCAGCTGAGCCTACACTATGTGTGTGTTGATTTTTAGGCTATTTTATGTGCATTCACAGATTGGCCAGATGGCAGGCCCAGCAGAACAGTTAACTATCAAGTTCATATTACAGTTTCTTTTAAGTGGTGGAAATTGGTGAGCAGCTTCAAAGTTATCGTGGAGGAAAAACAGATTGGCAGAGATATGGATATAGATGGCTCATCCTTACCAAGAAATGAGGAAAACACTGAACTAATTGGAAAAATGGAAGTTTTTAAAGCCTTGGTTTAGACACTTAAACCTATTCCTTACTGCCATAATTCAGTGGGTATTTGAAAGGCCCGAGCTGTGTCCTGCTGGGGTCTAAGTCCAGGAGGAATACAAAATCTTTTCCAGGGGAAGCAAAGAAGTCCCCAGGTCTTTCCACCTGGGGGAATGTTGAAACTACCTGGGCACAAGTCTCTGACAAGAGGGGTGCTGAATAAGCAGCACCTTCAACTGCTCTGCCCCAAGGAACTGAAGAGATTTGTGTCCTCACCTCCCCAGGGAGGCATCCAGCAAGGAAGAGGAGAGGCCATCCCTTGTACATGCCAGTGGTGGAGTCCAGGCAGGGAACAAGGAGGGAAATGCAGTCTTAGCAGTCTGAGAACCTCTGAAACACAATTTTCCAAAGTGTCTCATGAACATGACTTTACTGAGAGCCTTGCAGGGACTGGGATACATTATTTGCCTTGATCCTTTGAGAATCCAAAGGAAATCTCTTCAAATGGGTCAACTTCTTATAGAGAACACCTGAATGTATCGCATGTGATCTTCAGCTGAAACCAGCCAAACCAGAAGTCCTAATTCCTACCCTGAATCAGAAATGAGCATGGCTGTATTTCACTAAAGTTCTGCCTTTGGATCCCTATAGCCAGTCAGTGTGAGAAACATAACAACTTCCCAAGTGGATAGCTTCAGTCCCTACTCCATTGAGGCTGTAAGAATTCAGGGCTGTGTTCTTAAGCAGCTGCCCAAGCACTCTTGGTATTTTTCCTATAGTTAAAGTCTTCCAGTGGAACATGGTTTAGCCACATCTGGTAATGGTCAGGGCTCGGAACTGATGCCAACAGGCATTTGGGGTGATGCAGAGCATCCACCATGGCAGTACTTACTGCAACTTGGTGTAGCTGGAAGAGAAGCTATGGGAAAAAATTGTTATCACTAATGCTCCAGAGCAGGAGGTTCAGGTTCCATAAGGAAGGAGATAATGTGGTGTTGCACTACGACATTAAATAACTCACACACTCACACTAAGATAAAAAGAGCAAAAGGAAGTAAATTTTATTTCCGACCTTGCAATATATAGAATTCCAAAAGTGACAATGGATTGGAGGATGAAATTGCTACCCCTCCAACCACACTGGTCAAACCAACAGTCCATCAATTCCCTCCTCCCACAAAGAAGAATGCAAAACAATCATTATTAACCTGAACAGTGAGTGAGAACTCCAGTAAAAATATGTAAACCTCAGAAGGCATATAAAACTTTTAAAGGGCCTTAAAACTTATAAAAGAACAGGGTGACAATGTGGGATGGCTGCAGACCAGAATAGTAGAGGGAATGTGGCAGAAGAATGAGTTGTAGCAGTTTTTCTGTCGCATCAGTTTTGGGTGAGTCCTTCAGGTCTGCTGCTGGCTGTGCTGACAGGCAGCAGATTCAGCATCCCTGGTGAGCTCAGAGGAATCACTGCTGCAGAAGTGAGGCCAGACTCTTTGTCTGTCCCACCTCACAATGTGCATGAGCAACCTTCCACCTGCAAGGCTGGCTTCGACTGTGTCTTCACCTGCTGCTCCGCAGATCCCAGAGATCACAAAGAGCTGGCATTTCTTCTTTTTCCTCCTCATTTTCTTGCTGCATGTTGCCTGTTCCTGCTTCTCCTATCAGAGTGATTTTGAAGCTGTTTTCCCTGAACATCTTGGAAGCTTGATTTCAAGATCAAGAAAAAAAAGAAGTCTGTCCTTGTGGTAGGGAGAAAAAAATCAGAGGAAGCCTGTTGCATCCCTGCCACCCAGAATAGGAGATCTTCTGCGGGTTTGATGTAAAATAAAGCAGTGAGTGCAATCTTCAAGGTGGCATGGCCTTACTTCTGCAGCCAGGACATGGAAGCAATTGTAACAGGCCAGGGATGAGCCAGGATGAGAGGCCATGCCAAGCTTGTTGAAGGATTTAGGATTTGAGGTTGCATCTGGGCATGTCAGATTCTTTTTCCTCTCCTGTGATGTCCCTGTCTTCACAACAGGAGAGGATGTTATCACATATTGCTGTGTATTCCTGTAGGGAGACATGTGCCATGCTTTATCCTGACATTAGAGACTGTCTTTTGAGCATGGAAGGGGATGATGGCTTTGAGGTTGGAAGAGGATGTGCAAAACTAAGAGAGATTGTTCAGCTGAAGTCTACAGTGAGACCAACTGACAAGGGAATAAAAGAAAAAAGAGGTCCTGGAGAAGTTTGAAGAGAAAGGCAGCAGGATTCAGGGAAAGGCCAGACATGGGAGAGAGAAAAGGAAGTCAGCCATGCCCATGTGCCATGAGGGTGGTGTATAGTTACACAGCAGCTCTCATCCAGGTAAAAGCAGCTCTTGATTACCTTACAGGAAAACATCTTGTCCTGGTGAATGAGTTACTACCAGTTAGCTGGATGAAGTATCTCTCTGATCCCTCCTCAAAATCTCTTTCATCTGCACCACAAAGGCCACCTTGTTTCTTCTCTCTGCTGAAAGCTGAAAGCACGAGCAGCAAATCCAGCAGAGACACAGCCTGATCCTTGTGGCGGTTTCTCTGATGTAGATGAACCTCTGAAGTGAAGTGTGTGACATCAGGAAGATGTTTTAATCTGAATTACACTTGCCCATCTGAAGAACAGGTGCCATTATCCTCTCTTCATTATCTCCTGGCCTGGGCTGCTGCCAGCATGAGTAAGAAGGGTTTGAGTCACAGGGATGGAGAAGTTAATTCCTCTCCTGGCCCAAATGCCCATCATGGCGATGAATGATGTGTACATGAACGAGGAGAGAAACCTCCTCCTAAGAGAAATAGAGCATCCCTCATGAATAATGTAGGGCATTGCTCTGAGATTCAAGACATCTAAGACTTGTTGCACAGTGAGTGCGAATGTGAATGAGGCTCAGCTGCTCTGCAGATACACTCTGGCCTGAGCCCAACCTATAACTAACTCACCTCTGCCACAGGTTTTATTTTTTAACCCTGGTTGTGTACTTGGCCTGGTACCAATGCACATCTAGAGACAAACTTCTCTCAATCTCTGACAGAGCCCAACACAGAAAAATGCTCAGAAAACCCATGCAGGCTCTATCTGTGCTACTAAGTGAAGCGGGACCTGTGTTTTGTCGGACACAGCGGCCAACAGAGATGTCACAGAGATGTGAGTGCCAGAAATAGATAAACACGTGTACTGCACCAGGAGGGTGCTTAATTCCAGTGGACCCTGGCCAGTGTTAACCTCCATGTGTGGACCAGGCATGGACTTTGCCTAGGACAGTGCTGGTTATTCCAGGGGAGGCCATAATGGGCTGGGCTGATCATGGAGCATGGACATCATGGCCTGGTGGTGGAATTCATCCTCAGAATCACAGAATTGTTAAGGTTGTAAAAGATGTTTAAGATCAAGTCCAATGGTCAACCCAGCACCAGTACCATGTGCCAAATTCCCATGTTTTCTGAACACTCAGCTGCTTACCTGGACAATCTGTTCCAATGCTTTACATTCCTTTTAATTGATTTTTTTTCCCCTTAATATCTAAGCTAAAGCTCCCCTGGCAGAACTTGAGCCCAGTTTAGTTTGCTAGAGTAGATACTGCCTTGCAGTGTTGGAGAAGGCTACTATGTGGATATAGCACACTGAATATATTCAGGATTTTTCCCATAATGTTTTCTTTTTGTTATGGATTTACTTATTCCGAGCAGTCTGTATCATTACAATAGCATGAATTTGTTTAAGAATATTTTTGCCCTAGAAGCAAAGTGTAATTTCCGGGAATTCATGTTGGAGGACACAACAGATGTTACAGACCTGTCTGTACCCTGCAAATGAGTGTGGGGCAGAAGTTACTGATCTAGATCTAAGCAAG
The DNA here is from genome assembly GCF_048771995.1 of Taeniopygia guttata. Classification (NCBI taxonomy): domain Eukaryota; kingdom Metazoa; phylum Chordata; class Aves; order Passeriformes; family Estrildidae; genus Taeniopygia; species Taeniopygia guttata. Next base: position 146,841,635 of record NC_133026.1, on the reverse strand, counting down.
CTGCTCTGTCCACATGAGGCTGCAAAGTGTCAGAGGTACTTGCTTAGGGCCTGAATGCAACATGGTATTTTTGTGGATAAAAGACCTATAAAGTTATGAGTGACACAAAGAAAGGGGGATGGGGAATGGGTTCCTGGTCTCTTCCAAAAAGGAGGAGATACCATTGCCATCAAATGATAGTAATGAAAGGGAAGGAGCAATGGCAATTTTTTTAGAGAGCACATGATTGTTCTATGAACCTTCTTGCCACAAGATGTTAAAGACATGGAAGGGACAATGCCCAAGATCATGGAAGAGAAATCCATTTTGTGTTAATAAACCCAGCAAAAACCGGCTTAAGAAATCCCTGAGCACCAAATAATGAAGCTGGGTACATGAATTCCTGGGGGATAATTCACATGTAATTGTAGCATTCCTATCCTGCTCTTCCTCAGCCATCTGCTTGTGGACGCTGTTGGATTCAGGGTAGCTGTGCACAGAGCTCCTCTGCATGTTCTGGTTGTGGGCTGGTACACCAGGACAATGACTCTTTACAGCCCATAGAAAAATAGTGGGGTTGTCCCCAGCTGGACCTCATAGAGATTGTAATGAATAGTTTCTCTCTGTGTCTCATCTGAAAGGCACCATAGAAAAATTAGTATTGAAGAAGGCGCTAAGTGGTTTTTCTTCAGACTTTTATAGCTACACTCTGGCAAAGAAGAAAATGAAATTTCTTTTTTCTTCTAGAATTCCATGTAGGTAGGTGCACATGTTCTTTGAGAGTTTTTCATCAGAGAATGGACAAGGCCTGGAGAAACCAAAGGCAGGGAAGACCCAAACTGAATACTGATTTGGTGCTATCCCTTACAGTGTGAGTCTTTTCTTCCCTTGCCTACACCTTCCTGCAGTTCTGCTTGGTGTCTGTAGCCCAGCTGTTCCATGACTGGGAGGAGATGGATTTTTGTGGTGCATTGGTGCTTCACAGTCCATAACCGGAGTAACACTGAAACATGACATTTCTCTGTGCCAAGCTATTCTTCTTGGTGCCAGCCCAGATGAGCTCTATCTTGAAAGCCTAAGCAGCTGGGAGGGGTTTTGAAAGTGAGGGAGGGTACTAATGACATTGCTTCCAGTCAGAGTGAGAATTATTTAGACTTTCTTTGATCATTCAAATGATATCTCATTAAACACCAGACAAAGCTGCCTGCTGTGGTCACTTTGCTGTATTGTGGTACCAGTTCCTTTACTAGAGTAGGATGGGCAGTGTTTGTTCAGGTGTGCTACAGTGTAAAGCTCCATCTGTACCTTTCTCACTCTTACCTGAGTTCTGTGGTTTGTTAAGGGATGCATTTCCTGTATCCAGTACTAACTTCTTCTGTTTCATCTTTCTTCTTCACCACAGAAGAGAGAGAAGCCCTGATGTCATAATTAACATTTCTGTTTTTCTTTAAGCCTTGTGTTTGTTAATGATGACACAAAGTCATCTCTTGGTACTCTACTAAGAGGCAGTGACATTCGTGTAGAGGAGATCAGGAAGAATCTTGGTAGCTGGAATCTGCTACCAAGGCAGTTGCTTCTGCTTCTGCCTTTATTTAATGCAAGTAAAACCCAGCTACCTGGAGACTGACTCTGTGACCTGTGTCCTTTCCCAGCACTATTGCTCCTTTGTGCCCCTCTTCCTCTGGCGATTATTCACCTTCCCCTTCTTCCCAGAGGCATTCTCTGATGTTAAGAAGACAATGGTTTGTTTTAGATTTGAAAAATACTGAATTTCAGAGAACATGCACTGCTGCAGTTTGCTTTCCATGTATTACTCTGTACAGTGCTGGATAGGTTCTGCAATGCTTAAGTAATGGAGAGTTAGGTCTGTCTTTGGTGTATTTTCATACCCCTCATTTCAGAGAGTTTAAGCAATGGCAATTCCTTAAAGCCTTGTTGTATAGGATAAATATGTGACTCTAATCCTCTATACACTAATCTATTTGTAGAGTCTTATTCCAGCTTCATGAATAAAGTCCTTTACCCCAGATTCATGGTGAAAATACAGTAAGAGACGTTTATCTGATATTGGGGAATGTGAGTATGACTTGGGGAGGAATAGAAGTTAGAATTTCTGGATTTTCTATCTCCATATGTGAATTGGAGGGAAACTAAAGCCTGCTGGTGTCTGTGCTTCCCTATCTGTAAAACAGGGATCTGGATATATTTGTATCTTATAGGATAAATAATTACAAAGTCTGTGACAAATCTTAGAAATTAAACTGTGAGATAACATGCAAACACATAATATTAATGTTTTATTATGTCCCTAAACTGTTTCTTGGGGACATATTTAATGAGAAAGATATAGTGAGAGCAAATGAAACCTTTTTTCACCCCAAATATTTTTTTTAGAACCCAAAGTAAAAGTTGTTTCCACCAACTGCCATCTTTTCAACCATCTGGAAAAATCACATTTTCTGAAGCTTTCCTTCTCTTTATCATCTGTAACTAAAGCTATAAAATAGGAAGATGTCCCTGGTTTAATTAACACCCCTGTAGTTTAAAAGCTGATCTTAGTAATGAGAGGCAATTATAGCCTTTATTGAGGGACCATCAGGTGGAACTAACCCAGCATCAATCTGGTGAAGACACTTCCCTTTCCAGGTAATTTTGAAACTGCTTTTTATGATGAAAAGAATACCTGGCTCAATACAACAGATGAATCTCTTTCCTCTATAACCTGGAAAAGAACCTCCTATTTTGAGTTTTGTGCTTCTTTTGTAAAGTGGTTTATACAACCTATCCATCAACAAATACCAACTGACCTAAGAATAAATATTTTGCTTTTTGAAGGGGATTCTTGCTGATTTTCTTGTTTTATTTTCCTTGTCTGCTCTTGCTTTACATTTTGAAGGTTGCCTGATGTTCGTATTTTAGTTCTAGTAAAAGTGCAGACTCTGAGATGCAGCCCCATCCTGAGAGGAAGGCAGAATTCTGGGTTCTGCACCTCAGCACTGGTGAGGCAGAGCTACAGAAGGTCCAGAGAAGGACACGGAAATGATCAAGGAAAAGTGACTTCTGCTATATGAGTTTAAAAGGCTTTTGCTTCAGTTTAGACAGGAAAAAGCTGAGAGCAGAGATAAAGCTGAGTTTAGCTGAAAACGTGAAGGTGGTAGATAAGGAAGATTTAGAACTTCATTTCTGTAACTAAGGTGTTCTAGCTGAAACAAGGAGATACCCTTGAAATTAAAATGTACCTTTTTTACATAGCAGATAGTGAACTTCTGGAATTTTTTGCCACAGGAGATTGAGGAGGTGTGCAGTGTCAACAGTTTAGAAAAATAATTAGACTAATTCAGAGCAGCAGGTCCATGACCTGAGTCTGAAGGTGATGGGCAGGGCTCCTCAGTGGTCCTGCCTCAGTTATATCTCATGTCAGGTCTGTCCTCCAGCTTCAGATCTGTATGAGTGTGGGTCTGCTGAATGCCCTGTATTTTATCTGCCAGCACCTATGAGTATCCTGATATCTCAGGGGTCTCGTATAAAGCAAGATGATTATTTCTGGAAAACTGATTTAAACCCTCAAAATCTCCCGTGCAGGCACCTACTGGAGACATTCACTCAAGGTGACTATCATGATTAGGATAGCTTCATTTGGCTGTTTACAGGTAGTTGTCTGCCAGAGCTGTGGGTGCCTAAATTCTTCTTCAGTAACAGATGTCTAGTCAGTCTAATGGGGACCTAATGAACATGATCAATGAACAGTCAGAACTGTCATTTCATCTTGCCAGACTTGGGATGGTCGGTGAAAGAACTCACTGCTGCCTGTTTTTATAGAATTTTTGTTGACTATAACAGGAGTTTGGACACATAGAACACATGCAGATACATAAATGTAGGTATATCAATCTTGAACAGAGTTCTGTCCCAAGATTTCTATTATAATGATTGTAGAGAAATACTTGTGTCCTAAGAATAACTCACTGGCCTGTTTTAGACATCTCTGTCATCTCACGACACGAACTGCCCTTGTGAAGTACATAGTTCCACTCACTGGCTGTAAAGGGACTCTAGATAGTGGTACCCACATGGTGAATGGACACAAAGGCTAAGTGGGTCCCAGCCAACTCCTGTTGGAGACTTTGGTACAGTCTCTTAAAATCTCAGCTGTAAGAAATGCAGATTTTTAAAGCAATGTAATCTGAATAGGTACAATTATAAAATCAAAACAGCCCCTCACTTATGGTTTGATTTAGAATAAAGGCTTAGCCATGATTTTACTGTCTGAAAACTATGCTATGAAATGTGGTACATCGTCTATTCTTGGATTAGTTTAACATCCTGATGAAATTGCCTTTGCCATACTAACTGTCAAATCTGTAAAACTATGGCACAAGATGGTAAGTTGTTTATTCTTCCAGTAAGTAAAGGTAGAATGGGCATTAAATCCCTAAATTCCTATGGCGTTCCAGCAATGAGTCACTTTCATTAGGTGTCTAGGAGAAAGACTTATTCAGTATGGGAGAGTTTGAAAGGGAATTTCTTTGGCTGGTGGGACTGGGTTGTTGTTAACTCTGTGCCATCACAATACTCTGGTTTTGGGACAGAGCAACGCCAACTACTCTCAAAAACACTGGGAAAGTCCATTTATTTCCAAAGCTTCCACTTTTGCCTTGACACTAAACAGACATGAAATTTCTTCAGTTAATCAATGCGATATGACCTTGTTTAGGAGACTCAACATTGTTGAGGTAGAACATTGAGGTAGAATGGGTTGCTCATTCTTTCACCTTTCCCACTCCTGCGTGAACGTTGTTGTTCTGTGCCTTGTTTACTTCAGACACAGGGTGTGGGTGAGGAGATATGGGGAGGTGGTGTGACTGCAGTGTCCCTTCAGCTCGGGACCTGGCTGTGGTGTCACAGCAATTTGCGTGTCCTGCATGATGGGGAACCGTGGCCATCACTGCCCTGCTGACTGTCATGTGTTTCCATCCCCCCTGCCAGGTTACGGACACGCTGCCCCAGGGACGGATGCGGGGAAGGCCTTCTGCATGTTCTACGCAGTCCTGGGGATCCCACTGACACTCGTCATGTTCCAGAGCCTGGGCGAGCGCATGAACACCTTCGTCAAGTACCTCTTGAAACGCATCAAAAAGTGCTGCGGCATGAGGAGCACCGAGGTTTCCATGGAAAACATGGTCACTGTGGGTTTCTTCTCCTGCATGGGGACACTCTGCATTGGAGCAGCAGCCTTTTCCCAGTATGAGGAATGGAGCTTTTTCCATGCTTACTATTACTGCTTTATAACATTGACTACCATAGGGTTTGGAGACTATGTGGCCCTGCAGACCAAAGGGGCCCTTCAAAAGAAGCCTCTCTACGTGGCTTTTAGCTTTATGTACATTCTAGTGGGGTTGACAGTCATTGGGGCATTTCTAAATCTGGTTGTTCTCAGGTTCTTGACCATGAACAGTGAGGATGAGAGGAGGGATGCCGAGGAACGGGCGTCCCTGGCAGGGAACCGCAACAGCATGATTATCCACATCCAAGAGGACTCCCAGCATGGTCGGCCACGGTACAAGGCCGAAGTAACAGACCTTCAGTCAGTTTGTTCCTGCATGTGTTACAGGTCCCACGAGTACACCAGCCGGGTGGTGTCCCACCAAAATTCGTTCAGCTCGAAGCTGAACCCCCAGTACTTTCACTCCATCTCTTACAAGATAGAGGAGATCTCGCCAAGCACATTAAAAAACAGCCTTTTCCCATCTCCTGTCAGCTCCATCTCACCTGGGTTGCACAGCTTTACAGATAACCACAGGCTGATGAAACGGCGAAAGTCCATTTAAAGGGATTTGTCTTATTTTGCTTTCCTTGTTTTTCCCAGTTCTTTGTTGTTTTGGGTTTTTTGTTCCTTGAGTGAGACGGAGCGAGGCCAAAGGGAGTAGAGCAAGCCAGTCCTCCTCTGAGACTCAGCTCTTGAGCATGAAGCATGGATTATTACTGTTCCAGCAAAGTATGCCTTACATTACCCCCTTGGTGGATGTCAGAGGATTCAAGGTGACGTGAAGTGGGTACCAAATCCAAAGTTGCACACACAGCTGGGAGCCTTCATGTGCCGCTGGCACTCCTGACCTAACAAACTTTTTTCCTCACGAGCAGGTTGCAGTGTGTGTGCGTGTGCCTGTGTGAGTGCCGGGTGCGTGTGCGTGTGTGTGCGCGTGCAATTCCACAACCAGTGCCATGTGACAAAAATTAAAGCATCAGGAATTATTTTTTTCTTTTGCCCTTGAAGCAATTGTGTTCCAGCCTGCTTTTTTAGATTTGCTTCCAAAAAGGAACGGGGAGGGTGGGAGGGGAGCCAATTTGTTTTGGTTTTTTTTTTGCCGAGAGAAGCATGCGCCATAAGCAGTCAATATACCAGGTGTATCATGGTAAATTTTTTAATGCTAGATTTTAGATTGTATTAACATAAAAAAAAAAAAAAAGGCAGGAGAAGATGGATCATTTTAGCTTGCCAGTTTAAAATTTAAAAAAAAAAATAAAGCATGCACTTTGTAAAACTGGTATGCATAATAAAAACACAAGAAAAACTAGCAATGGAACTAATAATCAAAAGCAAATAATCATATTAATTTAACTATATTTAATTTTATAATTTTCAACTGTTCCAACAATTTGCAAGAAGAATTCCTAGGATAAATTGGAAAAATTGTTGGAACAGGAGAGTGTATTTTGTTATTTTAATTTTATTTATAAATTATTATTATTATTATTATTATTATTATTATTATTATTATTATTATTATTATTATTATTATTATTATTATTATTATTATTATTTTGTGCAGCAATTACCTGCATGAATAGGATTTATATTTTTTGGAATGCTTGGTTAAGATGGGTATAAATAGGAGGATGTATATTTTTTTCTTATATAATAGTGACAGGGCATTCCTTGTTTTAAATAAAAAAATACAGATGATTGTCTCTAAATGCTTTTGATTTGTAAATAATGGAAAGCCTTTGTTGGTCTCAGGAAGAATTCAAGGGACAGTATCTTGTGTTTGGCTCACTGGGAACTTGTGAGATTAGATGTGATATTGCTTTTTTTTGCTAGGCAAAGGCAAAATGTATTTAGCAGTAACAGGCAAAAATAGCTTTGCTCCAGTGTTTGAAGGGTAACAGCGGGAGCAGTTGTGTTGGCAAGTTGTAATGGAGGATGTTGAGACCATATCATAAAGTTGTTCCTTGGATATTGTCCATCTCTCAGTTGTTCATCTGGACCAAACAGACTTTACAGAACTTAATTAGAGGCCTAATCCAGCTCCCTTTTAAGAGAATAGGAATTTTCAGTGATTACATGGGATTTAGTGCTTTTGGAGATTTATCTTTGATTTTACAAGGGTAGGACTGGGAGTTTTATGAACCTGCACCTTTGTCTCCGATTTAATTCTGTCTTTTAAATAGCTTTCCATGTTAATTTGCCATACAAACCCCATTTCTTTTTGGCACTAATCACCTCCTGCTGATTCTACCATTTTGTGCTCACAGTGTAAAAGCAATAATCCTTTTTTTACTCTTAAAACTAGATGGTGTGTGCCCAGCTCTGAGCTCTGTGTGCTGATGGATGTTGATACCTTCTCAAAGAGACAGTTATAAAGAGCATTAATAGGGAGAAATAAGGAGTGTCATTCCTCCTGTGTTGTCTACTCCTTGGCTTTAAATGATTAACTATCAAACATGCTCATGTTCTCCACATCTGTCTTTCAATAAGTAAATGACAAGCAAGTTATCCATGACTTTGACTCCGTTATGCAGCTTCCTTTGGGTGTAGAAATTGCTGTGGCATGAAATCCTCCATTAAGATTGGTGAAGAGCTAACAGGATTCTTAATGAGGATGGACTTTTTCAGAGTAAAGTGTGGGGCAAGCTGGGTGCATCAATGCTGTACTGCCAGTACCATGTCCTAGGGCAAATGCTGATGGCAGAAGGATCAAAGCAAGAACACCTAAAAAAGCAGTTTCAGGATGTGTTAAACCACCTCAATGTTTGACACCTTGAAGCTGCTTCCCCTGACAGCCCATAGGGTTCACAGTGTTCTCCAAATTCACTTTTTTCATCTTTGTTTGTTATCCTAGAAGTGAAAAAAAAAATGTATCTCTCTTTTCCTGCTATGGAGATAAGTATGCCTGGAATATGCACCTCTATATCATGTACAGCTGCTGGGTGTATTTGACACTGGAGAGAAGCAGGAAAACTTTGGGGTTTTCGAGCTGAATTCTGTGCCTGACAAAGGAGAATTTTGGTAACAAGACATTTAGAAAAATCTTTAAAAAATAAAAAATCAGTTACATTTTATAAAACATTGCATAGATTTTCTTTTTTTCTTTTCCTTTGAGAAAAGAAGGAACTATTATTTCTGTTGCATATAGAAATCATCTTTAAATGTCCTATACAACATGTTGAACTGGAAAGGCTGAAATCTTTACATACTCTAGCTGATTTGTTACTAAATCTTCCATCTGGAACCATAAATGAAAAGTCAATTTTAATACACAGGGTGTTTAACCAGGGGAGAAACTTACCTCAGCATATCATGGCTTATCTGCCACTTAGAGTCTCTACATTAAAACTTAATGGCTTTATAATAACTCTGCTTTAGCTTAGTTGAAGTCTGTAGATGTAGTTCAAGAAATCTGTGTATGTTGATATGAAGAAGCCAGAGTAGATGTCCATAAAAATGCTTTTACATTTAAAAACTATAATGAGTGTGTATGTTTGAAAATGTTTTGTCTGAATGTATCTGCATTCATTGTGATTTTCAAATAAGCTTATTTGTTTTATTTTCTGGCTGAAGACCCCACAAATCTGTCCAACCTATATTTTTGCCACACATGGGATTTTGAAATTTCAGGATGTTTCATTTGCAAGGAAACTCTTGCAGGACTTTGCTTTGTGAGCAGCCAGACACAAGAACCCTCACATGTGCACATCAGAACAAGAGGCAAAAATCTGCCTCTCTCTCTTTAGTTGTTTTTATAGTTCTTGACTGATATGTGAATAATGGCTTGGGCTGTCTGGAACTGGAACAGACTGAATCATGAAAGGGAAGCTTTTGTCCAAGGTTAATCCCAGCTTTTCAGTTAAACATGAAAAACCAGTCAGTGAAAGGTGAACTGACTTTTGTCTGTTCTGTCTCTGACTTCTTATTGCCCTACATGTTTTCTTCTCACAACACTGCTTTCCACAGAATGCTTTGGTTAGTACATTATTGGGTTTATTCCACTTAAGATATTATCTCTTTCAGAACAACTTCCCTTGCTCGCTACTCGCTCTTTTGAAATTCTGCTATGAGCAGGTAGTAGTGGTACTGCTTATGACTAGACATCCTAATGTCTGCTATCACTTTGTGATGCACTCTCATTCCCCAGAGTCTCATTTCCCCTACCATTCCCTATTATTAAGCATTAGAAATAATAATAATAAATCAGATTAGTCTATTTATGTCACACTAATGTGCTCTTCATCAAAACAACACAAATTTAGCTCCCTGCTGTCGACTTTGATTATATAACAACCCTATTATGCTATAATATTTCATATTATCATCAAAGGGAAAAATCAGTTTGATCAGTGAAGCACCAAAATAGCTTTGAGTGCGTGTGCTGTGATATGGAAACAAGAGGAAACTTAATAGAACAATGCAGGCACAAGTCTCCACTTGGTCTTCATTACTGTGTAAGGAATATCGTGACTGATCTAACAGGCACTTCTTTGCCAGAGATTTGTACATGCACCTGCTTCACAGGGATGCCTGTAGTGGGGCAGCCCCAGAAGGGGTGTCTGGATGTTCCTAGAAGAGTCCAAAATAGTTTCTTGGTTGTTAGTGAATGGAGAGGATGTGCAGTGACCTCCAGCAATAAACTTCTGTTTGAACTGTCTGTAACAGCTCATTAGGATTAAATAGACATGAAAAAAAAGAAAAAGAAAAAGAAGGAAAAGAAAAGAAAAGAAAAGAAAAGAAAAGAAAAGAAAAGAAAAGAAAAGAAAAGAAAAGAAAAGAAAAGAAAAGAAAAGAAAAGAAAAGAAAAGAAAAGAAAAGAAAAGAAAAGAAAAGAAAAGAAAAGAAAAGAAAAGAAAAGAAAAGAAAAGAAAAGAAAAGAAAAGAAAAGAAAAAAGAAAAGAAAAGAAAAGAGAAAAGAAAAGTGACCAAGTTAATCTACTGTATTGTACATTTTCTCATTAGTTCCCTAGTGTTTTGAAATGCCAGGGCAGTAATCAAGATTATTGTGAATCTGACCTAACCAAGATAATTCCTTGTTTTTTCTGACAGATTTGGAAGTTTTTGTTAAGGAAAAAATAAAGCTTGATTTGTTGGTAAAAGCTTAAAAAGGAGCAGTCAGTAGAACCAAGACGGAGCATGAAAATGTTCCAAAACCTTTTTGTGTGTGCAGACCAGAGGGCAGGGGTTTGGGTAGAATTAGCTTTCAGCTGAAGTTTAGTCCTCATTTAGCTTTATGTAATATTCCCATTAATATTAAGATCTAATTAAGACAGTCATTTAAAATGAGGAAGTTGGATGAGAGAGAGTGTTGGAGTGTGTCCATTACACTAATGTTATGGACTTTTTCATGCATATTTCAACAAGACACTATTACTGACTGGAATATTGCACAAATTACCATGAGAATCACACCACTGCTACTTCCATCAGCCAGAGATGTGTAATGCTTACGGAACTGAAAAAGAAAATAATGCCTTTCTGACCAGCCTGCTGTCATCTAACTTTTTATATAAAACTTTATTTTTGGAACTTCAGCAAAATAAATTGTAAAAAAAGGATTGGCTATCATAACAATTCACCAAAATTGAAGCAAATGGAATAATGACATTGGACACAGAGAAATTTGTTATGGATGGAAGGTGCCCTGGGACTTTTATGCCAGTTAGTGTGAGCTCAGAGGCTGAATTAAAACCATGAAAAACTGATGAAATCCTTTGCCAAAATGTAGTGTTCATTTATTTAAGATGCATATTATGAATATGGCAAAGCAACTTTCACCCCCAAAAATGTAGTAGGAAGGCAAAAAGAAAGTTGGGAAAACAAATTGTTCTCAGAAGCAGTAGTTATGTTATTTCCATTTAAAATGTCTGGGGGGTGATGCTGAAGGACTGTTGAGCTTTCATCTGTGTAGAATCAGTCTGGGAGACTGACCTCTGCTCAGTCAAGGCCTACCCCAGTGTTCCACTGAACTGCTGATGGGGAGATTAATGGAATTCCCGTCTCTCCAGTCAGGTTTTTGCTGCTGTCTCCATTTAAACCAAGATTTTATTCAGACAGCCCATCCTAAGCAGTGCTGGTCTCTGGGATGTGTTGCATTAATGATGCTATTTCCTCCTCCTGGTGCTCCCAACTACAAGAGAACATGAGCCAGCTCCTTGTCTAAGGCCTGGATAGGCAGGACCTTCCTCTGAAGCCAACTGATTTGGGTGCCATGCAATGAGTCCTGATTTATACCCTTTTCCTGAGACTGGAATTTTAATTGTACCCTTTTCCTGAGACTTTTTTCTATTTACTGCTAGATACTTTGTCAGGTCCTCCAACTACTGCTCACTATGAACAGCCTTTCCTAAACCTAAGGGAAAGCATTAAGACCTTAAACCAACAGTCAACCTGTATATTTTATGCATCTGTATTTTGCTTTATGGAATCCAGTCAATTCAAATCTGCCTGCTAATTTTAGGCTGGAAATTCTATCCCTGGAGCCTTCAGCCTTCATTTGTCTCTCCTTCCATGAACATTGTAATTAATAAATATCCCAAAGCCCTCCTTCACCTTGCTTTCTGACAAGGTAAGGAGTGCTGCCATGTATTAACATCCACAAGAGATTGGGAAAAAAAAAAAAAAAAAGGAGGAGTAGCAGGGGAAAGATTAATGCTGCAATTTTATTGGTAATTAATATTCACAGTTCCAAGCTGCGTTGTCTTTTAGTTCACTTTGAGAAATGCAGAGCAAACAACAGGATGATAACATTTATCATAGCTGGCAAATTCACAAGTGGAGCTGGCAAATATAATAATTGAAACTATGCTCCATAATGCATCTTCCTCATGCATGAGTTCTGATACCACCATCCTGGCTTTGATTCATTGTTTATCTGGCCTGTGGAACAGCTTGCAGTAATTGCTGTATCCAGAGCACTACACTTGAGGCTAGAAGAGAGATCCATTTCGCAGACAGCCACCCTCTGGCTTTCTCTACACCCTCTCCCCCCTTTCCCACTCAGACATTAACTCATTAGCTTGCCATTTCATGGACGTGTGTTCAGGCCCAAGATGGCCACATTCTGTGCTCTCCCCCCTCATCTATTAATAAAAAGCATTATGCTGCACAACTACACCCTGGAGAAGGAAATGTTCCTCTCTAATTACGACTGACAAAAGAAATCTACAGATTGATTAAAAGCAATATGTAGGGAATTAAGTAGGAAACACAACGTAGATAACCTTGAATGGGTGAGATCCGTTTCTTCCCTGGTTGGGTTGCAATGCATTAGCCTACAAGGAGAACTTTGGAGTGTGTTTGTTTGGGAGAAGGCCATCAGGACAATGGCCAGCACAAATGATATGAGCAGGTAAAGAGCCACAGTAGTTTGGCTCATTGTCTGTAGGTCACTGGTGAGTTTCATGGCATAGTTTCAGATTAAGAGTCATGGCCTTCTGGCTTTAGTTTGTTTTCCAGTCATCTGCAGGCAGGAGGTGTGGGAAGGCACCCGTGCCAAAAGGAAAGTAGGGAAAATTGTCTCCTAGAGCACCTTTCCTCTCCTATTTCATGGAAGAGATTAGTTACACCAACTCTCCTGCTGCCTGCAGCAAATCCAAAAGGCCTGAATTGTGGTATCCTTGTCTGTCTTTGATAGCACCTCCCCAAAGGCATAGGAATATGTGGGAAATTCTAATCTTCTCTAGCTGAATTCAGGAGGTCACAATATAGCAAAGAAACCTCTTTGTATTGACTGTGTTTGGATAGTTTCTACATGTCAAAATGCCATCAAAACTGACCTTTATTGGTTTATTCATTATTGCTGGCTCTCCCTGCAGACGTGGTATGAAGCTCCTAAATCATAATTATTTTTCAGAGGATAATTAATCTGATAAAAGTATTTAATTAGATTCTCTGAAGTAGACTGTGTAAGTGATTTTGGCCTCCCAGAGTCTGAAACTGCAACTCTACAAAACGATTTCCAAATGGCCTATTTGATAATATCACTTCTGACATAGGGGGTCATGCCTCAGCTGCCCTACTGACAGGCATCATCTTTGCATCTTGACTGGAGCTGGTGTTGGAAGAATCTGGGCAAGGGATTTTAGCTCAGCACCAATGCAGTGAGGCTCTTAATTCCCACTGAATTCAGGGCTGAAATCTCACTTGCACACTGGGTAAGAGCTCAGAGCAGGTTTCTCCTTAAGGTTTCTCCTCAGAAACCGAGACATGAAACTTGGGTGGCAGTGCCTTCAGATAGATCTACAGCTGTTTCTTTTAATGCTTCCTGTGAAGTATCCACCACCTTTATCGCACCTCTCTGATTTGAAGCACTTCTCAGAACCCCTTCTGAATGGTGAAGTGGGTGGTTTGAAGTTTCCTTTTCAGCATGCAGCAGTGGGCACATACCATTGTCTTCATTATGCCAGTCATCCAAATGGATCTGGGGGCCAGGTTGCAGCAATTCATTCTGGTTGTGACCACCAAAACTTTGACAAATTCTTCCAATTTCTCTAGCAGCTGCTGTCTTCCCAAAAGGCTGGCCAAGTGGGGAAAAAAGACATGTATGTGAGATCCTTCTAGCAATGTAATTAGTTGGGATTTTATCTTCAATGTACATTCCTTTCAAGTTCTTCAGCACTGAAGCTCCAGCTGCTCTGTGGTGCCTAATATTTCCATGCGACTTCTTTTTTCTTTGAAGAATTCATTACTGCCATGTATGTTTACCAGAAAATATCCTTTCTAGCCTATCTTCTCAATGCCCAACCTGGAGAGACATTGCAGTCAGAGGCAGCAGTGGGAATTCCTCTTGATTGTTGACGTTATGCCCTTTTTATTCTCTTGGGAAGAGCAAAATCCTGTGTGGTCACCACTGACCAACACAACTGGTTTGCTCAACACAACTTAATGATCTTCTCATGGAAATTTCCCTCCTTTTCAACTGTTCATCAGCATTTACACTGTGGCAGATAGTTTCTGTATAAATTCTTAATGCAGGAATATTATGCAGGTGATTGAAGGACAAGTGTAATTCCTGCATTACAAGAGAGGGATCCCAGTGTCTAGGTCATAAGAGGTTTAAGACAGTTAATCTAGCAGTTGGGTTTATTAAGTAATTTCTTGGGTACCACTCTGAACACTGCTTTTTAGGGCTTTGACAAATTTGGTTAATGCACACAAAGTTCATTTGGGTGTAAGTACTGTTGGGTTGACCTTGTCTGGAAAAAAAAAAAAAAAAAGCTAATATATGCTTCAGAAATAATCATATCTACTACAAACCGCTGACAATTAAGAAATAAGCAGAAATTATGTGGCAATGGCTCTTTCTTTAGAATGCAAACCTAATCTGTCTTTCTTTTACAGAATGCACATTGCCTGTAATACAACCAATAATCCATCTGTTCTTCTTTTTTTTCTTTTTTTTTTTTTTTTGGCAAGGTCAGGAGTGAACTGTGGAAGAAAAAAATGCTTTTATTTTTCCTCTTCCCTTGACTTGTTAAGATTTGTGTGGTTGTTTGTTGCCACTGAGGAGTATCAAGTAAAACTTTTGATCCTAGTGACATGATGGCAAAGGAAATGAATTGGAGCTGGATAGGTCAATGGTGAAAGGGAGGGGGGGTTTAACATTTGTTTCCAGTAGGCCAAAAGAATGTGGATACTGTCTCTTCAAGGTGCAATTTCTTACTTCAACAAACTGTTCATCTATGAGAAACAGGGATAAAAGTGTTCAATTTGGGACCTAAGGAGTTTATATGGAAATTCTTGGATTTCTTCCAAACACACATACATGTTGAAATTAAATTGTGAATCCTACTTTGGAGACTGAGCCTTCCTGCTCAGAGAGAAGCGTGCGTGTATGCGTGTGTTTGTGAGTGTGTGTTGATGCTGTGTCTCTTTTGGATCTCTTGACACTTTTTGGTGCATTTTTGTACTTCTTTGAATGTGCATATGCGGACTTACCGACAGTGTATTGACGGCATTCTAAAGGCCCTCAACAGCCTGAGATAGAGCAAAAATCTAAATTTCTACCCTGGTTGATACATTTTCTGTGCAGCACACAGAGCATTAGGAGCATGGTCATCTAGAAAGAGGAGCTGCTTGGCTGTGGAGACTGCACTTGGAATTTACCTCCTGGAAGCTGTTTTCTCTGCTCATTTCCGACCTCTAAACTTCACCATAGTTGTTAAGCTGGTCCTAGCAAATGAGAGCGATCAGGTCATAAGGCATCAAGATGTGATTTGTTAAACTAGTGATAACTTGATTACAAAGAACCAAATTAAAGACTCTTTTGTGTTTTCATTTCTTTTCCTGGCCTTCTCCGTCATGGGAGAGGATGCCTTCACACATGGCCTTAGAATGCCGTACTGGAGTCAGAATGCAACAACAGTCAAATGAAAATAAGATGTATTGCAGCTTACTTAAGAATGAAAACTGTATCACACAAATGTTTACAAGTCCAAGTAGACAGCGAACCCCTGTACAATATGTAATTTATGCAAGGGATTGCATCTTTTTTTTGTAATGAATGCACTACGCAACCCTGTATATATTTTACAATGTCTTTACAGAGAAAAAAAAAAAAGAATCATTTACTGTAGTGTTGTAAAATAATGCACTTTTCTAATTTTTTCATTAAAAATCCTATGGCACGTTTTCAAATGTATATTGTTTCTTTTATATTGAATGTGGAAATGTTAACTTCCTGTAAAATTGCACTACAGAAGTAAAATCCACTGATGGAACTTATTTTGTTAAAGAAAAGTCCCTTGACAACCAACAGATGTTTATGATTATACAATATGTATGTGTGTGCATATATGTGTATATAGTGTATATGTAATGTATGTATATGTATATGCACACACACACATATATCCAGTGATATGTGTATATATAAAATGATATAGGTCCAGATTTATATATGATTGTATTATTATAATATCTATAGATTGATAGATATATAGATATGTATATATATTCATACATACACACAAGAATCACAATGTACAAACCCAGAAAGGATTACTCATTAAATTTAAGGGGGTTGGGGGGGCAGAAAGATGTCATATACAGAAGATATTTTGCATTGCAATAAAAGCTTTTTTGACAAAAGTACGTGCAGAGTGAAGTATGAACCTTCATCAAATACCCAACGATGCTGTTCCCACATGTTTTTGCAGTTCAGAATAAGCAAAAACAAATGGCTTAGAGGAGGCATAAGGGCAGAGTCAGTGCATGGTGGGCTGGAGTCAGCTGCTGAGACTCCCCCCATCTCAACTTTGTGGAGCTAAAGGGCAGGATCTTAGGAGATCAAACTGAAAAACGTGACTTCTCCTGACTTGAGGAGATCAGTGTTCCGCTCACAAAACGATTCATCCTGTGCTGCCTAATAAAGGAGGGGAAGTGGGTCTCAATGCTAATTTTAGCTGGCAGATATTGATTGCCTTGATGCACAAGCATGACTCCTTGTTTGGGATGGAGCTTTGGGCAGGTCGTTCTGTTGTTGCCATCCAGGTAAGTCACAAGGGAATCCAGGGACAGGCCTTCACTTTGTCCTATGATGTGATTTTGTTGCGAAAAAATGTTTTAAGATCACTTAAAGAATCACCATCAAAGCTATCAGTAAAGACGGGATTGATCTAAAATGACAACACCACAAAGTTCATTGGCAAGATTCACTCTGCCACTTCCTAGATGGTTAAGGCACACTGAGGGAAAGCAAACAAAAAAAAATAGAGTTAATCAATCCAAACCAAAGTAAATCCAAAACTATCTTTGTGGAGGTGGGGTGGGGGTGACACGAAAGGATAGAAAGGGTAAGGGTAAAGAGGAATATGCCTGAAGGCCCAACAGCACCTAACAGTATTTAAGCTTAACAGCACCTTAACACCTTAACTTTTAAGTTAAACAACTCAGCAAAGGATTCACATAGGATTTACTGTGCCACAACAGTAACTTACTTACAGGCCTCGCCTACAAATCCAAAGTGTTGAAGAATCCAAGAGAGCAGCATTTCTCCCACATTTGCCATGACACATGCACACTTGCATGCAGACAGACATGAAGAGCCTGTACAAGGTACCTGTGAAAAATTCCCCTTGAAGGGAGCGAAATCCTCACTTCAGATGCCTTTGTATGCTCTCAGCAGGTGAAGGGTTGAGGAATTGGAGTATCAGGCCAGGATCTGTCATTGTTCTGTCATCCCCCAAGTGCAGCAGACTTGAGAGTCTCTGTTTCAGAGAGGTGTCCACTCCGAGGGAGGTGCCGGTCACAGCCCTCTGTGGGCCAGGAGAGCTCAAAGGGTCTCACTTTGGGCTGATGTTTTATTGGGCCACAAGAAAGTCTTGGGCTTTGGTCATAACAACATTTCATCCTGGCAGCAATTCAGACCGATGGCTTTCTTTGAAAGTCTGAGAACAAAGATGTCATCCCACTTAGGCAAAAAAACCCCAACTTTTCCAAGGCTGTTCATTAAGAAAAAAGCAAAAAGCAGGGGCTCATTAGACAGCACAAGTTCCTGGGAGCACACAGTGTTCCTGATAAACTCAAGAGGGGCTCATCCCAGGTGCTGGTCATGAATACTGAGGCTTAATGAGCTTTTCTCAGATTGTAATGTGGTCTGAGGAGGAGGCACCACCACAACTGCTCCTACACAGTCTTCACTACACCCTGCTACTAATGGAAGGATTTTAAAATTGCCAGAGTTAGTATTTCACATTTTAAAAACATCTCACTAATGGGAAGAATCCCTTCTTTTTTGCTTCTTGCTGATGTTGTGGCCAGAAATGATCCCACCTGCACAGTGACAGAGAGAGGTTTTATATTTCCTTCCAGCAGCCTTAATGAAAGGAAACATCTACATGAACAATGAGAATAGTTAACCATTAGAATAAAAAGCTGGTTGTAGCAAATTTACCACAACATGCAGTGGTAAAACACTGACCAACTATGTGTTACGATATAATCTGGAATTGTTTGAATTGGAAGGGATCTTAAAGATCATCTCACTCCAGTCCCCTGCCATGGGCAGGGACATCTTCCACATGACCAGGATGCTCCAAACTCATCCAGCCTGTCCTTGAACACTTCCAGGGATGGGACATCCACACATCCACAGCTTCTCTGGGTAACCTGTGCCAGGGCCTCCCCACCCACCACAAATGAGACTTTACAGCGACAGTGAGATGAGTTTGTTGTCACAGCCTTCATCTGCTCTTGCTGTTTATGAGTCTCACTTCCAAATGAGTGAAGAGCCAAGAAGTCCTGTGTGTTGGTACACAGTCAGTGTTGTACACATCTTTATTTAGTGCCTGGCCTACATTAAAACAATAAAAAAAAAGATGCATGTGACATCTTCATTTTCCTAGTGAAGACAGGAGTACTTATGGCACAGAAATGAGAAAACCAGCAGTAACCACAGAGAGAAAGATACCCAAGCAGTCTCACATGATTTTTGGGCTGTATCAGATAACAGTCTTTACTTTAGTGAGTGGCACAGGTTGCCCAGAGAGGCTGTGGATGGCCCATCCCTGGAAATGTTCAAGGCCAGATTGGATGGGGCTCTGAGCAACCTGGTCTAGAGAGTGGCGTCCCTGCCCATGGCAGGGGGCTGGAACTAGGTGACCTTTAGGGTCCTTTTCAATCTATGAACATCTCTATTAGCTCTATTATTAGTTAGGATCAAATATTTCTTTTTTTTTTCTTTTTTTTTGTGTGGTATTTGCAAGCATATTTTATCATGCACAGAAAAGCCAAAGTGGTGTTGAACCCCATTTGCTCTTTTTCCAAAAAACTTTCAGATTCATTAATTAAGCAATCAATAATATAGACTAGAAGACAACATTTTAAAGGGCTCCAGGTAGTGCAGGAGAATTTGAAGAGGATTTTGCATGTTGAGCTTAACAACTACAGGAATGCCAGACTTCAGGGGATGGGAGTAAAAATGAAGGAAAAAACCTTCAATCTTTAATCTGTAGATAACTTTATAAATTTGAATAAAAGTCTGATTTTTTAGGGTTTGGCTGCTGCCATGTGTGTAGGTCTTGTCTCAGAGGAGGAAAGGAATTAAGCATCCTGTAGCAAAATGCATGACCCTGCTCAGTACATATTTTGCTTGGTTGACAGCAAACCACACATTTCAGTCACTGAAAACAGGTTTGTGTCTGTAATCGTGCTGTGACCAAATCTCTGCATCTTTCTCACCTAAGGCAATATTGTTATTTCAGCTTGTCCACTGTAAAAACAGTGACTTTTGAGAGGGAACAAATGAGGGAATTGTGTTGGAAGAATACAAAATAATGAATAGTACAGAAGAGATAAATGAGCTCTTCCCTGTTGTGCTCTCTTGCTCTCCCAGAACAAAGCGATATCCAATTGAACAGAAACTAAAACAGTAAGAACTGAGAGAAGAAAATATTTTTATTTCTGTTATTAAAAAAAAAAAGGCATTAAAAAAAACCCAAACATATTTCTAGGATCTTCAGAGCAAGGAAAAAAGCTGTTATTTGATTAAAAGGCAGAAAACAAAAACTCTGGAAGACTTGGAATCAGTGTGTCAGTCCAAATTCAGCCACTGAAAGAGGTATAAAAGACTATTTTGCTGCTGGGACATGATTCTGTCCCTGTACTCTGCTCTCATGGACCCCATCTAGAGCACTGTGTCCAGCCCTGGAGCCCCCAACATAAGAAGGACCTGCTGGAGTGAGTCCAGAGGACACAATCATCAAAGGGCTGGAACACTGCTGTGAATTCAGGTTCAGGACTTGGGATGGTTCAGCTGGAGAAGAAAAGGCTCCCAGGAGACTTTAGTGCCTCTTCCAGAACTAAAGGGACTACCAGGAGAGCTGGAGAGGAGCAAGGGGGTGATAGGACGAGGAGGAATGGCTTTAAACTGAAAGAGATTTAAACTGATATCAGGAAGAAACTTTTTACCATGAGGGTGGTGAGGCCCTAGCAGAGGTTGTGTCAGAGACTGAGTGCTGTTATTTGTGGCTTAAGCATCTTCATGAAGGACCTTGGCCTATTATAGCAAAAGTGTATTACAAAAGCTGCAGAGAAGGCCACCAAACCCTGAACAGGCCTTCTGACTGAGAACTGGTTGATGGAGATAAGATAAAGCAACAGCTCAGGGCTGGGGGAGAAGAATGCATTCACAGAGCACAATCTTAGCACCTTCAGGTGGAGACCACGGCCCTGGGGCCATCAGCTGCCAGGCTCCCACAGACCCTCCACCAAAGGGTGGGGGGAAGAGGTTTGGGGTGTGTGGTGCAAAAGCTCTGGTCAGAGGCCCAGTGGTCCCATCCTGTGCTGTGCAGACCAGCTCCCTTCCCCCCAGGGAAACGCTTATCCACAGCAAAGGGGTGTCAAAGGCCCCTCCAAAGGAGTCCCCAGACCCTGCACCAGAGCACTGCAGATGATGAAACAGACCCTCAGCATTGCAAGGGACAGGGTCAAACCCAGCCCCCTTAAGGGAGGCACCTGGGTGTTCCTACCTGCCCAAAATGAATCTCAATCCATGGGATTCTATAATTCACACTGTGGTGCAACAGGGGACCCTCACCACCACCAAGACCAGATGGAGAGGGGACGCTGTTGAGGCAGGACGGGAATGAGAAGACTCTGAGTCAGAAGGCTGTGAATAGAACTCTGATTTATTTCAAAATACATTGCTCTTCTATACAGAGCTTCGTCCTGGCCAATTCCATTGGTCCTGAAGTGAAAACACTTCACCCTATTGGTGTGCAGTGCATGATGCAAGTGGTAGAACTTAACTATAAACAGCATGAACAGCAAGAGAGATAAAGAACCTTATTTACATTCTTCTCAATACGTCCTTCTGCCTGGTTAGAAATTTTCCCTTTCTCTCTTTGACAGAATCTGAGACCAACAGAGAGGAGCAACGAGAGGTTGCTGGGACCCTCAGATGGGTGACATGCTTCCACCTGTCACTCTCTCCTTGTCCCCCCCCCCCCCCATGCACACTTCTTTCCCAATTCCTTTCTTTATTTCTTTTTCTTTCTCTTAGCCTCTTTTACTATTAAATATATTCATTTTTTGGCATCAACATCTAACCTCATTTGGTTTTAATCACATTTTTTGGGTATATTTCAAGCCTTTCTGGGTCTGATCCATTTTATTCACAGAGACTTTGCTTTCTTTGCTCTTCTGGGTTTAAACCAATTCATAACAGGTTGCCCAGAGAAGCTCTGGATGTCCCATCCCTGGAAGTGTTCAAGGCCAGGTTGGATGGGGCTTGGAGGAACCTGGGATAGGGAAAGGTGTCCCTGTTGGAGGGGATGGAATTAGATGATCTTTATGGTGCCTTCAAACCCAACCATTTCATGACTTTATATTCAGACTATCCTGGCCTCCAGCATTTTACTTTTGGGAAATGCTGACTGTTGAAGAGAAGGAAGAAAATGTCCTTGTAGAAGAAGCCAATGCACTGTGCCACTCATAGTGGCTATTGATGAAAACTCTTGGCTTTATCTCTTGTCATGGATTCAGATGACCTGTCCTGACTTAGGTCTAGGGTTATTTCTCCCAGGTCTGGCTAAGGTAGGAATGTGTCACTTGGTTTCTAAGAAGGTGGCAACGCTAGAGATAGAAACTACTAACCTGTACCACCCCAGTTAATCTTTCTCTTCTACCTTCTAGTCAAGGTTGAGAGGCAGCAGAAAACCCTCTACTTTAATATCAATATTGCTCCTACATTCCTCCTACAGTAATGGTCTTGTGTTACAACAGACCCCAATTTCACTCTGGAAATTCAGGTCATATGAATGAACTTGGTATTTCCAAAGGAAGCAACCAACAGCTTCAATATTCAAACTTGGGTTTTAATAAAAGGAGAACATATGGTATGTCGTGGTCCTTCTCTCCGCAAAAGCCAGCAGCTGATGTTTCAAGGAAGAAGAGTTTGCTCCATCCTCTGGTGTCCTGTGCTGCCCAGTGGATTGGGATCAACAGCTTTTATCTGTTTCACTGCTGAGTGCTACCAGCATTTTGAATAGCAGGATGCAGAGGCAAACTGCAAGATGCTGACATCTCTGGAGTTTTAGGACAGAGGTTTGCTCTGTTATACACAGAAATGAGAGGGGAAAAGTCCAACTCGCAACCCAAGTGACTTTGATCATAAACTATGAGTTGTGTCTCTTGATGGCTCATATTTAGTGAGCACAACTATTGCTGTGCTTTTCTTTTGTTATTTCTACTTCATAAAATGTAAGAAATTCCATGTATAAAAAGGGAATTTTTATTCAGCTAAGACAGCTGAAATAATTTTACCAAGAGATAAAAGGAGACAAGGAGCAGAGCTGAAGCAGGAAGAAAATGGCCCTCAATTCTAGATTCATGTTGCCATTGTGAAACACTGCAAAGTAGAAGTGATGCCAGTTTGTATTTGTCTGTTTGTCTGTCTCTGTGCTGTGCATGGACTCTGACTGACATGGTATGGGCTCTGTATTTCACAATTATTCTGATAGCAACTCATTGAATTTATTTTACTGTAAACAAGAGGAATATTTGGACTGATGGGTTAAGATAATCCATATTTTGGTGCAAGAGTCCATAGCCTGTGCTAGGGGACAAATGGATGGGTGGTAGTGTAAAAGCCAACACCACTGAGATAGGACTCAGCTGAATACAGATGTGGTAAAAAAGAAAGGGGACAGTAGGGGAGCAATTAACAGAATCTGATTCTCTTCTCCTTGGCTCTGATTTCATGCTCATGACACATTCTCTTCATAATGCTAATAGAATTTTCCCTATTCCTATTCTTTTTTTTCCTTCCAGAAATGTCTTCAGAAAAGTCTTTTCTACTCATGTTGTAAATTGACCTGTCCAGGAGTTGTGGTCACCAAGCAAGAACCCTCCTGCAACTATAAAATATGTAGATAGAGGATGTGGATGCTAATAGCTTCTGGCTCATTAGCACAAGAGCAAGTAGCTGTGGGAGATAATTGCTGTAAGGGTAATAGTGTAGGAAACAGCCAAAACATTGATCTCTGTGTGAAGGTTAATCCCCAGGTCCTAAATAATTTAAATTAATCACCCAGAGCTGCAGGCAATGATTAGAGTCTGCTCCCCCAAGGGAGAGGGATGGAGAGAGAGGGAGGAATCCAGAACACAAATCACAAAGTGTTTATTGTTTTTTGGACATGCTCCACCTGCTTGCAGCAGCCTGTAGGCCAAAAGGGCTTTGCCAGACTTGGTCTTGTCAGGAGTCCTAATGCAAACAAGTCAGTCAAGTCTGGCAGATCTGCTAACAAGAAGAGCAGAGGTGACTAGATGCTGTTTAAGTGAAAGAGGGAGCTCTGGGAGGCCCCTTGGGCAGTGGCACCCCAAACACAATTGACTGCACTTGGACAATTTCAAGATGACTTTAGCCTGCCTTTGATCATTTAAATCCATCCCATGTTGACAGTGGGAGCAAGGGTCTTACCTTTGAATGACCATGTAGTTTATTTTAGCAGATGAATTGTCAAATTTGCCATTTCTTCCCTGTGCTTCATTAGATAATCTGACATCACCCAGAGCTGAATGAGTTGGAGAGACAGAAGGATTCAGTCATCTTCCTGTAAAAAAAAAAAAAACAACAAACAAAATACCATATTTTGTATATCTTGGCCTTCAGTGGAACAGCTGAAGGAAGTGATGATCTGGAGATGTTCCTGAGCTTCCTTCAGATGTCCCACAGTCATAGAGAGAGCACAAGGGTTCACATCCATCAAGGTCAGGGTCCTGCCAAGCTGCTGTGTAGCAGCTGAGCTGTGAACTGGGACTCAGGTCTCTCCTCAGCCCAGGGCCGTGCTGTGTGGAGTTTCCTCTCAGTTCTGATGGAGTGTGTGTCTCTGAACAAATACACAGAAGCATTTATTCTACCTGAGATTTACTGGGGAGCTACATGGCCTGCTCTACTCCATCTAATCCTCTGTAGGAAACTGGTGTATAAGAAATTGTATTTCTTCAAAGTCCTTTTCACAGTGTCTATCCTTACACAGGTTGAAAACCTAAAGGCAGTTTAACCAACCAGCAGGTTCCTAACAGGGAGATGTGAGGAGTGAAGGGTCACTAAAAGGGGCTGTGAAGGACTGACCTCAGCCTCATTCCCATTCCTCTCCTCAGGAGCTGGGAATGAAGAGGTGAAGGCAGGACTGGGAAAGGTATGGGGGGAGAAGGTGCTGTTTCAGTTTGTTTCTCATAATCCAAATTTACTTTTAACTTGCAAGAAATTAGTTACCTTGTTTTGAGTCCACTTTGCCCATGACAGTAACAGGTAAGTGATCTCCCTGTATTCATTTCAGTCCATAAGATTTATAGGCCTTGGTTTGGGCTCTTTTTTTCTCCCATTGTGTCATGTTGAGAAGTGGAAGAGCAGCTGAGTGGGAATTTTTCTCTCAGTCAGTGTTAACCCACCACAGCACCCATGCGGGAACAGCTGTAAACAACTTTGACTCAAGTGTTGCTCCAATTTTAAGCAGGACTCTGGGCTAGAAGCCTCTTGAAGTACCTCCCAGCCTGAACAAGACTGCGACGCTGTGTTTGAATCAGTGTAACACAAAGCAGACACCTGCAATCAAGACTTACCCCACAGATATAACAGCAGTGGTCTCTCAGTATCAACAACACTTCTCCAGACACAATGGATCTGTCTCTCCAAATGGACACAGTGGAAGATTTGACCTGGTGTCTGTGAATGAGGAGGAAGCTTAAACAAAGCATAATCTAAACACGCTGAAAATAAATCTTGTGCAAACCTTAGTCATTTATGGACATTTTCATAGCACCCTGGACTTACCTAGTCATGATCATTCATAACCATCTTCCAGCGGGCCCAAAACATTGCAAATGCAGCAACTTCAGTGCCTGCCAGGGAGAGCTGTGCAGGCTCAGGTAGGGAGGCATTAATCACTGAGGACAGCCAGGTGACGGATGGCTGAGTGAACAGGGCACAGCAGGCTTTCATCCCAGACAAGCCTGTGATAAGCAGGAGCCAGGGTTGTAAGGACATGATTATTGGTGTAGCTGTCTGATTACCAGAGAAACAGCAACAGAAGACACAGCCTGGTTGCAGCTGCTTCCTTTTCCCGAAACAGCTCTGGGAGAGGAAAGTCAGACAGGAGATGGATGGCCCTGCAAAGGCTGCAGCCCCGTGAGCTGCTTGTGAAGCAGAGTTATGTGCAGAGTGCAGGACCTAGGAGGCTGTGCTGCTTCCTCTGCTTCTAGGGAAGTGGTGAGCCTGTACCTAAAGAAAAGTTGTAAGTCAGCCTCTCCTGGCCAACCTGAGCCCTTGGAAATTCATAAGGGGATATAAGCTTTATATCTTTAACCACTTATATAACTTTATATCTTTATATCTTTAACCACTGGTTGGGGAAAGGGCTGTTGAGATCAGGGGCAAAGAAACATTTGCACTCATCAGCATTACCACATCTTTTCTCTCCCCTGGAAAGCTGTCAGAGGTTCAGTGGTGTGTCTCTCCCCCAGTGACAGGAATTTTCCTTGTATAGCAAAACACTGATGGCAGTGCAGAGAGCAAAACCCCACCTCAGAGAGACAGGCTGGTGACAGGCAAGTGTCTGGGTCAAAAAACCAATATGCAAAATTTTGACAAAAGTTTTATTCAGCAGAAATCTCAAAACAAGAAGAGAGATCAAGAATGTGAAAAGAGATGGTCTTCCTTCTAGCCACCTCCTAACATGGACTTAGGTCTCTGCTGTGGCACTAACATGAAGGGAATCTGAGATCCTGTGCAAGTGTCAGCAGGAAGAAATGGTGCCTTACACAGACCCATCATCTTCTCCAGCTAGCTGAATTAAATGGTATAGCTCCTTATCTCCACTGACTTTATCAAGAACCATACTCTGGTGCCCTTTATTAGAAGGCAGTGTGAATAAATCAGTCACAAGAGCTGCTGCAAACAGAGGACTCAGCCCTCCAGTTCAGTGGTGCTTGTCTCAACTGATCCACAGGAAAAATGACCGCAGAGGGAAAAATTATACTGGTGTGTTTGTGAAGACTCTCCTACACAGTCCTATCATAGGTAAAAAAATTACCTTTCCCCAAAAATAGCTGTGAGGTTTTGTGACTTATAGAGCCTAAATTCTGTTCCAGCAGCTGGTTTCACAGTTCTGCTTGTCTCCAGTACATGTTGCCTTGCATTTGGGTTCAGTCTGTTCTTTATCTGTTCCATCCCTGGCTGAAGGACAAGGCTGCTTCTTATTACCTTAACTTCTGGACAGGAAGTTACACAAAAACTCATCACCACCTCTAGGGATACTTCTAAGGGGATACACTGTGGCAGTGATTTATTGCTCTAGAAGAAAGAAAAGAAATATATGCATTCAATTTTCAATAAGCAGATGGCACACGGCTTTTTTTACACTGCAGTAAATTTTGAAGTCCCTACTGAAAAATAAGAAAAGTGAGTGTGTTTGTTTTTATTTCAAACTTCCCCTGTTTCCATGGCAATATCCCAGTGAGGTACCAAGAGTAGATGCTGGGATATGAGGTATTAAACAGTTCTTTCTCTCTGCATCATGAAAGGCAATGCTTAGATTGATGCATAAAGAAAAGTGAGCTGGGAATGATATGGGGACACTGTAGAATTATTACACAGAGAAGAAAATTTCAACACCCTGTGAATCCACAGAAGGAAAAGGTAGATTTGTCCCTTTATTTTAGACAAGGGCAATTCAATTGATTTTCAGTAGAGCTGTACCAGCACTAAAAAGATGGGACCATTCCCACATGGAATGGGTGGTTGGATGGAGCCAGACTCCAGCTGGAGCTGTGCAGAAAAAGAGTGAGCAGCAACAGACATGAACAGCAGAAAGTGAAATCCAGGGGAAAAGGCATCACAAAGAGAATGGCCAAATCCTGGAACAGATTGCCCCAGTGCTAACCTTGAAATAATCAAAGTCTGACTGGAAAAGCTCTTCAGCAGCTTGATCTCATTTTGAAGTTCTCTCTGCTTTATTCAGAGGTTAGATAATCAAGTTCCATTTCCACTCTAAATTGTTCCATTATTTTATGTTTCCCTATCATGGGCACTTCAAGAAGCTTCCTTTTTCCTTTCACACTGTATAGTGTCTGTAGGAAAGGTAAATTAAATTATCCTACCTTTATTGCATACTTTTGCAGATCATTCTGTTTCATAGATTTTTTTATGAGTAGGAAAGCCAAATTTCTCCACTGCTCCCTTCTCGTCACATTTAACATTGCCCTTGGCTGACACATCAGAATGTACCTGACTGAGCTCTGTATTTACTGTTTACTTCAGTAATTAGAGGCCTTTGATACAACAACAACCAGAAATGTGTCACCTCTTCAGATAAAATGTGTCATCCAAGCATCATTCGCCAGTTGAGCAATATAACAGGATCATATGGTAATTCGCTTTGGAAGGGACCATAGGAGAGCACCCAGTCCAGCCTTGGTGAAAGTTGATTTATACAGACTCACTGATTCAGGGAAGGGTGTAGAATATAATCAATGAATCAGGGGATCAGAGTTATAACAGAGTTATAACAGATTGTTTTCTCCAGTGACAGTGAAAATATAAGTAGTGATCTGGTGGTGGTGGTGGTGGTGGTGGTGGCAGTATGCATTGAACTCCTAAGCCTTTAGATAGAAAAAAATTTCCTTGTTATAATCTAGGTGGGGAAATAAACAAAATGGACATTAAAATAAGTCTATTGGAATAATAATTTTACAAAATCACAAATTACATGGCATTTCTGAAAGATGCATCCCTATCACACAGCTGGGAAACATTCACACTGCCCTCAATGCCTGGCCAGTTCCTTACAGCTAAGACCACTCTTCTCTCTAATGATAGTTTTTGTTCTCTGAGAGGAAGTTTTGCCCCAGCAGCATTCGCAGAAGCTTAGGATCCTTCAGTGGGGAGCATGACAAGAAGAGGATTTTGCCTGTGACTTGGGAAAGAAATTAGGGTTTCTTTTTAATTTGTTGCAGGTGGGAAATGTAAAGGTTATTCTATAAGTGGGTCAAACCCTTGAATACAGGGCTTTTTTCCAACTTTCAAGTTGGGCCAAGACTTCAGTAACACTGTCCCTGCTGTTTATGTGGGGGCATGAAAATCTCCACAGCACAATGTGAAGCCAGCTGGAGCTCTCTCCTCACAGTAAGATCCTTAGATCAGATCTTACTCAGCCCTTACAAGTTCACCTATAGTGATAGGCCACCTTTTGTAGTAACTCTGAACTGGCTACCAAGAGGAAAAGTAGCTGATCTTCTGAATTCTACAAGTTAAAGTCTGTCCTGCTATGGGTCTCAAGAAGTCTGGTGCGTTCCCTTTGTTCTTGTTCTTACTGTACTTAGTTTATTACTTTCACGTTTCCATTGCTGTATTCCCATCAGTCCCTCATGGAACAGCCACTGCTTTGTGCTTTGAACAGTGACTCTGATCATTGAGCTTGGTTCCTTCTTTAGTTACTCCTGGAAGAGGATGGTTGGGATGCTCCCACCTTGCCTGTGCTTCTACCTAAAGGTTGACACAAGCTGGGAATGCTTCCCTTTGTGAGGGGTTCCTAAAACAAATGATGACATTGATTATAGTGAGTAGTTTAAGTAGAATCTGAGCTTACTTTTCCAGAGAGGGAGGCACTAGCTGGTGTTTGAGGTCCTGCTAAGGCTTTTAACCTATCACTAAAGGATCCTCATGGGTCTAAAGCTCAGGGAGGGCAAAAAAAAATTGTTGGTCTGCAGAATGACCCATCAGAAAAGTAAGACTAAAACCCACTCAGCACAGCTCCATCTCATGATAAAGCAGCTGTGTCTTCATCTCTAGTGCAAAAGAAAACAACAGCTTTTGAATTGGGCAGCGATGGCAATATCTGCAAATGATTTGGTTGAGACCATTTTAGTTGTTGAAAAGAATTTTATAAAGAGCCCAAGTTTGTTCTGATTTCAGGAAAGACATTTGTAGATTCAGCTGACATTCACTGTGATCCATCCAGGTCCGGAGGCTGGGTGTGTTTTAAAAAAAAAGACTGGAAGTATCTGGCTAGACAGGTCGTGTTTGAACACTGACCACCCTCCAGGAGCACCCCCAACACCAGACAGCACCAACTGTTCTGTAACTATTTAGGAAAATAAATGCTTGCAGCAAACCCTTTCTTCTGTAGCAACAGATGGCTTGAAGCTGCCACGAGTAAGAATTCCTAATGAGGTCCTTCCAGAGCAGCTCCTGCAAAGGGCAGAGGAGGAAATGTGTCCTAGATTCACAAAAGTGCTCATCTGCCCTCGTGCTGTCCTCCAGCTGTAAAGGGAAAAGCAGAATCTCACTTCCTCCTTTCAGAGATTAATCTCATTCATTGAGCCAAGCAAATTAGACAATTACAAAACCAAACAGTTTTTTTTTGTTGTTTTTTTTTTAAGACATGAGCTGCAAGGTGGCTTCTTTTCAAAGTTCATTGTTGGTTTACTTTTGTGGCATGTGGAGGACTGGGATGGAGCTTTCATATTTGCAGAAGCAATGACGTGTGAGTGGAGGGCTTTGCAGAGAGTGTGAGGCAGAAAGACACCTTTACCATCTCTGCTGAAATCTCAGAATTTCAATATTAATAATATGAACACACACAGAGGCTGAAATAAAATGTATGCACCAGGGCTTTGATATTTAAATATGGTATTTTCAGTGAGCAGTGGAGGATAATGAGATATGACAGGGAGAGCAGTTCTCAGAACCACAACTAATAAGGAATTTAGACCCCTGAAGTTACATTGTGGGATATCTAATTTTCACTCTTCTGGCTCTAAGAGTAAAACTGAGAAGTCCTGCTTGAGATAGACAGGTGTCCTAGATTATGTACACAAAATTTTAAGTTAAATTTGAGAGAACAGAGGGTTCTGCTGCCTTTTAGAGTGACTTCAGCAGGCTGAAGAAATGGGCTGACAGAGCTTCATGAATTTCAACAAAAGGAACACCAAGTCCTATCCCTCGGGGAGGAATAACCTCAGGCACCAGGAGAAAGTGTCTAGAAAGCAGCTTTGCAGGAAAACCCACAGAGGTTCTGGTGCACAAGTTGCACAGGAGCTGGAAAAGTGCCCTTGCAGCAAAAAGAAAAGGCCAACAGCCTCCAGAGCTGTGTTAGGCAGAGTGCTGCCAGCAGATCAAGGGAGGTGGTTCTTCACCTCCATCCTGCACTGGTGGGAACCCCAGGAATGCTGTGTCCATGCTGGGCTGCAGAGCAGAGATGTGGACATGCTGGAGTGAGGTCAGTAAAGGGCCACAATGATGGGTTGTGGCAAGCACATTTCTCTTACTCTCAGGATTTTTCATAGAGGTTCACAGAGAGAAATGAAAGAGAAAACAATTTCTATTTCTGCTCCTTGATTTTCCTATGTGGAATGTGTTTGGAGAATTGTTTACCTGGAGTGAGTGCTTGGTTGGATTCTGGTGAGGATTGATTGAGCCTGATGGCCAATCTAACCCACCTGGGGCTGGATTCTCGAGAGAGGGTCATGAGTTGTGGGAGAGTTGGAGACGGAGTCAGAGAAAGTAGTATGTAGTTTTAGTATCCTCCTTTTATATATATATTAATATATTTTAGCATAGTTACAATAAAGAAATAATTCAGCCTTCTGAATTGAGTCAGACATTGTCATTTCTTCCCACTGGGTTCACCTGCATTTACAATAATGGGTCAGGTGTTGGAACACCTGACATATAAGCAGAAAGAGAGACATATTCATCCTTGAGAAGAGAAGGTTCAAGAGAATCTTGCCCATGTGTATAAATATTTGATGAAATGAAGTAAAAAAGATGGAGTCACCTTGCAGTGTCCAAGATGTCCTCAGTGGTGTCTAGGGACAGGACAAATGGAAATGACAAAAACTGAAATAGAGGAAATTCCATTTAAATGTAAGAGAAAATATTTCTCTTGGAAGGAGGGAAGTTGAGGGAGCACAGACTCTGGAACAGGTCATCCAGTGAGTCTGTGGAGTCTCCATCCTTGGAGGTATTCAAAATCTGAAGGGACATGGCCCTGAGCAAAGTCCTTTAGCATCATGTGCATAATCTTATGGACATAGAGAAATGAGCTTTTGAAAATGCACATGGACAATAATGTCCAAGATTTTAGAGAACAAATACACTTTGAAAGAGGTGAGATATTAGCTGTCCATTTGCAAATTATATGCCAAAGGAAGGAGTAATGCTCACAGAGACAGTAATGGGCTACCTGCACTCAATGTTCAAAGAACTGAATGCCTGTCCAGTGAGAGTCCTGGTCAGAGTTTCTCTTCAGACACAGCAGTTTCTGATGGCATTCTCATATTTGTCAAAAAAAATGTACCCTGCCATGTGATTGGAGGGTAGAGGGATAGGGTGGGACTAGAATAGTTCTGCTGATTTCCCTCAAAACTAGAATTCCTGGATCATTTAATCACAAATTCCCTAACAGCTCAGTGCAGTCTTGACCAGAATGCAACCATAAGCCACACACATCAGTAACATTTATTTAGCTGGACAAAATGTGTTTGTCAATTTACATGGCCCTGTGGGGTCTAGAGGGGAATGATGAGGCTTCACTGGCATTTGACTGTAGCTGTTGTGGGGGAAGGAGATAATTGTCTTCTACAGTGACTTAATAATTTATCCCCTGACCAGAGGAATATTCATTAAATAACTGTGTTGTCCATCTGGGCAAACAGAAGTCACACTAGGCTATATCCAAAAGACATTAGTGGGGCCAGGCCATGGTTTAGGGACGGGATGCTGCAACACTTCTCTTGATTGAGTAAGAAATTGTTGGATCTGAAGAAACTGGAAACTTAAATTATGAAAGAGCAAGGGGATCTATGCATGGGTTGCCTTTTGTGAGGCAGCCAGATGGTGAATGGGTTGTGCAAGTCCTTGAATAAGAAGCCTGAGAAGCATCTTTCAGCTTATTAGCTGAATCACAGAGTGTGAAAGAAACTTTGAAACCTGCTAGACTAGAAAGTAGCATATTTATAGAAACGTCTCTGTGAACTGCATTATCTATTCCTGCACTGCACACTGTCTGGTATTACTACTATTTGTTCTTACCTTAGTACAGCTTGAAATTGAGAGATTTAGAGATAATGGGCTAATATCAAGACTTTCCATCCTTTTGTCATGCCAGGCTTTAAACTGAAGATACTGAGATGGTCTGACAGTACTCAAATAATGGCAAATCACAAGAAAATGACATTGTAGCCCCCCCCCACCTGCCACAGGCTACCTGGCAGCGTTGTACACTGGAGAAAGGAGAATCTTCTCATGGCTACCAGTGAGCCAGAAGGTCTTTGATGTGCAGCAGATCCAGGAGCTTTGTGTTGGGATCACTGAGTCTGCAAGGGCTCTAAGGTCACACTGCAGAGACAGAAAACAGGCTGATACAGCAGGAAGAGGCTCACCACTAAAACACTGTCCTGAGAGCGCGGTCCTCTCCTGGGAAGAGTAGCTTGGTCCAGAGCCCAAGGAGCAGGAACAGCCCATGAATAGTCTGGGTTTAGGGAAGGGAGGCTGCAGTTCATTTATTTCAATTTGTCTGAGAAAAAATGGCAGAGTGCAGCACCTGCCACAGAGACAGCCTTGCTTTTCCATGAGACAGTTCTGGAGCAGATTCTGTTACCACTAAAACAAAGGTAGTTGGATATATCAGTCCTGATTATGGATGCATATACTATGAGACTTTTAGCTCTCTCCCTGAGTGTCTCTGTACATTTCTTGGTGCCAAGGCTAAGAAGGTTGAGGATAGTGTGAGAAAGAGTTACATCCTTAATCAGTCAAAACCAATTCAGTGAGAAACAGATCAGTGCAGTGCAGAGGATTAGTCCTAGCAAAGGTCCACAGCACTGCAGAACAGGGAAACCAGCTCCCATGGTCTTCAGGAGATGTGCAGATAACTGTCCCTGGAGTGAACCAAATGTGCTGGCACAGAGAATAATTCCCTTGAGCAGCATTCCCCAGGGAAATGGAGCACTGGAGATATGAACGGGCTCCATGTCTGTCCCCTCACACAGGGCAGGGAGGGTGGGACTCAGCACACAGGAATGGGGGTGGGACAAGGGAGGGATGAACCAGACCCAGAGCATCCCTTTTCTGGGTGGGGAACAGCTCACTGCCAGTGCAGCTGGGTGGGCTCTGCCCAGGAAGCTCCTTGGTGAACAACCCAGCCCTGCTCTGCACTGCTGGGATGGGAGGAGAAGCAACAGGGGAGGGGGCCCTTGGGCAAGGGCTGGATCCATCACTGAAAAGCCTTTACCTCAAGCCTGTTATTTATGTGTGGTATCACTATTAACACTTACCTGCACCCTCAGGGCTGGACAATGAGTTTTATAAAGAATTAAGATCTGCTATGGAAGTAGGAAGTATCTGGCCACTGTAGAGAAATATTACTCTGTGGGGTTTTTTGAGATTTGTTCCTTTAAAAGCAGTTGTGGTGTTTAAAATCAAGACAAAAGCTACTCCTTTGAGGAAAAAAGGCTAGATAAAATAAACTATTTTAAAACTCCCAAATGAGGGGATAAATCTCTACCTTACAGGCTTCCCCTGAAACCATGTGGGACCCTGGTCCCTTGGTCCTGAAGACAAAAGCCAGAGCCTGATCTCCTGGGATGCACTCAGTGCTCACATAACCCAGCACTGCCGAGCTGGGGGTCACCATCTCAATGGACAGAGGCATTCCTTGGTGTCAGGGAACTTCCAAGTCACAAATTCTAGGTCTGACATGATTTTTGTGTATCTCTACAGGAACTAACACCTCCTGATCCGTCCCTATGTTTCAAGTCACCCATACCCATGGAAATAGCAGAGGAGATTCAGCAGCCTGGTCCCTGGAGCTGGGTCTGGCTCCAAACCATTGAATGCCAGGGTTGGCAGCACTGGATGCCATCCCTCCTCAGTTTTCCCACTTCATTACGTGGTGCAAAGGGGGTTTAGGGAGGTGTTTTACCTTCAAAGCTTGTCAAATTACTGAAGCAGCTGAGGTTTAGCTTCCTGAGAGGAGTAAAATGCAACACTCAAAATCATTAAAGCACTTTAAGTTAATATTTCAAGCAGCACTGTGAGCAGAGGGGAGTTAAAACCAAGACCTCATAGCCAATCTCAAATTTTGGGTGTCTAGACATGTAGAGTTCTGGACTATGTTGGATTTTTGTCCCTCTGTGATTATTTTATGGGTAGGGCTGAGTTTTCTGCCTCAACATTATTTTTCACCCAGCCAGGATTTGGTCTAGTTTTTAAGTGCAATACAGACTGTCCAAGGAGTATCATGTGCCTCACCCAGACTTGTGCATTTTTACCTGGTTTATCTCCCTTCTGCAAGATAAATATTCAGCTTTTGCACTAGTAAGTGGATAAATTTTCCCCAAAGAACCAAAATCATCTCTGGGAAATGCGTTTGCAGCAACATCCCTGCACAGGGCTGACAGGGATGGGGAGGATGGGACCTTTCTGGCTGAGTAGGTGTTTGAGTTATTGGGGAATTTAATTTCTTTCCCCTAAGCACTCCCTTCCTTTCTGTGGAAGTTATTTTTTCACTTGCTATTTAAACTGATGCAAAGTGCCTAACATAGATATCTGTATCCAAGCCTGCTGCAAGTATTAATGGATGATTGAAGCAGTAATGCAAGTAAATGGGAGCATCCTCCAGTATGTAATTGACTGATGTCCTCAATTCTGCAGAAATTCCCAGATCACCAGCTGGTCCAAGGTCTACTGAGGAGGAGGAAAACCCACCTACATACATAAACATAGATTCCTCCTTGTTTTAGGGCTTCCTGGTGCTTACAGTGACATTTGAATTAAAAATACTATTTCTTAATATAATAAGTTCAGTAGTTAAAAAGAAATATAGGAAGGCAATGCAATATCCCTGCAGGTGCAGATAACCTTCTGGGACTTACACCTGGGACAGAGGAGGTAAAGCATAACTCACAGACAATGGAGAAAGGATGAAAAGAAAAATTCTGAAGAGCTTTCATCAAAGAAAATTGAATTTGGGGGATGAATTTGCCCCATAAATCTAGGAGTAAAAATAGCTGAGGCTGACTGATAGTGGTCTGAAAAATGAGTTCAGTTAGAACGGTCACAGCTGTGATGGATAGGGGAGCTGCTTCTTATCAGGTCAGGCCAGTAATGGAAAGGCAATGGGATAATCATCAAATAATTCTTTTTACTACCTATCAGTTACACATAAGTGGTTGCCTTACAGAGCCAGTTAACTGGTGACAGTAAATCTGAGCAGAGCCTGCACGCTTCAAATGAGGGTCTCCTGGTGCTCCTCCCTTACTCGTTGGAGAGAATTTTGGTTTTCCATCTCTGATGTTGCTGGGTTAGCTCTGACTAAGAGCTGTTGCTGTTTGATAGTGTCCTGGCACCTGTGAGAAATGTGCCAGGGATGCCACAGTAGTTTTAAGCAGACATGCATCACCAGCAAGCCCCTCTCCCCAGACTGAACTGGCTTTGCCAGTGCAACTGAACTGAGATCCCTTAAGAGATTTATTTTTCAGATAAGAACTGAAGTCCTGGCTCTGCCTACTAAGAAAAATGCTCCTTTTACTATTGTTAATGCTCCTTTTACTATTGTTACTGCTACTGCCAATACTACCACTACTACAGGTGATACAGCATAACCAGTAGTACTAGTGGTAAGAGCAACAAGGAATAATCACAATAAAGACATTTCCCACCTTATTCCTGAGCAGTACAACTCCCCTGGCAGTAATTAAAAAAATGTCACTGACTGCCCAGCACCATCTTTGATGGCTGTGGTTTCTCCATGCAGGGGTTTCTGGGGGTGTCACTTTGGAGCTTTGCTGTGGGGTTGCCTTTAAAATGAGGTTGAAGAGGGTGGAGGGGGGGGTGTGTGAAGATAAATATCCTTATGGGACAGGTGATGCTGGGGCTGTAAGCAATTGCATCAAAGCATATGAGTTTGTGATGAAATTGTGACCATAGCCATGTTCACAAAGATGTGAAATACATCTCTGGAGACCACTTAAATTTTTCAGAGCAGAAACGATGCTCATATAGGCAATTACTTGGTGTTCCTTGTGTTTCCAAGTTGAAATATACTCCTGTTTTGTAAAACATTGCCCTTTACAGTATTCTGAGTCACCTGCTGTGCTGAGGCATGGTGCATACTTAGAACAGCCGGGTCAGGATCTTTTCTGACCCCTGATACTGATGGTTTTCACTTTAAAGGAGATAACCCCAGAACTGGGCAGTAATGGTAGCTATTGGTATGGCACAGTCCCAGTTGTTTCTGTTATTTAGGAAAGTTTTCAGTAAATTTTAGGGTAATGAGGTGTTCTTGGACATGAGAGGGTTTCATCCAACAAGTTACCAGGTATCTGTGAAGCAAATGGAAACCTGCAGCCACGTTCTCTTCTGCTGCAGAGTGAAGGTACTGACTTTCTACTGAAAAGGAGCTGGTGTTTTTTTATTGCTTAGTAAATTCTTCACTGGAATCCTAATTTTATTTAGGGATTTTCATGAAAGGGAAATATTTATTTCTTTGTGTCTTCTCTTTTTGACACACACACACACAAAATTGCTGGAAGAAAAATACTCGCCATTTGCTTCCTAGTGATGCTGTCTTTCTACTCTTTATCAGTCAATCCTCACATTCAGAGTTTCAGCTATTCACAAAGCTTTGCACCATCCCTTCCAAAACACCACACTACTCAGTGAGGCTTGAGATATCTCATGAGTTTAATTAGTTTGTGACTTAAAGGAAAACACAGTTGCAGTTTCCCACATGCCATGTCACACTGTGCATCTGTCAAAGAGGCGGTGGGAGTCTTCCAAGAAATGCTTGCCCTATTATTCAGAAAGCCAAGGCCTTTTGTTCCCTTCAATGGCAGCTTGACTTAATAATTAATGCCTAGCACTATGTAAACATGAGCTAATGAACCCCTCACTCTACCCTAAGGCTAAGGATTAGCATTTCCCTCACACAGAGTGGGAGACTGGGCCCAGCAAACCCCTTTGTGTCTTCTTTTCTGCTTATGATGGCCCAGGAAACTTCAGGACTCTGATGCTCCTGTAGAAGAAACTAGCTTTAGGCAATGAACTGAAACAGGAGGTTTTTTTTCAATTCAGGAACAATGTGAAGAAACTCTGAGTACAGTGCATCTGTGCTTCTGGACTCTGTGCCTGGTGGTGGACCAGAAGGCCAGAAACTGAAACAGGCAGGAATTCAAGCTGCTGTAAGTGGGGTTGGCTAATATAAATTCAGTTTCCATGTCAAAATCATTCTTAGGGGACCTTGACTCTCTTGGCCTCCTTGACCTTTTTGAAAGTTCGATGTCGCAGGCTGAGATACACAGTGATTAGTCAGGCTTGTCACTCCCTCTCGTCTCATAAATCAATAGAGAAATGGAGAATCCTTGAAAAATTCAATAGTCAAGTGCAGGTGACAAAGTGAAATGGGACTCAGGTCAAAGAAAAGAATCTTGGCTCAAATAATAATAAAAGACCCCACTTTGTCAGATAATAAGCCCTTGAGCATTTCCTCCAGAATACCAGAAGCAGTGGTCTCCTGTTCCACAGAATAACTCCATGGAGTTCAGAAAGATGCAGATGGTGCTAATTATGTTCCTTTTCTCTTCCCCTTTTTGTACCTACAAAAAGACCCAAACATTCACCAGCCTTCCTGTGCTGTAAGACTTTCAGAAAGATAATTCCATAACCAGACTTCAAACCTACTGATAAGATGAACAAATCTGGTTTCAGACACGAGTTCCATAGCCTTGCTTTGGCCTGGCTCTGTGGGTGCCTCACCAGCTGAAGCTGATGGACAAATACTGGGTTTTTTGGACCATGTCTCTTGAGGAAACTTACATTCCCAAGGCACATAGGTTAGGTGACACCTGATCAGTGATTTTCAGTATGTTGGTGGTTGAATGGGATTAGAAGTGCTTGCAAGGATACAGGGAAATATCTCCTATCTTCTACAGCTTTGTTTCTACGCCTGATCCCAGAAGCTTTATTTCCCCGGTTCACAGAGCATCACAGCTGCAGTCTTTGCCATCAAATCATTGCTGACATCAACATCTCAGAGTTCAAAGCTCTACCCAGCTCTGGTGTCTCTGCAAACAACATCCAGTCAGGGGGGGTTTTGAATAGGAAGGATATTGTCACAGCCATAAAACCAGGAGTCTTCTCTATTACAGGGGGTTTTTTACGGTATTTTCTGCAGAATGGTGTTCTCATCCGTTAATGGGAGTCATGCAGACCTCTGTAAACACATTCCGTAGCCTGGAGAAAATGAGACTCAGGAGAGACCTTACCACTCTCTGCAACCACCTGAAAGGACATGGCCTCAAGCTGCCCCGGGAGAGCTTCGTGTTGGATGGACGTAAGGAAGAATTCTTTTATGGAAAGAGTTGTCGAACATTGGAATGGGCTGCTCAGGGTGGTGGTGAAGTCACCAACTCTGCAGGAAGTGTTCAAGAAATGACTGAATATGGTACTTAGTGCCATGGTTTAGTTGACAAGGTCTTTTTAAATTTTAATGATTCTGTAATTCCCATTCTAAGACAAAATGAGTGCTATTGGTTTAACCTAGTCAATCAAAGCTCTGGCAGAGCCAATAGCTGGATCCAAATCTCCCAATATCTTCCTGTGTTTGCACATCTGGCTGGACACAAAACTGAACCAGGGTTGTGAGTCTGTGCACCTCCATCCTTCTTTTTCAATGACATCAGAGGCTTAAATGCCACAGCCAAAACTCTCCTTTCTCATCAGGCTGTGGATGCAAAGCTTGGCAAGGAAGGGCCTACAGGGGAAGGGGAGACCTCTTCTTAAAGCAGCTTAATCCTACCAGGGAATTGCTTCTGAGCCCAGTGCTGAATGTCATCCTGCCCTGCCCGCCTCAGCACTGGTGAGGAGCAACTCGGTGGCTTAAAGCCTCTCCCTGTGGCTGGGGATCCTCCCCAGTGATTACAGTGATGATGCAGCAGCAGCTCATCACTGACTCATTCATCAATGTCTCGGAGAGAAGCAGGGGCAGGAGGGAGACCTGCATTTCCTTCATTAATATTCCAGAATTTCTGTGAAGCTGACGAGGAATGCCTGAGACCGCCCGCATGTTGTGTGAGAGAAATATTCACCTTTGCTTCCTGTGGGAAGCTGCCTGTGGCATCCCCCACCCCTCTGAGTCAGAGCTGGCAGCTCTTCACTTTATTTCTTCTTCTGGACATAGGCAAATGCTTCATGTGGGAAAATGGGAAATGAAAATATGTTCAAAGGACAGTCACTGGCACAGTGGAGAATGGCATTGATTTCCACACAGCACAAACTTAAAAACAGTAGCATTAATAATGTATATGTGTGCCAAAGCAGCATGAGCAACCATGAAGAGCTGCATGTTGCACAGCTTTCACCAGTTCTCTGTGGGAGTTGCCTTGGGAGGTCTAATAGCTCACCTTTGTCTCAAGTCGAATTAAAAAGGGTCTCTTTTGTCAGTTCATGTGTTACTACAATTCTCCCAGTACCCTGGTTCCTTGTCTGCAAAGCTCCCATGCAGCAGAGCCTCCTGGAGTACTTATCTTGGTGTCTGACATGGTTTTGCCCTGAACATGTTTTGCCTCTGCAAATTATAATCCGATTTGAAAGTGATGCTTATCTAAAGTGGGCTAAATGACTTACCATTCATAATCCTGAGTACAATAAAAGAGAAGGCATCAGATG
Source organism: Taeniopygia guttata (assembly GCF_048771995.1). NCBI lineage: Eukaryota > Metazoa > Chordata > Aves > Passeriformes > Estrildidae > Taeniopygia > Taeniopygia guttata. The sequence goes on along the minus strand of NC_133026.1, from coordinate 146,801,721 downwards.
CACAATATCTCTCTGTCCATGCTGTCATGTCACAGTCTGTCAAGGGCCCTTATTTGGAAGAAGGGATTGAATTCCTTGTGTGTAGCAGAGACATCATTGCTTGCATGATCTCCAGGCTTTCAAGTCATTACACTACTGACTGCTCTGCTTCTCAAGCAACTTCTCAGCTTCATTTCTATGCCTGATCCCGGGAGGTTTATTTCCCTGGTTCACAGAGCATCACAGCTGCAGACTTCGTCATCAAACCATTGCTGACGCCGATCGACATCTCAGGGTTCAAAGCTCTGTCCAGCTCTGGCGTCTCTGCAAACAAAATTCAGCCAAGGGTTTTTTTTAATAGGAAGGATATTGTCACATTCATAAAAACAGGAGGCTTCTTGACTGCATGGTTTTTGTTTCAGTATTTTCTGCAAAGTGGTGTTCTCATTCATTAATGGGAATCATTCAGGTATCCATACACACACACTTTGGTTTGTACAGAGGTCAAACATCTGGAAGACAGCCTCAGTGTGCTGGTGGTGACCTGTGCTGTCTCTTGCTGTCAGCAGGTGGATGATGCAGTGCCTGGGGGGAATGTGTTGGTGGAGGGTTTCTGATAACTGAGAAGCAGGACCAGGCTGGATGAGGGTCTAGGCAACCTCATCTAGTGGAAAGTTCCTGCCCATGGCAGAGAGGATGGAATGAGATGATCCTTAAGGTGCCTTCCAAACCAAATCATTCTGTGGTTCTGAGTCTATGATCCTTGGTGCTCTACAAGCTCCTGTGGTTACCCAGTGACCCTGGGAACAATCTGGAAGGGCAGAAGATAAATTGTGGCTAAGTCTGTCCACACAGACATGCTGTGATGCTGCACATATCTTTCAATTCTTAAAGGAGGCTTCTCCAGGGCGAGGAAATGCAAAATCTGTATTGTATATACAGGAAGCAATACTTAGCACTGCAAGGCAGCACCAAATGTATTTGGCTAGAAAGACCCTGTGACTATAAAGCAGGGGGGGACCACGAGGCAGGCGCAGACAGATGAAGAATGACTGAGTCTGCTCTGGAGATTTGGGCTGAATGTGAGCTTTGCTGCACCCAGGAATCCTAGGACTGTATGAGACCCTCACATTACTGAGTGCAGTCAGCTGCAGACACTGCTGAGCTGAGTTCAATGACTGCCTTGGCTTCAGGTCGACACTGGATTAGCTGCTGAGGACATTGCAATATTTTGCATAAACAACCTCCTTCTCCAAAGCTGGACAGCCTTGAATAACCTTTCCCAGGCTGCTCTCTACCCGCTTTTGAGTCTTTTAATTTTGCAATCTGAAAAGAAGACAAGTGTTTCTAGTTCTAGGCTGATGCTGTCCAGATGCATAATGGAAACCATGTGCTTTGTTTCTGCTCCTTTGGTTGTGGCCCATAAGATGTATTGAAGCAGGTCTCAAAAAAGCTGCATTGAGGAGGAGAAGAACAGAATTAATATTTTTTTGCCTCAAGTGCACTCCTGACATGAATTTGTCTTCCTTTGCTTTGGGCACTGCCCTTGTGGCATTCATGGGGTGTTTATACTCCACTGCTTCAGGACATGGGAATGACATATTCTGCTTGTGAGACCAAATTTATTCACATTATCCACAACTGTATGAATCCCTGCAAGGATGACTTCCCCACCCCCTGCAGATCCCACGTCTGTCTTCTAGTGTTAGTGCTGTGCAAGAGATCAGACTTCAAACTACCTATTGCAGAAAGTCTTGTCCAATAATAGGTAACAACTGGATGACATCCCAAATTTTATGGGGTTTAATTCTTATAACAAGCAGAATTGATTCCTCCAAAGATATTTGCTTGACGATGATAAAATATAATTTTGGAAATAAATTACCTGGACATTAGCTCATTGTTTAAAGACAGAATGAGGTGAAAATATCAGACCTGAAGTAAGGCTATCTCTGGAGATGGGAGATGTGAAGTATGTATCTGGAGGAAGATTTGGAGATTCCATTTAACCCAATAAAGCTTTCATGGAGAATAGCTGTATTATTCATGAATGGCACTTATCTTCCTGGTTTGTTTACGTACAGGTTCTTACAGAAATATTATGAGTTGGAGACTTACAAAAGACTTTATGGTCTGCACATCCCACTATAAATCCAGGTTGCCTTAGTTACCATCTGGCTAACTGCACAGGTGAGGGGAAAGAGAAAGATTGGAAGGGAGAGATTAGTACTAATACATTTTTTAAATCTTGAAAGATCTTGTGAATTCTAATGCTGTGATATTACAGAAAGCTTTCAAGACCTGCATAATACCAGAGGACTAAGAAAGCAAGGATTTGGACTGGCAGCTCTTTGACAAGAACACACTCTTTTTGCTGAGAGCATCATGAATTGCCTACTCAAAAGCTTCAGCAGAGCTAATATGCAGTCACTTCTTGAATATTTTCTGTATTTGGATTTAGGAGCTGTTTCTTCCTTGGTAATAAAATGTGCTTCAGGCATGAGATAACCAGGTGACCAAATTGTAAAGAATGGATGCAGAATGGCATGATCTGGTCCTTGTCTGCTCTAGTTTAGGGTAAATAGAAGTACAGGAAGAAAACACATCTTCCCAATGTCTTCAAAAAAGGTCTGTCTACTTGAACAAAGCAGGCTGGAAGGACAGCACTGGTATTCCTGACAAGTTTTGTCACACAGTTGTGAGTCACGTATTAGTTGACTTTTCTTAGAGCAAGTCCCAGCTGACAGAATCAACAGCAAAGACTTGACATCCTTCAACTGGAAAGGCAAAGAAGAGAAGATGAAATCAAACACTCCTAGCACATGCTGTTGTGAAGGAAAGTTTACATGAATGGAGGTCCCTTCCTGTGGGAAGAGGGGCCAGCACTTCATAAAAGCTGTTATTAAAAGCCAAGCTCATAATCTTGTGAGAACAGAGTAATTTCTTTGTGAGCAGCACTGCTAGTAGGGTAGATGGCTGAGTCCCAGTGTGCCTTCCTCATTCCACTGCCCTATGCATACAAAGTAAACCTAATTTAATTTGCTGCTGTTTTATTTTCTTTTTTGGGGATTTTGGTGGGGGGTTTTTTGTTGTTTTTTTTTGTTTTGTTTTTGTTTTTGTTTTTGTTTTTGGTTTTGGTTTGGTTTTGGTTTTGGTTTTAATATAAGGCAAAATGCACCTAAACTGGAAGAAGTTTGTAAACAAAACCAGAAGTGTCTGTCCCATGGCTGTTCTTCCCACACAGTTTGGAACAGTATTCACGGCTCATTAGGCCCATGGCTTGCCTTTTTGGTTAACTTCTAATGAGTAATATGATCACACAGATTGAGAGCTGGATATTGACTTTTGTGGGACTCTAAGCCTCCAGGGATGCCAAATACAGATGTTTGCAGTCACTCTTCTCTAAAAGATACCCTGGGGATCTTGGATATTAGTGATGAGAGCTTATGTGTCCTGACAAAAATAGTTTCTCTAAATTAGAATGAGGAAAATAGGTGGAAATCATGACACCTTTTTTTAATTTTTAACCTGAATTTATACTGAAATGAGTAGGAAAGATGATTGTGTGGGCACACTGACTGCTAGTCAGTATCCTCTAACCCCTATAAATTTTAACCTGATGGCCAAATTCTTTTCCTTTTTCTGCACTGATATGGCCTCACCTTAAGTCCTGTGTGCAATTTTGGGCACCACAATATAAAAAAAATACATTAATCTGTTAGAGAGTGTCCAAAGGAAAGCAATATGGATGCTGAAGGGTATGGAAGAGAAGCCATATGAGGAGTGGTTGGGATTCCTTGGTCTTTTCAGCCTGGAGGAGACTGAGGGGAGACCTCATTGTGGTCTTCAACATCCTACGAGGGGATGTGGAGGGGCAGGGACTGATTACCTCACTCCCTTGAGCAGTGACAAGACTGGATGGAACAGCATGAAGCTGAGTCAGGAGAGTTTAGGTTGGATGGCTGGAAAATTTTCACCCAGAGGGTTGGGCAAGCTCCCCATAGAAGTGTCAGCCCAGAGCCTGACAGAATTTGAGAAGTGTTTGGACAATGCTCACAGGCACATGCTGGGACCCCTGGGCTATCCTGCATAGGGCCAGGAGCTGGACTTGATGATCCTGATGGATCCCTTCCAGCTCAGAATATTCTGTGATTCCATGACTCTAAGATTCTTCTGTCTGCTGCTGCTTGCTGAGCATGCAGCCATATGCTGTGGGCACTCCTTTGGTCAGCTGATGTCCACTGTCCTGGCTGTGTCCCATCCCAGCCTCCTGTGCACTCCAGTCTACTCAGTGGCAGGACAGCAGGAGAAGCAGAAAAACCCTTGATGTTCTGCAATCACTACTCTACACTACTGCAATTGTGTTATTGACACCATTTTCATCATAAATATATCACCATTATGAAGAAAATTAACTCTATCCTGGCCTGAATCAATGTAATCATAAAGGAACTTGATTTTGTGTGTTGACTAAAAAATGCCCCAGATCTCTTTCCACACTGGTAGTCATAGTCATGATCCATAAGAAGTAAGAAAAGCAGGAATGCTAAGTGGATGTGTTTCAAGGAAAGAAGCAGGAACCTCCATTTAGATCACAAAAGAAGGTGAAAGGAAGACTTTGGCACACACTTGCTCTTCCTGCAGTAGCTCTGACTGCTTGGTGATATTAGTTTTCAACATAATGCTCTTTCAAAAAACCTGCACTTGGTCAAGCTTGTGCTTCTTGGGATAATAAGAGTAAACCAGTTCTTCTGGCTTATTGATTGCATATTGAAGACAGAGTTATTTAACTTCACCCACAGGCAGAACACTTGGACATCAATCTTTATTCTCAGCTCTGACAATCTTTATTCTCAATTCTGGCATTGGCAATGTGGTTCCTCAGGGCTTCTTTTTAACCCTTCTCCATGGTGAGTGCAATCATAACTTACCTGTCTCAGGTCTTGAGATTTCCAAACACAACTAAGAAATCTTTATTCTCACTGGTCACTGAACTAGGTGGGATCAAATATTAGCTTAAAATACAGAGTGGAGTACAAAATAGCACTCGTTACTTTCTCCATGGTGCTCAGTTTCCTTTTTAGACTGAAATATACTGTCTGAAATATACTGGACAGATAATTTTTCTAGCAGTGCTAACTATAGATGAGTAATTCTGATGATCTTTAAAAATAGCTCAGGCAAAAAACTCCCCATCTACACAACTAATGCACTTACAACCACCACATCTTGAAATTATCTGGTTTCTTTTAAGGGGTCCAGAATTTGAAGCTTACTGAAACAGTATGGCAACACTGCCATTTCTGATGGGGTGAGGAGCTTAGGACTGGCTAGTGTTAATTTCCTTCTTGAGGTGGTTTGAATTTTGACAAAAAAAAAAAATGTGTTTTGCTGTTTTTGTTTCAGTTTGCTGGCTGAGCATTTTTTTAATGCCTACTGCCTCTGCTCAGCAGTATAAAAGCATGATTGCTTTTTATTGCCATTCTCTCCCAGCACAAGATTGTGTCTGTGTCTCTTACAGACTTGTCAATCTGAAAACTTCATTTGTAATTTTCCAGAAGCCCTCAGGGCATATTTCTTGAAGTAGTCTACCCTCTGTCTCGCAGGAGAAGAGAGAGATTCACCTTTGGCTGTGTGGGATGGCAGAGAACCAGCCTGTATCCACTTGTGAGGGTTCTGCAGGGGCTGGTGATAATCTGGTAGGTGGGCTGCATGTTTTCCCTTCTGTCCCATTTTCAGTGGGACTATGACAGCAAGCTGCAGAATCCCAGGGCAATCCTATGGCTCAGAGAATTGTATTTGCTGTTCTGGGGACTGTGGCACTGCCTGAAATCAATTCTTTGCTCATCCTAGTGCTTTTTCCTTCTCCTTCCCTACAGTCCTCTGGCACCTCATCACATTTTCACTCCTAGCTGGATTCTGGGTCCTTCTGCTCCTCTTGGCTGCCTGGGTGTCAACCTATTTTCAGTCCCATAATTGTCCCTACCAGCCAAAAGAAGAAACTTCAGGAAAATTTTGGCTCATAACCTGGGATGGAGTGTCCTTGCTAGACTAAAAGTTCTAGAATGACCAACAGACTTTGTGTGATATTCTCTGCTGAAACTGCAGCTTGCCAGGCACAACGAGAGTGGACAGGACACTGCTGGTAGAGTGAAGTGTGGAGGTGAGCGTGAGGGTGCTAGAGAATTGCCATGAAACCAGTGAAATTATTCAAGTCTATGGAAGATTTACTTCCCTAGATTAACTTTAAAATACTTAATATCTGCTTCTTCCCTTTGTGTTATTCCTTCAAACAGCAGAAGCAATTTTGCTGAAATTTCCTAAGGACCCAGCTTTTCCACAATCAGAGCACACATTTAAGGGGAAAGTTTAAATGTTCCAAGCTTGCTGTTTGCAAATAACAGAGTGTGATAAGAGACTTTCTGTTGATTTCATTGGAAGTTGAGGACAAAGAGAGAAGGCTGAGGCAGAAACAGAAGGGACAAAGGGATCAGTCAAAATGTGTAAGATCAGTGAACACGTCCTGTCCTGCCTCGGTGGCTCACTTTTTCTTGCATTCCTCCAGAAAATGCAAGGTGCTTTTTTCTGCTCTGCAAGTACAGCCTGTGTCTCACTAAAGATGCTGAAATGGGGGAAGGGAAGGTTCATAGACGAGCTGAGAAATGAGGGGAAAATTCTGCTTATGATTCATTTCCATACTTCAAAATTGAAATCCAAGGTTCAAATGTAATTTAAAAGATTGCCATTAAAGCTTGGGGTGTTTCTTAAGGGATTTCTGCATACAGACAATAGTAAGGGTGCCACACAGCTCTTGCAAAAGGACCAAAGAAGGATGTGTACCTAATCCTTTACAATTATTTTTTTAGGTTCTCTTGGAGCTCATACTGAGTACCTATCACACATTTAATATGCCTCTGTAGACCTTATGCAATCCTGTATCCACCAAATTCCTTTGCTTGGTTACGAAGCAAACAGTTATTTTCAGCAATAAGCAAGGAGGACAGCAGATGCTTTTGATCAATATTTCCTCAGAAGAATTTTCATTCTATAAACTGCTTTATCATCCCACTAATACCAGCAGGCCTTTAGGGAAAGCAGTGCACCAGGGCATTGCTAATACTGAGCATTCCCTGTGTATGCTCTGTTCTGGGGTCAGTGAGGTATGAGCTGTCTCTCACTTTATCCAACAAAATTCTTAGCTGGTACCCAGCCACTGAAGCCTCTTTCTATAACATCTTCTCATCATGCCACTTCTATTCCTCACTTCCCTTAAAAATGTGCACTTCAGAACTCAGCTGTTCTCTACTTTTGAGAAATCTGAATCCATAAATCATGTAGGTGCATCCTTTTTTTTTTTCCTCTCCCAGATGCATTATTTGAAATAACAGAATATTTTTTCCCGAAGCTTTAGATGTATTTATGCATCTGTATATCTCTATATTTCTATTTTTCTCCATTCTGTGGGCTATTTTTGGATGCTACTGCTGAGTACCAAGAGGTACTGCATGTGAACAGGTAGATATATATTGTCTTTCCTTGTTTGTCATCTTCTAGTGCAGCTGTAAAGAAGAATGTGGCTAGAAATAAATCTGAGTTACTCATATTATGATTACTTGGTAGAGCCAATCAGTTTTCCAAAAAAGTTTTGATTCATTTTGTTCAAGAAAGTAACTCTCTAGATAGAGGACTAAGTGAAGTCAGATTTATTATTGTATTTGTCTGTATCTCTTTATGGAGTTGACTGAGTCTCAGACACTGAAAAAAACTAAAGCAAACCCAAGCAAAATAATTGAAAACAATGCCAAAAAAAAAGGTCTTTAGAAGCTACCTAATTACACCTTTGAAGAAAAGAAAGTCATGTAGATGTTTGTTTAGCCTAATCATTCTCAAGCATTGAGTTACAAGCAAAGAACCTGTTCCTCTCGTGCTCTATGAAACGCGTAGAGACCTTTGGTGATGAAAGTCTATGTGGGTTTTGCATTTTTACTGTACTTTTTTTTTTTCTGTTTACCTCCCTCAAAGCCTCTTCCTCTTCCACACCTGTGTAACACCTGTGATACTTAATTGGGAAGATAGGCTGAAACCTCATTATTCTGCTCTGTGCTGTTTTGGAGTTAGTTTTCTCCACAGTAGCTGGTTTGGTGTCATGTTTTTGATTTGTGATAACAAGAGTGTAGGTTACACAGTGATGTATTAGATATTGAACTCCCAGGACAGATTAACTCAACTATCACTTTTTACAACCACCTGAAAGGGGCAGGGATGGGCTCTTTACCAGGCAGCAAGTGAGAGAATGAGGAGATGGCCTCAAAATGCACCAGAAGAGGTTCAGATTGGACAGGAAAAAAATATTTCATTGGAAGAGTGGTCAAACATTGGAATGGGTTGCCCAGGGAGGTGGTGGAATCACTGTCCCTGGAGGTGTGTAAAGAAAGAGTGGTTGTGGCACTCAGTTCTCTGGTCTGATTGAAGAGGTGGTGTTTGGACTTGATGACCTTGAAGATCTTTTCCAATCTGAATGATTCCATGATTTTAAGATTGTCCAAAGGGATATTCCATACTATATGGCATGATGCTCAGCATATAAAGCTGGAAAGAAGAAGGAGGAAGGAAGGGTCGTTTGGAATTATGATATTTGCCTTCCTCAGTCACCATTATGTGAGATAAAGCTGTGCTCTCCTAGAACTGGCTGAGATGATCTCAGTTGACCAGAGCCTTGATGCTCATAACACCAAGGCTGTGGGTGGGATCCCTATGTGGGCCATTCACTTAAGAGCTGGACTTGATCATCCTTGTGGATCCTTGTGGGTCCCCTTCCAACTCAGACTGTGATTCAGAAACTCAAAAATCTGCCTGCTGATGGGTCTTAGAGAACAAGTTCTTTATTTTGCTCTGCCTGTGCACACAGTTTTTGTCTGTTTGTCTGTAAAACTCTCTTTATCTCAACCCATGAATTTTCTTACTTTCACCCTTCCAATTCCCTTCCCCATTCCACTGGAAAGGAGTGGCTGAGTGTCTCTGTGGTGCTCAGATGAGATATTGTTCCCATTTCTATCATCTTTTACCCCGGTGCATCTGAGCAAGCTCAGCTTGGCAAAAGTGCTCTGATGGCTCTGAAGGTGGGAAGTGAAGAAAGGTTGGACAGCTCTAAGAGAAGTGAAGGGCCACAGGAATCCTTGCTGGATGTTGCACTGGAACTTGAGTGTGGCTGAGTGTGTTAGCAGAGGCTGTTTTGTAAGAAGCTGGTCTGAAAGTCTTTTTGGGGAGGAAACAAATCACGTGGTCGCAAGAAGATAAATGGCTGAAGGATAGAAGGTCTGGAGCAACCAGAGGGTGCAAGTTACTTGTGTGGAAGAAAATGGAACTGGATGTTCCCAAGTTACTAGAGAAAGAAAGTGAGAGGTGTTGATATCAAGCAGAAGTAAAAGAAGGTAGGATGAGTCTTCATGTAACCTTTACAGAAGCCTCTCCTGACTTCCAAGCCCACCCTAGATGTTCTCTTGTGGTGTTTCTCCATGTCATATCTGTCAGCCCCTGTTCTGGTTATCCTAGAATGAAGATGAGAAAACTGCACTCAGCACTGCAGTAGTGGTTCTTCCAGGGTTAGTAAAAAATATGCACTTCTTAACTTCTACTGCTATTTATGTTTTCATATGAGCACATCTTATATCTGAGTGGAGGAAAAAAAAAGATACACCAACCAAACCATTGTAATCTTTCAGCAAAGTTCTTAATGCGTGTTCCTTGCAAAGAAAGAAAAAAATGAAACCCACAATGTTTTCTTCCTTTGTTTCCTTCTGCAATTTTCCAAGAAGCATTGCTCCACACATTATCAGCACTATAAATCTAATACTCCTTAGAAACACTTGTTTAAGAGATAAGAGCCAGGGACAAAACTATATAAAAACTTGATGCTGAGTCTGCAGCCACTGCTTTACAACAGATCATAGGAGGGATTTGTTTTTCTGTATTTCTCCTCTCAGGGAATTAATAACTTTTGCTATGACAGTTAAAAATATTTTTAATAATCTTGCAACAAGGAATTTGGTGTGTGATCCTTAAAACCGAGGCAAGACAAAATCTTCTCTGCTTCAGGAGCATTAGTGATAAAAGACTGCATCTGAAACTCCTCCGGTGCTGCCGGGTACAATTCCACTCGTTGGAGGCTCACTCTATTCATATGAGTGCAGAAAAGCAAGCAACATTTAGTGCATTCCCATCCCTTTTTTTACACTTAATTTCCTGTTTTTATTATGAAGCATTGTCAGGCAACTGGATCTCTGGGTTTAATGGTTCATTAACCCCCTTGCCAAAGCACTCACAGGATTACCAAGAGCCGAGGCAGATTCACTATTTGCACAAACACACACACACACATGCACACAGGCTATTTAGATGAAATTATTATTCATAAATTACTCTTAATTAGACTGTTCATCACTCTGAGTGATTGTGCTCCCCTGTTATAAGTAGCACTAAAATACTTATTGAAATTCATCACCACTACTTGTTTTTCCATGTGTGTTTCCCCCCGCAGTTTCAAAATAACATCCTCTTATTGCTGGAACAGTTGATAAGATTTTGGCATTGCTCAGCCTGGTGTTAACTCCATAATCCTGACTGCTGCCCCAGACAGGGCTCTTCACCTTTCATAAGAGGGGAACAGACTGGGACGAGATCATACTGAGAAAAAATGGCTCACAGGAAAATAAAATTATTGGGATCCACCTTGGCTTGCATTCCCAGAGGTTTCATACATGGAGTTCCACACCTGCATTCCAGGCTGAACCCTGCAGTCCCAGCAGTCTCTTTGAAAGGTGGCTCCTGTCTTAAGGAGGGTGGTTATGTCAGTTTTGCACTTAGACACTTAGATCCTGAAGATGAGAGGGATTAATCTGCCTTTGGCATTTCCCATCTCCTAGCACGTGTGCTCTTGGCTTTCATGTGTGACTTTTATTGATCCCTTGTAGAAAAATCCTTTTTCTGTGCTGATACCCTGAGGACTTTCCCAAGTGCAAGGTTTCTACTGAAAAACCACCCACCAAAATGGAATTTGCCATTCTGAATCTCACAGTGGCTGAATGAACCTTTGAGAGGTCTTGGCTGGAGACAGAGGGTCAGTGCAGAGGGTGGGGGGACTAATTTGTTTTTCCTGTGGGCTGCCTCATAGAATTTAATGCCTTCTCTTCACAATGCAGTCTTTGCAAGCAGTCCAAGCTCCTGTGTCTGGAAATGAGTCTTTGGATTTGGCACCTGCAAAGGCAGCTGGATCTTTCCCACTTTTTTTCACTAGAAAGTGCCTATCTGTGATGCCTTTACCTGGGCAGTCAGTTTGCCCTCTTCTCCATCTTCCTAACAGACTACACCATCAAATGTTGTATTGGTTTTTTTTGCTTGTTACATGGTAAGGAAGGAAGCAAGAAATCTCAGTGAAAAAAAAAAAAAAATACCAGCAGCCAAGAAAAAGAAACAACAAAACAAATCCTCCCACCGAAGCAGAGATCTCAGAGCTCATTTATTTCAACTTTCAACTTACACTGAGATTTTCCAATTCGCTGATGTTAAAAAGTACATTGAATCCTGGCTGAAGTACAAGTTCTAAAACACTTATTATTTTTTTTTAAGCAGAATTTATATCCACAGTTGCACAAGAGACAGATAATAGAGCAGGCAGATGAAGCCTGCCCTATCCAGGGCGGGGAATTTGCAAGCACTGTGATAAATTTCAGAGGAGAGTTGTTTTCTTTGAGTTTCAGTCATATTGTGGTATTGAAAACCTTCAAAGCTAATTTCCTTGTTGTCAGAACTGAGGGAGGAAGGAGGCATTGCTGGGCTATTTATTCCATTGCTACGGTTTCCTTCCTTCTGCTTTCAGCATCTGGAATCATTCTTGATGACACCCAGCTTGTCTAACTGGGATATTAAAGTGTTCTGCCATATATATATATAAAGTGTTGTGCCATTACCTCACATCAAATAGGGCTTCCAGTTGCAAGGAGAACCACAGATTGACCGTCAAAAGTGTATTCTGCACTCTGCTGTGTTCTAAACTTGCTTTTTCTCCACCTGAGAACTACTTCAGCCACTCTCCATGAATCCAACTCAGCTGAGCCCCAGCAACACAGCAGGAACCAACCACTGGGCAAACCAAATTAAGGCTCTGACTCACAGTTGCTCTGAGGAACCAGCTGAGAGGTTGTGACTGATCCTTGTGGCTTGGTTCAAGCAGTCTTTGTCCACATAAGGAGAAGGATTTGCTGTGCAGTGGTTGCCTACCTTGCCTCATTGACATACTGTGACACTGGGCTGGGGTTAGCGAAGGGCAGCAGGCTCATTTCCCAGTTAAGAAGAAAATTTTTACTTATCTGTGTTTGCTTAAAGCTCTCATGGATTTTTCCTGACCTTCACCCACTGAAGATGATCAGAGCTCTGCCACTGCACTTCCTACTCAACAAGGAACCTCTGGAGTTCATCTCTGTGAGACCACAGTTTGAAGAGATGAAGTTGAACCTGCCCTACAGTCCTGTCTTTAAACAAAGAAGTTATGAATATCCTATAAGACCCACAAAACGTAACTTTTCTTTACTTATATAATTTTCCTTCAATTTGTTCTGCTACTATCATATTCTTATAATTGATTTTTAAGCTCAACCAGAGTTCTCCTTAAACTTGAAATGCCTTAGCTGTATTTTAAGCTTTTTCTTCTCATGTGTACCAGGTGCACAAGCCCAGGTGCTGGTTCGGGGTCTGCAGGGGGGGGTCTCTGTGAGGAGAGTTAAGGGTGCCCTGTAACAGACACAGATGGTCCCACTGGGCTCCAGTGGTTCCACCTCTGCCAGTCTGGGGGTGTTGGGAGGAAAACAAGTTCTGGAAAGGGCCAAAGGCAGCAGTGGCAGAGCAGGATTTTGCAACAGGGTGGAATTTCGGCCCTTAGCTATGGCTAATCTGACAGATCATGATAAATTTATCATGTAATTAAAAGCACCTATTAATTTTCTTTGCTTGTTAGGCAATGTCTTTCCTTATGATTGCATGTGCATAACTCCAGTAGAATTGCTCAGTGTTGGCTCTCCTGTTGGCAGCAAAACCCCATTTTCCCAGTGCTGTAAGATGGAATGACTGAAAATTGTTGCTGTATTAAGGTAAAAGCCTCAGGAAAAGTGAAAGTTTGCTGGTAAAGCAGCTTGTGTAGAGAGACACTCAGACCTCTTGAGAAATGTTTAGCATCACAAATGCTTTTGAAAACATGAGTGACTGACACACCCCTGAGGACCTGGCTGGTCTGACTATCTCTGGGAAGTCTTACAAATGCTATGATGTCTCCAGAGTGCCCTTTCATGACAATATTCCCAATAGGAGAGCATATTTAGCATTACTGTGACCCTCTAAGGACTGGAAGAGGTTAACTGCTGCAGCTCTCTCTGTTTCATGCTAATGCAGTTTCTTTACCTGACTGCTTATGCTTTCAAGATCAAGGGACCACATCATTATACTGGCCATTTATCTTACTAATTTCTCCCTACAAGCCAGGAAAGGATCTTGATGGCCAGAATTTCTCCTGAAAAGCCTAGAAAACATTCTGGATTTTCTTGCTCAGATCTCTACACCAGCTGGCTGTAGGGATTAAAGAAGATGTTTTAAGACATGGAGTTGTTGCTCCTCTTCTGCAGCAGAAGTTAAGGGCAACTGAGGATCTAAGGGGCAGAGGGATCTCAGTGATGTCACTTCGTTGCCTGCCAGCTATGCAGGAGATAACAGACTGGGAAATGTGATAAGCCAAGCTTGAAATTGTGCCCTGCTACACTCCTGTTTTAGGCTCAAGCTTGGGAAAGGGGCCACCATGCCTGATGAAAGACATATAGGACCACTTCAGAGTTCCTAACCCATCCTACCTGTCCTGTAGCTCCTGAGGCATAGCTGTGCAGCAATCCTGGATGTAAATGGCATCTTAAAAGTTGCTACACACTTTTTTAGGCAATTTAATTGAGCCCAACAATTCAAAATGTAATAAAGAAATGTATATTTTCCACTCACGCTTTCCCTAGAATTCATGCCTCCAAAATTTTAGTGTGAAAGAAATAATGGTCTAAGCTTTTGTCAATATTGAGATTAACAGAAGAGGTTAGTATTGCTCAATACACAAATTCTTAGCAATCTCAATAATTGAAATATCATAATGACATTGTTATGAATAGGATTTGAGAGGAGCCTGACTGGAGCTGCATATTTCATGGAAAAAGGATTGTATCAACAGATGACAAAAGTCTAGTGCTGAACAATATGCTACAGTCCCTCAAAGGAATGATTGGACAATCTATTTGAAATCAAGATAAACAGAAAATTGGAGCAAATACTGTGGAAAGGCTCATGAATTGACAGTGGAGTGGCTGTGCTATGCTGTCTGGAATTTTGCCAGTCTCATACTGGTGGTTCTTTCCTTGGTTGTACTCTGGACAAGAATGGTCAAGAGCAGCTTGAGACACACAAACTCTAAAGAAAATGTGAGGAAATGAAATCCAAAGTATTATTTTCACTGGAGGCCAGTAATAGGAAAATACTTTAGTGAAGCAGAGCATAAGGTAGAAGAGCATTCAGTCCAGGAAATTTCCCTAGGAGTGAGAGAAACACCCAGGTAAAAAGGGAATAGTATACAAGAGGAATGAATATGGAAGATAGGTGAGGTCAGGGAGAAAAAGACCAGTTGGCAATCTTAGTGGACACAGAGCTAAGTTTTATGTTGGATACCTAAGATCTGTCACCAGTTCAGCCATAATTTCCTCTCAAGTAAATTACTTGCCTTCTCTGGCCATCTAATTGTTTTTCTGCTCTTTATTTAAGAGCCTTTAGGTGTGAGATTCACAACAGCAAGGCCCCTCTTGTGTAGAAGTCTGAGGACTGGCCCATCAGAATCCTGATTGGTGACATAAATAGCAAGGACAGGGCACAGCTGAAGGGAAGCCTGTTTCTTGGAGTGATCTTGGGATCCAAAACAGGCAGGAGGAGGGTAAGAGTGAACAAGAACAGCTTGTAATAAGGAGTCCCTGCCTTGTTCAGTGCACAAAGATCCCTTATGACTTCATGGATCAGGAGTTTTCTGGGGTTGGCAAATGCATCTGTGACCCTTGGCAAAAACCCAAGAAGGATTCAGTTCTGCAGAGTGGCTTCAGAAGGTCAGGAGGAAGACATCCTACTCTTCATTTTCTTAGTGTTACTCCAACTGATTACTGTCCAAGAATATGCAGTAAAGACATCAGAAGGTTCCTGGATAAGGAGCAGCACTTCTGTCAGAAGGAGTGGTGGAACTCACCTGTGGAGAATTCTCACTAGGTGTGATCACAGACTTCTCTCCCCTCTCTGCTTGTTCCATTTTCTGAGTCCTTCATGCTGGAACTTGCTGCCTACCTGTATTCTAGGCATGCTCTGCCTGCCTGGATCATACAGTGTTAGAAACCTCCCAATGTGAAATAATAATAATAATAATCAAACGAAAGAGGTTATTGAAATCATTACAGGCCATAATTTTAATAAATGTTGGCTCCTGTCACTATGTTCTCTAGTATTTATAGTTTTATATACTGCCAACAGATCTGAGTGTTTTGTCTTTTTGACAAACATTTCATGCAATCATAAATTAACTCATTTCTCAGCAAAATCTGACATCAGCAGTTAAGCTGTCAGTATATAGAAGTACTAGGGCTGGCAAATCCTCATCTCATAAAGAAAACAAAGAGCTTAGATGCATCCCAGACAGTGAGCTAAGTGTGCCTGAGCTGAGTCTGCTATCAGGGGCCACATTGGTCACGGAGCTGACAGGTGGTGATTCTGCAGCTCAGGCATCAGCCAAAATGGCTCTGGACATGTTGGCCTTATTAAAAACCCTGCACAGGTATGCGGGAGCAGCTCCTGGGCTTTCAATAGAGCCACAGATCTTAAAACCTCTCAGTTTTTTTCTTTCTGGCTTGTGTTGCTTTACTGGTTTAGATCTTAAGAGGAAGTTCTGCTCCTGGTGTTTTTTTCAGGTGTTTTTCAGATACAGTGCTAATAAAAAACAAAATATAGACCAATAGAAAATTAATTTATCCTGTTGATGCTGGAATTTACCCCCTTTCTAATTGAATGAAACACTTTGAACAGATAGATCTGCTGCCATGTTTTTTGAAGGAACTGCAGAGGAGTCAGATCTGTCCTGAGCTCTGCACAAGCTCAGGAAGAGCTCTGCTTATAGCTATAATCTATATGCAACTTTCATTCTGAGCAGAGATGCATGCTTTAAAACCCCTGTAGTTAGTCTCACTAGTTTTTCTATTTCCCACACTTCCTTGGGGGGACATCCTTACTATGGAAACCTGTCTAAACACAGTGCTGGTGAGGCACTCCTCGAAAAAAGGGGGAGCAATTCACCCTTCTGCAATACAGATCTTTTATTTGCATAAAGAGCAGATAAATGAAATTATAGCAATGAGTGACTCCTTGGAGGAGCGAGGATGGAAGGCAAGAGCAAGGAAAAGAACCCAGGCCACTCAGGTACAGTTGTAGTTGACATGGAGACACAGAGACTGCTGAAAGAGCACCCAACAAATTTGAGACATTTTTGTGCTTCCAGATCCAGCTAAATTCTTCTTGATATTAACAGGTATCACTCAAGCTCAGAATTGAAGTTCTGAGATTAAAGGTGAGCAGGAATTTGTTCTCTGCTCCAGGCAGGCAGCTCTTACAGAAAACATCTGCTGTTAATACCAGGGAGTGATGTACAGGGAGAGTCCAGCTGACACTGCCTGGGCATCAAAGTGGCCACATGTGTGTCAGATCCAGGATATATGAGCATGTTAATGGATTTATTGGGAGACTGATTTTCCTACTTTAGCACTGAACAAGCACAGCTGCACATCTTTGCCTGGCAACAGATTTGTATCAAGGTAACAGTGAGCAGGACAGAGAAAATTTTGTTTACTGCTGTACTGCATTTTTATTTGGAATGGGCAGCAGGAAGGGACTGGGACAAAACCACTTGTAATTTACTTAATGCCCACTGCTTAAACTTCAGTACTTAGCTCCATCTTAGACTTTTTGGCACATCCCACCTGGCCTCTATTGGGTTGTGAGTCTCCCCCAGGACCCACATCATCTCTGAATGTCAAGACATGGTGGTGTATTTCACAATGTTTGCAGAACTGAAAAAACCCCTGAATTCTATGGAAACATCACCAAAAACTTTGCTGTGCTTTGGAGACGAGTTTCGAATGACTAAGGGATTTGTGACCCAGGAAAATTGTCCAGTGAGGAGAAGGTTTCCATTACCCTCTCTTGACTGCAGATTTCAGCTTCCATGGGGAAGAAGAAAATGTTGGTTTCCTATTTTGGGAGCCAGTATGGAGCAACTCCCTTGTGCATCTCAGGAACCAACCAAAATCAGCCCCTGTATTTTTTGTGGGTTCCAGCCTGTTTGTTTGGGTACTGGTGTGACAGCAGTAGACATTTAATTAAAAATATCCAGCATCCAGTCTATGCAGAATTAAGTATTAAATACATTTTTAAAAAAGCTCTTTTAACCAGTAGCAGCCTTCAGATTCTCTAGTGGCAATAAAAACAGTATCATTCCGATGCCTGGCATTTTTTGTTCAGTGTTCCTGCTTCAGCTAATGTCTACACTAATTCATCATATCTTTTCAACATTTTGGCTTTCCTCCCAGGCAGGATATATTTGATTTTTTTTTTTTTCTGAAAGGAAAAGAATCTAATAGAAACCATTTTTAGTTACAGGGAAATATACATGGAGATAAATAGCCCCTGAATCAATAAAAGGTGAGACCACAGATCTTGCTGTTTAAAGCTTTAAACATCATTTATTTATCCATTCTTCCAAAGTGAAAAAATTGTGACTGTTTAATCATTTGGCAATGGTTATTGTCAAATGGACAATAGACATATGTCAAATGGACATATGTTCAGATATGGCCTTTGTTTATCTGTGTCAAGTGTGATGTGTTCCTCTTGTCTTCACTTATTCAATACAAAGCCTTTCAAGATATTTTCTCTCAGCTACTTTGTTGAGGCGTGCGTGGACTACCTAATACAGTATAATTCTCAAAGTGCTATGGACATCTTGCTTATATGATTATAAATGAAGAACTTTGATTTTTTTTTATTTTATTTTTTTTTTATTTTTTGCTCAGGGAACCAAAGGGAAGCCAGATGGAAAGCAGGGTGTAAGGACAGGTAATAATTTCCTGTAGGAGAGCTAGGCTAAGCACAGATTTGGCAGATCTTTGCAACTTTGGCTCCAGGATTCTGGATCTTTTTTGACTTCAGACCCTGCTGAGAAATCTTATCACCTGACTTGCACTCTGCTGTTGACCATCCAAGAGGAAATAAAGAGGAGCATGAGAAAGATGCTACCAAGAACAATATTTTGGCAGTAAAGGAGTATAAAAAGGTTAGTCTGGCTTGTGCCCTGTCTGCTTCTTAATATTTCTGTTTTCTGGTAAAGTGAGCTACAGCTCATTCTAATAATGCTGCGGATTCAAACCTCCCACTGGCCAGAAGTTGCCCAGGTATTAACCTAGTGCCTAAAAGGGTTAAAACCAGTGTAAAAATCTTAGCAGAAACCAAGAAAAAAATACCTGGTATATTAATTTCCATTTCCCCTCCACAATATATGAAGTGTGGGAGTATTTAGAAACAAAAGTGACTTTTACTCTTGCCAACTGCTTTGTTTTTACCTCAGCTTGGTGGTGGTGGTGGGTAGAGTTTTGTGATATTTCATAGTGTAGAAAAATAGAACTGAAAGAAACTAAGAGACTTGCCATGGTATTACACAGTGAGGAAAAATAAGACCATCCTCCAAGCCATTGGATCTTTAGCGTTATGGAACCCATAGAAATTAAAACGTCTTCTTTCAGAATGAGTCTGGAGAACCCCAATAGAGCTGGAAGTTACCATGGGGTGGGGCCAGATCCACCTGTGCTGTAAATTCGTCAAATCAGATGGTCAGCTAGACTTACACCGCAGCCAGGAGTGTAGAATGCTTTCTAAGGTAGTGCTTTTCCTCTTCCACCTAGTAAATCTATGCCTGGTTTCTTAACGAGTTCCCTACGTTCTGATGTATCTGAGAGAAGTTTTGGTCATGCAGATCCTTGGTGTTCCATTAACTGTAAACATGGGAGGCCTTGACTGCATTATCCCAGTGTCCTGTTTGTCTTGGAAATCCTTGCAAATCCATCATAATCCCAGTCATCTCGAGCA